>NC_000067.6:37854843-38461510 GCF_000001635.26 Mus musculus
AGGGGGAAAAAAACTACATGATACATAACTTTCACTCACTAACTCTGAATCAATTATATCAAAGTGATTATAAAAATTGAATAAAGCCAGGCAGTGATGGTTCAGGTCTTTAGTCCCAGCATTCAAGAGGCAGAGGCAAGAGGATCTCTGTGAGTTCAAGGCCAGCCTGGTGTACAGAGAGAATTCCTGTACAGCCAGCACTATTACACAAAAACGCTGTTACAGAAAAACCCTGTCTCAAACAACCAACCCTCCCCTCCAAATTGAGTGATCTTAGAATCATTAGATTTAAACAAGCTCTGAATTAGTAATTATTTACTCTATATCTTCTTGTTCTAAAATAAACCCACATGCCAAATTAATTAAGAAAAGTATTTATTAATATATAAACCAAGGCTAACCTGTAATTTCAGTGTAGAGATGAATCTATCTTGGGTTCTCACTTCTTGTTCTAGTTGGAAAGTATTCTGGTTTCTTCCAGCTTCAGAAACTGGAGCCCCAAGACCAAACTGATGTTCTTTGGTGTTAACCTAACAAAAAGAATGAGATATAAGAATGAGCTCTATTTAAAACAGAGCTGTGACTTCTCACATCAGTAAGTTTTGAAAACTAGTAACAATCCATTTCGTTCATATTTTCTATTGTTCTTAACTTTCCATCAGTAAAGCAGAGTTTACCAAGCTGTCTTTTCTTAATAAAAGCAGTTAAGGGTGCTTACGCAGAGGACTGAAGTTCAGATCCTAGCATTCAAAGTGAGGGAGGCAGCTCATGTACGCCAGCTTCTGTGGGCACTCGTGTACACATGCACACATGTGAACACAAGCACACACACCCACATAAAATACATCTTTAAAAACAAAACAAAAGAGATAAATCAACAGGAAAGATACCATGCCTGGTACTGGAAACCTAGCTATCTAATCAGTGCTAATGAAATCATGGTTATTGGAGGATAATCTACTAATCCTACAAACTTACTAAACCAGCATAATCCCTAACAATGATCTATACACACATGTCCTCATACCCAAAATGAGGATAATCTTCACTCCTCATTAAGGAAACTTCCTTTTTCAACAGATGGAGACCACTACAGAAAACCACAACCAATCAATATGCAGAGCGGTGGAGCCCAGTCCCAATGGATACATCTACAAAACATTCCCACACCTGAGGCTCAGAGAACACTGCAGAAAACAGGCAGAAGACTGTAAGAGCCAGAAGATCAGGGAGTTTGCCGTGAGACCGCATCACCTGGTAACATCAGAAGCTACACTGGTAAAATCTCACCAACATGACCCACAAATTTGAGCTGAGTAAGGATGGCGCCAATAAACTTGCCAGTTCTTATTGGCTTTCCATCACACTTTGAATTGCCAACATCTGTTTTTCCCATCACGCAAAGTTCTTCAGTTTGTTCCCTTCCACTCTGACAACTTTATCTCCTAACTAACAACTCCCAGAACTATTCTACACATTCTTAATATGGACACCTAGAAATACTCTTCTTCACTAACATTTTAAGGCTCAGTTTGAACTCCATATTCTAAAGATCGTTTGTTTTTTATTCTATGGGGATGATGTCATCAACAAGACTTCCATACAAATACTGATTTGACAACAATTTAGGTATTCATGTTTTCTAGACATGTCTTCCTTGCATGTTTACTTGAACCTTAAAAAACAAGCAATGTCTGAAAGTTATGCCCCTACCAGTCTGTCTAAAGAGGTTTGTGTGTGTGTGTCCTTGCACAAATGGAGGAAGACAGGGGACAATTTCAAGTGTCAGCTCTAGCTTTCCCACATTGTTTTCCTCAGAGTCTACTGTCTGTGGCTGCATTTACCAGGCTAGCTGGCTCGTAAGCGTCCAGGGTTTCTCCTGAAGCCACCTCCCATCCTTTCGCTACCATCTGGCTTTACGTGCTGTGTTGGTTGTTTTTTGTCAACTTGACACAAGCCAAGGTCATATGAGAAAAGGAGAGTTCAGCCAAAAAAAAAAAAAGAAAAAAAGAAAAAATGCTTCCATCATACAGGCTTGAAGGCAAGTCTGTAGAATATTTTCTGTGAGTGACACCACTCTTGGGCAAGTGGTCTTAGGTGGTATAAGAAAGCAGGCTGAGCAAGCCAGTAAGCAGCGTGCCTCCATGGTCTATTTCAGTTCCTGCCTCCAGGTTCCTGCTTTGATTTCCTACCCTAGCTTCTCTTCATGACTACAATTGTGTGGTGGCTTGATTGAGATGTCCCCTGTAAGTCTCAGTCATTTGAATATTTGGTTCCTGGTTGGTGGATATTTAAAAAGTTTAGGAAGTATGACCTTGTTAGAGGAGGCATGTCACTGGGGGAGGGAGGGTGAGTTTAAGGTTTCAAAAGCCTCTGCCATGTGCTGTTTCTTGTTTATGGGTCAGGAAATGAGCTATCAGATGCTCCAGCACCATGCCTGCTTGTCTGCAGCCATACTCCCCCCACATGGTGGTCATCAACTCCAACCCTCTGGAACTGTAAGCTCCAAACAAACCCTTTCTTCTATAAGTTGCCTTGGTTATAGCATTTTTTTCACAACCACAAAAAAGTAACCAATACATACTGTAAGTGGAAATAAGCTCTTTGCTCCCCAAGTCCCTTGTGGTCATGTTATTTTATCACGGCAATAAAAATCTACTAGAACACATGGATTTTAGAATCTAACTCAAGTCTTTATCATATCACTCACTGAGCTATCTCTCTAGCCTCTAGAGTTTTTTATATAACAGGAAGGCGTCTGAAAGCAGTGTGCTAAACTAACAAAACTAAACTCTTTTAATTCTCCTTGGTAAACTGAAAATCAAGTGTAAATTCTACAAAATTAGATATTAGGCTAGGCTAGTAATTAAGTAAGAAAACCTACCTGACTAAAGTTGCTACTGTGCCTTCCCTAGCTTTCAAGGAAATACTATGGGTAGCAAAGAGAGATGTATATCTGAAACTTCGGTGCCTGGCCTAGCAATCTTCACCCCATACATGCAAATGATCTCCACGTTCCAGTGATCGCTCATATCTACTTATTTAGATCTTAGGATATTTAGAATCTACTACTTTCCATCCCCAAAGGCCTATGAACAAGCCCACATCAGAGCACTTAACACTGCTGCTCTCACTGCACATCCACTGACACAGCAACAGAAGATGTCTGAAGCTAGCCTCTGAACTCCCTCACTGCCCTTGGATCTCCTTTGCCTCGTATTCTTTCCAGATCTCCACAATGAGCCACCATCAAGCATGTACCTCCCAATTTTTTTTAAATTTTAAAAGGAGGGTGTCTTTGATTTTTTTTTCTTGACTCTCACCTAATATATCGAGTTATGTTGGTTCTATATCCAAAATGTATATCCTAAATCCATCTGTGGTGGTTTCAATAAAAGTGGCCATCCTAGGCCCATAGGGAGTGGTGCCTTGCTGGAGGAAGTATGTCACTGGGGGTGGGCTCGAGGTGTCAGACCTCAATTTGTGGAGATAAACCTTGTGGAGGAAGAAGTGGGAGAAAGAGCAAGGTCTCACAAGTTTCAGAAATCCCTTGAAGAGTCCAGATCCACTGTGTGTGATCCGACATAGATACTGGCATACCAGTGAGACAACACAAAGGACCCAAGGCCAGGAAGGCTGCTTCCTGTCTTCACAGAAATCTCTCCAGGAGCCTGGACCCTCCCCTACAGGCTCATAGACAGGTGAGTTAGATTCTGCTAAGCAATGCAGGTTGCTCCCTCACCCCGTTTGCCCTTGAATACATAAACATATTCTGATTGGCTAAAAAGCTATAGATAAGCTTATGTGATAAACAATAAAGTTAGATTTGTACTCTGATGCTGGTTTCCAGAGTCTGACTCCTGGCATCTTTGTGGGCTCTGTCTCCACTTTCTTTCCACTTCCCAGTCCCTGTTCCTACACAGCCAGGCCCAGTACTGCTATCTCTTCTTGCTGCCTGTAGATCCAGATGCAGAACTCTCAGTTGCCTCTCCAGCTCCATGTCTGTGTGCTGCCATGCTTCCCATCTTGACCAAAATGGGCTAAACTTCTGAAGTGTAAGCCAGTCCTAATTAAATATTGTCCTGTATAAGAGTTGCCGTGGTCATGGTGTCTCTTCACAGCAATAGAAGCATGGTAACAAAAGTTGTTACCATGGACTGGGGTATTGCTGTAATAGGCTGAACTATGTTTTTATTTGGAGGACTAGGAAACACTTTGGAACTTTGGGCTAGAAAAGTGATTGGAGATTTTAAGTAAGGCTTAATGGGCTATCCTACTACAAACACGGAAGACAGTGGTATGGTACTGAGGATGATTTGAACTGTTGGAGTCTAGCTCAAAAGATTTCAGAGGAGAATACTATTAGTATATGTCCTTGAGATTGTTCTTGTGATATTTTGTCAAAAATTGTGGCTGCATTTTGCTTATGTCTGAAAAGTCTACCTGAGGCTAAACTAGAGTTTTGGGTTGTGTTAGCAGAGATTTCAAAACAGCCTAGTCCTATGTGTGTCTGCGCTTATTAGTGGCCTGTAATACGCAGACCTATCGTGAAAAGGAAAAAGCTGGGCAAGGAAAAAATTCAAAATGTACAGTTTGAGGAGAAAAGGAGCACCAGGACGTGCACACAGATTAAAGAGAAGCCTGATGCTAAGTGGGATAGCACGAGTGGTGATCTCAGAACAAGACTCCACCCAGCCAAGCTTATGACTTGTGAAAATGAGTTCAAGAAACATGAAAGGGAATTTTTAAAAAGCTTAGAGATGGGTGTGGTAGTACATGCCTTTAATTCCAGCACCTGTGGGGCAGAGGCAGGTGGATTTCAGGTCTATAGAGTAAGCTCCAGGACAGCCAAGTTTAAGCATTGAAGCAAATCATCAAAACCAGAAAACATGTTCTAGCCCCAGCAAGCAGCAGAACTTGGCAGCTTTGGCGACATAGTTCTGGCGTTAGAGTCGAGGGAAAAAGAAAAGAGTTATAGAATCTCTCTCTGCTAAGGAAAACCATTGAGGCCAGTCCTGTGGCAGGGGTGTCTCTAAATGAAGGCTCAGAAAGACCACTGCATGAAGCTGTGAAGGCAAAGCCTGGATTGCTTTGGAGACCTCAAAATGATAGAGATGCCAGAGCCATGGGCTGCCTGCTGAGGAAAGCTGTTAACAGGGAGTAGACCCAGCCCATGAGAGAAGTACATTACAGTCAACAACGCTGAAAGGAACTGGAGATCTGAAGAGGGCTTTGACATTAAACATGGAGATGCAGAGTTTGGAGTTTGCCCCAAACTAGTTTTCAGTCTTGCTTTGGTCCAGTATTTCCTCGTTGGGCTCCCTTTTGGAACAGTCATGTCTATCCTGTACCATTTTATGTTGGAAGCATGTGATCTGTTTTTTTCATTTTGATTTTGCAAGGGACTACAGATAAGAGACTGCATGAGTCTCAGAAGAGACTTTTGAAACTTGGACTTTTAAACAGTGCTGGTACTGTAGTAGACTATGGGAACTTTTGATACTGGACTAAATGCATTTTGCATTATGATATGGCTATAATCCTATGGGAGCCAGGGAGTGAAAACGTGAGGTTTGAAAGATAATGGCCATCCTAGGCATACAGGAAGTGGCACTATAAGGAGTGGCCTTTTTTGAGTGGGTATGTCCTTGTTGGAGGAAATGTGTCACTAACAGTGGGCTTGAGATTTCAAAATCTCAAGTGCTACTACCTCTTCCTGCTGCCTCCAGATCCAAATGCAGAACTCTCAGCTGCCTCTCCAGCACATGTCTGGGTGCTGCCATGCTTCCCACCGTGATCAACATGGGCTAAACCTCTGAAGTGCAGGCCAGTCCCAATCAAATGTTGTCCTATATAGGTGCAGTGATCATGGTGTCTCTTCACAGCAACAGAAATCCTAAGACATCATCCATTTCTACACACTATATGGATGTGCCTAGACCCAGGTACAACAATCCCCACACCTAGATTACTGCTGTAGTTCTTCCCCCTCCTTCCCTTGCTTTATAAAAATTATTCTTTACCCTATAATCAGACTAATCACTTTAAAATGTTTAGAGGCTGCTCAAAAACACTCCAATGGCTTTCTACTACAATTGGGATAAAATCTGAACTTCCTTAGGTCCTGTATGAGTTGGTGCCTTCTCTTTAAAGATCCGGTACTTCTTTTTCACTCATCAATTAGTTTTACTGTTTATCTTTCTGTTCCTTTCATGGGTTGCTCAGACCTGAAAAACTGTATATCCCTCAAGTTACTATGATGAAAGTCTTATGCCCAGAATGATGGCACTGAGAGGTGCAGGAGCCAGTTGGTAGAACACACGCTTAACATTCCTAAAACCCTGGAGTCAGTTCCTAGCACCAAAAAATAAACTAAGTCATGATTAATTAACTTTATAGAAGAGGCCCCAGGATCCTCTCATACTTTATACCATGAGGAAACAACAATAAGATATCTATGTACCTGGAAAAGATCCTCCACCAGATGAGATCTTAGAATTCTCAGTTTCCAGAACTGTTAGGGTTAAATATCTGTTGCTTACAATCTACCAAGCGTACAGTGTGTTGTTATATCAATGCACATGAGCTAAGACATGTTCCATTTTCAGTCGACTTCATGCCCTCCTTCCACTTTTCCCTACCAGGAACATTCTCTCCTCAGCCTCTTACCTGTCTGAAGTCTGTTCAACCTCAGTACTTTGTCTTTTCTCCCTCAATTTCCTTTTTAAAGCAGGTTCTCTCTCAGTCACCCTCCACTCAAGCCAGTGCACTTGTCCCTACTTGAAATCATATTATCTGTCTGTTTCCCTGTTTGCTGTCTACTTTCTTCTACTGGGATATAAAGTCCAAGATGTCTAGGCTGTTGTCTGGTTGCTATGTTTGAAAAAAAGTCTACCAGAGTTTCTGTATAGAACATTTGTATTTACTCAATGAGTAAATTTTTAGAGTTAATAAAACATTTTTAAAATAATGAAGTTTAATTAAACAAAGCAGCCTCTGTGGAGGAATGAAAGTAAACCTGAAGAGGACTAATAAATGAATTAAATAATAAATGATTAATAAACCATTTAATGAATGATTAAAATCAAAATATAAAATGTAAGCTTTTAATCGGCATAGCTGCAAGAGCCAAAGAGGCAGAATAAAAGTTAAGGAAGACTAAGGCTGTAGAAGGTTCACTGCCAAAAGCAGAAAAGTATGCTTCCTTCTTTCCACGAGACCCCTTCCAGAATCAAGCATGGGCTTCGTCTCTCAAGAAATGCAAATAAAAGTCTGCTTAGCCTTAGTCTGAAAACTCAAACCTTAAATCTCCACAATTCAAAAATGTTCTGAGTAACAAACAGCATGAAGCTACAAATGGAAAATTCCATACTTGACCTTGCAAGAATGGCCATAGTCAAAACCCCAGTAGACCAAAAGAGTTACAGAAAATTACCTTCAGGCCATGAATATAAAGTTCATATGAAACATAAATTTTCTGTTTAGATTTGGTCCCATTCCTGGGAAGCTTTATGTACATACAATATCCTAAAGTCCCCAAACTCTGAAACAGCAACACTTCTGATCTTAAGCATTCTGAAGAATGATATCTCACATGCATACACAAAGCCAGGAACATTGAGACAACTTTACTGATCAAGGCACTGTGCCTGAGCCTGGTGATCTGAGTTTGATCCCCAAGGACCCATATAGTGAAAGAAGAGAACCAACTCTCACAGGCTCCTCTCATCTCCATATGTGCACTGTGGCAAGCATATACCCTGGCAAGCAAGTGTACAAGCACACATACACATAAATATACATACAAGTTGTCCTTTGACCTCCTCGCGCACACACACACACACATACACACACACAAAATTTTTTTAAGAAAAGAATTCCCTAAGAATATTTGCAGGCAATGAAGCCCTACAGCAGAGAAACAATGAAGACATAAATTAATGTTGACTGGTGGAAGGGCAAAAAGGTGAATAACATGAAGAAATCCAGGTAGTAGGTATACTGTATTCTGACACAAGAATGAGAAAAGCAAAGGTAAGTGAAATTTTAACTAAGGGGTATAATCTGAGGAACTTCCTATCTACTGGGACTTTAATTTTTCAGTGAAATAGAAGTTAAGATTATATGTTTAAAAAATATCAGCAAAAGTTGGGAAGGGACAAAAGTCATTAAAGTTTAAACTTTTCTTAAGGTAAACAACAACAAAATCTTTCCAGTCATTCCAATTCAAGCTCCAAGCTCATCTCGTTTCTACAATCCAATCTCTAAAGAAATTACTTATGTCCTCAATGAAGAGTGAAACAAGACCTTAGAAACACAAGAAAGGGGTCAGTTGTTCTCTGAAGGCTTTTCTGGACCAAAGGGATTAGTAACTTAAGACTAAGACTAATGGTGTAACTAAAACAAAAAGCACTACCTTTCCAACCGCCTCTCCTCAAAACATGAGATGCATATATTTTAATATCCATAACCCTGTCCGTTATTTTAAAACCTACTGTCCACCAACAGTAAATCGTGGTATATCTTTACAATGGAACACTAACCAGCAAAGTACCTAGAAGCAATAAGGCTACAATCTCTAAGTGTTAAGCACAGAAGCTGTAGAACACGTGTTACAATTCCTCTTATATAAAGTTCCATAACAAGGCAGACTGTATGCTGTGTGTTCACATAAGATGATAAAACTATTAGGAAAAGCAAGGGAATGCCTAACATTGTCAGTCTGGGCAACAAGCAAAGAGCAAGAGCATGTGATGCCTGAGAGAATAAATAACACCTGTTCTAATGGCCCGAATGCCTAACATTGTCAGTCTGGGCAACAAGCAAAGAGCAAGAGCATGTGATGCCTGAGAGAATAAATAACACCTGTTCTAATGGCCCCTACTTATGGAAAACTTTAAAACCAAATTATTTTTAAACAAATAAGGCAGAACCCAGAGACTCTCTCCTTGCCTGGTTATAGCTGGACTACAACAGTGATTCTTCTTTGGAAAGTAAGTAAAACCTGTTTTTGAAACTGCCAATAAACAATATCGAGGTTTGGAATTTCAAAGAATATTGATGAATGTAATTTTACCTTATTTCTTTCTCAATAATTAAGACAGAAGAACTTAGTTTATTGTTTAATTAAAATACAACTGGTTTGTTCTTGAAGCACAGTTAAATACGATAACGTCCCTTTATCTTAACAACCTATTCTATTCCGAAATTACTATGACTTTATTTCCTGAAAGTGAACAAAATGTACTCGAAGTCCTGAAAACCAGAATAAATTTGAAATGACAAAGACCGTAGGTCACATAGATTTACAGGGGCTTAGAGAAAACAGCCACTTGTGCAAATTTTTCTTAGTGTCTAAATCGTTGACTGAGAGATATATACAAATACATGTATCCTTATGTACATATATACTTTTTAGGTATCAAGTGCATGACAGACTTGAATAATTTTTTCAAACAAGACAGCCTACCTTGCCTTTCTTCTATAAACTATAAAGAGATTATGAGATTTTTTTTCCATGCAAAATCTCAATTTCTGCCTTCACCTGCCTCCTAGTCTATTAAGAAGAGATTAAGAGAGACTGAGGGGTTCAGGAATAGACAGGCTGAGCTCCCAAATGCCACAGCTTCACCTCACAGTGTCTCTAAGCAAAACAGTCCCCCAACAACCAAGCTGAGGCAGGCAGCGAAGCGGTCACCATAGGAACTGGGCTCAACCATGAACTCCCCTGAAACTAGGGTAAGCTTTGCTCCTGGAACCCATTCCCACCCGGCAGGTCCGCGACGCAGCCGCCTAAGCAGCGATGCCCAACCCGGGCCACAGTCAGGCTCTCCCCACCCTCTTGCAGCCGCCCCGGGATGGCTCTTCTCTAGCCCAGCGCACCTCCGCGACTCCTCCCTGGAGCTCCGCAGCCCTCCCCCGACCTCCCTGGCCGTCGTTCTCCCCGGAGCTCATCCCGGCCACTGAGGGGCCTCCGCCTCAGCGGGACATCCAGCCCCACCCCGGCCTCCATCCTCCGCCCTAGTCTCCTCCTTCCCGCCCCTGTCTCCTCCCCAGTCTCCTCCTTCCCGCTCCCTGGGCCCCGCCCCGGCGGAGGCAGGCGCTCCGTGTGGCGCAGCGGGAAGAGGGCGGGAGCGGTTAGCTCCGGGCTGGCCGACGCCCCGCCCTCACGCTCTGTACCTGAGCGGGGCTCTTCTTCCACCTCCCCGGCGCCTACGCTCCACTTCCGTCCGGCGCGCCCTAGCACCCGTGCGCACGCGTACCTGTCTCGACACGCCCTCTCGCGGAGACTACGGATCGTGCGCGCGCACCCGAGCGAGCACGTAGCGACGTGGACCGCCGCCGGCCCGCCTCTCAGGGCTCCGACTGGAAGCCTTTTCCGGGCCCATCGGTGCCGCGCAGGCGCACGGCCACGCAGCGCCGAGATGGCCGACCCCTGCGTCCGGTCTCCTAGTAACCATCCTCTAGCCCGCGCAGGCGCGAAGGCTATTGCCCAGGGCTGAGCCACTGCTGCGGTCCCAGGAGCCCCAGGCGTTCTTGGCTGAGGGAAGCGGTTACTCCCTAGAGCTGCTCCAGTGCGCAGCAATGGTCAGGAAGCTGTGCTGTGGGAGCCTTCAGGTGGGGTGCCCTGTTGCAGCTTACCGGCGGGAGCCGATCTTTCCGGGTGAGCGTGGCACCTGGCCACCAGTCTCAGAATGGACCTCGGAAATGTCAGACCCAGCAATCATCTCCCCTACGCCAGGCTGACATTTCTTCTCTACATGCCAGTCCTCTCTAGCAAGCCTGGCGATGAAAACCGAGAAAGGCTATAAAACCTTGTGAGATGTTAAATACTGTATCTAAAGTTTTTACCCCAAGTTTGGCTCCTACCAGTGAGCAGATTTGAGCCTTCTTTTCTTATCCGACGTGGTATTTTTGGCTACCCAACTAAGTTAAAATGGCATCTTGAATCTTTTTAAATGGAAAGAAATGAGCACCGCGCTATGCTACCATTGTTTCTTACAGTTTAGCATGAAAGACATTTTGTCTTACTGCTTTGTGAGTGCGTAACCGCTTCTACCCATCTTTAGCCAGAAGCTTTTTTTTTAACCCTGTCTGTTTTTACTTATTTTATTAGTATACAAAGTACACGGGATTTCTTGTGGCATTTGCGTTCAGAATTTGTTTCTGTTGTTTCTCCTGCGCCTTTTCTCCCATCCCCCCTCTTTTGCCGGTTCACTCCAGTGGTCCCCTTCTGCTTTCCTGTCATAGTGTTCTGTTACCCCCAAACCACTCTTTTCCCCCTCACCTTGCAGTTTCATGAACTGTACCCACACACCCGTATATACCCCCTACTTAATATGTTAGAATCGGCACGCAAAAAAGAACATAATGGCATCTGACTTCGTGAGTGTGGATTATCTCGTTTCAAATAATTTCCAAATCCATTTTTCTGCAGATTTCGTGACTTCATTTTCCATTATAGTTGAGTAAAGTTCCATCGTATATGTATAATGTTTCCATTATTGATTCATCTGTTCCGGTGTAAGCTGGATCCATTTCCTGGCTATTGTGAATAACGCAGCAATAAACATGAATGTTCAAGTGTCCCTGTGGTAGTGTATGAAGACCTCTGGGCGTGTCAGAAGCAGTAACACTAAGTCATAGGTAGCTCTGTTTTTTGTGTTTTTGAGAAGTCTTCACACTGAGTTCACATCGGTTTGCATGCCCTCCAGCACTGTAAAGGGACTCATCGCATCCTTGCCAGCACTTGTAATTTGTTTTCATGATGATGGCTCTTCTGATTTGGAGTGAGGGAGAACCCTAATTTGCATTTCCCTGATTGCTAATGCTGTTCAGAACTTTTCAGAACATTTACTGGTCATACATGTTTCTTCTTTTGAGAATGGCCCATTTCATTAGCCCGTTTATTGACTGTCATTTTTACCTGGGGAGGGGTCTTTGTAAATTTTAGCTTTAAATTTTTTGATTACTTTATGTGTACTATAGGTTTGTCCTGTAAAAACCACCCCTGGTTGGATTTAACCTTAGCCACAATTCTTCATCTGAAAACTGTTCTCTGTGCCAGGCTCTGTGCCAGACACTGAGATCCAGTGTCAAAAAAAGAAAGAAAGGAAGAAACAGAAAGGAAAGGGGAAGGGAGGGGAGGGGAGGGGAGGGGAGGGGAGGGAAGGGAAAAAGGAAAGGGAGGGGAGGGGAGGGAAAGGAAAAAGGAAAGGGAAGGGAAGGAAAGGAAAGGAAAGGAAAGGAAAGGAAAGGAAAAAGGAAAAGGGAAAGCAATCAAGCAAGCAAGCAAGCTTGGGGCTGGAGAAGTGGTTAAGAGCACTGGCTGCTGCTCTTCTACAGAACCCAGATTCAAGTCCCAGCATCCATAAGGTGACTCACAACCCTCTAATTCCAGTTCCAAAGGGTCTGCTGCCCTCTTCTGGTCTCCACAGGCACTACATGCACACAGTGCACACATACATGCAGGCAGAACATTCATACACATAAAATAAAAATACGTTTCAATAAAAATTAGAATTGTATTTTTTATTGCTGAAAGTTTGATATTTTAAAAAAACATTCCATTATAAAACATATTGTTCTATGCTGGGCAGTGATAGTGCATGCCTTTAATCCCAGTACTCAGGAGGCAGAGGCAGGTGGATCTCTGTGAGTCTAAGGTCAGCCTGGTCTGCAGAACAAGTTCCTGGACAGCTAAGGCTACACAGAGAAACCCTGAATGTATGTATGTATGTATGTATGTATGTATGTATAGATAAGTTTGTGTGACATATATATGTATATATATATATATATATAGAGAGAGAGAGAGAGAGAGAGAGATACTTCTCTATATACTTTACTTTGCCATTATCTTGGGAATATGTAAATTAGCTAACATAACTATGTCTGTCGAGTACTTTTTATGTACTGCACTTCCATTTGGGGAGTTTGCTGTGGAGCCCTCTACCTTCCTCCCTGTTCTGAGAGCGCTCTGCTGACGGCTCTGTAGGAAAGAACCATAAGTCACCTGCCTTCAGAAGCACTCCAGACCATGAGTCTTTTCTGGCGGGCTGCCTTCAATTCAGAGTTAGGAAGTAGTTCCTTCCAATTCGAATAGTTCCTCTTGTGGTAACTATCATTTTATAATGATATCTCGAATGAGAAAAGCTAAACCTATATCTGTTGTCGAGATATCACATAGTGCTGTCCCAAGTGATGATGGATGTAATGAAGACTACTTTGTATCTGGATAGGTGGGGACTTGTAACCGTTTATACAATACAGGGGTTTCTGTTGTGGTCTGTTTGCTTGGTTCATTGTTTGGTTTCTGTTTTGGTTTGATGCTGGGGAGTGAATGGAAGGCATGGGACAATGCTAAACCTGCAACTCTACCACTGAGCTCCACCTCGTGTTCTGAACATATTCTTGTATGCTAATATTTAATAGCTATATCTATTGTCTCGTTGCACTATCTCCTTAATATAAACTAAAGGATAGAGAAAAGGGCATCTCGGGATGGGAGAGGAGCAATATTTTATAAAGCAGGCCAATGCTGAAGAAATGAATCTTGAGCCTAGTATTAAGAAGATAGCTAAATAGAATGTACTTCTTTTTATCCTTCACAAAACATAATTCCCTTTTTTCTCTTTTTATTTTTAATTTTATATATGTATAAGTGTTTTGAGTGTGTGTGTGTATTTGCCCTATGGGGCTGTCTTGTGCCCATGGAAGACAGAAGAGGACTTCAGATGCCCTCAGACTGGTTACAGTTGTGCGCTGCCATATGGGTTAATTGACCTGAGGCAAGAAGACACATTCTGAATGCAGGTGACATCATTCTATGGGCCAGGGTTCCCGACGGAATGAAAAGACTGTAATAGAGGTGTGAGCATTCGTTGCTTTCTGCTTCCTGACCACTAATGCAATGAGACCAGCTGCCTCCTGCTGCGTGGTACCTAATACCCTCAAACTGTAATCCCCAGGAAACAGATTCTTCTGAATCAGGTTCCTTCTGCCAGATATTTTGTCAAAGCATGGAGTGACGCAACAAAGTCACCTAATCCAGAGTCATTCTTGGTGCTGGGGGATATGGCAAAACAGCCACTGCCTTCTGTGGAGAAGACACAGTTAATCAACGGTTATACAATACGAGCTGTGGCGTGCCGTGAAAAGGAAAGCACAACACTCATAGAACCACGGCAGCAGCTATCACGTCTGTGCGATTTTAACGGTTGCAACTAGGAAGGCTTCTCTGGAGGTGGCATAACTTCAGTTAAGTGGTTATCCAGACAGCTAATGACAGTCGTGGTCCCAACGAAGCAGAGCAGGATATAGTGAGGGGCAGATGTGAGATGTGACCAAGAAAAGGAGGCGGGTAGATGCATTGAGGTTTCCCAGAGGGATGAGAGAACTCACTACTGGAGTTTTAGATAGATCGAGTTTTCAACAATGAGATGGTGCTCAGTTTTTAATTCGAATGCTCTTAAGTCCTGCTCTCTATTACACCATATTGTGTAAAACTGTGGTGGTGGGGTTTTTTCCCCCCAAGACTGATTTGTCCTGAGAGACTCCATTTTATATGCAACTTTGACTCCTTTAGGGAGTTGACTGCATTTGAGTGAGCATATGATCTATACCATCTTTCTTGCACCCTTGGAAGCACAGACTAAGAAATGACTTATTCCTGGGAGTAGGCAGGGAGCCAGCCACCCTATAGACATATCAAGGTGAACTGGTTTGATAAGAGCACACAACTGTATTGAAATTATATCAGAGGACTGTAAGGTGGGCCCAGCAAATAAGACACATGCCACCAAGCCTGATCAATTTGAGTTTGATCCTCAGAACCCATCTGATAGATAGAGCCAACTCCTGCATGTTGCCCTCTGACCTCCATGGCATACACACGTAAAAAATTAAGTAAAAACGTAATGAAACACCAGGAAAACTGTGCCTGAGAACATATTAGATACATAGGCCATGGAACTCGGACCCCACAGACGGCAGAGACTATGACTGTAATACTGATCGACGGCCCCACTAACCATCCGGTGTGGGACTGTGGGAGAACTTGACAACTCCCAGCTCTCCCAGGGGCTTCTGCTCTGCCTTGTCCCAGCTTGTTAACACAGGCTACTCAAATTACCATCTGCCTGGCTGTTTGCTTACCTAGATCTGCATCTATCTGTCCACCTATTTGTTCTTATGGACCAGGTCCTGCCCTTTCACCTCTGCAGCTGGACTCAACTGTGCAGCTCAACTCTGACCCCGTAGCCTGACTCTGTAGCAGTAGCCACATCCCTTTAAAAAAACTTAAGCTGGCTTTGTATCTGACAGCTCCTTTGCCTTTTTGTCAGTTTCTAGCTTTGGACTCTCAGGTCTCTTTGAAATGACCTAAAACGCCTTGTTTCTTTAACCCTTTGTAGTCATTCTATGTACTGGCTATTCCTGGTTGTCAACTTAACTATATCTGGAATGAACTACAATCCAGAATTGGAAGGCTCACCTGTGATCCACATTGTGAGGCTGGGAGATATGAGTTTCTGACCTGGATCTTGGCATGGAGATCTTGAGGCATAGTGGTTACGAATCCCAGGAGACTAAGGCAAGGAGATCTCTTGAGTTCAAGGTCAGCCTGGGACAAAACAAGTCCCAGATCCAGGTGTGGTGGTACACACCTTTAATCTGCACCACACCTCATGCTGGAGACCTACATAAGGACATTTGAAGAAGGAAGATTCGCTTCTCTTTGCCTGCTTGTGTTTACTTGCCAACACAACTGTTTGAATCTACTAGCCTTGTGGGACTAAGCAGCTACTAGATCCTTGGACTTCCCATTCACAGCTGATCGTTGTTGGGGAGTTGGACTACAGACTGTAAGTCATCATAATAGATTTCCTTACTATAGAGAGACAGACTATAAGTTCTCTGACTCTAGAGAACCCTGACTAATACATTTTGTAACATACATACATACATACATACATACATACAGATTGATTTGCTGTATAATGTGTGTTATCTCAGCCTTAATATGGTGATTAAATGAAAGAAGCCCATGCTAATACCTTTAATCCCAGCACTTGGAAGGCAGAGGCAGAAAGCTCTCTGTGAGGCCAGTCTGGTCCACATAGCGAGTTCCAGGCAAGCCTGCCTTACAGGGGGAGACCCTAACTCACACTCAAATAGAAGTTTTAAGAAGAGCAGACAGAGCCAGGCATGGTGGAGCACACTTTTAATTTCAGCACTCCAGAAGCAGAGGCAGGTGGATCTCTGTGCATTCAAGGCCAGCCTGGTCTACAAAATGAGTTCCAGAACAGCCAGGGCTACACAGAGAAACCCTGTCTTGGGGATTGGGAGCGGGGGAGGAGACAGAATAAAATGCAGGAAAGGAGAATTGCCATCACCAGAGGACTATAAAGCAGGTTAGAGTGTTATTGGACATTCCAGTGGAGAAGCTGAAGAAGTAGAAAAAGAGGATAACTGGTCCAAAGACAGACATCTTAGAGCAGACAGTGGAGAATGAAGGAAGGTCATTGAAGGAAATTAAAACAAAACAAAACAAAAAACAAAAACAAAACAGAACAACAACAACAGAAAAAAACTGTCCCTTCTCAGATTTCAAAGAATACAATATAGAAGCAGACTACTAATTTAGGAGCCCTACTAAGGGCAACACAATGTGGGGCTATTTTGATAACTAGCAAAATTCCTACAATGACGAATGGAAAAGTATCCCTTCCCACCCTCATAATACCATCCAGCTGAAGACTGATCTCATCAAAGTTGCAGTAACAGACAGGAGTCCTGTCTGTGGTGCAGCTAATTTATATACCCTGAATTAACTCTGCTCATTTACTGCGTTAGCAGTACCAGGAGGCAAGGCTGGAGAGGCTTCCATTCTAACTGAAGGAGGAGAGACTGGTTTCTGTGGAAGAGCGAGGAATGACCACAAATTCTTTGGGCTCTGCTCATCAAGAAGTGGGTCCGTGATCTCATTCCTTAACTCTAGTCTGGCTTTGTTGTTCCTGGGGCCATAGGAATGCGGTTGAAGCGCTTCCAAGTGCCTTGAATCGAACCGCCCCAGCAGCTAGACAGCACCTCCTGAGTGTGAACAGACCATTTTGGACCACACAGTTTAGCCAACTCTTGCTGAAAGAAACCAGCATAGGAATCACCCAGCTCGTCTTTACATATTTTGGTAAGTGGACTTTGTCCTTTCAATGAATCTAGTTCTAAATGCATTGGCCTGAAGGAAATAACCTTAAAAATATTTGCTTCTATTTCAGGCTTAGCCACGACCTCCTGGGGGTGTGGCTTATCCAGGGGGCGAGCTTTACGGGGGCGTGGCCTCTTGAGGGCGGGTCTCTTGGGCGGGGCTGGGGAGGACTCCCCAGCAACTGCGTCTAGAGGGCTGAGTGTTCTGGGTTCCACGTGGGTTGATTGAGTTTTAATTTGCAGAAAAAGCTGCTGCGGGCGCGACCGGAAGTGGCAGGTGAGTGAAGCCGGAAGCAGTTCCAGTGAATTCTTTGCGGGTTGTGGAGGCACACGCTGAGCAGGAGTGGGTGCTGCGGAGAGCACGCGTGCGTCCCATGGGCCCCTCCTATTGGTTCTGAAAGCTCTGCAGATTACACCTGGTGCTCCGGACGTAATTTCATTATTGGGAACAGTTGATTTCTAATACGGCGTAGGGTAAACTAAACAAGACATTCAGTGCTAGTCGCGTGCCTGCTCCCGAAGAGTAAAGCTTGCTTAAAAGTTCGTAATCACTTCCAGGTTTGGATCGCGTTATTAGGAGGATAGCAAATAGTTTTGGTAAGGCCTTGTGAGGAAGGTAGGCCTGTAGTTAGGTCTTGCTTTACACTCTGTCAGGGAGAAGCATGTGTTGGCAGTTGCAGAAGTGTCTCCCAGAGCATGGAAGTAAGAGCCTCCTGAGGAAATAATTATAACACCAGTAATGAAGATGAAAGCAGAGAGCTGGGGGTGGATTGCTCGGCGGTACAGTTCAAACCTAGACTGAGTGAGTTCCATCCCTTGCTCAGCTAAAGCTGTTAAAATAGAGTGTAGTTGGGTATATCAACCACATCCTAGCCCAGGCGCCTACAGAGGAGTAGGTGGCCAACACAAAACAAACTCCACGGGCTTTTTTTTTTTTTTCTTTTTTGGTCTTGTCTCGTTGATCTTTTACTTATTTTGACTTTAGTTTTCATAGGTTTTGGTTTTTTAAAGAAAGAACATAAAGTTGGGTGGATAGGGAGGTGGTGGGATCTGAAAAAAACGGGGAGAGGAAGGAACGTGATCAAAATGCATTGTATAAAAAGTTTTTCATTTAAAAAAGTAAAATATGGGTGTGGGTCGCTATGCAAAGTAACACTGTAGAAACAGAATTCTACCAGGTTTTCAAAAGTTAGATTGTTTCATTTTGTCTGTCAGCTACAGTCTGTCTCAGAAGGTATGTCAGGCCTTCAACCCAGAGGCAGAGGCAAATAGATCTCTGTGAGCTCAAGGTCAGCCTGGTCTACAGAGGTAGTTTCAGGAGATCCAGGGCTACACACTCATCGTGTCTGAGGGTGGGGAGATTGTGTTCTGATAACTAAAATAATTTGTGATACGATACATAATAATCATTTAGTTTAACTCCTTAAAATGACTCACGTGTAACTATTTTAGTAGTCCTATTTAAACATGACTCACACAGATTTACAGTCTTTATTCTGGCAATGTGTCTCCCTTCCCTGTGACTCTTGTCACCTTTATGTAGTTCACTGATGAATCCCAACTGTCAAGGACAAAGCATGCCTTATAGTTACTGCAGACTCTGTCAGCCATTGGCTGGTTAATTGTGGACCATAGTTAATGTATCAAGGTAAACTCCAGTTTGACATATCTTTTAGGAATCCTTGTACACTTGAAAGAAGACATGTTAAACTGTCAAAAAAAAAAATGGATTGGAAGAGAAGACCTTGAAATCACAATTATTTAGGTTCATCTCATGTGCTCTTGAATTCAGTTAAAGGCAACTGGATCAGATAGAGATTAAACTACCGGTCTAAAGCTATTCAGTTAGTTGCAAAGCAAGCATTAAAATGTAAAAGCAACTATTTTACCTGAACCTCTATATATGTTAATAAGTGTGACTATTGTCACCTTAGGAGAGGATGTCACAAGGTCTTTTTCAAATCCCAACTTCAATGGGCACATTCTAGTTTATTAGTATCCGAGACGTCATGACACCTAATCCTTGATGTTTCTCCCTTGGATCACCCAAGAAGAGGACCTTAGGCCAGTGAGCCCAGAAAACCACTAAGCTTCAGGTTGAGTAAGAGACCCTGCCTCAAAGAATATAGTAGAGAGTGAGAGGACTCTTGGACATTGACCTCTGACCTGTGCATGCACAAATGTGTGCTCAAACACATACACAGAGACACAGACAAAAATAAATTTAATAAGTGAAAGCCAGAATGGCAGTGTATGTCTATATTCTAGTTAAAGCTAGGGCAAAAGGACTATTTGAACCCAGGGATTCAAGGTCAGATGGGTAACATAGTAAAGTCTCATCTCAGGGGGGCAGAAAATGATAGAACTAGCAGTACCATTACACAATCAGGGGGACATGTGTGTGTGTAAAGGTATATACATAAGAACAGAAGCAATAACGGTTATTTATACTAAAATGTTAATTAACTATCTCCAGGTAGTAGGATTCTGGATTCTTTCTTTTGCTAATCTATTTTTTTTCCTCAATGAAAATATATTGTGAATTCAAACTAATTTATTTGGCTTTGCTATACATTACTTAATGTGTTTACTCCATATCATTGACTTCAGTTTAGTTGAAATTATCTAAAGCTTATCTTCATTGCTTTCCATTGGTCACTCTATTAAAGAGCCACCAAAGACTAAGGGTAAAGATGAAAAGAAGGTCTGGACCCTTTGATAAGTTTTGTATAATTACCAAATAGCCAAAGAATATAATTTGATTTTCTTTTTTTATTGAATTAACTTATCTTATTTTGTCTTGTTTTTTTAAAAGCATGCTAATTCCACTTTCAATGAAGAATTGCTTCCGATTACTTTGTCAGCACAAGGTCCCAGCAGCTGGCTTTAAAAGCCCACCCACACATGGGCTCATTTTACAGTCGATCTCCAATGATGTATATGAAAATCTGGCTTTTGAAGACTGGATCCACGACCACATACATCTAGAAGGCAAGCCGATTCTTTTCCTTTGGAGAAATTCTCCTTCTGTCGTCATCGGCAGGCATCAGAATCCGTGGCAGGAATGTAACCTCCATCTGATGAGACAGGAAGGAATCAAACTGGCTCGGAGGAAGAGTGGAGGAGGAGCCGTGTACCACGACATGGGTAACATCAACCTCACCTTCTTTACCACCAAAACCAAGTATGACAGAATGGAAAATCTGAAACTAATCGTGAGAGCTCTGAATGCTGTCCAACCCCAGCTGGATGTGCAGCCTACCAAAAAGTTTGACCTGCTACTCGACGGGCAGTTTAAAATCTCAGGAACCGCATCAAAGATCGGCCGGACTGCCGCGTACCACCACTGCACCTTGCTATGCAGCACCAACCGGACAGCTCTGTCTTCTTCGCTGAAGAGCCCGTACTGCGGGATAAAGAGCAACGCCACTCCCAGCATCCCTTCCGCTGTCAAAAACCTTCTGGAAAGAGATTCCACGCTGACCTGTGAAGTTCTGATGAGTGCGGTGGCTGCAGAGTACGCGGCGCATCATCAAGTTGATGGTCACGTCAACCTAATAAACCCTGCAGATGAGACGATGTTCCCTGGAATAAACCGCAAAGTCAAGGAACTGCAAAGTTGGGAGTGGGTATACGGCAGGACTCCCAAGTTTACCGTGGACACCACGTTTCATGTGCCGTATGAGCAGGCGCATTTGGAAATCCAAGTGTTCATGGATGTAAAGAACGGACGAATCGAAACCTGCGCTATTAAGGCACCCGATCACTGGCTGCCGCTGGAAATAGGTGAGAAATTAAACTCAAGTTTCATCGGCAGCAAATTCTGCCCCGTTGAAACCACCCTGCTAACGAATGTATTACTGAGAACATGTCCAGGCGACCATCACTTACACAGTAAATGGTACATTCTGTGTGAAAAAATCAGGGGGATAATGTGACCCTAACAACTTTGTCTACACTGGCAGTTTTGGTGAGAAAAAAACTTTAAACTACAATTTGTCTTATATCTTAACAGAAATAGGGGTGTCAGTTTGAACCTGTGTTGGTCTTGAGGTGGCCTGTCCCTAATTTCAACTCCTCAGCTTTTGTCAGACTTTGATTGATAATCTGTTAAGGGTTTTGGCACTTTCAGGGCCTCGTCCTCTTCCATTTCTCCTCTCATTAAACTTCAGAGAAGAAACTGTGTCCTTTTCCTTAAGGCTGTCTCCCTACCTGGATTTGGTTCTCTCCTGCTTGTACCATTGGGGGGGTTGTTATTGATTTTTTTTGTTTTTTTAAAAGGGGGGTGTGTTAGATTTTCTGTTGCTGTGATAAAACACCATGACCAAAAGCAACCTGGGGAGGGTTTATTTCATCTTACAGTTCCACACCACAGTCCATCACTGAAGGAAGTCAGAGGAATTGGAGGTAAAAACTGATGCAGAGGCCATGGAGGGAGGCTGCTCATTGGCTCGCTCAGCCTGCTTTCTTACAGCCCTCAGGACCACCAGCCCGGTGGTGGCTCTGCCCATAGTGAGCTGGGCCCTCATCAACTATAACTCAAGAAAGTACACCACACTTGTCCACAGTCCGATCTGGGGGTGGGGGGACGATTTTCTCAATTAAGGTTCCTTCTTCCAAAATGACTATGGCTTGTGTCCAGTTGACATAAAACTACTCAGAACACGGTCTCAACATGCAGCCCTCATCAGCATAGAACTTGCTATTTGGACCAGGAGGGCCTCAGACTCAGAGATCTGCATGCTTCTGACTCCTGAGTACTAGGATTAAAGCCGTGCACCCCCATGGCCAGTGATTCATAAATGTATTATCTTCCATCTGGCCTTTCTATTGGATCTTTAACCGGTCAGTCAGCATATCCTTTTCCCCAAACTGAGATCCCATTCTTCATGTTTTTACTTTTCCAAGTTCACACTGTAAACGTTTTCATCGAGTAACATCACTGTTGGCTGCTGCTCAACTCTACAACTAATCCATTTTGCTCCTACAGCACTGCTAGGCACTTCACATGAATATCGAAGGATATCCTATACTAATGTGATTAATGTGGTGTAAAGAATGCTCCCCAATTATCTCTGTTTGGTTAATAAAAAGGTAAACAGCCAATGACTGGGCAGAGGAGATAGGAAGGCTGAGCTACTGATGGCGGTGGGAGGTCTCCAGGGAGAAGGTTGGGAATGAAGAGGATTTGCTAAGGGAGTTCTCCATGAGTACAGACAGCTACAGCAAAGCGAACCATGGAGAGACTAAATACAAGTAACTTGGGGCATGTGGTTGGGAAGTAGCTAAGATAGCACAGAGGGTTAGGAGAGTCTGCTCAGTTGTTGTGCTTGTTGATTAAAATCACTAGGTCTCTACTCAATTATCTGGGTGCTAACCGGGTTAGAAAAAAACTGCCAGTTTTAAATTTCATCCTATAGATAGCTTAAGCATACATTTAAAGAGTGCCCATTAGGAGCTGGGTGTGATAGCACACACCTGAGTGTCAGCATTTAAGGGCTGACGCAGGAAAACTGCCATCCAGAGACCAGCCTTTGCTACAGAGTGAAAACCCAGTCTTAAAAACCAAAGTGCCCATGGGCGAAGGCTGTACAAAGGTTACTCCCAACCTTGGTGACCTCACTGAAGTGCCTGAGCAGTGAGGAAATGCAAAGCCGACTCCTCCAAGAACTTTTGTTCATGCAAAATAAAAAACAGGGCAGCAGCGGCTGGGAATGTGTGCCATTGGCTCCTTATCGACTAGGATTCAGGCTCCTGGGTCAGGGCGGGTGTGCGTGTGGATTGACTGAACTGTCAGAACTGTGTGGAAGGGACTTCTTCCTTGGTGACTGGTTTCTCCTCCGGCTGGCACCACACTGCAGATCTTCTCCCAGCACGAGGTTCCTGAGGGAATGCCAATGGACTGGGGCCATCATTGCAGCAGGCATCTGACAGCCCCGGGAGGGGGACAAGTAGTCTGTCAGAATACCGCTGGGTCCTGCCAGGACAGTTACATGAGGATAACTAGACAGGCCAAGTGACTTTATGGAGCTCTGTGACATTGGATATCTGAGAGTCAGAAAACATCTCCCAAAGGCTATCATTTTTTGGTTGTGTTTGGAGGCAGGGTATCACCCAGTCCAGATTGGCTTCAAGCCAATTTACTTAGATCGATCGATCGATAGATAGTCTAGAATGACCCTGAACTCAGGATCCACTAGCCTCTACCTCCCAGGTGCTGGATTACAACCATGCCCCAGCAACTCTGGCTATTTTAACTGAAACTACTGTGCTTGACTGCTTGTTTGTGGTGCTAGAGATGGAAGCCAGGACCTGGCACACACCAGATATGTGCTGTAGTTCGAGCTACAACTTCAGCCACGTGAAACTTCAGCCATTTTTTTTCTCATGATTAGCCCTCAGCCCATCTCTCTCTGTCTCTCTCTCTCAAAGATTTATTTATTTTATGTATATATGAGCACACTGTAGCTGTCTTCAGACATACCAGAAGAGGGCATCAGATCCCATTACAGATGGTTGTGAACCACCATGTGGTTGCTGGGAATTGAACTCAGGACCTCTGGAAGAGCAGCAGTCAGTGCTCTTAACCACTGAGCCATCTCTCCAGCCCCTATACATCTCTTACAAGCACTGTAATCTATGATTTTCATTTAGGAACACTAACTTCCTAGGAGCAAGACTATCATCCAGTTTTCCGCATAACAGCTGTGCAACACTTACTGAGCTACTTTCCAACAAGCAAACAGAAATTGGTAAAATCCTTGAGTTAACTCTGTGACTTAAAAGGAAACACTGTAAACCTGCTGAACAGCATATTTACAGGTGAGTGGATCCAGAAATTAGTAGAAATGTAAACATTTATTGTTAAATTCATACATTATAAAAAATATGTTTGGAGTAAATAAAAAGGAGAAACAAACCCAATATTTGCTTTGCTATGGTTTGAATGTGGCCCCAGAAGTTCATGAGTTCGAATCTTGGTCCCTAGTACAGCAGTGTTGAGAGGAGGAACCTCTGAGGTGTCAGGCTCTGCCTCACAAGCCTGCTTCATCTTTTTTGCACTATGCCCTGTGGGATGCAGAAGGAAGAAGATCCTCTCCAGATACCAAAGCCCAAACCTCTATCCTTACACATTATCCAGTGTGTAGTATTCAGTTCTAGCAACAGAAAATGGGCTGAGGTCACCTACAGCAGAGACGTATGCTTAGGTCATTACACATCATATTTTTTTCGTGTGCTTGTTGTGAAATATGTCCACTGTTGTTTCATGACACGGTCTCAAGTCTAAATCATAATATCCAAGAGAAAAACGACCCTGCAAAGAAAAGAAGAGTACTGTTAAAAGCAACTCACACAGAAAGTCAAGCATGATGCTCTATCTAGAGGGCCAGCCTCTCTGGAGGCTAAGAGCCCAGGAGCCCATCAGAACAAGTAAGAAATCAGTGCTCACACGTAGTCATAAAGCCATATCGGAAGCAGTGCTCACACGGGATCATATAGTCATAGCCTACCTGTGGTTTCTTGAAATAATCAAGGCCCCTTCCTATTTTAATCATCCATCCATTGTTGAACCTGTTGAAATGAGTGCATAGTATAATATTCAAGCCATTTGAGTCAGTTTTTAAAGGCAGAGTTGGTTAAGAATCAACAAGATCTCCCCCTAAATGAAGTAAAGCATGAGTGGAATAAAGCTGGGGTTAGTCCAGAGCTTCGTCTAAGAAAAACAAGAGGGGCACTGAACTCCATCTGCTAACCTGGTTAGGGGAGAAAGAACTCGACTAGCAAATGGAAAGCCACTTTTGAATTTCAGCTTGCCCAAGCTCTTCTCCGATAACAAGTGGTTTGCAAAGTACTTTCAGGAAGATTGTGGTGATGTTTCAAAGGTGCCTGTGAGGGCTATTCTGGTGTTCAACTTGATAACATCTAAAACTAACGAAAGCTCAAATACCTGTAAGGGATTTTTTTTTCCTTTAAACGATTTGACGTGCGAAGACCAATTTCTAATCACAATCTTTTGAGGCAGGAAGATCTGCCTGTAATCTGGAAGAAGGAAGCCTGCTTTATTTATCTGCTTGCTCTCACCTTGCTAGTCAATCTACTCAGTCACTAACACTCAAGCCTACTTCTTCAGGACTCCAGTGTATACTGAAGACCAGCTGAGACTTCCAGCCTCATGGGCTGAACAACTCTAGGTTCTTGAACCTTCGGTTGGTAAACAGCCATTGTTGGACTAGCTGGACCACAGCCAGTAAGCCATTCTAACAAATCCCCTTTATACATATACATATACATATACATATACATATACATAGTCCTTCTAGAGAACCCTGACCACCACAGTGCCACTATGCAGAACAGAGATGTGGATTAGGACCCCAAGGGCAGCCCAGACACTGACCTCTGCTTCAACAACAGCAACATTGCCATCCACTTTACATATTTAGCTTCTGATTTACTTTTTATTAGAAACAGGGTCTCTTTGCAGTAGCATATGAAATCTACTATGCTAAAGGATCACTAAGAAACTGTGCATGCATTTTCTCATCGACAGTACACTACTAGAACATACCACCAAAGCCACACCAGGTAAACTAATTTCAGTAGGAAAGGAATTATCTCCTAACATAACAGTGGCTATGGTCTGCACAGAACTCAGAACTCCTTCCCACATGACATAGGACCTGTAAATATTACTTGACTAAGAATTAACACACTCTAAGAGGTAAACCAAGATGGGTTTTTTTTGTTTGTTTGTTTTTGTCCAATATACAATTACTAAATTTGAGCTTGATTTGAATATTTAAATACATGTATTTAATTATATTACATTAGAATTTTTAAAGTATATCTCAGCTACAAAAAAAGTAAAACATTATACACTAACCTAATTTCTCGGTCATGTATAGATGAAGAGTAGTTTATTTCCAGCACCACTCCGTGACTCCCGAGGGACTGCTTTATTTCTTCCAGGCCACTACTTTGCTGTGTGTTCCCCAAACCCTATTGATAGCATGAAAACATAATTTACTGCCTCTGTTATTAACTATCCATGAGCTATACAATAAATAAATAAATCTACAGAGAGATTAAACTGAAAAGATTTATATCAATTTCAATATTGCTAACTCAAAGAAGCAACTGTTGGTTGGGTAATTCTTTTCTTTTTATATTGTTTTTATATAAACAATTAAACAATTGAGACTATCACACAACTCCCTCCTACGTCAGCCTCCCTGTTGCTAAGAGCACAGGCACATGGCACCATGCTCAGCTTCTTAAACGTATCCTAGCAAGGATGCTCAGTTATCCGTGTGAGACAACCTACTGCTTAGACTAACCCTGGAAAGTATAATTCTTCAGATACACTTCTACTCAAGTCTAAATCAAGGAAGTCACAGCCACAGTCGAAACCCAGCACATGGAGTAAAGAACAGAAGAGTCGCTGGTGCAGACTGCAGGGCCACTGAGACCACCCTGACAAACTCAAATTCAAAGAGCTCAGCAAAATGGCTGAATGCGAACGAGGTCAACACTCTCAAATCAACAGCTTTTTTTCTTAAGACAGTCTATGCTTGGCACACAGTGTAGGATCAGGTCACATATGACGGACACAGTAAGTTAAGAAAGAATGAGGCATTTCAGATACCTACTTCATACCCAGAGGTGAGAAGGTGAATGGTTCTTACTTTACACGGCTTCTTAATCAGCATCTCACAAAACCGAAGGAAGTTATAGAGCTGAAAGGCATTAGGGTGGATTAGTCCTAGCTTCACAGTGCTCCGGCAAGAACTGAGTCTATAATCCTCAGCCAGCCGGATCCGAACCAGGCTGCGGAGAAGGAAGAATCTGAACGCCTGCAGTCCCATCGTTACCAAGCTGTAGCAGAGCTGTTGGCACGCCTGGAGGAATGCCTGGGGGCCTCCCTGGTGGAGGAGCTCCCCCATCTGGTGGTGCTTCTTCAGGGCTCACCACCAAAGAGGTGGATTAAAATAATTTGAGTAAAGATGGTGCGCTGTTCCACAGGGAAACACATGATGGACCCAAATATAGCAAGCTACATGGAAGTTTTAAATTTAAGCTTCTACAGCAAATTACTGGGCACTGTGCACAGGGAGCAAAATAAAACACTGTACTTTATAAGCACTGTATCCTGAAGGAAACTCCAAGGTCTAACAAAACTATTTAAGAGAACTGATTCTAGGATACCCTCCCTTAGCCAGATACTAAGATATCCACACATGGTTCCATCCCTTATTTTAAGCAATATAGTATCATCCCAAAACCCACATACCTCCTCCTGGGCCCTTTAAATCGCCTCTAGACTACATGATACCTAACACAATGTAAACACCATTCGTTACCCTTGTCTTGTTATGTTTGTATATGTTCAGTACAGATGGAATTTTTACCTATATCCCTGATCCTCCACTGAATCCGTGGGTAGGAAACCCATAAACACAGGTAGCTGACTGTACATTTAAAGTCACATTTCATTCTATCTTAGTAAACTTACCTGATGAGTTTGTCTAATATAAGGGTCTTCTATCCAAACTTCTGTAACTGTCTCGTGTAGGTATTCTCTAAAGAGTGACTCGTAACTGAAGCCAGTTGCATTCTCTTCTATTTTAATTTGCTTGTGATATTTTCCATCTGCAAAACACAAGCTACAGTAACGTAACCAGGGACCACTTTAAAAAGTTACATCTCTAATCTTTTGTGTGTGTGTGGGGGGGGGGGGGGTGTATGTGGGTTCCCAGGGATTGAACTCTGGTCTTTACCTTTGTTGGCAGGTGGTTCTACCCATGGGACCAAGTGCCTCTGAGCACTTTCTTTATACACAGTTATATGGCACACAGGGGACAATCAGGATAAGTTACAATCTTTTAAACTTACTGACTCAAAAGCTATCACATGCCTACTCTAGGCTGCACATTGCAAAATGTTTCATACCCATAGGGAAAGAAGATGAAATACTATTCCAAAGGCGATTCCTGCCTTCGCAGAAGCTAAGAAAGGGCTCTATCCTTTTTTTAAATTTAAATTTTTTTCTTGAAATTGAAATTTTTTCTTGTTTAAATTTTTTAAAAAAATTATCTACCTTGTGCCTATAAATGCCTTGCCTGCATGCATGCATCTGCACCACACACATGCATGCCTGCGTAAGTCAGAGCACAGCCTTAGATTCTCTAGATTCAGAGTTACACACGGTTGTGAGCTCCCATGTGGGTGCTGGGAACTGAACCTGGGCTTCCCTGCTACATGCCATCTCTCCAGCCCACAAGGGGTTACTTGAAAAAGCTTTCAAAAGAGTCAGGCAGCAGTGGTCCAGACCTTTAATCCCAGCACTCAGGAAATAGAGGCAAGTGAATCTCTGAGCTCAAGCCTGATCTACAGAGTGAGTTCCAGGACAGCCTGAGCTGCACAGAGAACCCCTGTCTGGGAAAACCAAACCAAAAAAAAAAAAAAAAAAGGAAGGAAGAAAGAAAGAGGACTGTGGTGGTTTGCATATGCTTGGTCCAGGGAGTGGCACTATTTAGAGGTGTGGCCTTGTTGGAGTAGGCGTGTCACTGTGGTGGTGGATTTTGAGACCTTCCTCGTAGCTGCCAGAAGACATCAGCCTTTTCCTGATCCCCTTTGGAACTCTCAGCTCCTCCTGCACCACGCATGCCTGGATGCTGTCACGCTCCCACCTTGATGATAATGGACTGAATCTCTGAACCTATAAGCCAGCCCCAATTAAATGTTGTCCTTATAAGAGCTGCCTTGGTCATGGTGTCTGTTCACAGCCATGGAAACCCTAACTAATACAAGAACTAACTGTATCAAGGTGTGGTTTAGACCCTGCCACAGTGGACAGAACACATATCCAGTCGTATCCGTCTTCCTTCTAGGCTGGCCACTTCATATCTCACACTCTCATGGCTAACATGAGCGTTAAACATAAACAGCGCCAGGGAGATTAGAAGCATATGCTAGCGCTGGAAGGGCGTCCTTTTAAGACTTAGTTTTGAAGACAGGGTCTGGCCACAAACTCCTTATGTAGCTGAGGGTGACCTTGAACTCCTAATCCCTTTTCCTCTGCCTCCCAAGTGCTGAGACTACAGGTGTATACCACCACAGCCTAGCTGTATTTTTATTTATTTACTTATCTGTTTGTTGGTTTGTTTTGGTTTTAAGGTTTTTTGTTTCCTTGCTTGTTGGTCTGCTTGCCTTTGGTGCTGGGGATTGAATCCAGGGCATTGCACATGCTGAACGTGCTACAAAGTGTTTTAAGCAGACTTTTAGTGGTTCACACTACATGAACTGAAGTTCTTAGGAGACTGTGTAAAATGAAAGAAAGACAAAAACAACCCACACCAGCAGAGTTGCAGGTGTGTTCATGTGTCTGTCAGCACCAAGTGGGCTTTTCTCACCAAGGAGTGGGGTATCTCTGAAAGAGCAAAAGCCAAGTGTAAAGTCAGAAGGTGACCACAACCACTTACACAGATGCTCATGAGCTGGTGGCCACGCCCACTTACACAGATGCTCATGAGCTGGTGGCCACACCCACTTACAGAGATGCTCATAAACTGGTGGCCACGCCCACTTACACTGAAGCTCTTGAGCTGGTGGCCACGCCCACTTACACAGATGCTCATGAGCTGGTGGCCACACCCACACTTACACAGATGCTCATGAGCTAGGAACTCATAATAGGTCCAGAGGAATACCTAACTCACCTCTAATCATTAAGAATATATAAACTCTGGAGATGCTTTGATTCACAAGAAGCCACTGGAGTTCCCTTAGCTATTCTAACGATTTTCATTTTTTCATAAAAGTAAACATAGATCCAGAATCCACATTTAGAACTCTTCTGCAATATTCTTAAACTGAGGTCCATTCATACACTTCCTAGCGATCTACAGATACCTTTAAAATGGCCAAGTTCTCCTCACATGCTCAAAGGATGACTGAATCCCCAAGTCCCAGAATGAAACCCAGACACTGTGAAGAACAACTTCTGTAAGAGTGGTAAGGAAACAGCAATTCCACGAAGCTCCCAGGTCCAAGTGAAGTTGCCAAGACCACATCGAGCTCCAACAGGCAGCAACTTTGAGGGCCTCAAGAGGCACCCCCAACTCTAAGCCCCACCCCAAGTCATATTGCAAAAAAGAGCCTTTTACCTTCTTTTTCTTGATCTAAGTATTTCTTTATATTTTCTGCTCTATCCATGTAGCCGGAGATTTTCGTTCTGAGAACACATCTTTTACTGGACTCTTTGGTGCCTATGAATAGGAAAAAAGAACAGGGATTTTTCTCAAGTTTCAGAACAGCTTTTCTATTTAGTTCAGCAATTTGTCAGGTTTTCCACAAACTCCCTTCTGTTTACAATGTGCTCAGATTCATTGTGCTGGAGGACATGAAACAACTCAGGTTAGAAGCACTGCTTCAACACTGCTCACCTCTTCCAGATTATCCACACCTTGGGAAGTCGAGATAGTTAAGCTATCATTTTATCAATAGCCAGCTTTTCTTTTAGGCCTCCACATTATAGTTAATATTCAGTCATTTTCCCAGCCACCAAAAAGCAAAAAAACCCAAAAAACAAAAACCCAATCCACACAAAACAGCAAGTTATTTTTCACAATACATTATAAATAAAGCTTACCCTGTCCTATTACACAATACATTATCAATAAAGGTTATTCTGCCCAACCCCCAACCACATCTGGTTCCCTTCTTCCTTTGACATTATTCATAGTTTCCTAATTAAACATCTCGAGTTGATGTGTGTGTGTGTGTGTGTGTGTGTGTGTGTTAGTTATCAGGGATTAAACCCAGAGCCTAATGGATGCTCATGATAACATAATAAATGGGTAACATGAGCTATCACTGAACAAGATCCTCAGGCCTCTGAATTAATTCGAGCTACATATCCAAGGTAAAATGAGCAGATAATCTAGGCTGTGAACCCTTCTACAAACCTTAGTTGCAGAATGCGTGTTAGTTTGAGTTATTTGCTGTCTTCTTATGAGTAAAGTGAATTTATGCACTTGGGACAAAAATATTAGAGAAGCCAAATGCCCTTCTTGGTAGATTTGTTTTGTTTTTATTTGTTTTTGTTTTTTCGAGGCAGGGTTTCTCTGTGTAGCCCTGGCTGTCCTGGAACTCACTTTGTAGACCAGGCTGGCCTCGAACTCAGAAATCCACCTGCCTCTGCCTCCCGAGTGCTGGGATTAAAGGCGTGCGCCACCACCGCCCGGCCCTTCTAGGTGGATTTATGCATGTGTGTTTTGTCACTGATTATAACAAGGGTTAGTTTAAATTTCTCTAGTCATCACTACCTATTCCTCTGTAGGAGAGTACCTTGTAACCCTCACGTTCCACCTGCTGAAGTGTGGGTATTGGTCTTAAGCTGTAGTGTGCAATTCAGAGATACTGTGCTTCTTTCAACATGGTCTGTTCCCTTTTGAATTCTTTCTCACTCTTAGGTTTTGCAAGGTAGTTGTTGTTTCAAGACAGGATCACCCTATGTATCCTAGACTGGACTGGAACTGCTTAGCCTGTGCTGGCCTCAAACTTGTGAACTGCCCACCTCGGGCTCCACATGCAGCCAGATAGAGACAGAATGGGATTACAGGCTGTGCCAGCAGGCCTGGCACTCCCTACTTTTGATGTGACATGTTTTAAACTCATCTTTGAATTTCTTGTTCCATCCTTGTGCGACCAACCATTTTTCAGAAACCTGTGTCTTTTTATAGTAGTTTTATAGAAGACAATCTTACCATGGCTTCTAGGCTCTCTCAGCCAGCCAGCTAGAAGTCCATGTGGCTTGCACACTTTATAAAGTATTTCTGTCTCTATCTGACTGCATGTGCATTTTAAAGCATGAGTTATGCTGACAACTTTGACCCAGTAAAGTTCATTCCAGCCTTCCCCATTCCCTTCCTTATAACTTGACTACTTAGAAATATTTTCTTCACTTAATTGTAGGGTACACATAAGGAAGTTTCGGGATTCCTACCCCTTACCTGTGCGAGAAAAAAAATTACCAGCCAGCATACAATACTCACATGCTACTAGAGTTGGCTTTTTTGCTCTTCTTCCTGTTTTTTCCCCCCTTCCCTTAAGAAAGGATGTTATGTAGCCCAGAATAGCTTCAAATTAGAAAAGTAGCCAAGACTGACCTTGAACCTCTGACCTCCCAAGTGCTGGGATTACAGGTGTCTAACACCATGCCCAGTTTTATATAGTCCTGAGAGTGAAACCCCAGGCTCTGTGCAGGCTATATAAACATTCAGCCAACTGAGATATCCCCAGAGCTGTAGCTCCCTCCTCCTCACCCTCTTCAGCTGAGGAGCTCAGAATGCTGTCAGTCATTCTTGATTCTCCCCCTTCCTTTCTTCCTCCTTCCTACCCCTTCCTCACCCACAATGCTTTAGGTATAATCATTCTCATTCATTACTGGCTTTATCCTTTGTGTATTTCCTCTGAACAATGAACATCTCCTCTCTTCTCTTGGATATGGTTTGAGTGTACCCCCTCCTTCAAAGGTTCATAAACAGGAGGCTGTGTGTGTCCTGTGTGACAACATTAAGAAGCACAGAGCCTCTGAGTGGAGAAGGGTCACTGAGGTGCCGGCCACTGCAAGGGATTGATACAGCTCCCCTATTGCCAGTTATCTCCCACAAACAGTGTTACAGAAGCACAATACAGGGGCCAGCAAGATAGTATGGCAGGTGTGATGGTTTGTATAAGCTTGGCCCAGGGAGTGGCACTATTTGGAGGTGTGCCCTTGTTGGGGTAGGCGTGACCTTGTTGGAGTGGGTATGTCACTGTGGGAGTGGGCTTTAATACCCTAGTCCTAGCTGTCTGGAAGTCAGTCTTCCACTAGTAGCCTTCAGATGAAGATGTAGAACTCTCAGATCCTCCAATACCATGCCTGCCTGGATGCTGCCCTGCTCCCACCTTGATTATAATAAACTGAACCTCTGAACCTATAAGCCAGCCCCAATTAAATGTTGTCCTTTATAAGAGCTGCCTTCGTCATGGTGTCTGTTTGCAGCAGTAAAACCCTAACTAAGACCAGGTTAAGGTGCTTGCCACTAACTCTGAAATCCTGAATTCCATCCCTGAGACATAAATGACAATGAGAAGTGACTCTGCCAAATTGTTCTCTCACCTCCAGAGATATACACTGTGGCCTTCCTTTTTTTTTTTTTTTTTTTGCTAATCATAGACCTTACGGGGGCATTTTCTCAATTGAGTTTCCCACCTTTCAGGTAAATCTAGCTTGGGTCAACTTGACATAAAACTAGCTGCCATGCCTGGGGAGGAGAGCACTAGCTAACACTGACAGTACTGATACTTGGTAAGTGCTGGATAGTTTTATGTCAACTTCACATAAGCCTAAGTCATCTGAGAGGAGGAGGGGACCTCAATTAAGAAAATGCCTAGCTGAGCGTTATGACACATGTCTTTTTAATCTCAGCACTTAGGAGACAGATCTATGAGTTCAAGGTTAGCCTGGTCTACAGAGAGAGTTTGGATAGCTACGGCTACACAGAGAAACTCTGAGGAGGGGTGCCTCCATAGGTTTGGCCTCTGGCAAGCTTGTAGGGTATTTTCTTTATTGGTGATTGATGGAGAAGGGCCTAGCCCATTGTGAATGGAGCCACCCCCTGGCTGGTGGTCCTGGGTTCTATAAGAGAGCAGGCTGAGCAAGCCATGATGAACAAGCCAGCCTGCAAGCAGCACTCCTCCATGGCCTCTGCATCAGCTCCTGCCTCCAGGTTTCTTCCCTGTTTGAGTTCCTGTCCTGACTTCCTTCAATGATGTACTACAATGTGGAAGTAAATAAGCCCTTTCCTCCCCAGCTTACTTTTGGTCATGGTGTTTCATCCCAGCAACAGAAACCCTAACTAGGACAGCAAGCTAAAAAAAAAAAAGAGAGAGAGAGAGAGAGAGAGAAAAAAAAATTTTTAAGTGGAGGTATTCTCTGTGGATAGATAAAGCTGCTCCCAGAAACACAACTTACTAAACAAATAAATAGGAAAAATAAATAGATAGATAGATAGATAGATAGATACACCCCAGTGCTGAGAGTGGGCTGTGAGTTCCCCCCAAACAATACAGGATTGCCCCTGCTTTTGGATGTCCATCAAAACTCATTCATAAGACCCTATTGCTAAAGATGCCACATGCCTTGACCACAGGTCGAGAACAAACTGGAGCTGGTTGAAAGCGTCCTCCTTGTTGGATAGTACCACGGTGTTGGATGGTGCTACTCAAGCTGCTGGGGGAGAAATGTCTTACTCAGCCACTCCCTCTGTTAAAACCAACCATCTGGGAAAGATGAGCCCATTGGCGCAATCGTGGTAAATGTGGTACCCAACTGCTTTCTGATTGGATGTGAAGTCTGCTTGACAAGAGGGACTCTCATCTGGTACTTTATACCTAACTAAAAATCAAGACTGTGGCGGTCCTAGGCCCTAGGGGCCGTACTACTACTGCTGTAGTTTTATTAAATCAACATGATGTATCTGCCAAACTGCCCTCTACCTCATTATGTTTATGCCCATAGAGCAGTGCTGTAGTCCACATGGTCAGAGAAGCCTCTTCCACCAGTACCGGGTAGTGACTGCAGAGACTGACAACTGGTTGGTGCACATAGAATAAATGGCCGTGGAATGCACCCCCATCTTGAGAATGAATATATAATCATTGATGGAGGAGGGAGAGACAATTTAGTCAGTGCTGTAGTCGCTGGTAACGTGCACATAGCTCTGTAAACAAACTTCCACCCTAGTGAAACTCAATGGATCATAGTTGGGGTGAGGGCAGGAAGGTGAGCCAGAGGAAGGAGAAAAATCATGTCACAAACTGACAACAACGAAGAATAAAATTGATTCAAACGCAAGACCTATCAAGCCTTATAGATTATATTTGGTTATGCCTCTTATGGTCCTTAGCGATAACATCGGTCTATTGCAAAGGCCACCACCTCCGTTGTCCTGCAGATTATCAGAATATAACTCCTGAATTTGAATGCTTCCTGGTAGTTAGTAAGTTTCGTTTTCTTAAGTTTCCGCTCAGTCCCAGACAGAGCGGAAACCGAAACTCGCTCACCTTTCAGAACCTGCAAGAGCATGTCAATCCCCTCCTGGTAACACACCAGAGCCTGCTGGTACCGGGACTCTGCATCCAGCTCTACTGCCCGCTTTAGTACCGCCACCGCCGCAGTGCTATCGGAATCCTGTCCCAGGCTGGACTTAGCCATCACTGTGACAACTCCTGGGCACCGCCAGCAAATTCCAAGAGCTGACCCACTGCGCTTCCAGGAAGCGCACGCGTGACGCCGCTGCGCCTGCGCTGTCTTCTATGGCGCGTTGTGAATGGGCCGGGACAAAAAAAAAAAAAAACCTTTCCCGGAACCAAAGAACCGTACGGTCTGTGACGGCAACGGCGTGGTTTGAATGTTGCACTGGGTCCACCTGCCTCTGTTCCTCTCCTTCCGGCTGCGGGGACGTTCGGAGTGGACACAGCGGTCGCCGGTGAGTGCGGTCGTGGGAGCTAGAGGCTCTCTCTGCAGTTACGAAATGACTTTCTTTCTGTTTCGAGTTGGAGGTCCCGCAGACCTATTTCTTGATCTTCTGAAAGCAGCCAGGTTGTCACTTTATTCGAGTCGTGCTGCGACGCGCGTGTCTCTGAGAGTCTCACTCGTGTAGATCTAGGTCCGAGCCATCCAAGCGTCAGTGAAATTTATTATTTTTTTTTAAGAAGGCAAAACTTGCTTAATTTTAAGATGTTGCGATTTTAGAGTGCTGAGTTTTTGGAGTTGCTGTTTATTAAAGACAGTGATTTTGCAGGCCCCTGTGATTGTCACTTGTTAAAGCAGCTGCTTTTGGTGGCTGAGAGGCCGTTATGACGGCTGCCTACTACCTTTACGTCCTGGGAATTCGAAGAAGAGAGACATTTGTTGATTTCAGAGAACGCGGTTGATTGCACGGGAAATTCAGTGTTCTGTATTTTCAGGAATGTTCACTCCTCGTTATAGATATATACCTTGACCCTTTAGAAAGAGAAATTAATTAAAGAACCACTTACGAGCTGGTGTTGTAGTTTAGGGGTAAAGAGCTGTTTACGTGCATAACCATTGTAAAAAAGCAAAACAACAACAAAACTCCAGCAAACCTTTCGGGGTGAGGGAGAGGAAAAATGGTTTTGGCAGCCTTTTGTTTTTCTGTGTATACTCATATATTAACATATTAGAAAATAGAAATAGGTTATATATCCCATGTGATAAATGGTATTTTTCAGTTTATTTTTATGTGTATGGGTGTTTTGCCTGTCATATCTACACCATGTGCGTGTAGTGCCCATGGAGGCCAGAAGATAGTCAGATCCCCTGGAACTAGATAGAGTTAAAAAAACATTTGTAAGCTTCCAGGTGGTCACCGGGAATTAAATGTGGGACCTCTGGAAGAGCAGCCAGTGCTCATAACTGCTGAGCCATGTCTCCAGCCCCATTTTTCTGGTATTTGCAACAGTACAGAGGAAAGTTGTTGTACAGTAGATGGCAGTATAATTGCTTCAAGGTCCAAAAGCTACGCACATAAGAATAATGCCTACTGTATTGAAATGAGTTGCAGCTCAGAGCACTTATATTCTGTATGCAAGGCTATGGGTTCAATCCCCAGTACCTTCCCTCACCAAAAGGAAAAACAACAACAACAAAAAGCAGTTTTGATGGTGCTGCCTGCTTATATCTGAAATTAAACTTCAGCAGAGAATCTTGAGTGCCGAAGCTGCTTTGAGAGACACATCTATGACTTGAGCAGATCCAAACCAAAATATAAAGTCCTTGTCTTCTGGCACTGTCCCGTGTACAGAGTGGAGACAGCCACTAAATGGTAAACCAGCAAAGTACAATAGAACACGAGTACTCAAGTAAGGCAAGGTGCAGAAGTGCTGGCAGGGCTGTGGCTGCGAATGTTAAGCTGTTTGGTGGAGGTAGTCCTCATTCAGGACTGAAACAGCGTGATCCAGGTAGACCTGTTGACAAGAGAAGGTTTGAGCCAAAATAGGGAGAAGACCTCCAGCTTCAACTAGGTGTTGAACCCAGAAACTCATGCATGCCAGGTAAGCGTTGTACCTCTGAAACATATTCCTAGTTCCAGCTTTAATTTTTTTTAATTTATTTTTTAATAAATGAGCTTTTAGCTTTAGGCAATTTTAGATTTCAAGAGAAGTGGTGAGTGAAGCTTAGTACAGGGACCTGTACCTTCCCTGCTCAGTTTCTGCCTTTATCATCAAATATTAGTGTAGGGTGCTCAGTGCAGCTGCTGAACCAAATTGGTACGTTATTAACGTCATTTGCTTTATTAAGACAGATTTCTTTAGCTTTGTTGGGTGTCCATGTCCTATTATATTCCAGGATCCAACTCAGACACCAATGTAGTGTGTATTGTATATAATGATGATTGTGTAGCTCTTGGGTTCTTGGCCAGTTTCTCGGGTTTCTAGTTGTGATGACCTTGGCAGTTTCGAGAAGTGAGATATTTGAAAATGTGTTAATGAAGTGTTTTCCACAGTTAGGGTTACTATTGCTACGATGAAGCACCATGACCAAAAAAAGGAAGCAAGTTGGGGAGGAAAGGGTGTATTTTCCTTTGAGAGACACATCTCTCTTCTACATCATAGTCCATCACTGAGGAAGTCAGGACAGGAACTCAAGCAGGGCTTATGGCAAGGTGACATAAAATTAGCTAGCACACACAATAACCCTCAGTCCACGGTGGTTTTTCTCTTAAGTGGAGTTAAATGTATCGGCTTTGTGGTGGAAGTCATTTCATTACATGTCCTGGGATCAAGTATAGGTGCTAGCAACGTTTTGTTCTGTTTTATGATAGGTTCCCACTATGTAGCCCTGGCTGGAATGCTGTCCGCTCTGATCACCATTGGTGTTCCCCATCCCTGATCTCCTGGTGGAGGTAGTGTTACATGTCAGTTTGTTCTCCTTAATGGCAACCCCTGCTGTTCTGTACAGCACTCCTGGGAGCAGTGCTCCAGTCCCTTTACTTGTATGTAAGTGTGGACTGATCCATGACAGTGTAGGTCCCAGTTATAAACTGAAACTTTGTTGTGTGTTTGTTTAACTATAGTCACTCCAGTATGGCCACTGGGAGCTGTTTCAGTTGTGTCTGTATCCCTTTAATACGCTCCCTTGGGTTTGCATTTCTGAGTACCGACTTCCTGGTTCCTCAGGTTGCAGCAGACTGTCAGCTGTCTCTTGAAGGAGCCCTTTGAAGCGAGTGCTATTAAAGTCACTATCTGAGCACAAAGTGTGTTCATAGCTGCTGGTGTAGTTGTCCTCTCAACAAACAAAGTGAGCCCATGTGTACATACATGCCAACCCTAGTGGTTGGCAGGGTTCCTGAGGGGAGATGAGGAGTCTGAAAGGGAGGACTTTTCTTTCTGTCCCAGGCTTCCCAAGTGTAGGGTCAGAGGCATGTGCCACCAATGCCTATCTGTACATACTCTCCTAATGGCTGGATACCTTGGGGAAGTGATTGCTTTCTGCAAGTCATCTTCCTCATATGTAAAATAAGAGGGCACTTGGTTCTGATTCTAAGAGGTAGAATTTCTTCAGTACCATCTAGTTTTGCATTTTCTGTGATTTCTCTGACAAAGAAAAATGATCAAATATTATTTATACTTGTTGTGACAAGTTTTGGGTGATAGAAAACTCCATTTCCCAGTTTTGTGGGATGAACGCAGACACTAAGCTCACTAGATGAAAATAGGACTGTTTAACGTATAATGACTACTGAGGTTTTACCGACACGGAAGGGGAGATGTGCCCATCTGCTATGTGTTTGACCAGCAGTGTGTTTCCTACTCCTCAGCCTCTGAAGAGAGAATTCCCACCCCCATGGCTGGGGTTCTGCGCTCCGCGTTCCCGAGGCCTCCATGCAGACTGCAGGTAAGCTTTAACTTTCCATGGCTTTCTCTTACAGCTAGGGCTGACCTCCACCTCACTGTGCGGCTGAGGATAACCTTGAGCTCTGCCTGCCTCCACTTCCCAAGTGCCCAGGTTTGTGCAGTGCTGGGGACTGGACTCAGCTTGATGCATGCAGGCAAGCACTGTGCCAAGTGGGCTACATCCTCAGTTTAAGAACTTGCTTTTTTATGTTTTCCTCTCTTGTTAATTACAAAACACAAAAGCAAGTTAATCTTTTTAAAAGGTCCTTCTGATGTAAATTAGTTGGTTTAGGTCTGCTGCATTTGTGGTGTGAGAGCTCAGAGCCTTATGAGCACTGGGCATACACTCTAGCGGAGCTACACCCAGCCCTTGTTCATTCCTGCTCTATGTGCTATTTTCCCTAGAGATTTCCAATCCCAAAATGCCTTTTCCTGTAGACTAAGCCAATGAAAAGGCTACTGCTGATTGCCCTTGGTCTGTTTTAATGTTACAGTTTTAGGGGAAACCCTTCAATTATGAAAAGAATACATTTTCAATCACAGTCAGATAAACAGAAAAAGTAGAAGATATGCAATCTCCTGAAGAAAAGAAATGTGTTAGCATCTCCTCCTAGTGCTTAGAGAGTACATTGGGATAACTAATGAATACATATTGACCAGACTGGGTACAGACCCAGAGATATGCTAGGACTCCATACAGAACACCTCCTGGCTGTGGGGGTGGAAATGTCAGCTACTTCCATTTGGCTAATGAATTCAGTATGGTCTCCCTTTTGGTACTTTGGAAACTGACCCTCTGGGAAGATGTGTGACTCACATCTTAGTGTTGTAAGCAAAGGAAGCAGGACCAGGTTTCCCTTCTCTCACCCTGTCTAGACTTAACCCTCTAGTTGTTGGATCAGCTCTGTAGTTCAGAGAAGTCTGAAAGAGAAAGACTGCAGTGAATCCCTGTGTCCAACTGCACAAGTAAAGGAGGACTGGGCAATAAAGTCAAGAGGTGAGAGCTGGGCCTGGTGGTGCTGTTAGGACTAGGGACACTCACTGTGCTTTGTGTGGTGTTGGTTTACAGACAGTGTCTTACTCTTTAGGCCTGCTCCAAACTTGAAGGAAGTAGCCAACCCCAGACTGGAAGTCTAAGTGCATATGGTTTTGCTTTGTTGTTCATTAGTGCTTTAATGAGATGCGTCCACTCAGTGAGGTAGCCACGTTAGACTGTTGTAGACTATGTTAGATCAGACACTTGTCACATAAAGGCTGGTGGATACAGGCTCTTACCCTACATGGAGTTCTAAATGACAGATGTTTTCTGCTTCAGACTGTGAAGAAAGGTGCAGAATCTCTCATTGGTACAGAATGGATTCGTCACAAATTTACCAAATCAAGAATTCCAGATAAAGTAAGGCCTGATTCTTTTTTAAAATATTTTTATATACCAATTTTATAAAATTATAAGTTATTTTCAAATTTATTCCATTGTGTGTTGCATTGTGTCTGTGTTTCTGTTGCACAGATGTGTGTGCACTTGTCCTGGTTTGTGTGTGGAAGCCTAGAAGGCAATTGTGTAGTCATTTCTCTCCACTGCCATGGTACTGCTGGGGAGTGGAGCTCAGGTCATCAGACGTCAGGCACAGCAGCAAACACTGCTCATGGCAGGTCACAGCCTGCTAGTGGAGATTTGCTTAGGTTGCACATGCATATATATTAGATATGGTGTAGACTTGAAGTGCATATAGACAGATATAGTGTAGACTTGGAAGCACATATAGACAGATATAGTGTAGACTTGAAGTACATATAGACAGATATAGTGCAGACTTGAAGTGCATATAGACAGATATAGTGCAGACTTGGAAGCACTGTAGGAAGCTGACCTCTGCTCCCAGCCCACCGGGTTTCATAGGAATGGACTCCTATAATTTTCTGGCCTGTGTATTCTGCTCATGGTTCTCCCTTTATATACTGTGGTCTTTGTCACTATCGTCCTGAGAAGACTGTGAGTAGAGGCTGTCCCCTTGTGACTCTGTCCTTACTTCCTGCATCAACCACACAGGCAAAGCTCTCCTTTAGTTTGTTGTTGTCCTTTTAATTTTGTTTGGGTTTCACTTGCTTCTTAGTTAATTGAACTTTATGTAGTAAAACAGTTGAATGATACAGAAGAACATGATCAGAAGGCATGGAGGCTTCCTCTCTTCTTCACAGGTTCCCATTTTGCATTGATATAAAGCAACTATTAGCATAGATGAAACAACTTGGACATTACTGCAGGCCGTCATGTATGGGGTCAGTCTGCATGCTGTGTATCACCCTGTGGGTTTTGATGAATGCATAAGATTATATATTCACTACTGCAGTGTCACACAGAACTGTGCACTGCCCTACATGTCACTGTGTCCCGCCTCTCAGGCTCTAGTCCCTAGCAGCCTTTTCAATCACTTTCTGGTTTTAACTTTCCCAGAATCCCACATAGTTAGAATCGTACAGTCTGTATATTAGCTTCTTACAAATCTTTTCTTGTTGACAGTTCATGATGCAGGTTTATGTAGTTTGTTTATGTGCTTACCTGCTTGCTTCCAGCTTGAGGCAGTAATGAAGCTGTACAAGTAAGTACTTGTGTACTTGTGTATGGCTGTTAGTTTTTGGTGTGTTAGGGAGATATTTGGTAGTACAATTAAACAGCAAAGACCATTTAGCCTTGGGCTGATGAGATGACTCAGTGGGTAAGAGCACTGACTGCTCTTCTGAAGGTCCTGAGTTCAAATTCCAGCAACCATATGGTGGCTCACAACCACCTGTAATTAGATCTGACGCCCTCTTCTGGTGTGTCTGAAGTCAGCTACAGTGTACTTCTCTATATAATAATAAATAAATCTTTGGGCCAGAGCAAGCAGGGACCAAGTGAGCGGGGATGACCAGAGTGAGCAGAGGTCCTAAAAATTAATTCCCAGCAACCGCATCAAGGCTCACAACCACATTATGGCTTACAACCATCTGTACAGCTACAGTATACTCACATACATAAAATAAATAAATAAATCTAAAAAAAAAAAAAAAGAAAGGCCATTTAACCTTGTCAAGCTGCTGGAGAGGTCATTTTGTTGGACAGAAATGTCTTTGTACAGGTTTCCTCCCCTACTATATTTTTATTTACTTTATTTTCAAATATTTAAATTTTTATTTTATGTGTATAAGTGCTTTGGCTGCCTGTATGTATGTGTATCATGTGTGTCTGGTACCCAAGGAAGTCAGAAGACAGCAGCAGGTCCCGGGAACTAGAGTGTGAATGGCTGTGAACACCATATGGGGCTGGGAACTGAGCCCAGGTCCTCCACAAAAGCAGCAATTGTCCTAGCTGCTGAGCCATCTCTCCAGTATCACCTGAAGAAGTTATAGAATACAGAGGGCAAAATTTACCACATAACGTCAATTTCAGAATTTCAGCTCTGGGCAGATTGTTTACAATAGCCATGCTGGTTGACTGTCCTGTCGTAAAAGCCTGAAGCTAAAGTGTGTAATTCTCAGACTCTAAACTGCTTAGGCCGAGGTTAAGGATAACAGAAAGATGATGGGCAGGATCATCATGAACTTTTGTGCAGTGTTGTCCATTTTTTAAGGCATAGGCAATATATAAAACTGTAAGTTGGGAGAGTTACCAGTCATGATTCTCCTTTTCTAGGTGTTTCAGCCTAAACCTGAAGATCATGAAAAGTATGGTGGGGACCCCCAGAACCCTCACAAACTGCACATTGTCACAAGAATAAGAAGTACAAAGAGGCGTCCATACTGGGAAAAAGATACCATCAAGATGCTTGGACTACAGAAGGTATGCAGCGATCCTAATCACCACCTCAGAGTCTTGTTGGCTGCAGGCTCATACTTTAAAACCCACACTGTGTGCATTTGCTATCTCTTATGTTTAAATGTGTCACTTAGTGTGCCCTGTTTATTATAAGTTAGTATACAAAACATGGTCCTTCAATGTGATGTTTTCCTGAAATGGTACCACTGCCTTTTGAATTGATCTGTGATATTGCTCCTCTTGTTCCTAGGCACACAGCCCTCAAATTCACAAGAACATCCCATCGGTGAATGCAAAGCTGAAAGTGGTTAAACACTTGATACGCATCCAGCCTCTGAAGCTGCCACAGGGACTTCCCACAGAAGAGACCATGTCCAGCACATGCCTCAAGAGCACTGGGGAGTTGGTCGTGCAGTGGCATCTGAAGCCTGTGGAGCAGGAAGCGAAGTCCTGACGCCACACAGCTTCAGCTCACAGATGCACTTACTAAGGAAACCGTTCTCATTAAAGTGTATGTTCATCCAGTCATCTCCGCTGATGGAGTCCTGATGCTATCACTTCGTTCAGTTCTCTCCCTTTGTCCCTTGAGAATTTTACTCCACAGTGGGCAATAACTGAATTATTCAGATATCTACCATTAGGCTCCTAACACATCATTGTCTCCTTGTAGAAACTGTTATCTTCTTCAACTGCTTTCTTATTGAATTCTATAGATGTGAGAGACTATGTAGTAGTCAGTCTTGTGTTGCTATAACCAAATACCCAAGGCTTGGCTAACTTATTGGGCAAGGAGGTTTATCTTGGTTCTAAGCTCTGATGAGCCCAATCGAGGTCAGTAAATCTCCTGAGGACCTCCTGTAGGATCCCCTGTCATGTCACACATGATAAGGGGACATGACAGTTTTTATGACAGTGGTGGAAGAGGTCACAGACAAGATAGGAAGCAAGAATCAGGTGCTTAATCCTGGCACTTGGGAGGCAGAGGCAAGTGGATAGCTTATGAGTGTAAGGTCATGGTCTATATATTGAGTTCCAGGCCAGCCAAGACTGTGGTGAGACCCTGTCTCAAACCCAAGAGACCAGTTCTGGCCTCCTATAATGGTCCCTTTGCTGCAAAGAGAGGCATCTTTGATGTTGAGTGAGAGCTTCACTTAGCTATGGTAGGATACATGCTGGAATGCTGTTAGAAATTAAATAGATCTAGTAGTGTGGTCACAGAAGGTCCTCTGTCTCCCATGACCTCATTAGCCATAGTAGTTGGTTAGATTTTTAGTACCAGGCATGATTCCCTCCAGTGTGGTGATCGACTGACTGTGGGAGTTCAGCTCCAGACAGTACATCCATGGTGCAACTCCCGCTCATCATGTCGCTGAACCTCTTAGAAGTGGGGGCAAAAGCCGGGCGTGGTGGTGCACGCCTTTAATCCCAGCACTCGGGAGGCAGAGGCAGGTGGATTTCTGAGTTCGAGGCCAGCCTGGTCTACAAAGTGAGTTCCAGGACAGCCAGGGCTATACAGAGAAACCCTGTCTCGAAAAACCAAAAAAAAAAAAAAAAAAAAAGGAAGTGGGGGCAGAAAAATTGGAGCTGGAAGGCCAAGAAGTTTGCTGTGAGATTTTGTCTCAGAAGTGCTAGGGAGGCTACACCCACAATACTTCAACTATATATGGCTATCTAAACAATACCTGATCAATAACAACACCACCTATAGACAGGCTAACATGGAGGAAATCCTGTGGGTGGGGCAGGTGTCCCACTCCTAGACAACTGAGCAACTCATGACTGCCGACATAGAGAGTAATTCTCCCCCAAAAAGGTAACCCCTAGTTGGTTACCCAATACAAAGTGCTCAGCCCTAAAATAAACTTACAAGCAGCACCAAACAGACTCAGCAGGTCATACGTAAACATTTACACCTTTATTTCCCGGTGTATAATATCTGTGTAAGAATAATAAAGAAACAGGAGGGGCTGGAGAAGGAAGTGACGGCATCATTTTTTAACTAAAGATTGAATAAGCAAGAGAGCGAAAGAAAAGGCACACTCACTTTGTGACAACCTGCTCTCAAAGGTGGCATTAAGCCTTGAGCAGTCCCAAGGTCAGTCAGTCCCCTTCCACTAAGTCAAGTTCATAACCATTCTACTACACTGAAGATCAGTTTTCAGCAAACAGCTGCAGGGGAGCAACCTTAAGCTGTGGCAGGTTCTTTTGAGTGAATGCAGCTGTCGAGGAATTCCAAAGCTGGCCAAAAGACCAAAGGTGCAGCCAGAAGCCTGAGACACAGGGTGTGGCTAAGTGCCACTCCCTGCCTCGTACCCAGAACTGGGTTCATCTCATCCCTAAATTACAGAAGTATGTGTTTTTGAATTATAGGTCTAATTTGGCCGGAACCATATTATTGCAGTCTGCCTAGTAAAACACTCACTTCTGTGTAAATTTGTCCTGCTGAAGCAAGGGTGTGTAAGGTGCGTTAGCAGTTACTCAGCAGGCCATTCTGGCTTAAGCTCTAAAATGTAGTGTTTGGATTTGGAAGGATCCTCGATATCAGTAGCTGGGCTTGCTATTTAAAGAAAGAAATGTGTCAAAGAGGGAGCTCAGTAGTGCTTGTCCTGTGTGGTGGCTTGAAGATGCCTAGCCCATGGGGAGTGGCTCCATTAGTAGGTGTGGCCTTGTTGGAGGAAGCCTGTCACTGTGAGGGTGGTCTTTGAAGTCTCCTCCTATGCTCAGGCTCTACCCAGTGTGGAAGAAAGCCGCCTCCTGGCTGCCTACAGAGGACAGTCTCCTGGTGCTGCCTTTGGATCGAGATGTAGAATTCTCGGCTCTTCAGCACCAAGTCTGCCTGGATGCTGGCAGGCTCGCCACCATGACGATACTGGACTGAACCTCTGAAATTGTAAGCCAGCCCCAATGAAATGTTTTTGCCTTTGTAAGAGCTGCCTTGGTCATGGTGTCTCTTCACAGCAGTAAAATCCTAAGATGCCCTGGGACCTAGATTGCTCCGCAGCAACCACGTTTTTATAAAGCTAACCATGCCAGCGCTCCCTCCTCATTAATCCCAGTACTGAGAAGGTAGAGAGAGGCCAGTGCATGGCCTAGCTTACTTGCCAAGCCACAAGCCCATTAGAGACCCTGTCTCAAGGAAAACTAAAGGAATGTACCTGCAGAATGGCCAATCAGGTTATCCTCTGGCCTTCATGTGCACACATGAGCATATGCACCAATAGAAAGAAATCTCAGACTCTTTTTTTTTTAAAGACTTATTTATTATTATATCTAACTACACTGTAGCTGCCTTCAGATGCACCAGAAGAGGGTGTCAGATCTCATTATGGGTGGTTGTGAGCCACCATGTGGTTGCTGGGATTTGAACTCCAGACCTTCCAAAGAGCAGTCAGTGCTCTTAACTGCTGAGCCATCTCTCCAGCCCTCTTTTATTTTTTAAAATTTTTATTTACTTATTATATGTAAGTACACTGTAGCTGTCTTCAGACACCCCAGAACAGGGCATCAGATCTCATTACGGATGGTTGTAAGCCACCATGTGGTTGCTGGGAATTGAACTCAGGACCTTTAGAAGAGCAGTCAGTGCTCTTAACTGCTGAGCCATCTCCCCAGCCTGAAATCTCACATTCTTTTAAAGATTTATTTATTTATTTATTTATTTATTTATTTATCTTTAAATTATGTGTATGTGTGTCTATTTGCTTCACATGACTACTTTTAAATGTCTACCTTAACCCACAATGCCCTTGTTTTAAATCCCTACATAAATAAAGAATCTATTTTTAAGAAATATTTATATTGGGGCTGAAGAGATGGCTCAGCAGTTAAGAGCACTGACTGCTCTTCCAGAGGACCTGAGTTCAATTCCCAGAAACCACATGGTGGCTCACAACCGTCTGTAATGGGATTGGATGCCCTCTTCTGGTGTGTCTGAAGACAGAGACAGTGTACTCTTATACATAAAATAAATAAATAAAAATAAGAAAAGAAACATTTACTTTTAGTAATGTGCGTGTGTGTGTGTGTGTGTGTGTGTGTGTGTGTGTGTGTGTGTGTGTGTGTGTTTGAGGGAGGGGGTGCACATTAGTGCAGGTGTGTGAATAGACCAGAAGAGGGTGCCAGATACCCTGGGTCTGGAGGTCCAGGGGCAGTGGGCACCGAGACCCAAGCGTTGACCTCTGGGAGAACAGTGTGAGCTCCTAACTGCTGAACTGCCGGGCAAGGGGAGAATCCTTTCATCTCCTTCCTTTTTCAGATACCTGGGAAAGTGAGAAGTCGTAAGAATTCTAGGGGAGACTCAGTAGTGGGAAGCCCGTGCAGCTCATTAAAGGAGAGCCTGCGTTCTTGTGCCCTTTGCTTTGCTTTGTCCTTGGTAATTTTCAGCTCAGGCCACACCAACATTTGCAAACTCTTTTGTTCCAGTGTTCTGGCACAGGTCTTAATGTTGAGTACTTATCAAGGCAAAAGCGTCATTGAACTACAAGCCTGAAATCAGCTTTTATTTATTAATGAGCTGAAAGCCAATTGCAGTTTTAATTTATTAATTATTGTATGTCTGGTATATGTGTGGCCTAGAGGAAACAGGAGCCCAAAGGCCACTTTAAAATGGTGTCTAGTTGGAGAGAAACCTGCCCATTTAGTGCCACAAGCATACCCCTGCCTACAGTGGGCTTGGAAAATCCTGTATACGTAGGAACTATTCTATGTCACCCTTTGGTGTTAATGTTACTATGGAGACCTGGAGAAACTAGGTTGGTTTTGTTTTGTTTTCTCTAAAGAGTTGCAGTTTGGGTAATCATCTTAACTTCAGCAGCCCACCACCGGAAGGATTGTTACGCTGAATATTTAGAAAATGAAGATGTCTAAAGAAGAGACAGTCAAGAGCATAGGCCGAGGGGGCGGCTCTCTGTTGTTACACAGGCAAAGCTGCATAAAGCACGCGCTTCCTCATGGTTTCTGTGAGGCTGCAGAGTGGTCAGAGCCCAGCTGGTAGCCTGCTTAGACCAGCGGTGCTCATTCTTCCTGATGCTGGGTCCCTTTAATGCAGTTCCTCATGTGGTGGTGACCCCCAACCAAAAAACTCTTTTGTTGCTACTTCATAACTGCAGTTTTGCTACTGTTGTGAATTGTAATGTAAATATCTGTGTTTCCCAATGGTCCTAGATGACCCCTGGGAAAAGGTCATTTCATCCCCAAAGGACTGACTACCTACAGGTTGAGAACCACTGGCTTAGTGTCTCACGGAGCTGCAATACATACTTCCTGCTAATAATGTGTGGTTCTCAGAGTTAAATGTGAGCAGGAATCTACTTCCAGATTCTGAGCTTGTTGGCAGAATTCACTTTTTTGTGACTGTAGAATGGGCAAGTCACCTCTTCAAAGCCAGCGCTGGGGGGAGGTGGGGCGGGGGCCTCTAGCAGAATGAACACCATTAAGCTTGTAAAACAATCATGGATGACTCTTCATCTAGGTCACATTCTACTGTCCAGAAGAAAACCACCCGTCTTGTCCCCTCTCAAGGAAAAGAGAAGTTACATGTGTGGCCAGGAGGTGGCAGGAGGTTTCAGCTGGTAGATTGGCTCCTCCCAATCTACCAGCTGAAACAATCCACCCTGTAGTCCACCCCCAAGGGCTCTGTGTGTGACAAGCTCTTCAGCTAGGTGTTCCTCTGCTTCACGTGGTCTCAAAACCTTGTAGAGACTCATTCCTTAGTCCTGACCTCGTGTCGCTAAGGATTATTCATTTAGGTTTATCTGGTTGGGACTGCATTTGTCTGGCCAGAGGTTTTGGTCTGGCCTCTGGTGACCAACTGACCATTTTTCTAGTAAGAGTCAGATATAAAACACTGGACACTAAATAAAGAAGCTTACCCTTAAAATGGCAGTCAGCAAGCTGAGTATTATTATCTGTGTATTATTTCTATTTTTACTTCCTTGCAATTTTAAAATATAAAGTGAGTGACCTTATGGCAGTGCCAAGCGTCCTGAAGGCACTGTTTGACAAAGTTCCAGAGCTTGGATGACCCGGACTGAGCCTCCAGTGCCCTGGGTAGAAATCCGCTACACACATGATACTTATGTTTCTCACTGCTAAAGGCCTCTCTGAAAGCTAGAGCTGGAACAAGAAGCTGCTGTAAACAAGAGTGGAATCAATGGCTGTTCCCTGGGAAAAACAGTTCTGCAGAAAACTGAGTCTTTCTTAGAACTTACTATTTAGATACACTTTTAGATTATTAATGAGTGTTGCTAGTAAGCATGAGACAGGATGTGAGAACAATTAGTAAAGAAGAAAAACTTAGGGAATTCTAGCAGCTGGCAAATGAATTGAATCACTAGGCTTTTAGATCTCGCTTCAGAAACAAGGAACTAGTGTGAATCGGAAGAGAGTTTGGCCACACAGTTAATGACAAACCTTGGTACCTTCCTGAAGGAAGCAGTTTTAGGAATCCTGATGTTGTTCTGCTCTTTACAGAATTGTAAGAAAGATGGGAATTGTATTGAAACATGGGTTCATGACAGAGACACAGAAGAAAGCATGCTGGCTCCGTGAACTGCCTGCCTTCCTGACCAGAACTTTTCTATATATTACAAACAAAGAACAGACCGCCTTTGCTTTTAAGCAAGGGGCTGCACAGTGTTTTAGGAATCTAAGAGAAAGGACAGTGGTCTTATGTCAATTATAAAAGAAATATAGAGGAAGGGAAGGAGGAATTAGACAGAGGTCAGAGAAATTGAACCTTTGTAGAAATCCAAGCTTGATACAATGGGGAGTAGGAAATAACTTTTGATCTATTAATTTTGTGCCAAACTGAAACAGAATCAAATTCAAAATGTCATCCTGTCTGGTATTTCTGCAACCACAAGGCTTTCTGACACCAATCTTAAGGAAGAAGATACTTAGTTTAAAGAAAATTGGGGGCTGGAGAGATGGCTCAATGGTTAAGAGTACCGACTGCTCTTCCAAAGGTCCTGAGTTCAAATCCCAGCAACCACATGGTGGCTCCCAGACTTCCCTAATGAGATCTGACGCCCTCTTCTGGTGCATCTGAAGACAGCTACAGTGTACTTATGTATAATAATAAATAAATCTTTAAAAAAAAAGAAGAAAATTGATTTCATCATAATGTTAGGTTTTAGTTCTCATAAAATTACTGTTTGCTTGCTGTGTTCCTCTTTCACTATTCTTGTGTAATCAAGGAAGGCTTTAGAAGAAAATGTATCTTGAAAAGCTGGGTAATCAATGAATAAAGTTCCTGAGGAAATGATTTTGTGTCTAAATATAGCCTGTGAGAGACACAGGTTGTCAGACTAGGCCAAGCCATACCGAGATGTGCTTCCATCTCTCATGAAACAAAACTGGATGGTGTCTCCCTTCTGAAGCTTCCCTCGATGCTCTTACATCCGCCAGCTGCAAGCCCTGGCCTCAGCAGGGGCTGGTCCCTGGCAATCTTAGGCACTAACTCTGCATATTCTGTTTGCTAGTTTCCTTGTATGGAATAAACTGTTAGTCAGTAATGATAATTATACTAAGGGCAGTGATTACAAAGAAATACAGATGGGTATAGCTTTCACATGATAGGTATGATCATGCATTCCTGGAACCCTAGCACCGGGGAGATGGAGGGAAAAGACTTAAAGAGTCTCAGGCCAGCCTGGGCTGCATAGGGAGACGTTTTGTTTTGTTTTATTTTAAAACATTTATTCAGCTGGTACACAAAAGAAAACACAAAACTTAATCAAAGCAACATGTCCTGGTAGAGAATGGGCGAGGGAACAGAGCTGCTGACCTCCTGCAGCTGGAAATGAACGGGAGGAAGAGGGGGGGGGCTGGGGCTTGATATCCAAGTCCAGGCTGTGTGCACCATGGCTACAAGGCTTCTCAGTAGGCCCTATCTTTTAAAGGTTCCACTCTTCCCATTGATGCCAAGTTGGGACCAAGGATTGAACATGGGGGCTTTGGGAGACAGGCACTCCAGATCCAAGCTACAACAGCTCTCTTCACCCAGCTTTGGAGAAAAATTTAAAAATTAGAAGTAAAGTTTACATTGAAAAGCCTGGTGCGTATCTCTAAGAGGAATATGGGCAACAAATATAAGGAATTTGAGGCTGCTGAAGATGCAAGGCAATTTAATGGACATTTGGGTTAACATCTTAGGCATAGTTCTCAGTAGATTTCTGGGAGTTGGCTGTTGAGCTACTGGTGGAAGGAGGATGAAGACCGAGATAGTTCTATTGGTTCCAACAGTCCATTCTAATAGATTCTGCAGAAGCCTGGCACATGAACAGGAAGGCTTGTGTATTTAAGACTATTTGTAACACGTTGTTCAGTCGGGATGGAAACAGGAAGCTCTGGAGTGATGCTTCCTCTCTCCTAAAGCAGATGCAGCAGATGTACCTCAGGATTCTCACTCGCTCTTCCTGTCTGTGCCCCTAGCTTCTCACTCTTGGAAATTTAGACAAGGGTTCCACATTTGTACTTGTTTAGCACATCAGACTAGCAAGAAATGACACCCTCTCCCTACAGGTAGGTACCTCAACCAGTGGCTTTCAGAGGTGCTGTGCAGACTCCAGTCCTGCACCTGTGCAGATAGATCTGTGGTAAATGCTCATGGCTTTCCTGCAAGGCGGAGTCCCATTGCCAACTAGGGTAGTAGCTTGGTGCCACATGTTTTGCTGTTCTCTAATTTCGTATCACGGAGCCACTTTATAACAGTTTTTCCTGCTTACACCCACATTCTTGTGACAGGTCTAGTTTAGAGTGAGCCAAACTAAGACATCTTTACAATGTGGCCTCCTATAGGACATCTCTGTGTGCCAGTCAGAACAAGAACTCTGAGGAAACAGATTCAGGGAGTAAGCCAGTGACTGTTTCCTGTTTGGAGATACCTGGCCTACACGTTAGTTATCATTGCCATAGTAACATCAAAAGGGCTGATGCTGGTGAAACTAATGCTTCCAGGGGAAAATCCAAAAGAAATTACCCCTGAGCAGCATGGCCAACTGAAGAACGTCTCAGTCTGCACACATATAGGGACAAGAACAATATTTAATAAATAGCTGGTAAAGCTGGGCTCTTGTCAAATCCTAAGAATTGATTACACAATGAGTATGGGCCCCATACTTGTAATGTCATAATTTGGGAAGCCGAGGCAGGAGGACTTCTACGAGTTTGAGGACATCTTGGGATATAGAGCGAGACCTTGTCTCCAAATCCATGATTCCTGGCCTCTGAGACAAACACATCTCATGAGCAGAGTCCCAAGCAGCTGGGGTAGATACTGTGAAAGGGACAAAGGCTCACTTCTGATTAGTAATTGTGGTAGAGTATAGGTGATGATAAAGATGATGGGTGGTAAGTATAGATAATATCCAGGGCTAAAATGAAGTCCAGCTAGATCATGCACATGCCGTGTGCTATGATAATCATACTAACCACCAAGAAATTATATGTATGTCTATGCAGTCTTCCTATGAACCATACGTGAAGCTGGGTTTTTCTCTTTGTGATAAAGACGGGACCTGGGGCCTTGCAGGTGCTAGGCAAGAACTCAAGAAACTAAACAGTTGTACATCCTCCCCTCCCTTCCTTCTTTCCTTCCTTTCTTTAGCTTACTTTGATGGAATACTTTGAAGACAAACTTTCTTTCATTAATTTTAACCATTTCTTTGCTCCAATTGAATGCAGTGGGCTAATATTAAACCTTGGGAGGGACCAGCTGAGTACCACACCGGCGTAACTCGCTCTACCTAGAAGCCATGTCTCTTATAGAATTTGGCCCGGGCAAGGACATCATCCACTAAGTCACCGTCTATGTCTGCAGGAGTGACAATAGTTTCCATCCCCGACTTAAAAGCAGTCAGACCACCTGAAACAAAACACATGGGTTTAGATTCCAGTCTCAGCTGTCAGCAGAAATAAGACATGAGCCCCCCAGTACATCACCTCACCTCCCTCCAGGCAAATAGTCCAGAGCAGGAAGTCTTCTCTTTACAGAGCCCAGATCCGACAGAACTAACACAAGATTGTAACATTTTCTCATTTATTCAACAATTCATTCATCAATTAATCCATCCATCCATCCATCCATCCATCCATCCATCCATCCATCCATCCGTCCGTCCATCCATCCATCTGTCCATCCATCCACCCAACATGTTTTTAAAGCACCTATTATGTCAGAAAGTTTCCTCACTGAGTACAAGGTACCCAAGACCTGTTCATTTCTCACGAGGGTTTGTATGCACGCATGCACTATTTTACCCTAGAAGTTCGTCTGAAGTCATTATTGATATATTTGAAGGAGTTGTGTTTGAAGCTGGTTGTTCTCATTCCTGCCTTTGAAGACCTTGAGATATAACAGAAAACTCTTTGCTCAGAGTTCAGACTACTAAAGGATGGAAAGAGATAATCCATGTAAATATGGAAAGCATGATCCTGTGAGAGGCAAAATGAGAAACTGATCCGTAGGAAGAAGCAGCGAGTGAATCTAAGGGGGCGGGGGTGGAATCCGTTTTTCTGGCTGTGATGACTGGCTGCATCGGTGTCTCCAAATACAGAACAAAAACAAAAAACAAGAACAAAAAAGCAAAGAAAGAAACAAACAAAAAGAGAACGCTATGAGTTAATTCCATCTCTCTAAGGCACTCTGAGTTCAGCCAAATAGAATTTTTTTTTCACTTAGACTTCTCCAAGTTAACCAAAGCTCTGAAATTTCTCAGAGTAAAAGTTTATTCAAACAATTTGAAAAAATTGTAGTGCTGGTCTGAAAGGACAAAAAAAAAATATGAGAATGTAAACACTGTTTTAAACTATTCTGTTAGCGCTTATGCTGCCACTCTGTGGCTTAATAGTTGACCAGAGGTACAGTTAGAAGCCCAACATCTAGCAGGAAGGTAAAGGATGTGAAGACATGCAGGGCTCAGAGGATGCTAAGGCCTTCTTGAGATGGGCTTCCTCCAAGCCAGCCCACTGGGGATGCTTCCTGGGAGCCTGGGGCACAGTTACTTTCAGTAGTCTCATTTGCTGCCCATTTAAATAAAGCACAAGGCATGGGCCTACCTTTCAGCTGCTGAGCTGTATTCCAGGTGGGAAATTTCCTCTTCATTGCCTTAATTCTTTCTGTTAGAATCCCAACAGACTGTAGAAGGTGTTCCTTGCTATCCCAGGAACCAATAGGATGGTACATATTTTTATCAAGCTAGAAAATTCAAACAATCATGTCAGTATCTGGGCACGGTGGCACCGTTTCTGCTGTTCCTAGGTCTCTCCCGTTGTATTCAAGTTCCAATACCAGATTTCAGCATCTTTCCTCTAACCCAGGAAAGTCTACATTCTAATGGCTTGTCTCTCATAGACAAGAGCATCAGAGAAAGCATTGTTTGTTTGGAAGAAGCTCACTAGGAGACGGGGAAAGAGGAAGGGGGAGGAGAAGGAAAAAGATTTCAAAGCAAATACTTAGTATCCAATTTCTAGACATTCTGGATGAAAATAATTACACAGCTAATTCAAATATAATATTGTTTGTATCCAGGCTTGGTGATACATATAATCCCAGGCAGGAGGACCAGCGCAGGCTCCTGTCCAGCATGGGCTACAAAGTGCCCGGTTGACCAGAGCTACAGAGTCAGATGCTGCCTCAATATAAATAATTAAAAGCCTGGAAAGGGATATTTAATAGTTTGCCTTCCCTCTTTCAATTAATCCAAAGGAGCAAAAGTGGCTGAAGCAGGGCTTAATTACAGCATTTTGATATATGTTCATGAAGTGTACTACTTCTGGAACACCAAGAGGACAATGATTATTATTACTACTATTTTATAAAAGTTAATAATAATCTTTATAAAATGTTTTCAATTGAAAAATTGTTCGTGTTGTTTTTGATAGGTACAGGTATAGTTGGTTTGCTATAGTTACCATATATAGGAAACATTTTAAAGAAATGCCCAATGGCTATCTTGTATGAAACACCACAAGTGTCACAGAATAAGGTGCGCCCAGACACCTGTGTGTTCCATCCTGGAATGGACTTTTGAGCTTCTGCATGGAGAGCTGAAGTTGGGGTGATGGAAAGTCTCTGGCTCCCTACCTGCATCAAGCCAAACCTCTGCCCCTTATGGTCCCAGCCATTTTGCAGGACAGCCCCGCCGTGGCTTTCCCTGGAGATGATGGCAGCGATGAGGGCTGGGTCAATACAGTGTCTCTGCCCCACTTCTTTGATGAGGATCCGGTAAGGTTTTATGGCTTTCAAATCCATCTCGGCAAACATTTCCGAACCGTGGATCCCTATGTTGGCAGAAAAGAAACGGATTCCCTCTGCTGCAGAAGGGGACCAGTCCTGGGTCTACTAGTTTAGCCTCAGCTTCTGGCCACGCCCACAGCTCAGGCTCATTCTAACTGTAGAAACCCAGTGCTGTTTCTCCCTCTCCTTCCTGCCAAGATGCTGCATTGAGGGGACTAGGAATCAGGGTTTTAACCCAGCTTTGCAAACGGCTAGTTCTGTGCCAGTGGATGTGGTCTGTGTGTTGAGAACACGGACTTATTTGTGACTTTGCATGAGGAAGGTTTGGGCATGGGATTGCAAAGAAGAGAGGTGTCAAAAATGAGAGGCTCTGCTTAGAAGACTCGTGCTGCACCATGAACTGAGCAAAGCAAAACCAGAATTGAAACTTTAATTTATGGAATTGTTTTGCTATGCCAAAATCAACACATCCAGGCAGGGTTTAGAAAGAATCAAGACATAAAAGAAAAAAAATAGTTTGATAGGTTAGCTAGGATTTTTTTTTCTTTTGATAGAGTCTCACAGGGTAGCCCTGGCTGGACTAGAACTCCAAATACAGACCAGTGGTTCTCAACCTTCCTAATGCTGTGACCCTATAACACAGTTCCTCATGTGGTTCCTCCAACCATATGCTATTTCATAACTGTAGTTTTGCTACTGTTACAAATCATAATGTAAATATCTGATATGTTACCCCTGTGAAGGAGCATTTGACCCTTATCCCCCAAAATGGGTTGGGACCCTCAGGTTGAGAACCACTGATATAAGCCTTTCCTCTGCCTCTGGAGAGTTGGGGCTCAGGTGTATGTCACCACACCCAGCTTATTTTTTTAACTTCTAATTTTGACTCATGGTTGTTATTGTTGTTGTTATTATAATGTTGGCACCGTTTCAAAACTAATTACCTCCTGAGAAAACTCTGCAAAAAAAAAAAGGGGGGGGGAAAGGACCCTGCTCCATTTTGTACTTACCACAGTTCATCAGATTATTTATGTCGCAGGGGGCCCCAAAAGTCTCCATGGTCATGATGTCCCCATAGCAGCCATGGTACAGACGAGGGTGCACATGAGGGTTCATGGAGTGCACAGAGTGAGTATATGAGCCCTTGGCAGTGCCTGGAAGACAGAATAATTACTTATCTAAAGTCTGTGAGAAATATTACTTGACCTGGACACACACACACACACACACACACACACACACACACAGAGCTATGCAACAGTAGAGACCATAACTTCTTCTGCTCAACGACTTTTTCTATCAAAGATTCATCAGACAAAGCAAAAACTACTCTTTCCAATTTCGATTGCAAACTTTGTTTTAACTTCTGGGCATTATTCCAGAGCACTATGGGAATGTGTGTGAAAATCAGTGCATATAGGTTTCAGATATGGGTTTTTTTTTTTTTTTTTTTTGCATTTCCCCATAAGAATGAAAGTGGCCACAGAACTTTTTTCCCCAGCACTGGGATCCAACTAGGGGCCTCTTGCATGTGGGACATGTTCTCTAGCACTGAGCTGTGTCCCTGCCCAGCATGAGACTCAGAGAAGATTCTAAAGCAACTTCTGATACCGATGCTCCTGGGCATGGAAACAGCTAAATGAAAACATCACATGATTAGGATTGCATGTTCATGTGCAATCCCGTTATATTTATATGTTTAAAGATACAATACAAAGATGAACCAAAGACCAATGAGAATCGATACGGGAAGGAACAGGGCTACATACTAGATGTTGGGGGTTGGTCTGGTGCTACTTATATTCATATGCAATTCTGTGCCCCAAGATCTGTGCCCCAAGATGAGCAAATTCCCATTATACCAGCCCTTGCTGTACAAACCTTACCCACCCAATTTAAAATGATTGGTTAAATAAAGCTGGCAACAGCCAATTACTGGGAGGGGGGGGGTAGAGAGGGGTGGAGCTTGAAATACCAGACTGGGGGTCATAGGTAGGGAGCACAAGGAGAAGGTGGAGAGAGAGAGAGAAGAGAATCAGGAGAAGAGAGAACAGGAGGTCTCCATTAGTCATGATGGACCGGCACCATGTGTCCGAGTGAAATGCCTCCCAGGAAATAATTCAGGAAGACTCTAATAGCAAGTAGTTGGGAGCTCAGTTGGGGAAGTAGCCAGTCCAGCATTAGAGAATTAGATTAGGGGCAATTCCCCGGTAATAGCACAGAGCCTAATAACTACATCATAGTTTGAGTCTTATTCATTTGAAGCTAGACAGGGATAAGCATCATTCATATTAATTTGCAAGTAGCCTTTTCTAAATGTTGTAGATAGTTTCTGCTTTGGAGGCCTGCAAATGCTGCTGTAGTTTAAAACTGAAATTAACTAGGAAAAAGAAATTACAAAGAGACAAACCCAAACTATACAAAATTGGAAAGCTAACACATAAGATAAAGTTATTTCAGATGAAATAATTATCTGCTGGTTATCTTGATACTCTTCATAAATGATACCATTAGGAACAGAAACTGTATGTAACATTGTAGAGTTACAGACATAGAGCCAATGTAAAATTCTCAAATGCAAAGTAGGAGTGTGGCGGGGGTTGGGGAGGGGGAGAGTTAGATAAAAGTGGCAAAGGTTTAAGCTGTTAATGCTGTTTATGGGTTTGCTAAAGCTTACTCTACAATACTCTGTCTTGTACATTTGAAAGTTTATACAGCTAAAAGAAGTTTTAGACATGGTAATGTAGCTCATTTGGTAGAGTGGTTGCCTAACTTACCTGAAGCCCTGGGTATTTATCACTCAGGAGACATAAACTGGGAGGGCTGGTGACACCTGCAACCCAAGCACTCACTCAGCAGGTGGAAATAGGAGGGTCAGGAGTTCACAGTCATCTTTGGCTACACAGTGTATTCAAAGCCTTGACTCCAGGCAGCACTATCAGCCACACAAAGAAACACTGTCTCACTGGGCGTGGAGGCGCATGCCTTTAATCCCAGCATTAGGGAGGCAGAGGCAGGTGGATTTCTGAGTTTGAGGCCAGCCTGGTCTATAAAGTGAGTTCCAGGACAGCCAGGGCTATACAGAGAAACCCTGTCTCAAAAAACAAAAAACAAAAACAAAAACAAAAAAAAAGAAACACTGTCTCAAAATCCACATATATGATATGTGTATATATATGTATATATTGTTTATAAAATATATATCTTAATATTCTTCCAAAAATAACTTTATCAAAGCGAATGGGGGTTATTGCAGGAATAGGGTGTGTGTTCAGCATGAACCAAGGTTCAATCCTCGGCACACACACACAAAATCGCTTTGCCAGAAAGCTTTTTTTGTTCATCTTTATGAAAAAGAATCATCTGCCCACTTCCCTCCTTGGCCCCCTTTACCTTTCATTGCTATAACTTGATTGACAGGCTCACTATCCATTCAAGAGGGGCAGCCTTTGCCATGTTCCCTATATAGCCACAGCCCACAGTGATCAAAGCAGCCTGGGCTACTTATTAACAATGCTTGCCCCTGGGCTCCTCATACCAGGTCTACTGAGTCAGAATGTCATCCCTAAGGCCAATGAGCCTGCTCTTCAGTGGCATCCTCAGCTGACTGTCATGCGTGTTTGAGGACCATTGCTTTAAGGGACCTGCAATCGACCACAGACCCTCTATTCCTTGTGTCAACATCATCAACACACAAGTCTTTTAAAAACTGGCCCTCCCTCACTTGTACACAGATAGTACGGTGGCTCATAATTAATGCATTGGCTGCACAACTCTGCTCCCAACTGGCAATTAGAAATGAGTAAAAATTTACCAACATGTTGCTCTGCTTTTGATCACAGGTAACTGCAAATTATTGCTCTTAGCTTGGGCTCCCATCTCCAAATTTAGAAGACTTTCGAAGTACTTCCTTTCCAATCTATCCACAACTGGAACTCTCTCTCTCTCTCTCAAAAGTATCACTCTATAGCAAAGACTAACCTGGCTAACCAGGCTAATATCAGACTTGTAATTCTTCTGCATCAACCTTCTGAGTGCTGAGATTACAGAAACGAGCCACCACACCTGGTTTATCTCTCCTCCTTCTCCTTCTCCTTCTCCTTCTCCTTCTCCTTCTCCTTCTCCTTCTCCTTCTCCTTCTCCTCCTTCTCCTCCTTCTCCTCCTTCTCCTCCTTCTCCTCCTTCCCTCTTCCTCCTCTTCTTCCCCTCTTCCTTTTCCCTGTCCTCCTCCTCCTCTTCCTCCTCCTCTTCCTCTTCTTCTTCTTCTTCTTCTTCTTCTTCTTCTTCTTCTTCTTCTTCTTCTTCTTCTTCTTCTTCCTCCTCCTCTTCCCTTGCTGTTTTATTAACCACCAGGACAAGACGGTTGTGAGCCACTGTGTGGGAGCTGGGAACCATCTTGCAGTTTTAAGGTATCCAATGCCCTCTTCTGCCCTATGCAGGCACACACATGCTGCACAGACATATACACACAAGCAAAACACCATGCACATAAAATAAAATAATTTTTAAAACATTGAAAGGAAATCTTCTGTTCTGACCTCACCAACCAGCTCACTCTATCCCTGACACTTCTCTGCATCTCACCACAGTCTTTCCACTAAATTATTCCTTCTCTCTGCAGGCATCTCCTCATTTCTTCCTTCCTTCCTTCCTTCTTTCCTTCCTTCCTTCTTTCCTTCCTTCTTTCCTTCCTTCCTTCCTTCCTGTCTGTCTGTTTGTTTTTTGTTTTGTTTTGTTTTTCAAGGCAGGATTTCTCTCTGTGTTGCCCTGGCTGTCCTGAAACTCACTCTGTAGACCAGGCTGGCCTTGAACTCAGAAATCCACCTGCCTCTGCCTCCCAAGTGCTGGGATTAAAGGCATGCGCCACCACTGCCTGGCTGCATCTCCTCATTTCATGCCCTCACTAAAGCCTTTCAGGTCTGACCTTCCTAGAAGGATGTGAACTCTTCCTTCTAAACTCCCACACTAATGGATTTCCCATCTATATAACTCATCCAATGACTCTCACCCACTACCTGGCATCGAGAATTTTCTTTTCATTCATCTTGACTCTTGCACTGTTCCATAACCCTCTTTAAAAGAAATTCAGCCAAATGGGTGCACTGTCAGAAAGTACACAGACTAATTAGTATTTTATTATTTTACATCCCCACTAACATCTCCTTTGTGCTCTTAGCAAGCAGAAGATGCTCTTAAAAACAAGCTGTTGGATCGGGCAGTGATGGCACACACCTTTAATCCCAGCACACAGGAGGCAGAGGCAGATCAGTGAGTTTGAGGCCAGCCTGGTCTATAGAGTGAGTTCCAGGATAGTCAGGGCTACACAGAGAAACCCTGTCTTGGGGGAAAAAAAAAAAAGAGCAGTTGTTTAGGGATAGGGAAGTAATGATGGAGGAATGATGTCAATTCTGACATCTCCCTGTGTGTACTTGCTCCTGTGCATACACACTCACACTGGTGCGCGCGCGCCCACAGACACACACATACATACACCTGTACACATATGTATACACATTACACACACACACACACACACACACAAAAGCAAAGCAAACAACTAAGCAGTTGGTTAATAGTCAAGCCGGTCACTCTTCTGTTGCATGTAGTCATCATGCCTTCTGACTCTGCTAGAAAGCAGATACCCTGAGAATCAGGGAAAATCGCTACTTACCAACGAGAGCAATAAGTCCCCAGAACACCACCGAGGGCACCATGGCCGTGACTCTTATCCTTTGGGATCTGTTCTGGTTTGAAATAGAAACAGATTAGTTTTAAAACTTGAAGGTTTCTTAACAGGAAGTCCCTGTCATTCAAACAACACATTGACAAACTTAGAATCATTTCCAATATAACGTTTGTCTCCCAGCTCCTTGACAGCATCCCGACAGCCTCACGCATGCCTGCCCTTAGCACCCTCCTACAGTGCGACTCCTGAGCACCCCTTTAGCCTTAGTGTGCCTGCTTTAGCATGCACAGTGTGACTCCTGAACAGCACCCCTGCAGCCTGAAGCATGCATGCCTTTAGCACACCCTGACAGTGTGACTCCCAGGAGATTTCAATCCACCATCACCTCTTAGCAGAGGGTGGTTGTATTCTGTCTCTTCCCAGATGGGCTCTTCCCTTGGTTTCCTTTCTGAAGCATGGTCTATGTTTCTCAAGATGCAAGCAAGGAAAGCTACCACTCACCTCTCTTGCAGTCTCCCAGAGAAGTCTCTGAAGAAGCCTTTAGTGGTGGCAACCTGTAGATTAAGATTTCACACAGAGATGGTCTTTATAACATTCCTATAGCATAGATGTGACAGCTGGAGACTCCATCAGGCAGTGGCTCGCTGTGCCTCTGGCTTCCTTCAACTGAGCAGACTTCAGTGTGTGCCTTTGCCACCGAGAAGGAAGCTTTTAATCACCAGAACCTACACTCACCTGCCTCGTCTACTTTTGTCCTGTACCAATGATTGGTAGAGGAGCTTTATATATGATTTAAAGGGCCTCTCTTTAAAGCATTGACCTCATTAGACCTGATTATAGTGCTACTTTGGATTTAGGTGGCTCCTTTAATAAAAGGACTTCAAAGTGTTTATTGACTACAATGAATTAATGAATCTAACGAACCCCCCAGGTTGCACTGGAGGCATCTATTTGGTGGATGGTTTCTGAATACCTAAAATGGTCTTAGGCACACGTCTTCCGAATTTGAGTATAAGATGCTGATAATTAGCCTAGAAAGGAGAAAGAAACAGGAAATGCTAGCACACTTCTGAATAGATAATTCACCTGAAATGCTCATTTCCACATTCCAGAATCATAGGATTGCCATGTAAAGATGTCATCCTATCTTATGCCAGCATGTCTCTCAACTGTGATAGATTAGCTTGCCTCCTGGCTCCAGGTCCACCTCTAACAGGGTAGCTGTCTGTTGTCGAGAAGAAACACAAAGGCAGGGAGTAGCAATCTGAGTGTTTGATGCCCCATTATTTCCTGTGTGTGCATGCACATGTGTGTGGGGGGGGGGGAGGCCAAAGGTCAATATCAGTATCCTCAATCTTCACCTTCTACATTATTTCCTGAGACAGGGCCTCCCACTGAATCTGAAGTTCGCTAATTAGGCAAGACTAGCTGGCCAGGGGTACTCTTGTAGACTCTGCCTCCCAAACATTAGTAGTACGCATGCATGCTGCTGTGCCCAGCATCTTACATACGTGCTGAGATCTTACATACGTGCTGAGGGTCTGAATTCAAGAGTCTTGTTCACATGCTCAGCACTTTACTGACTGAGCCCTCTTTTGAGCTCTGTCATTTCCAAAACTTTCTAAGGAAGCAGGGGAAAAAAAGGATTTTGTTGGGGATAAATATATCTTCAAGTAGACAGTATCTTTCCCCGCCCTCACACTTATAAGAGGCACACACGGGAAATAAAAGAACATTCTTATATTAGGCAAAGCACATTTCCCAGAGCAGAGGGAGAAGTCTAGCCTCGATCTCTCCATACATCAGAGATGTTTTTAAGACCACACATAATTCTTCTGTCCACCAGAGGACAGAAGACAAAGGTGCTGAGCTAAATGACATTCCAGCTTCCTAGGAAAATGACAGAGCCTAGGAGGAGTCAGTTGCCCACATGGAACGGGCCTCTGTATCTCAGGACACTTCTGCCCTGTGTGCTGTATTGCAAAGTGGGTGCATCCAGAAAGGCAAAGCTGGGACGCGTTGAGTGATGGAAGAGCCCCGATTCCTTGGGTCTCAAGGAGATGAGTCACGGAGGGCCTGCTCTATCTCCACTGTCAACGCTGCAGTCAGGGCTGCTCGTTAATAAGGGGTTTTGCACAAGACTAGCAGCCGGGAGGCAGCCTTTAGAAACACGGAGGTTATTACTGGCAACAATGTTACCGTACAGGTTACACTGAGGCACTGTGTTTGTGGCCTGCGGGAGTGCTGGCCAGGGACGAGTTGGGCAAACGACAGGAGGCTTTCAGGACAAACAGGATGAGAGCATTCAGGGAGGGAGTAAGAAGAGACAGAGAAAGAATCTAAAGGTGAAACCAGGTGGGGGCTCATGCTGTCCCTTGACGCTCCTGGAAAATGCCAGCATTCACAGAATCCTGTTGAATGCGAAGCACACTCAGCTTCTCTCCCTACTTCCAGAAGGGATGCTGTGCATCTTTCCCGGTGTAAGGATCACAAAGTCCACATCCTCTGCAACTTAACTATTGCTTTCAAGGGTGAATCATTCTGCTTTGCTCAAACTTCTGGGTGGGGGAGGAGGAGAAGAAAATTTATTGGACATTCTTCAAATGCCAGACTCCTACGTACTTACAATATTCCATGTTTCAGTAGTTCTGTGGGTGGATGTTATTATTTCAGAGATAAGGAAACCGGGACTCAGAAAAGCTAATTGGCTTATCAAAGATGGAACAGAGACTAAGCAGAGTTCGGATTGGAACCCAGGTCCATGAGACTCCATTACCAGTCTTTTCCCACAATGACAGAAGAATCACTTTCTCAACTAATGACCCCACAACGAAGCTGTTACAGCAGTCTGTGCATGAAGCCCTAGGGTGTGGTCTGCAAGATAAAGCCAGCCATACAGAGTCACACCACTATCTCTGTGCATGGTGCTTGAGTTCTAAGGCACAGAATAATGTGAATAGATTGAATCAGATGGGCTCTGTTTCCTTTGCAATGATTTGGTTAATATTTATCAGACTTGAGCAGTAGGCAGGATGCTCACAAGGGCATGACAGGGGTGCTGTGCCCCTTGACTTTAATGCCCATACCCTCCTGACCCAGAGGATGGCTAACTTCTAACACATAAGGATCTTAACAATATTTTGACATTTAAAAACGAAAGCCATGGAATAATTCTCCATCACTTTCCAAGGATAGGAAGAGTGACTATTCCCAGAAGGGTCTTGAGGGGACCTTGGCACCCAATGCAATCTCCACTAGTCCCTCAGGCTTTCCCAAATAGAAATGGAAAATACACAAGCAACATCCTTGCTATGCAAACAAAATTGCCCGTGCCTAAGACTCATCAGTACAGCAATCTGTGGTAGCCTCTGATGAGTCTTGATATATTTGAAGGCTGCTCTGAGTAGTGAGAATTCCAGTAGCCCCAGCATCTAACTAGCCTCAGAAAGAGGCTGGGGAAGATAAAGGCGGTTTCCATGAAACTGATTCCTCTGCCAGTCTCATCAGAGGCAGGGGCATGGCAAGAGCTGCTCTGTCCAGGCATCTCAGCTGTGACACATGGCAGTCAACCAACTGGTCCAGGCCTCATTTTTCATCTGTGTCTGGAGTGGGAAGGCTGTACAGGAGTGGATGCACCCTGAGCAAAACTCTACAGTCAAACTCACTTAGCGTACCAAAGAGGGATGGATGTCCAAACAAGGGATGTCCAGAGAGTGGTTTGACAGAGATTAAGTCTGTGATTTAGTCTTTGTCATTGCTCACGGGAACACTGGTAACATTTTAATTCTCATCTAAACCATCGTGACAGCTAAGTCACCGTGTGTTTGGGGGCAACTTTCAAAGTGTATTTCCTCCTCTATCTTGCAACTGACCTTTTATAAAGTGGAGGACCAGAATTTAAATTGAGGACTCCACTTTTTACCATTGTCATATGGAGAAGGATGGTATAGAGCAGTGGTTATCTACCTGTGTGCTGTGACCCCTTCACAGGTGTCTCCTAAGACCATCACAGACCTTTACATTAAGGCTCATACCAATAGCAAAATTACAGTTGTGAAGTAGCAACAAAAATAATTTTATGATTGGGGGTCACCACAACATGGGGGTCATGGCATTAGGAAGGCTGAGAACCACTGGTATATATATATAGATGCTACTTGATGACTTGATTGTCGGTCTCAGCCTTAAACCCAGATTTCCTGTCTGACTGTCTAGGTCATGGCAGAAAGAAACACTGCTTCTCAAATGCTTAGCCATGCATGTGTCAAGACTTGGCCTGGAATTTCCCACAGCAATGGAAACACTGACAAACACATTACGTTGAAAGTCGGGATGTTTTTCATCATCAGAACCGTCAGTCCTGGTGGAGAGCGTACAACTTAGAGGAGCCACTGTGGCACCAAGACTCCATCGCGGTGATGCTCAGGTGGAAGCCAACCACATCTTTGCCTTTTGCACCTTCCTAGCCCCAAGCCCCATTTCTCCGAGGTTAGTCACATCGAATTGTACCACCAGTGGGTGACAGAGACTTGAAGTGATATCATCTTAAGGCACAATTGAGTTGTTGTTGTTTTTTTTTAAAGCAGGATATGCACTAACGCGTTCAACATCATCTGATTTCAGAACTAAAGTAGGGCCAGGCCTAACAAGGATGGCCTTTCTGGGCAGTCGAAGTCATGGATCTTGAAGGAGAACCATCGCTTTACTAAGCCAACATAAGCTCTAACTACTCTCTAAGTACCTGTCCCACCCCTCATCAAGGAAACCTCTTCTCGACATGCAAAGACCTTTACAGAAAACCACAGGCAGTGCAGATTTATGGATCCCAGTCCCAGTGGATACATTTATAAACATACTCCCATGCTTAAGGCTGGGGAATACTGTGGAAGAGGGGGTGGACAGACTTAAGAGCCAGAGGGAATCAGAGAGTTTATTGTAAGATCACATCTCCTGGTAATGTCAGAAGCTACACCCATAAAGTCTTGTCGAGATGACTGCATAAACATGAAATGAACTAGGACCTTCTCAAGTGGACGGTCTCAACCCTACACAAAGAACAAAAGGTGGCAAAGGGACACTCAGTGTGGGAGAAATAGTCTTTTCCCTGGAAGAGAGCACCAATTATCCACTGCCAAATGGTCAGCCCTGAAAACATGCATACAAGTGACAGTATTCAGACCTTGTGCTGGCTGGTTTTGGGGTCAACTTGACACAAGCTGGAGTTATCACAGAGAAAGGAGCTCCCCTTGAGGAAATGCCTCCATGAGATCCAGCTGTAAGGCATTTTCTCAATTAGTGATCAAGGAGGGAGGGTCCAGCTCATTGTGGATGATGCCATCCCTGTGCTGGTGGTCCTGAGTTCTATAAGAAAGCAGGCTGAGCAAGGCAGGGGAAGCAAGCACTCTTCCATGGCTTCTGAGTCAGCTTCTGCCTCCAGGTTCCTGCCCTGTGTGAGTTCCTGTCCTGATTTCCTTTGGTGATGAACAGCAATGTGTAGGTATAAGCTGAATAAATCCTTTCCTCCCCAACTTGCTTCTTGGTCATGTTTTGCGCGGGAATAAAAACCCTGACTAAGACAGACCAAATAGGTTATATTAGGATTACATATGTATATACATATACATCATACACTATACACACACACACATATACACATGTGACAATACTATTTTATTTATTTATTTATTTATTTATTTATTTATTTTTGTCATGCGAGAGAGAACTTTATTCAGAGCATCAGACAATTTACTCTCTGTAGGTTGAAATACCACAGAAATAAAGTTCTTGTGGGTTCAACTTTTATACAATAACAAGAATAAGCCACAGTGGCAAGGACATATTTTCCCATAGAGGCATATAAAGGACACATTTAAACATTTAATTAAATGATATCAGCAAGCAATGTGTAATCGGAAGTAAACACACTCCTGTTCCCTAATTGGAAAGGAGCACAAAAACACATTCCAAGAATAATCCTGTGTTTCTGAATAAATTGAGGTCATAAGATTCTTGTCCTACTATCTTGGAGTATTCTCACAAGTACTCAGAATTCTCATCATATAGCTCCATTCCTGGTCTATGTTCTGACAGTCTTGATCCATGCTTTTTTAATGTACCACTTCACTATGCTAGCCTTCCTATATCTTAGTCAGTGTGTGAGCTCCACCAAACTTTATTCATGGACAATACTATTTTTAAAGGCCATGAACTTTCAAGCAAATAAGGAAGTATGTATGGGAGTGTTTATACCATTGGTTTTGTGTCCCATGAGGTGGCACATGCCTTTAACTCTGACATCTAAGAAGCGAAGGTAGGAGGACCAGAAATTCAAGAGTGTCTTTGGCTACATAGAAAGTTTGAGGCCAACCTGGGCTAAATGAGAGACTCTATTTCAGAAACAAACAAATCAAACACAAATCATGTCCCGGAATGTAGAAGCTGATCAGAAGTCACAGAAGCAGAGTCACGAGTCATGCCCACCGGAACACACTTGGAGGGCTGCCTTTGTGTCCTGAGCTAGTCTAGGTTGGTCCCTTTCAGGGTTGTAAGGAGCCAGGTATCTCTTTCCTCAGCAGCAGTGCAGTGTCCGCCCTGTTGTTGTCCGTGCAGACCAGCTACAGACCTCGGAAGGAGCAATGATGACCATTCACAACTCCCTGAACCTCCCTGAGCCTTAATTTTCTCCCTCTGTAAAATGCAGATGATAATGATGCCTGGGGACTTTGTTTTGAAGATAAAAATAAATTATACACGTGGAACCGTGTTATAAACCGAGGTGCCACCTACACATGGCAGTTATTACCGTGATGAATTGTTCTCGGACTCAGCTTCCTGTTGATTTATTCATTTGTTTGTTGATTTTTTTTTTCCCTCCACAGGCTCCAGAAGAAGAATTAAGGGTTGCTTTATAGGGCAGGAGGTGGCAGGAAAAGCCTTCCTTTAGAGTCGAAGGAAATGGAGCAGGGCAAATTGTTGGGACTCTGCAGCTCTCCCGCTGGGACCGCAGCAGAACAAGGGTAACTACAGCCAAGCTCTTGTTGCTCAGCTCAGGCACTGACAGACGCATGCTGTCCAAGACATGTGACAAAAGACACTTTAGTGTCCCAGGCGGGAGGCTCGGCACAAGGGGAGCTCTTTCATGAAAATCTCACTAGAAAGATCTCACCCAAACCCTGAGAATGCCAGTTTTAAACAGATAGTTGCTTTCAAACATGGCTTGACGTAGGTGAACCCTTGCAAAAAAGGTCAGGCGGCTGTACCATCTGTAAAAGAGGGTTTTCATGGCGGCTTTACTTGTCTGTCACTCGAATATTGAACCAACCTTTCAGAAAGGAAATAGATGGAAGTCCAAAAGAGTTTGTGGGGAAAGTGGCGGGCGCATGCGTGCGGGTCTGGCTGCTTTGGCCCTTTTTAATTTCAGCCAATAGCAAATGGGAGTTCTTTATAGTTTTACCAATATGTGAGACAGCTAAATTTTCATTTCCCCGTGTCCAGCTTCCCACAAGTACAAAGTCCTAACCAGTCCACCAGGCTGACGGAGTCTTTAAACCCGGTGCAGGCTGTTTCCCCCAGAACTATGGCAAACAGCTCTCCTTGTTGATTAAAGTGTCTAAACGCATACGAGTTCATTCTGAACCAAGTGCGACTGTGGCCTGAGAGCACGGACTCAGGCTGGCTCGAGTGACGTGTGCTATGACGGGAGGGTGAGGGAGAAGTAGCCCAGGAAAGAAGTTGGAGGACACTAGTCGCAAATACGTTTGGGTCTGAAGTGAAAGACGGCTTGCTTCCAAAGCCAGCTTCTCCGTGAGTTCAAACAGCATCTGACGGCTCCCTGATAGAATCATTAAAGCCTTGTAGAATGTTTAACATTAAGTGGGGCTTTTTCCTGGGGATTCAGTTCACAGCTGTGATGCAGGAATTCCACTCTTAACTAGTTAGTTATCCAAGGGGAATAAATGAAGGGCTCCAAAAAGGCTAAGGAAAGATCATCGTTTATGACAGCTTTACTCCTAACTGCCTCAAACTAGAAACAAAACAAAACAAAACAAAACAAAAAAAACTCAAACAAACAAAAATCCACCTGTAGAAAGGGGAGTAAGGGACCAGGAGAGAGAGACCAGTGAGTAAAAGCAAGTTAGATCTCTGGCACGCATTTTTTATTTTTGAAGCTGGTTATGGTCACATGTGCCTGTAGCTCCAGCACTGGACATTCCAGGAGCTTGCTTGTTGCCCACTAGCCTTTAAGGTTCTGAGAGGAGAGGCTCCCGTCTCTTGCTTCTCTGGCTGCAATAAACATACATGCTTTAACTTCATTTGTTCTGGTGCTTTCCCAAGCTCCTGAGGTCTCTCTGGCCCCTGAAGTCTTGAGACCTAGCCCAATGGAGCTCTCTTTCCACATGCAATATTAAGGGCGCGGATGAGGAGAAATAAAGTGTTTACAGGGCTTGGGCGGTACCACATCCCTTGTTATAGGCAAATGCCTGTGATCCCAGATGCATCCTGTGCAAAGGTCTGTGGCCTTCCTTCCATCAGGACTGAGGCCCTCGCGGTGCAGACAAACTTGGTGCAGACAAACTCGGTGCAGACGAAGCAGTGGCTAGGGCCCTCAGCTAGAGGCTTTTTAATAATAAGTTTCCTTGTTTAACAACAGAAAACTTCATGCTATGTTGTTTAACTCTTTGTTTAAGGAAGTTATTAAATAGTACTAGATGTTTTAAATGTTAAGTGTATGTATATACAGACACACACTAAGTCATATTGCATATTGCATTTTGCTATACAAGATTATCATAAAATTGTTTTTTCATGGCCAAAAAAGAACACCAGGAGTGTCTTTCTACATCTTCACCAAAGTTTTCTTTTAGCAGACATAAACTGGGAAATGTCTCATTTTACTAACTGAGGTTGGGTATCTTTCTTTTTAAAGAATTATTTTATTAGTGTTTTGTCTGCATGTATGCTTGTGTATCACATGTGTGTGCCTCATGCACAGAGAAGCCAGTAGAGGGCTTTGGGTGCCCTGAACCTGGAAGTTATAGATGGTTGTAAGCTGCCCTGTGGATGCTGGGAACCTAAACCCAGTCCTGTGCAAGAGAAGCTAAGTGCTCCTAACTCCCAAGACATCTCTCCAGCCCCAGGGCATATCATCATCACCATTATCGTCATCACCATCATCATCATCACCATCAAATGTGTGAACTTCCACCTTCTCTGAACTCCCTGCTGATGTCTTTTGATCCCATGACACTGCATTATCAGCTTTTTTTTTCTAATTTTAAAATAATATTCCTTTTAGACATTTTATTTCTGGTCTGTGGGGGTGGCCATGTGAGCCACGGCAAACAGTGGAGGTCAGAGGACAGTTTTGTGGACTTCTCTTCATCCCCCCTCATCCGGATCTCAGAGATCAAATCTTGGTCCTCAGATTTGCCTCACCAGGTAGCAAATACTTTCATACACTGAACCTTTGTGTGGGACTGAAAAATAAGAGAGAAGTAGTATTTCTTAATATATTATTGAGGTGTAAGGAAGAAGGAAAGAAACAGGAGGAAAAAAGACCAAAAAAAGAAGAAACTTTGTAGCAAATATTAAAATATTAAAACATAGTCATTGTAATTCTCAAGTATCCTGCAAACACTTCATTTAGCTAACGAAAAGAAACGTTGCTTTCAGATTCGCTAGAACTTTAAGAAATCCTGTTTGTTCTGTAAAGTTTGGCTAAGTCTGACCCTACCAACCTGGTAACTGTAGCCATTATAGGGCTTCCCTGGACCAAGAGCATCTTCCTGAATTCCATCCCTTCTGGTGGATGGGGAAGTGGAATAGTCAATCACAGCTCTTCTTACTTCTCAGGTTTAAGTTGGGGATAAAGGCTGGACTATGAGTTTTGAAGGAGCCGAAACTAGAGGGGAAAAAATAGCTCTATATCCTCTTTTATGACCTGTGTGCCCCTTTGCCTATCTTTTGTCCACCCTGTCACCTACTCTCAGTTTCTGTGTCTCCGTTCTGAATTTTAGGCTCCACCCACCATTCCACAATTCATTTCAAAATCTGCTTCCATCTAAGCGTTGTCTGAACATTACACAAAAGTAAAACCAAAATCCATCCTTTCCTCTTCAACTTTGATAACGCTGTGCTGGGTGTTCAACAATGAAAACCTGAAAGATTAAATCAACGATAAAAGGGGCAAAAATGAACAACCAACATTGAACCTTGCCCTCCAGGGGAAGACAGAGACCAGGGAACAGCAGGACCACTCTAAAGAGACCTACAAGGATGGCAAATTGTCTTCCTCATTAGGGCGGCCACGGATACACCAGGGTTTGGACTCAAGTTCGTTCACATTCTTCAGTGAGAAGTTGTATGTAGGGGGTGGGGGTGGGGGTGGGGATGGAGGATACGCTCGCGCACGTGCTTGGGTAGATGGATGGGTGTGGTCCCGGGTGGGTGTGGTCCCTATGCTTTTAAGGAAACTATTGGCCAGAATTCCTGGCCATTCCAGATGATAGAACAACTGGCAGAAAGGAATATTAATTGAGCAAAGGAGACCTTCATGAGTCTCCAAGACTGTCTCAGTTTTCCTGACCTCATTCAGCCCAGCTCCAGCCATTTGTTTGTTTGTTTTGCTTTTGTTTTTGAGACAGGGTTTCTCTGTATAGCTCTGGCTGTCCTGGAACTCACTTTGTAGGCCAGGCTGGCCTCGAACTCAGAAATCTGCCTGCCTCTGCCTCCCAAGTACTGGGATTAAAGGCATGTGCCACCACTGCCCGGCAGACACACTGCCAGGTTTTATGGAGTGAATCTAAGGACCCATAGACCATAGTTCCTGGTGTTGGGATTCCCCGAATGAGAGACGCGCTGATAACGCTTACATCCAGGTTTACTGTGCCCACTAAGCAAATCCTTTCTTCCATGCTCTAACGTCTTTTTATAATGTTCTATTTTTCTGTCAAAGCTAGTTTGTCCGGTTGTAAATAGAAAAATCCAAATCTGTTTAATGCCCCCTCCATTATTAGCAAAGAAATCTCCATCACACCTGGGTCCATCCACACATTTGGCTTGTATTCCCTAATGTTACTTAACTTTAAAACATATTCCTGGGGAGCTGGAGAGATGGCCACTCTTGAGGAAGATCTGGGTCTGGTTCCAAGCATTGTATGTGCTCACAACAGTCTGTAACTCCAGTTCCAGGAGATCTGTCATCTTCTTCTGACCTCCACGAGGACAAGGCATTCATGAGGTACACCCACATACATGCCCCCAAAGCACTCAGGCACATGAAATAAACATTACATACAATCTTTAAGAAAAATAAAAGCAACACATCTCCCTAAAGTCCTCCTACAGGTCTCAAGCCTCAGATGGTGGACCCTCCCACTAATTCTGGCATCACCATGAAGCCCCACTCCCCGACTCCACCCCCAGCTTCTGGCACCACCATCTTTCTTGAGTCTCTCCTGCCTTATATGGGCATCTGGGTGAAACCAAGAGAAAGCTTCTGCTTCCATGGCACAGTGGGCTCTGGCCTTCCTGCACTCTTCACTAAGGAATACAACTCCTTCATCCCAGGATGCTGTTTTATTTAATTCCCTCCCCTCCCCACACACACACTGAATAGACATAGTGATGGCTTGTCCCTCTTATCCATCCAATAATATTCCTTATTCTTCTCTCTGTTTTCAGTCCCTGCCTCCTTCAATGGCTAATCAGACTTGTTTCTTCCAGAAATCGATAGACGTCCTAGTTGGACAACTCCTGGGTAACATCTCCAGAAGGGTTTCACTTGCTTTCTGGTTTTAACTCTGGCTTGTGATTTCAGCCCTTGCTCACTATGTGACCTTCTGGCATGATTGGTATCTTTCAGATTGCTGGCCCTTAAGCTACGGAGGGAATTATCTGAGGGCTATCAACCTCGACCATCAACACCAACACCTATCTCTAAATGATGTCACGGTTTGGCGTTTTTTTGACCTCTTGCAATAGCTACTCCCTCTCCCTGAACTTAAGTCTTAATGGTTTTAGAGTCTATATCAGACCAGCGATGCCAATTAGGGCCCTCTGGTGCTTCCACAATCTCGGCCCAAAGTAGCTTCAAAGGACATTTTCCTCCCCTGTAATGGATTCGACCTTGCTGAAGAAATTCAGGGACAAAACGCAAAAAGTCAAAGCAAAACTCCTATACTTTCTTTGGACCCCTTATGTTTTACACAGATATTTGGACCCTAACCCCAGATGACCAAAAATGTTTTACACAAAAATGTCCAAGTTTCTACACGTAGGCTAAAAACACCTATGCTAAAATAATGAAGTGTGGGATTGGAGCTCACAAGCGTTCCGTGAAAATAAGTTCAGATAAGTTCTTCCCTGGATGCTATAAAAGAATTCCTGCTGGTCAGTGGCACGGTACCTACCTATTCTGAGAACACTGCTGCTTCCCATCTGAACACAACTGTTGGAAGAAAGCTGGAGTGGGAGGGGTCCCTGAAAAAGAGGCTTCCCCGTCGCAGGGTGGGTCTGCCCAAGGTGTTCTCAGCGTACACAATCCTAAGGGTTTTATTTCTTCTGACCATGTGGAAATGAAATAATACACTTTCTAGCAGAAATGTTTGTCACACTGGTCATAGCGTGACTCCTTTTTTTTTTTTTCAGTTTCTTTATCTGGGCAAGAAGAATGGCGCCCCAGCCTTGCTCCGGCCATCTTTGTGTTTTCTTCCCAGTACAGATGCTAATGGGTCAGCATTCAACTTGAGTGAAGAAAGCTTTGTTTGGGTAAAAGACACACCATGGAGCCCCAGTGTCACTGCCAAAGAGTGGAGCCTTGAGGAGGCCTTGAGGACACCGGTGTCCCTGAAATTCGAGCTCATGTTCTGTGGGTAGGGCATCTCTCTGAGCACGCACGAACTTTGTCAGCATTCGATCCTAACCTTTTATCCCCAGGAGAGGAAAGAGTGTGTGCTCAACTTTTGTAATCTTTCAGGTTCCTACCACATCAGGTGCTGCACCCAGCATTTTACTCAGCCTTTTGCGGTGAGCTGCAAAGATGAATATAACAATTAGCATAAGCCTCAACCAGACCAGAAGTTTAAGTGTAAGAAATGCAGCAGAATTATTTTTTACTATGAGAAGGTTATTTTCTCATTTTACAAAGACAAAACTAGGATCAAATATTAAATGCTCATATAATCGATGTGATATCATGAATGTATAAAAAAAACCCTATGAATGTTGGATAAACTGAAAAAGTAAGCAAAATCTAAATCTTTCTAGAGCCAAAATGTAAATTTCTCAAATATATAGTAAGAGCCTCATCTTCATTCATAACACAGACACACACGCATACACACATACACATGGAAGTATATAAATGCTCACATAGCTACAGAGACACACAAATCCACAAGAGTAACACACTCTTAAATGCACACGTAGACACAAACACACACAAATATAAATGCACACATACAAGCCTACAGGCTCACACAAATACACATACCTACTGTCTTAATTAGGTTCCTTCCTTCCTTCTTTCTTCCCTCCCTCCCTCCCTCCCTTCCATCATTTCTTCCTTCCTTTCTTTATTTTAAGACATTTTCTCACTGTGTAGCCCTGGCTAGCCTGGAACTAACTATGTAGACCAGGCTGCCTTAGAACTCAGAGATCCACTTGTCTCTGCCTAACAAGCACAGGGATCAAAGGCGTGTGCCACCATAATGCTACAACACTAACCGAAAGAAGTTTAGGGTGGGAAGGGTTTATTTGGCTGACATTTCCAGGCCACAGTCCTCACTGAGGGAAGTAGAAACTCAAGCAGGGCTAAGGAGCCTTACTGGCTTGCTCTCCACAGCTGGCTCAGTTCGATTTTCTTTTTTCTTTTTTGGTATTTAAAGACAGGGTTTCTCTATGTAATAGCCCTGGGTGTTGTGGAACTCAATCTGTAGACCAGGATGGCCTTGAACTCACAGAGATTTGCCTGCTTCCAACCCTTGAGTGCTGGAATCAAATGCATGTGCCACCATACCTGGCTAATTTTTTTAAATTAATAGTTATTTCATTGTTACTTTTTAATGTGTATAGGTCTTTTAGCTGCATGCAAGTCTGTTCACCTCCAGTGCACCTGATGCCCATGGAGACCAGAGAGGGCATTGGATCCCCTGGAGCTGGAATTACAGGAAGTATAAGCCACTATTTGGGTACCAGAAATTATTGTGAGCCATGTGACCTGGTGAAAGGTGTCAGGATAAAAAAATAATAGACTGTATAGGAAAGAAGGAAAGAAAGAGAGAGAGAAAGAGAGAGAAGGAGGGAGGGAGGGAGGGGGGTTGGCTGGAGGTTGGGTCAGTGGCTAAGAGTGCTTGCTTAACCAGAAAACCAGGGTTCTGTTCTGGCATCACCATCAGACAGCTCATAAGCACTTGCAATTCCAACTCCAGGGGATCTGACTCCCTTTCTGGTCTCTGCAGGCAACTGCACACGTGGGACTTTCACTCTTATAAATGTGCACACACATATACACAGAGAAAAAGAAATCTAAAAAAAAAAAAAAAAAGACAGATGCCAGGTAGTGGTTGCTGCTGATGTGGCATGGAGGTGGTGTGGGCAGCAGAGGCAACGGGTGGTGGATCTCTGTGAGTACAAGGCCAGCCTGGTCTACAGAGCAACTTCCAGGACAGCCTGGGCTACACAGAGAAACCCTGTCATGAAAAGTAAAACAAAACAAAACCCAGAAAGAAAGCCGGGCTTGGAGGCACACACCTTTAATCCCAGCACTCGGGAGGCAGAGGCAGGCAGATTTCTGAGTTCGAGGCCAGCCTGGTCTACAAAGTGAGTTCCAGGACAGCCAGGGCTATACAGAGAAACCCTGTCTCGAAAAACAAAACGAAACAAAACAAAAACAAAAACAAAAAAACCCAAAACAACCAAAAAACCCAAAACCCAGAAAGACTAGAAAAGCTTTGGAGAGTCACAAAAGGAGTGGCAGGGTGCTTAAACAAGGCACTCCAAACAAGCTGCTGCCCAGGAGAGCGGGAAGCAGAAGTTCCACCCAAAGCATACTCCAGACAACCCCAGAGACCAGCAGTCCAACACACAGGATAAACCCACAGCAGCCTCAAATCCAGCTGTGGGTCTCCTAAGGAAGTGACTTGTCTGTCAGGACAGGTCCGCACTGAAGAAGAGTTTCCTCAGCCTACAAGCTTGTGGGTCAGAAGCATCTAAAACAGGAATTCCCGCACAATATGTACTCACTGATAAGTGGATAATAGCCCAGAAACTTAGGCTACCCAAGATATAAGATACAACTTGCCAAACGCATGAAATTCAAGAAGAACGAAGACCAAAGTGTGGACACTACCCTTTCTTAGAAATGGGAACAAAACACCCATAGAAGGAGTTACAGAGACAAAATATGGAGCTGTGACGAAAGGATGGACCATCTAGTGACTGCCATATGCAGGGATCCATCCCATAATCAGCTTCCAAATGCTGACGCCATTGCATACACTAGCAAGATTTCGCTGAAAGGACCCAGTTATAGCTCTCTCTTGTGAGACTATGCCGGGGCCTAGCAAACACAGAAGTGGATGATCACAGTCAGCTATTGGATGGGTCACACGGCCCCTAATGGAGGAGCTAGAGAAATTACCCAAGGAGCTATAGGGAACTGCAACCCTATAGGTGGAACAACAATATGAACTAACCAGTACCCGGGAGCTCTTGACTCTAGCTGCATATGTATCAAAAGATGGCCTAGTCGGCCATCACTGCAAAGAGAGGCCCATTGGACTTGCAAACTTTATATGCCCCAGTACAGGGGAACGCCAGGGCCAAAAAGGGGGAGTGGGTGGGTAGGGGATTGGGGGGGTGGGTATGGGGGACCTTTGGGATAGCATTGAAAATGTAAATGAGGAAAATACCTAATTTAAAAAAAAAAAAACAAAAACAGGAATTCCAGCTACTCTGGAGGCCTGGGAACAGGGAATCATGATTCAGGGAGGAGTTTAAATTCAACCCAATAGTACTGCAGGGTAGGAGATGGTATTTGGAAGCAACTGTGGAAAGCATGAGGACCCGATGCTAACAAGCTGGCAAAACACAGGTGGCAAGAGCTGGGTCCAGGCCATCATATGTATAAGGAATGACAGCAGCCCCCTCTGCAGTCTGGGAGTTGACTAGCCCTGAGGCTGAGGTCAGTAGGTGAGTCTGGCTTGGCAGTCACTCATCCTTAGCCCCTCCCCTTCAACAGGTGAGTCACACTTAGGGTTGGAAACACTGTAAAGCTAAGCGTGCCCAGCAGAGGCCCCTATACACAAAGAAAAGCTAATGAAGCTAAGAGTCCTGAAGAACCCAACACCAGCACAAATCACAGGGGAGACCAGAACACACGTCACAGCTGCCTGCTGTTGGCCCCTCTCTGGTTTACAAAGGACCTGGAAAGAAGCCAGTTTAACGGACTGCCATCTTTCTCTTTGCTTTGCTGCCTTGTGTGGTTTTCATTTTTACAGTTCTTTTTAGTGATATTTCTATTTCATCGTATTTTTAAAAGATTTGTGCGCACATTGATTTCTGTATTAGGAATCATTTGTTTTCTTCCTTTTCCTTTTCCTTTCCTTTTCTTTCTTTTTCTTACACTCCCTGGCCCCCTTTCTTTCTACTTTAAGGAATATTTTGACTTTAACTTACTGTTTTTCAAAAAAAAAAAAAAAAAACTTTCTGCTTTTTTTTAATCCCTTTAGAACACTTGTGTGTGTGTGTGTATGTATACATAGGTGCCCATACAAAGATGTCCATGGAAGCTGGATGAAGGTATTAGACCTCTTATGATCGTAAGCCACTCAGTGTGGGTGTTGTAATACAAACTTCCAGCTCTTTGCAAGAGCAGCAAGCGCTTTTAACTACTAACTCATCTCTCCAGACCTTCTATTTCTCTTTAAAATTTATCCAATTTTAGTTCTGCATGTTCTCCTTATTGGGAAATCTTTTCTTGCTTTTATCTTTTGATTTATTGTAATTTTATACTATCTTGTTCTTTTCCCATCATAACATTCTTATTCACTTCTATTCTTCAATTTCTCTTAATTACTCTTTCTGTTCTTCTAATCATTCCATCTCTGCCTGCTTCCTTTATCTCATTAATTTACTATTTCTATATTTATTATAGATTAAGATTTTAATTTTTAAGACAGAGTATTGCATAGCCCAGGTTAGATTTGAACTTGCTATATAGCTAAGGCTGGCTTTGAACTCTTGGCTCTCTTGCCTCACTCTCCTGAATGCTGGGATGACAGACCTGAATTTGGCTCTTAGGTAAATTTGGTCTTCATAGCACACGCTGCATTATTTTGCCATCTGTGTTTTATGGTAATTAGTGATATATTAATGGGCTAGGTGTATTTTTACATCTTGTTTGATTAGGTGTTGCTGTTGTTACCGCAATTTTGTCTACTCGGGGTGCTAGTGGAGGCTGAGCTCTCAAGAGTAGTCTGCTCAATAAGAAGAGTCTCCAAATACAACCAGAAGTGATGTACAACCTAAGATACATGCAAATCACAACACATGAAACATGAAACTCAAAGGTCCCATACTCTTTCTAAAAGATTCAACTACTGAATTCAAAGATGCTGAAATGGGGAAAGGCTGGATCATGATTTTTATATCTTAGTTATAAAGGGACTCAACAACGTTGAAGTTGCACAAACAGGCATGTGAATAAAGTGAGCAAATGGATCCCAGAGTTGGGGAGGAAATCAGCCACCTGTGTTTTGCCAGCTTGTTAGCATCGGGTCCTCATGCTTTCCACAGTTGTTTCCAAATACCATCTCCTACCCTGCAGTACTATTGGGTTCTGACCTTCAGGCTAGACTCCTCCCAGTTACCTAGCAACAGCAAGATAACAAGCCCACTGTCTTAGTCAGGGTTTCTATTCCTGCACAAACATCATGACCAAGAAGCAAGTTGGGGAGGAAAGGGTTTATTCAGCTTCCACTTCCACTTCCATACTGATGTTCATCACCAAGGAAGTCAGGACTGGAACTCAAACAGGTCAGGAAGCAGGAGCTGATACAGAGGCCATGGAGGAATGTTCTTTACTGGCTTGCTTCCCCTGGTTTGCCTCAGCCTGCGCTCTCTCTCTCTCTCTCTCTCTCTCTCTCTCTCTCTCTTTGGTTTTTTTGAGGCAGGTTTCTCTGTATAGTCCTGACTGTCCTGGAACTCACTCTGTAGACCAGGCTGGCCTTGAACTCAGAAATCCGCCTGCCTCTGCCTCTGCCTCTGCCTCTGCCTCTGCCTCTGCCTCTGCCTCTGCCTCTGCCTCTGCCTCTGCCTCTGCCTCTGCCTCTGCCTCTGCCTCTGCCTCTGCCTCTGCCTCTGCCTCTGCCTCTGCCTCTGCCTCTGCCTCTGCCTCTGCCTCTGCCTCTGCCTCTGCCTCTGCCTCTGCCTCTGCCTCCCAAGTGCTGGGATTAAAGGCGTTTGCCACCACACCCGTCTCAGCCTGCTCTCTTATAGAACCAAGACTATCAGCCCAGAGATGGCACCACCCACAAGGGGCCTTTCCCCCTTGATCGCTAATTGAGAAAATGCCTTACAGTTGGATCTCATTGAGGCATTTCCTCAACTGAAGCTCCTTTCTCTGTGATAACTCCAGCTGTGTCAAGGTGACACAAAACTAGCCAATACACCCACTATAAGAGGGGCTGCTTGGCCCCACCTCACTCTCTCCCTCTTACTCTCTCCCTCTTACTCTCTTTCTCTCTCTCTTCAGTGTTCCTGGCCAGCTTCCTCCCAGCTCCCTCAGTTGCTCTCACAGGTTTCAACTTTGGGGAAAAGTTTTACAGACTGCTGCCCCTCCTGCCTTGCTCTCTGCTTTGATCTGTGTCTATGCAAATGATGGCCCAGCAGCACCTGCCATGGCAGTGCTTGCTCTGAGCTCTGTTTACCTGTTGGTAGTTAGAGCTTTTTGAAAAGTCAAAAATTAAGAATTATGGACCAGTCTTTTGTGGCAGAAGAAATTTCTAACAAATCAACATCAAAAAGAGACTAATTGGGAAAACCTGTTCTTTATAGTGGTGTGGCATGCCTAAAGTTATTGCATATGCTGTGTAGTCTTATATCACCTACAGACTTACCTACATCTCCACATGGTTTGATTGTCCTCAGACTTCTTAAGATTGCACTCTAGTAAACCTGTGTTTCTCTACACCATTAAAAATAAAATTACAGGGGGCTGGAGAGATGGCTTAGTGGTTAAGAGCACTGACTGCTCTTCCAAAGGTCCTGAGTTCAAATCCCAGCAACCACATGGTGGCTCACAACCGTCTGTAATGAGATCTGACACCCTCTTCTGGTATGTATGAAGACAGCGACAGTGTACTTACATATAATAAGTAAATAAATCTTTTTTTAAAAAAACCTGAATTTTAAAATAAAATAAAATTACAGCCGGGAGGTGGTGGCGCACGCCTTTATCCCAGCACTTGGGAGGCAGAGGCAGGTGGATTTCTGAGTTCGAGGCCAGCCTGGTCTACAGAGTGAGTTCCAGGACAGCCAGGGCTACACAGAGAAACCCTGTCTCAAAAAAAAACAAAAATAAATAAATAAAATAAAATGACTCTTGTTTACTCAGTGGACCTTGAGTAGAAGAGTCTAATAGGGCATTAGAGTAATTTACAGAGATGGCCCTTCTTTGAACCTCTATACTTGGAGGAAGATTGGTCGTTATGGTGGAAAGGGTTGATTACTGATTATATGTGAATTGAGAAATGTGCAGTTTCTTCTATATCTAAAATGCTTTTTATCTGCCAACAGGTACAACTGTAACTGCTCTAAAGTTGTTTAAGAATCTGCCTGTAAGAAAACAATTTTACTCAACAGCTAAAACGTGTAAAGATGAACTGAAAACTGTACAGGACCTTCTCACAAGCTACGGTGCCCTGAAACCTGACGTGAGGATTACTTTTGTACATAATAAGGTGAGCATTATTATATTTTGTAAGAAAAAGTTGAAGCACTATAATGAAGAGACAGTGTAGTCTGTATTAATGCATGCCATGGAGTGGACATTTGCCACATTCCACAGTTGTACTTCATTTGTTGAAAGTCTAACCCCCTAGTAGGAAACAGTTCCTGTGGAGGTGATTAGGCCATGAGGAGCCCTCAGAAATTGGCTATGTGAAAGAAACCAGAAGAGCTGCTTCTGTCTTCTGTCACCTGAGGATGGGGAAAAGGAACCAAGAGTTGGCCTTCATCAGAAGCCAAACCTGTTGAAACCTTAATCTTGGCTTTTCCAACTCCCCTAACTGAAAAATAACTGTGCAGTTTGTGGTATTATTTTTTAACCAAGTCTAGGACAGTATATAGCTTTCTTTCTTCCCGAAAATGTTTGGTCCACATCCTTCAGTTTTGTCTTTAGTATATAAGGAGCACTGAAGACCTATAGGGAGTCTACTAGAACCTTACACTTTATAATAGGTGCCATCAGTGAGTCCCAGAGACTTCCATCCAGGAACAGCTCTGGAGAGTGTCCCTTAGGCAGGTGAAGATGGGCAGTACTTTTTCCCCATTTGAGACCCAGAGTTGCTTAAGATTTCTAAAGGCCACTCCAGCTCATTTCCTGTGTAATGAACCTTGGGGAAAACAAAGGTTTATTATATCTTTTCTAGACGTTCATTTTTCCTTGATTCCACATAAGCACATTGAAATAGTCAATGGATGGAGAGCAGATTCACACAGGAGTAGATGGGAAATGGGGAGTTAACCTTCAGTGATACCAGAATCCATGGATACCAGGTGTTTGAGTCTGCTGATGTCCTCACAGAACATGCGAATGAATTGGTGATGTACCAGTTTGCAGTTGTCCTCTGAACTGAACTCAGAGAAGTTTAATGTGTTATTTAGAGTTATACAGTGGGTGAAGGGTTGAAATGGAATGGAAACTGGCATAGGCTGGAGTACAAGTTCTTAGCTTGACTGAGGTCTCTTCCCACTTCGTACTGTGTTGTCCTTTCCATACTTTAGAATATTTGCAGTAATGGAAGGAAACAGTATTACCTGAATGTATATGAGGAACTTACAGCTCAGAATGACAAAGGAATCCATTTTTTTAGGTATACAAATTTATTCTATAGTTGCATATCTACTTTTATTAACCATTTTATTCATTCACATTTCAAATGATATCCCCCTTTCCACTTACTCCTCCACAACGCCGCCACCCCCACCCCCCACCATCTTTCTCCTTCTTCCCCTCCCCTTTGCCTCTGATTCCTGCCTCACTCCTCCAGCATCCCCATGCACTGGGACATCAAGCCTTCCTCCCCTCCCATTGAGGTCAGATAAGGCCATCCAGTGCTATATACGTATCTGGAGTCATGGCTCCCTCCACGTATACTCTTTGGTTGGTGGTTTAGTCTCTGGGAGCTCTGGGTGGTTCAGTTAGTTGTTATTGTTCTTCCTATGGGGTTACAAATCCTTTCAGCTCCTTTAGTCTTTTCCTTAGCTCTTCCATTGGGGTCCCTGGGCTGAGTCCTATGTTTGGCTGTGAACATCCACATCTGTATTTGTCAGGTGGTGGTAGAACCTCTTAAGTAACAGCTATGTCAGCAAGTGCTTCTTGGCAGCAGCAATAGTGTGGGGGTTTGGTGTCTGCAGATGGGATGAACCCCTAGGTAGGGTGGTCTCTGGATGGTCTTTCCTTCAGTCTCTGTTCCATTTTTTGTCCCTGTCTTTCCTTTGGACAGGAACTTTTCTGAGTTAAAAATTTTGAGATGCTTGGGTGGCCCCATCCCTCTACTGAGGACCATGTCTTTCTAGTGGAGGTGATCTCTATAGGTTGTATCTCCCCCTTTGTTGAGTATTTCTGCTCAAGTCATCACCATTGAGTCCTGGGAGCCTCTTGCTTCCCTGGAGTATGGTACTTTCTAGTGACTACCCCCAGTTTCCCATGCCACACTGCTACATGTTTCAATTGTGTTTCCTGACCCTCTGTACTTCTCTCCTGTCCTGTCCAATACCTGTTTTGCCCCTGTTTTTTTTTCCCTCTCCCTCCTCTCTTCCTCCAGGACCCTCCCTCCCTCCCTTTACTTCCTGTGATTATTTTGTTCTGCCTTCTATGTAGGATTGAAACACCTAAACTTTGATCTTCCTTCTTCTTAAGCTCCATGTGGTTTGTGGGATGTAGTGTGGGTATTCTGAGCTTTGCGCCTAATATCCATCTATCAGTAAGTACATACCATGTGTGTGTGTTCCTTTGTGTCTGGGTTACCTTACTGAGGATGATATTTTTGATATTTTCTAGTTTCATCCATTTGCCTGCAAATCTCATGAAGTCATTGTTTTTAATAGCTGAGTAGTAGTCCATTGTGTAATTATACCATATTTTCTTTATCCGTTCTTCTGTCAAGGGGCATCTGGGTTGTTTCCAGCTTCTGGCTATTATAAATAAGGCTGCTATGAACATAGTGGAGCATGTGTCCTTATTACCAGTTGGAACATCTCCTGGGTATATGCCCAAAAGAGGTATTGCTGGATCTTCCGGTAGTACTATGTCCAATTTTCTGAGGAACCGCCAGACTGATTTCCAGAGAGGTTGTACAAGCTTGCAATCCCACCAGCAGTGGAGGAGTGTTCCTCTTTCTCCACATCCTCGCCAGCATCTGCTGTCACCTGAATTTTTTATCTTAGCCATTCTGATTGGAGTGAGGTGGAATCTCAGGGTTGTTTTGATTTGCATTTCCCTGATGATTAAGGATGTTGAACATTTTTTCAGGTGCTTCTCAACCATTTGGTATTCTTGAGGTGAGAATTCTTTGTTTAGCTCTGTACCCCATTTTTAATGGGGTTATTTAAATTTCTGGAGTCTAGCTTCTTGAGTTCTTTGTATACTTTGGATATTAATCCCCTATCTGATTTAGGATTGGTAAAGATCCTTTCCCAATCTGTTGGTGACCTTTTTGTCTTATTGACAGTGTCTTTTGCCTTAAAGAAGCTTTGCAATTTTATGAGGTCCCATTTGTCAATTCTCAATCTTACAGCACAAGCCATTGTTGTTCTGTTGAGGAATTTTTCCCCTGTGCCCATATCTTTGAGGCTTTTCCCCACTTTCTGCTCTATAAGTTTCTGTGTCTCTGGTTTTATGTGGAGTTCTTTGATCCACTTAGACTTGACCTTTGTACAAGGAGATAAGAATGGAACAATACGCATTCTTCTACATGATAACTGCCATTTGTACCAGCACCATTTGTTGTCTTTTTTCCACTGGATGGTTTTAGCTCCCTTGTCAAAGATCAAGTGACCATAGGTGTGTGGATCCATTACTGGGTCTTCAATTCTATTCCATTGATCTACCTGCCTATTGCTGTACCAGTACCATGAAGTTTTTATCACAATTGCTCTGTAGTATAGCTTGAGGTCAGGCATGGTGATTTCACCAGAGGTTCTTTTATTGTTGAGAGTAATTTTTGCTATCCAAGGTTTTTTGTTACTCCAGATGAATTTGTAAGTTGCCCTTTCTAACTCAGTGAAGAATTGAGTTGGGATTTTGATGGGGATTGTATTGAATCTGTAGATTGCTTACAGCAAGATAGCCATTTTGACTATATTAATCCTGCCAATCCATGAGCATGGAAGATCTTTCCATCTTCTGAGATCTTCTTCAATTTCTTTCTTCAGAGACTTGAAGTTCTTGTCATACAGATCTTTCACTTGCTTAATTAGAGTCATACCAAGGTATTTTATATTATTTGTGACTATTGTGAAGGGTGTTGTTTCCCTAATTTCTTTCTCAGCCTGTTTATCCTTTGTGTAGAGAAAGGCCATTGATTTGTTTGAGTTAATTTTATAACCAGCTACTGCACTGAAGCTGTTTATCAGGTTTAGGAGTTCTCTGGTGGAATTTTTAGGGTCACCTGCAAATAGTGATATTTTGACTTCTTTCTTTCTAATTTGTATCCCCTTATCTCCTTTTGTTGTCGAATTGCTCTGGCTAGGACTTCAAGTGCTATATTGAATAGGTAGGGAGAAAGTGGGCAACCTTTTCTAGTCCCTGATTTTAGTGGGATTGCTTCAAGTTCCTCTACATTTAGTTTGATGTTGGCTACTGGTTTGCTGTATATTGCTTTTACTATGTTTAGGTATGGGCCTTGAATTCATGATCTTTCCAAGACTTTTATCATAAAGGGGTGTTGGATTTTGTCAAATGCTTTCTCAGCATCTAACAAGATGATCATGTGGTTTTTGTCTTTGAGTTTGTTTATATAGTGAATTACGTTGATGGATTTCCATATATTATCCGTGCATCCCTGGGATGAAGCCTACTTGGTCATGATGGATGATCGTTTTGATGTGTTCTTGGATTCGATTTGCAAGGATTTTATTGAGTATTTTTGCATCAATATTCATAAGGGAAATTGGTCTGAAGTTCTCTTTCTTTGTTGGGTCTTTGTGTGGTTTAGGTATCAGAGTAATTGTGGCTTCATAGAATGAATTGGGTAGAGTACCTTCTGCTTCTATTTTGTGGAATAGTTTGTGAAGAACTGGAATTAGATCTTCTTTGAAGGTCTGATAGAACTTTGCACTAAACCCATCTGGTCCTGGGCTTTTTTTTTTTTTTTTTTTTTTTTTTTTGGTTGGGAGACGATTAATGACTGCTTCTATTTCTTTAGGGGAAATGGGACTATTTAGATCATTAATCTGATCCTGGTTTAACTTTGGTACCTGGAATCTGGCTAGAAAATTGTCCATTTCATCCAGGTTTTCCAGTTTTGATGAGTAGAGCCTTTTATAGTAGATTCTGATGATGTTTTAGATTTCCTCAGGTTCTGCTGTTATGTCTCTTTTTTGATTTCTGATTTTGTTAATTAGGATACTGTCCCTGTGCCCTCTAATGAGTCTGGATAATGGTTTATCTATCTGTTGATTTTCTCAAAGAACCAGCTCCTCATTTGGTTGATTCTTTGTATAGTTCTTTTTGTTTCCACTTGGTTAATTTCAGCCCTAAATTTGATTATTTCCTGCTGTCTACTCCTATTGGGTAAATTTGCTTCCTTTAGTTCTAGACCTTTTAGGTGTGCTGTCAGGATGTTAGTGTATGCTCTCTAGTTTCTTTTTGGCGGCACTCAGAGCTATGAGTTTTCCTCTTAGGACTGCTTTCATTGTGTCCCATAAGTTTGAGTATGTTGTGACTTCATTTTCATTCAACTCTAAAGTCTTTAATTTCTTTATTTCTTCCTTGACCAAGGTATCACTGAGTAGAGTATTGTTCAACTTCCACGTGAATGTTGGCTTTCTATTATTTATGTTGTTGTTGAAGATCAGCCTTAGTCCATGGTGATCTGATAGAATGCATGTGATAATTTAAATATTTTTGTATCTGTTCAGGCCTGTTTTGTGACCAATTATATGGTCAATTTTGGAGAAGGTACCATGAGGTGCTGAGAAGAAGGTATATCCCTTTGTTTTAGGATAAAATGTTCTGTAGGTATCTGTTGAATCCATTTGTTTCATAACTTCTGTTAGTTTCCATGTACCGCTGTTTAGTTTCTGTTTCCAGGATCTGTCCATTGATGAAAGTAAGGTGTTGAAGTCTCCCACTATTATTGTGTGAGGTGCAATGTGTGCTTTGAGCTTTACTAAAGTTTCTTTAATGAATGTAGCTGCCCTTGCATTTGGAGCATAGATATTCAGAATTGAGAGTTCATCTTGGAAGATTTTACCTTTGATGAGTATGAAGTGCCCCTCCTCTTCTTTTTTGATAACTTTGGGATGGAAGTCCATTTTATTCGATATTAGAATGGCTACTCCAGCTTGTTTCTTTGGACCATTTGCTTGGAATATTGTTTTCCAGCCTTTCACTCTGAGGTAGTGCCTGCTTTTTTCCCTGTTGTGGGTTTCTTGTAAGCAGCAAAATGTTGGATCCTCTTTGTGTAGCCAGTCTGTTAATCTATGTCTTTTTATTGGGGAATTGAGTCCACTGATATTAAGAGATATTAAAGAAAAGAAATTGTTACTTCCTGTTATTTTTGTTGTTAGAGTTGGGGTTCTGTTCTTGTGGCTGTCTTCTTCTAGGTTTATTGAAGGATTACTTTCTTGCTTCTTCTAGAGCGTAGTTTCTGTCCTTGTGTTGGAGTTTTCCCTTTATTATCCTTTGCAGGGCTGGATTCATGGAAAGATATTGTGTGAATTTGGTTTTGTCATGGAATACTTTGGTTTCTCCATCTATGGTAATTGAGAGTTTTGCTGGGTATAGTAGCCTGGGCTGGCATTTGTGTTCTCTTAGGGTCTGTATAACATCTGTCTATGATTTTCTGGCTTCATAGTCTCTGGTGAGAAGTCTGGTGTTATTCTAATAGGTCTGCCTTTATATGTTACTTGACCTTTTTCCCTTACTCTCTTAATATTCTATCCTTATTTAGTGCATTTGTTGTTCTGATTATTATGTGTTGGGAGGAATGTATTTTCTGGTCCAGTCTATTTGGAGTTCTCTAGGCTTCTTGTATGTTCATGGGCATCTCTTTCTTTAGGTTAAGGAAGTTTTCTTCTATAATTTTGTTGAGGGTATTTGCTGGCCCTTTAAGTTGAAAATCGTCATTCTCATCTACTCCTATTATCCGTAGGTTTGGTCTTCTCTTTGTGTCCTGGATTTTCTGGATGTTTTGAATTAGGATCTTTTTGTATTTTGCATTTTCTTTGATTGTTGTGCCCATGTTCTCTATGGAATCTTCTGCATCTGAGATTCTCTCTTCCATCTCTTGTATTCTGTTGCTGATGCTCAAATCTATGGTTCCTGATTTCTTTCCTAGGGTTTCTATCTCCAGAGTTGTCTCCCTTTGGGTTTTCTTTATTGTTTCTACTTCCATTTTTAGATCCTGGATGGTTTTGTTCAATTCCATCACCTGTTTGGTTTGTTTTTCTGTAATTCTTTAAGGGATTTTGTGTTTCTTCTTTAAGGGCTTCTACCTGTTTATCAGTGTTTTCCTGTACTTCTTTAAGGGATTTTTGTGCTTTCTCTTTAAGGCCTTCTACCTGTTTAGCCGTGTTCTCCTGTATTTCTTTAAGCGAGTTATTAATTTCCTTCTTAAAATCCTCTACCAGCATAATGAGATATGATTTTAAATCTGAATCTTGCTCTTTGGGTATGTTGGGGGCATCCAGGTCTAGCTGTTTTGGGAGTGCTGGGTTCTGATGCTGCTGAGTGGTCTTAGTTTCTGTTAGTAAGATCCTTGTCTTTGCCTTTTGTTATCTGGTAATCTCTGGTGTTAGATGTTCTAGCAGTCTCTGGCTAGGGCTTGTTCCTCCTGTCATTCTTTTAGCCTCTGTCAGCATTCCTGGGAGTCACAACTCTCTCCTGAGTCTTAGTGGTCAGGAGGCAGGCAAGCTCTCCTCTTATAGGGAAGGTGCACTGAGGTCTGTAGCTCAACTCTGCCTTCTGGCTGAAGATGAAGGCCCGAAAGGGACTCTGTCCCAGAAGCTATGTTGCCTCTGCAGTCAGTGCTCTCCTGCACAGACTGGTCTCTGAGGGACCCAGGATACAAGATGGTATTCTCACCTGCTAACAAATTTTATTTTTTCCAGGCAGGTTTTATATCCATAAAATCAGGATATGGGGAGGGGGATGATGCAGAATCGCCTTGTTTCTGGGGGTATGCACCTGTTCCCAAAAGCAGGATATTGGCTAGGTAAAAGTTCAGCAGGAAGAACAGAACAGAGTGAGCTGCTAGGTACCTGTCCACAGATCTATAGCTATTTGTTCTTAACTGGTGGTAGTGCTTTCCCATAGAGGCCTCAACTTTTCCCACAGAAATCTCAACTAAGCTAGTACTTTTCCACTAAGGCCAAGACATTGTAAGTAAGCACTTATGGCTGACAAGGCAGTTAACATTCAAACAGGGTCGCTCCCAACAAAAACACACATCCATGGAGGGAGCCATAACAAGATTCCAGAAGGACTTTATTTTCCTTAGCTCATAGCTAGAGCTGCACGTTCTAGTTTCCATCTACCAATGAAATGTTCACCTCTAAAGGGGAAGGGGCATTAATTTAGTCTGTTGTGTTCTTAGTGGGAATCTATTAGCTAGATTCAAGCTTCGAGAATAGCACTTTGAGCAGAGAGTGGGTTGCCCAGGGTTAGAGAGTATTAAGGGTCCCAGAGACCATAAGGAGGACCATGGAGTGCTAACACAGAAAACAATCGCAGCATACTTAGCAAGTGCTAGCCCGTTGTTTGTGCCTCCTGTATAGGTATGTTTGGCCTTTTTTGATGGGGGCTCCTGACTCTCACTAAGCAGAGGGGTCAGAGGCTCTGGTGAGGTGTTTTATGCAGCATCAGCACTTAGGGATTGCAGGCTGGATATGCTTGACATGACGTTAAGCATGACATGATTGATTGTTGAGGAATGACTGAAGTGCTGATATCATTAAGTTGACTATCACAAAACCAAACACTTGAATTTGCTAATTTAACAATATAGGAAAGGCTAAGTATCCTTAGGGGATTCTCCCATAGCCTGGCTCTCTGGATGACTGGGTGCCTCTGTGTTAATTAGTTTTCTTTCTGACATGGGTACACAATGGAGGAAAGCTTTATCTCTGATTCCTGGTCTCAGGGAGTTTGTGTTAAGGTTGGTTGGTGTCACTATTTTTAGGCCTGTGGCAACTATGGCAAGGCTGAAACATCATGTTGGAAAGAAATGGAAATTCTGGAAAGGAGAGAGAGAGAGAGAGAGAGAGAGAGAGAGAGAGAGAGAAAGAGAGAGAGAGAGAGAGAGAGAGAGATTCTGTACTAAAGGGGCACCCCTCCAGCAACCTACTTCCTTTAGAAGTTACTAATCCCATTCAACTGTAAACTAATCAATAAATTAGCCAATTTATGATACAATATCCTCATGATCTGATCACACCTCAATAGCCACTAGCTGAGGACCAAGCCCCAGGGAAAATTTTACCTGCGTTCCAGAGACTTTGAGTAGAAAAACTTAAGGGAAGTCTCTCTAGAAGAAGAAGGGAGGCGAGGTGATGGGGAGGAAACTTTAGTGAATGAAAAAACGGTGTGCTAAAGTATGGCTGAGGAGAAGGTTTACTGTACATATCAGGGACAGCACAGCTGTAGGGATCTGGAAGAATCCAGAGTGAACAAGGCTAGAATACTGACCAGGCTATGAAAGGAGGTGGGGCAGGGAGAACAAGAGAGGGGAGGAGAGAGGAAAAGAGAGACAGAGACCAAGGCTAAGAGGCCAGGAATGAGCTAGGAGACCACAAGCCCCAAAGAGGACAAGTAGCCAAAATGGCTGAGTTATACAGGGAAGAGAAGCTGGAGGAAGAAAAGGAAACCTCTGTGCCTGGGAAGGCTTAGGAAGGGGGCAGGGGTGTGCCAGCCAGGACAATTCTGCAATGGGACTTGAGATGCTCAGGACCTGGTACCAGCATCCTCTGTGGTATGTTAAATAAACCCCCAGATTTGTCCTGAGTTTGATACCTAACCCTTAGAGACACTCAGGTAAGACGCTGCGGCATAGTTGCTGGCTTTCCCCAGATGTTTTACCCAGTGTATGTGACTGTTCACTGTTAGAACACAGGGCAGCAATGTCAGGCTAGGTCCTACAGCCCAAATCAGGCCATGCCTCTTTGTGCTGTGACTGGAGACTCTCAGGATATTGACCATACCCTGGGTCTTCTTTGTCACATTACTATGCTGAAATAAATTGAGTGGAAGAAACTTCCTGCCACCCCTGAGAGGCTATACAATGTCATCCCAGTCCTTCTTTCTGAGGGTCTTGTCCAGAGGGATCCCTCGGGGATAGACCTTAGAGGCCAATCAACATGGCGGCCACTTTCCCCATCTCTCCCTTATTCATGAAGCCCCTCTCCAGGGGTAATGCACAAAATTAACCTATAAACCCCCTCCCCAGGAGCCAGGTAACTTCCTGAAATGCTGAGAGTTGTAGGTCTTAGAAAATAACAAAGCCTCATGGGAAAGTACAGTGACCTATAGGTTTGTCTTAAAGGCCCCTGCCCTGCAACACGTGGCTCCAGGCATTCCTCAGCTAGAAAAGTCCTCAGTGTTTAATATTTAATAAAGCTTGCTTTAAATTTGGCCCAAAAATGGAGGTTTTTTTTTTTTCCTTCTGGCGAATCTCAGGATTAAAACAGGCTATCAGGAAAGCTTCCGTTTCCCTTTAAGGCCCCACTAAGTTTAGATTTTTTCCGTATATGGTATTGTTTAATGTGCCCCTTTCCACTGTAAGGCCCAATCATGGTCTGGGGCCTCTAAGTCTGATGAACTTCACTGTAAAGAATCGTCTCTGCTCCCCTTTCAAACTAACTGCGGGTTTATTATAGTCAGCACCATCTTAACCTGAAAAACATTGAATTTCTTCAGTTCTATTTTTACCTGAGAAGAAGCTGACAGAGCAGTCAAGTAAAATATAAGGAATCCAGTAAAATTGGAATTTTAGACAGTGAGTACATTCATAATGTAAATTTTGTTCCAAATACAGTATGAAACTCATAATACTAGGAGTATCATTTATTGGGGGCTAGAATGATGGCTCAGTGGTTAAGCACGCTGGAGGCTCTCCCAGAGGACCCAGGTTCAGTTCCCAGCACTGACAAGGTCACTCACAACCATCTGTGGACTTCAGTTCCAGAGGATTAGATGCCCTCTTCTGGCCTCCACAGGTGTCGCGTGCATGTAGTTCATGACACACATGAGTACAAAACAGCCACACATAAATCAAGTAAAAATAAATGAAAATCTTTTAAAAATTAAAAATATATTATTTATCCTTATGGTTGAAATAGAGAGCTCGGTGGGAGAGCGTGTGCTCTGGGGTCGCTTCCCGGACACCACCCCGAGCTCACTGCTTAAGCTGAACTGACCTGTGACCTGCATTTCCTATGCTTTTATTTGCTGAACTTGACGACTGGGTACCTTGACAAACAGGGCTCATCTCACAGAACTCCACACTAGAGCTAACATCTGGGGAAATGTCTTTAAAAGATGCAGCCTACAACACAGGTAATAACGTTTTCTTTAATATAATTCTTGCTATTTTGACAGCCTTCAGATCCAACTCAGATGTGCGACTGCAGGCTTCACCAGCTTGACATATCAGTGGGTCAGGAGAGGCCTCAAGTACGACTATGAACTTGAGTGCTTTCCGATGTGCTAGAAGCCATGGTCCTTGAAGTATTTGGCTCGCGCAAGGACGTCATTGCAGAAATCACAGTTCAGGTCCTGGTTGCTTCGGACAAAGTTAGGACCTTTACTATAGGCACAGAGTCCACCTGAAATCCACGTGACAGGTTAATCCTCACAGAGCTTCAGGACACTCAGTAGAAAGCTCAGAGTCCCGCTCCCAACTCCCCGTTAGCAGGCAGCTGTGGCCTGGAGAACCCGGTATCGCACTTATCTCTTACTTCCGGGCTGTGAAGCAACCAGCCAACAGTGGAACACGTACCTCTCAGATGCTGGTCGGCGGTCCAGGTTGGAAACCTAGTCTTGATCTCTTTGATGCTAGATGTCAGAGTCTGAGTTTTCTGGGAAACCCAGGTCTCACTCTTCCAAGCTGTGGGAGGGTAGAATTTTGTCTCCTAGTGGGAAAGAGGCAGAGGGAGGGCTAGGTAAGCCAGGTGGGCAGTGGTATGGGATCGTCTTCCATCTCCACTCCATTCTTCTCCTTTCTTCGTCTCCCTGGAGACTAGGTGCTGAAGCTACTTATACTTATGAGGAGAGTCACTGTGCAAAACACTAAGACAAATGTTGCCAGGGACTTGGAAAAGTTAGAATCCTGTGCACTGCCAATGGGAATGCAAAATGGTGTAACCAGCATGGAGAGCAGTGTCCAGGTCTCCTCTTTCATAAATTCAAAATAGAAATGCTATGCAGTCTAGCAATGCCAGTTCTGTGTGTTTATCCAAATGAATTGGCCCGAAAGAGAGAGCGAGAGAGAGAGAGAGAGAGAGAGAGAGAGAGAGAGAGAGAGAGGAGACCTTAATGTCCTTAACAGATGGACAGAGAAAAGGAGGCATACACACACTATTATAATTCTATCCAGCCTCAAAAGGAAGACAATTGTAGAGTGCAGAGGATGTAGCTGAAACTTGAGGGCATTAATACTTAGTAAAGTGAGCCTGTCACAATAAGACAAAGCAAATCCTGCGTGACCCCACTTACAGGAGGAGTACAGAAGGTCAGATTTGCACATACAAAGAACACAATAGGGGTGGCCACTGTGGCAGGTGGGGGGAGTTGTGGAGATACAGGTTAGTAAGTCTAGACTCCCCGTTGTACAGTAAAGCTTTTCTAAAAAAACCTGAGGTCCAATATTGCACCTGTAATGTACTATGTGATCCAGAATTATATTTTAAGAGAAACCTATTAGAAGGCTGGATCTCATTTTACATCAGAACAAACTACAGGGTTTAAGCTAGAGAGGGGCAAGCATCTCTCTGATGCCCTGGTATACCAGAGAGAGGTCAGTCAGAGGCCAAGATGGTGCACATAGAATCCAGTGCTGACCTTCCTGGGTGCTGCAAACACAACTCCAAATGAGCAGAGGGATCCCACCTGGACGTCGGTCCTCCCTGCAGGTGAGCAGACTGTCTGCAAGGGATTCTAGCCCTTCTTGGATGCCATAGGTCACCACTTCCACAGAGACCTCATTGGGCTGAGGAGAAATGGCTGAATTTAGGGGATTCTTAATTCCTCTCAAAGGAGATGGACCAATCCTTTCTACAGGGAATAGACTTTACAAAAGAAAAAAAATCATGGAGGTAATGGTGCACATTCTCTCTTTGCCTGTGTAACTTGACAGTCGTGACTCCTCCGTGAGCCCCACTTTCTCAGTGGTGACTCAATGCTCCCATCCCATCAGATTATCAAAGTGTCCGCAAATCAAAAGGATAAGGTGTCAAAAGGTAGATTTAAACTGAAATTCATTACAGGTAGCCAAGAGAAGCCATTGAAAGATCATTAAGGAATGCATTTTCCTGAAAGCTCGAAAACGGCCTAAGGCACGTAAGTGTGTCAGTCTGAAAGGCAACAGGAAACTCCATCTTCATCTCTGCCTTTGCCCCGACAGTGGCTCAGTCCCCAGAAGACTCCAGTGCAGCTGCTGCAAAGGTAAAGCTCAACCGCAGATGTAAGAGTTGCACAGAAAGGAGACAACAAGAGAGGAGGCTACCAGCCGTGGTTACCTTGGTACATGATTCCATTGGCTTTTAATAATAATCCTTTGGGAATGGCATTTAGGAGGTGGAGTAGAGACCAGTGGTGAGACACTTGCTTAGCATACATAAAGTGTAACTCCCAGAACTACCAAAAACCAAATGGAATTTTATAGGTGGGGCATGAGACAAAGGGACCCATTCAAGGTCACAGACAGAAACTACAGAGCAAAATGCAATCTGTGATCTTCTTCCTGAGCTAGTGCCTCACTGGGAACCCAGAGGAGCGAGCACTCCCTGGGGTGTGCCTGCTATAAAGCAGTATTCACTCTGAAAAGAAACTGTGGCTCCTGGTGCATTGGAAATGGTAGAAATGTTGTGGCTCTCACAAACTCTGGGCAGGATATTCACTCTGTGTCACTGTGTCACTTACAGTGACAACCACAGTTGTGTTTCCTTGGAGCTGTGTCACAAAGCAAAAGGCCACATGCTCTCTCTCTCTCTCTCTCTCTCTCTCTCTCTGTGCCTGTCTCTGTGTGTGTCTGTCTGTCTGTCTGTCTGTCTGTCTCTCTCTCTCTCTCTGTGTACATGTGTTCACGTGGCATGCATGTGGTGGATGCGCTCGTGTGTGAACATGCACATGGAAGTCAGAGATCACCATGGAGCATATCCTTCAATCCCTTATTGAACACGGACCTCATTGATTGAGCTGGCTGGCCTGTGAGCTCTAGAAATTCCCTGCCTCTACCCTCTGGGCACTGAGCTTACAGTTAAACACCACCGTAATTGGGTTGTTTGTTTTTGTTTTTTTTTTTTCCCATGGGTGTTAGGTCCTTATGCTTTCCCAGGAAGAACTTTACTACCCAAGCCATTTACTCATCCACGGGTCACCTTGACGGATGGACCATTACCTTCACCATCCCAAGTCCACTGCCAATGTTGCCCAGGTCGACCACATAGTTGCCTCCTGGAGACTCTCTTGACAGGACACCAGCGATCACTGCAGGATCCATACAGTATTTCTGGCCAACAAGTCTCATGGTGGGTTGATGTCTCAGAAGATATGGCCTGTCAACTTCGGCCAGCCGTTCAGAGGCACGGACTCCTGCGGCAAATGCAGAAAGAAGGACGTGGCTGATGGTGATTCAGGCTTAGAAGTGTGACTGAAAACCCCAAGTTTTACCCCTGATCTCAGATTAAGACTTTGTCTGTGAACCAGAGTCGACACCTCATGCAACTCGTGATGTTAGAATTCTCTGTGGCCACCGGTGGTCAGGATCTAGGCTCTGATCCCTTCTGTGACAATTCTTCAGGCACAAGCACCACTGGTCCAATCCTAAGAACTCCAGAGCGGGTTTCCCAATAAAATACATGGAGCCAGCTCATAAGGGAGAGTGTCTTCCTGGACAACTTTGCTCACAACTGCCAATCTTTCAGCTCCTACATGACACCAGAAATCATACAGTTGCTGAAACAGTTAAGAAGAATGAAAATTGATGCTGGTTCACATGGGTTAAGCCTCCATTCTAGTTCCTTCTTCAATTTAGGAAGCAACTCTCACCCCATGATATGGAGTTCATAAAATCCCTGTAAAGACGGCTCTCCCAGCTTCAGGAGAACTCTGAGAGCTATCTGACTGTCTAAGTAGAGCCAGGGCTTGCCCAAGGGTTTGGAGTTGGTGTTGAGTGTTCCTTCCTCCCACTCCTTAGTGTAGGACTGTGAGGAGCAGTGGGTGTCAAGAGAAAGGAGTGGACACGGAGCTTGTTAACTACCGCAATAGGTCAGGCCGTAGCGTCTTCCAATCCTGCAGGAGGCCCCTGGGGTGTCCAGGGTGCGGATGTTTCCATAGCATCCCCAACTGCTGCTTTCAGAGGAGCCTGTGGATTGAGAAAAGTTCAGCCTAAGGGGCTGGGTTGGAATGCTGTGACTAATCACATCAGTAACCTCAGGGAGAGCTAGAGTCCTGCCCTGTGCTTGAATCGCCTTTGAAATTAAGCCATCAGTACACCAGGAAAGTATCACAATGCTGGTTTAAGTTTTCACCTCCTTTCCACCGACTCGGAGAACCCCTGGAGCAGTTGCTTCTCTGCAAAGCTCAAGGGCTGTCTCATCACTCATTGGTCTGGTGAGGTACTCGTGTTTGCTCTGGAGAAACACGCATTTTAAAGCCAGGGCCCTTTGGGGTCTCCATCCAGACCCCAAGTACAGGCATGGTCTATAAACAGGGACTGGGTTGGCTTCAGCTTCTCCTACAGAATTCTGGACAGGGAGCAAAGGTTGCAGAGAGAGGGTGTGGAGACAGTCATAGGATCAGATTTCCTCAGGTCTCCATAGGAGGGCTCCTCTATCAGCAACTCGCTCTTCTGTCTCACATCTCTCTCCCAAGATGTCGGCCACTGTGATTCTAGACATCACCGAAGGGGAGGCATTGCTTTAATTGATCACTTGATTAATTAATTAGCTAATTAATTAATTAATGTTTTGGAAACAGGCTTGTAATGGTTTGTATATGCTTGGCCCAGAGAGTGCCACTATTAGGGGTGTGGCCTTGTTGGAATACATGTGTCACATGGGCTTCATTCTAACCACCTGGAAGTCAATCTTCTAGCTGCCTTCAGAACAAAAGGTGGAACTGTCAGCTCTTCCAGCCTTACATCTGCCTGCATGCTGCAATGTCCCCGCCCCCCCCATGACAATGGACTGAACCTCTGAACCTTTAAGCCAGCCCCAATTAAGTGTTCCCTTATAAGAGTTGTCTTGGTCATTGTGTCTGTTCTCAGCAGTGAAATCCTAAGACAAGGCTTCATGCAGCCCAGGTTGTCAACTGTGTTGTTAAGGATTATCCTGAACCTCTGGGTTTCCTGCCCTAACCACCCAAGTGCTGAGATCATAAGACTGTAATGAGCAGCTAAGCCCAGAAATCCTCCTGACGGTAAAAATTAAACAGGCATCCTTTTAATGTCTCAGCCGGCACACTTCTGTCTCCATGACTGCTGACAAATGCCCTTAATATGGCAGTAGATTGTGCCATTGTCCTTGGCTTTTCCATCCTCTCCCTACCCACTCTACACCACTATCATGGTTCCTGATGTCCCCGAGGCTTGTCCCCTTTGTGGCAGCTTTGTGGTTGAATGGATTACCACGTTGGATTTTGTTAGTCATATAGGAAATACCCCAGTCTCTCTATGCAAAGATGTAGTCTCTAAATAGATTCAGTGTTTGATGGTTGATCTTTATTGCCGTGTTGGTGGAGATATACAGTCACCATGGAAGCAAATCCCTCACGTGTCTGTGAGGGATTATCTGGATCAGGTAAATTGAGCTGGAAAGACCTATCCTGTATGTGGGTGTTAGCATCTCATGGGCGCTGTCCTGGGCTGAATCAAAAGGAGAAAATGAGCCAAGCAGTCACAACCATCTCTCCTCTTCCTGATGACAAATGTTATATGGCCAGCCACCTCAAGCCATGTCCCCTACCCGTGGCTTCCCACAATGGACTATGTTCTCAAACAAGTATCCAAAATTAGCCCTTCCTTTTTAAAATTGCTTTTGTTGGGTACTTTGCCTCAGCAATGAGCAAAGTAACACTATGGTGGTAAGTTTTTTTTATAGCACAATGAGCAGTTATCCATGGTGAATGTTTAAAGACCGGTTTCAAGCAATGTGATTTTAAGTGCACAGCAATTGTAGGCAACTACTGCTTATCAGCAGTTATTCCTAACTTGGGATCTATCAGACATCTTAGGAGGAGAGTAATGCTTTTGCTCTAGTTATGGAGACAGGAGGTATAGCATTGCCTTTTATGCCTTTTCCTGTCCGTTTCCAAGTTATTTGGGAAAAATGCAACACACTCACCAGTCAGGGCCAGGAGGCCTAGAAGCAGCCACAGTGGAGACATGTTGAGTATCAGGTTCTACGGTACCTGAAATGCTTTCAAAATTAAAATTAGCATAAAGGTATGTAACACCCATCATCGTCCTGAGAACACACTATTTCTATGGGGTGGGTGAATGGAATGAGTTCCCCCATATCCAAAGTGGAAAGCAAGTGGTTTGGATCGTAATGAAGAAGAGAAGTTTGGACAGGTACACTGTTTAGCCTTTTTGTTAGTTCACGGGCTTGCTGCAAATCTGTAATCTTCATGCATTCATGGAGCAGGGCAGGAGAATGTTGAGTTCAGTGCCAGCCAGGGCTACATAGTGGGACCCTATTTTATGAAAAAAGGGGGGGGGTGGAGAGAAGAAAAGGAAAGACAGAGATGCTGGGTGCTAATTGTTTTTAAAAGTCAAGATAAGCCATGTATGGGGATGCATGCACATCATTCCAGAGGGAGGAGACGTTCTGCAAGTTCAAGGCTAGCCTGGGCTATATAGTAAGACTATTGGGGGGAAGTAGCAAAGCTGAAGTACTTTGATTCTGGGCACCGAGAAATGCGATGACCTGACTCAGGGTGCTGAAAAGCAATTCCCGTTATCCAAAGGTGGGCGAGAAGCAGAGTTTTGTTGATGGTGTCCATGAACTGGGCACTTTTCTCTTTAGGTTGGAGAGAAGAACACAGCTTCCTTGGTGCCTTGGAATACAGCCTGAGTCTTTACTTTGGATGATGGAAGGGAAAAGAAGACGTATCCTATTACTGTTTCCTTATTCTAGGGAAACCCAGACACCCTGGATCTCATTGAACTGCATTCCCCAGAGCCCAGGGACCTGTCGTTATCACACACACACACACACACACACACACACACACACACACACACACTCCCTCTCCCCGTTCCCTCCCTCCCTCCCTCCTTCCCTCCCTCCCTCCCCCCTCTCCAAGTTATTTATTTAATGGTTCAGAATCTAGGTATCCTACATGCTAGGTAAACACTGCTACTAGGTTACAAGTTTATTTGCATCTAAGTTTATTTGCATAGATGGTTCGTCCAAACACCCAGGATAAGATGTTCCCAGGTGGAGAGGCATCCTTGACTTCCATCTTTATATAGAGAGGGAGCATGTGGCCCTACAGCAAGCCATGTTTTCTGCTTATCTTCCCTACAGCATCGAGATGCTCTGTCTGATTGCCCTTGGCTCAGCAGAAGATGTCATGTTCAGCGACCAGAATGTTAGGAACTTGTAATGTTAGCTGTAACTGCTCAGATTTCTTCCCTCAACAGAAACCATGCAGTCAGCACTTCTGATTCCCTAGGAACGAATGTAAGAGTAGACATTGGATCTCCAAAAGGAACTGGAAAAAGAGCCACTAAGGTAAAAAAAAAAAAAAAAAAAAGAAGATGTTTAAGGCCTCAGAGAGACACACTTTTCTCCTACTTTATTTCTGTTACTTTGTTCAATTCCATTATCAAGAACAACAAGGAGAAGAAAGGGTGTGTATTTTATCTCACAGCTTAAAGTCCATCATTAAGGGAAATTGGAACTCAAACAGGGCAGAACTCGGGCATGGCAGGAGCTTGAAGCAGAAGCATGCAGGAAGGCTGTTGACTGGGTTCCTCAGAAGCTCGCATTCAGCTGCCTTTCTTACACAGCCTAGGACCGCCTGCCTAGGGAATGGCACTACCCACAGTGGGCCAGGCCTCCAACATCAATCATTAGTCAGGAACGGCCTCTCCAGCCATGCCCACAGGTCAATCTGCCGGACTGAGCTTCCCACATCTTCTTCAGCTGAGGCTGCCTCTTCCTAGGTGTGTTAAGTTGGTGACCAAGGTGGCTGTCAGCTTTACAGAGGTATCTCACTGGCTTTCTCCCTGAAGCATTTCAACTGTGTTTTTATGTTAGACTGATTTTCCAGGAAAGGAAGAAGCTTTGTATTGGAAACCCAAGAGGAAAGATGTAGCTTCCACCACAGCACAAGAGTTACCTCATTTCCCAAGTATGGAGCTAAGAATCTGTGATCCCAAGCCCTTGGCTGAGTCTAGGTAAACATGCACCAGTTATTTAGCAACACAAAGTCACTTCCTGGTGCCTCCGGTGGTCAGATATGAAGAACACTGATTTCCAGTTGTATTAGGTCATAGCAAAAAGTGACAATGGGCTTTCTTGTATGGATAGACAAGGTAGTCCATTCATAAACAGCACGCAGAGTGACTCAGACTTCATGGCCCCGTTTGTCCGGGTGTCAAAAGTACTCTATATTTAAAAGCTGAGGCATCCGGGGAGTGCCCATGGGTCACACGTGACTCATTTGCTAGTACCCCTCCCCCTCCTCACACTCGAAGCCATTTAAAAAAAATCTCAGCCAAGGTAAGTATGGAGCCTGATGTCCATCACAGTATCTACCATGATGCTGTTCTCCCAATCTGAAGAGCTAAAGAGTAAAGGCAGCAGCAACAGGCCATCTTTGGGACATTCCTGAAGGCGAGTTCATGCTCTTCATGGCCTCTGACAGGACATCTTCTTCTCCCTGTTCCCCCCTCCCCCACTGAGCATTCTGTAATTCCCAAAGCGTTGTATCCGTGTGATGGATAAAGACCTTGTCTTCCTCAGCTCTTAACAATTGGGGGTGGGAAGTAGAAATGGAGGTCCTTGGCATTTATGGTCCCTCACTAGAGAGCAAGCTATGTCCTTGCAGGCCTCCAGCCAGCCTGGAAATGTATCAGCACCCTGGCATCTGAGAGATGAGCATGGCCCCACCTCATCATGGCCCTTATTTGATACTGTAAGAACTGAGAACTGTGCTATGTAGCTCATTAATCATGGCCTCTCACCTTAAGCTTGGTTGTTGCCCTTGCTTTGTGGCTAGCACTCTTCTCCATCCTCCATCTGGATGGGCTGATGGGCCATGCCAGCATCCTCTCTCACTCATGACTGCCTGAAACTCAGTTCTTCTCCTCACTTTTGTTTTTGTTTTTGTTTTTTGTTTTTTGAGAGAGGGTTTTTCTGTGTAGCCCTGGCTGTCCTGAAACTCACTCTGTAGACCAGGCTGATCTCGAACTCAGAAATCCACCTGCCTCTGCCTCCCAAGTGCTGGGATTAAAGGTGTGCACCACCACTGCCTGGCTTTCTCCTCACTTCTTACATATGATAAAGACCCTGCCCACTGCCTTGCAGAAGGCGTTGTGCCAATGGAGCTTAAATAAAAAATGGCAATATCGATGACAGTCATACATATAAAATGGTTCTGCAACTAGAGGTCGCATACCTAAAGAAATAAAATCTACTTTTTAGACCACAGTGTAAGACGGCAACATTCCAGATCTTTGCTTGATTTGTTTTGAGACAGGGTTTTATAGCCTGGCGTAGTACTTGCCATATAGCCCAGGCTGGCTTCAAATCTACAGTGTTCCTACAGTGTTCTGCCTACAGAGTACAGAAATTGCAGATGTGAGCTACCTTGTCCAGTTTGAATTTGTGAGACTGGGTCTTGCCTTGTAACCCAGGCTGCCCTGGAACTGAAAATCCCCTTGCTCCACCCTCCATGGTGACTGCTGGCATGGCAGGTATGTACCCACGTATCATTTAACCTGTGTCTCAGACTGCATTTTCCCATGGCCTGTGATCTCATGCACTTGTTGAGTTTGGGTTATGAGGAAACCCAAACTAGGGAAAACATAGAAGGTTTGAGAAAGACTTTTTCCTCATTGTTGGCAAATTCATAATCGCTCCCTTTGCCATGGAGACTGTCTGAAGGGGGCTTCTTCTGTCTGTGTACCTCTGTTCTTGCTCTTCCTCATTTTTTCTGAGTTAAGAAATCTGGGAAGACCATCATCCCTGTGTGAGCCCAGGAATATTTCCTTCTGAACAAATATCTAATAAAAAAGATCCTGGCTTCCTCCATCATAGAATCTTAAAATACATCTGACTTTTAATGCTAATAGCCAAAACTTAAACTGTTAGACCCCCTAGTGTTAGCTCTTTCACAGCTTCCAAGAAAAGAAAGGCTCTTCTATAGACATGCACACACACCCCACCCCCAAGACACCACACGAGCTTGTCTGGGTCAATGTTTTATCCTCAAGATTGAAAGTGGGAAAGGACAGGGGCTTGCCATCTGGCAAAGTACCAACACTTCAGTCCTTCAGCCTTGAAAGAACAAGAAAGACCTTCTCTTTGATCTATTGCCAACAGAAAGAGGACAGGAGGCACATGGTTCTGCAAGCTTGCCCTCAGCAGCCTGCAGCCCGAGGAAATCCTGTAATCTTTCAGGGACCCCAACCCAGGCAAACCCAGGATTCATGGCTTTGGCATAGAGAAGCATTTTAGGACCAGACTGTATGAAGCAGAGTTGCTGATTTTTAAGGGCAATATTTTAAGCATAAGGAAAGAGGCACTCGGGAAGAAAATAAGACATTTCATATTCACTTCCCCTCAGGAAGTGAGTGAAGCAGTTGTTGACTGTGCTGGCAAGAGACCTCAGCCAGACTCTGAAGCAAGGGACTTCAGTCCCTCCCTATTCATGGCCCATAGTTTTCCCCATCTTTCTTCATGGCCCCAGTATTGCTGTTAGTGTTAAATGAGCACATATTTCTGTCCTGCTGTTTGAGGTCTTGCACATGTGCACATATTCAAAAGAAGCCCTACATGTGCACATATTCAAAAGAAGCCCTACATGTGCACTGAGAGAAATAATAAGTTTGTATAATGATTGTAAATGAATAGAAAGAATTATTCTATCATCTTAACTTTTCTAAAACGTGATCTTTTCTTGCAAGATCCTTAAGTTTCATTTGGTTCAATCTTATTTACTCAGAAGCAGAGACACAATCATTGTCAATTGATTAACATATCCTGGAAGTTTCCATCTAAATAGATAAATAAACCCAGGGTTGGCTAATCACCATTCAATTAGCATATCCTAAAATTTTCGTTCCGAGTAAGCTCAGTACAAGTCCAGGGTTGGTTCCCACTCACCTGTCTTCAGTCAGCTCCTCTTCCTAGAGACGGTCAGTGCTCGGAACCTTATATAGGGTCTCATCTTGCTGCTTCTTCTTAAAAGTGCTGACCTCATCTTATTATAAGATTTACAGCTAAATCTCATAAATTATAGTAATAATCATAATTATAAATACTTTGAACTCATATGGGGATTTATTCAAGAATGTCCTGGCATTCTGCACCCATCAACCAATTAGCTCTTTACCACACCTTGGAGGACAAATCATAATTGCAGGTTCTTGATGGAATGCAAAGGTCCGACATCTGTCTTTATTCACACCCATTTATTGTCATGTAAGGAATCAAGAAAGGGAGGGATGGAGAAAGAGAGAGGAGGGATATTGAGGCAGGAAAAGACAGAGAAGAAGGAGAAAAGGCTGAAAGAAGAAAGAAAGGATGAGAGGGAGAGAGGGGAGAAAGGGAGGGAGGAAGGGGAGAAAGGGAGAGGAAGGGAGAAGAAGGGAGAAGAAGGGAGGGAGGGAGAGAGGAAGGGAGAGGGAGGGGAGGAAGAAGGGAAGAAGGAGGGAGGGAATCTGGATTTTCATAAACTCCTAGTCCATACTTGGGACTAGTAGAGCTTCCTGTTAAGGAGTTTACAGTTCAGCATCCCCAGCTCAGAATCTGTTGTTCTATCCACGACTGAGATAGTTTGAGTCTAAGCTCCAATACCAGGAAGCGAGGTGAGCCCCAGGAGGTGGAGAGGCAGAAGCGCATGAGAGGAACCATAGGCAGATAAGACACACTTCATCCACCAGCATCCAGGCTGTTGGGCAGGCAGACAGCAGCAAGCACCCTGGCACATACAGCCATGTAGTCCAGCACACTGGCCATACATGGTAGACACAGGCTTACAGACAGACACAAACAGGCAGACTGGTGAAGGTGAGGGAGAAGGTCTCTGACCTCAAGGCCATTTTTATACAGATTTACCCAAAAGTGGCGTTCTCCCAGGAATAGTTACATAAGAGATTGTGTTACTGCTTACTTCGAGGTTCCCTGGACATCCAGTGTCTGCTTTTTTTTTTTTTTCTGGCTCACAGCCCCCAAGTCCAGTGTTAGCCATCTTGGCCATGCCAGATATCCACATCAGCACCATGTTCTCTATATTCTTGTTGGTTGTTTTGCTTTTCAAAACAGGGTTTTTCTGTATAACAGCCCTAGCTGGCCTGGAATTTGCTTTGTAGACCAGGCTGGCCTCGAACTTAGAGATCTGCATGTCTCTGCTTCCCGAGTACTGGGATTAAAGGTGAGTGCCACCATGCCTGGGTATACTCTACCCTCTTTAGACAACAATTGCTTTATGAGAGCAGGCTCATAAAGGTGTTGTCTGGGCCCATAACCCACATAGCAGTAGAGAGAACATCTAGTTTTCCAGGATTTCTTTCTGTCTGTGATAAAGTACCCTGACCCAATGCAACCTGGGAAGGAAGGAGATTGAAGGTGCGTCAGGAACTAGGGCAGAAGCTATAGAGGAACTGGCTTGGTTCCCCAACCATGCTCAGCAACCTTTCTTAGACAGCCTATGAGCCTAGGGATGACACTGCCCACAGTGGGGTAGGCTCTGGGACATCCTCATAGACTCCAGGCTATGTCAGATGAACAGATGAAGCCGTTGGGGGCAGATGGCAGGGCCACAGGCTAGGACACTGAAGGATATAGACTTGAACATTTGGCTTTTCTGAATTCTTACATCCGAGAAGTGAGTATGAGATTGCATGGTTCCTCCTCATCATTGGAGCCAAAAAAGGCGGGGTATCGGGCACATCATTGAAAACCAGATCCCGGAGAGGATCCAGGGCCTTCTCTCTATTTTGTTCAGAAGCAGTAACTAGGACACACAAGCAATTAAAATTTTTATTACAGTGTGGGGAAATTTAGGAATTCTCTGGCCCCAGCTACAAAGACAGCACACCATCAACACCAAGGGCATGCTGGCGTCCTAGAAATGTGTCTCTGGTCAGTAGCCAGCTTGTTGCCTGGCAACAGCTCCACAGAAATGATGCCCGTCCCTATCCCCAGGTTTGCTCTGTTCTTAGCCAGTTCTTTTGTGTATAGCCTTCCTTTCAAAGATCTAATTTACACTAAAAAACATCTGTCCCTAGACAAAGGGAGGAACCCAGATGCCCAGTGTGTGGAGGTCGATATGGCAAAGAAAATGTAGCTGGGCTTAGTGACCCGTACTGTAGTTCCAGCTACTGGGAAGGGGGAGGCAGGAGTATAGCTTGAGCCCAGATGTTCAAGGGCAGTCTGGGCAGCATAGTGAGGCCCTACCTCAGAAGTGAATGAAAGAGAGAGGGAAGAGAGGAGAGGAAGAGAGAGAAGAGGAAGAGAGAGGAGAGGAGAGGAGAGGAGAGGGGAGGGGAGGGGAGGGGAGGGGAGGGGAGGGGAGGGGAGGAGGACTGGAGGGGAGGGGAAGAGAGGGTTAGGGAGGGGAGGGAAGGGGAAGGGAAAAAGGAACTGCTCAGTGAGGTCCCACACACCTATATTCTCAGCACTTGGGAGGCAGAAGATTTCATATTTTGGCTAACTCGGGCTGCACACCAAGTAACTACCTTAAAAATAGTTTTAAAGACGTTTGTCTGTCTTAGACTTAGGTCAGACTAACTAGAAATAGCTCAAGATATTCCTTCTCAGCCTGGGACCAGGTTGCAACAGGGGAGGGCTTCCCACCGCCCACCCCACCTGCTCCATGTTTGTTTACCTCACAGAGCCAAGATCTACTCAGCTTGAGTTTGTGTGGCAAATGGATCAGGTCTTCTTGCTCTCTCGCCTTTCTCTGGGTTCTGCGTGGTGCTTGCCCACAGTTTATCCCAATGTACACAAACTTTTGTAGAAAATTACTTTGGGGAGTACCCCAACAGAACTGTTCCATACATCACAATCCACCCCCCACCCCCAAAAAAGCTTCCTAGAAGAGTTGTGCTTTTCTGTGTCTCCAAAGAGTCGCAGAGATCCTCCTGCCTCTGCCTCCTGAGGGCTGGGATCAAACGTGCTTGTTACTACACCCAGCAGTAGCCCCCCCCCCCCATTCATTTACTAGGTGACTGCCGAGGAAGCGGACTCCTTGGGAATGCAAGGACTGAGCTGGGACTTGGGTGTAGCTGCCTATCAGAGCTTCACCTCCCAAGGAGGCCCAGAGGCATTTGGCTCTTGGGAGGGGAGGGGAGGAGAGGGGAGGGGAGGGGAGAGGGGAGAGGGGAGGGGAGGGGAGAGGGGAGAGGGAAGAGGGGGGAGGGGAGAGGGGAGAGGGGAGAGGGGAGAGGGGAGAGGGGAGAGGAGGGGAGGGGAGAGGGGAGAGGGGAGAGGAGGGGAGGGGAGGAGAGGAGAGGAGAGGAGAGGAGAGGAGAGGAGAGGAGAGGAGAGGAGAGGAGAGGAGAGGAGAGGAGAGGAGAGGAGAGGACAGGACAGGAGAGGAGAGGACAGGAGAGGAGAGGACAGGAGAGGAGAGGACAGGAGAGGAGAGGACAGGAGAGGAGAGGACAGGAGAGGAGAGGACAGGAGAGGAGAGGACAGGAGAGGAGAGGAGAGGGAGGACAGGAGAGGACAGGAGAGGAGAGGGAAGAGGAGGAGAGGAGAGGAGAGGGGAGGAGAGGTGGACTGGAGGGGAAAATCTTGTGTTCTGGAAAACTGTGTTCTGGAAAATCTCTTTATGCCAGGTGATTTCTGGACTCTTCACCTTTAGTCTTCTGCCACACTCTGACCTCCATCTGAGTTTAGTCCTGAGAAGAGCTGCCATCCAGGTCTAAGAGAAATTCTCTGTTTCTCAGCAGTGACTTCCAACTGCTTGCCCACTGTTATCTGGATTCCTTAACCCCAAGGGTCTCAGGAACCCAGAATGGATATTCTCCATACAGCCTGCTGGGTACTATACAGAAAATAATTGTCATATTCTCGGCTTATAAGATCTCTGGCTGTTAGCTGGTTTTGAGATGGGCAAGAAGAAGGAGACTCATTACAGGCCTTGCAGAAGGTCAAGTGAGGAGATGCTTGCTGGAGTAGGAGAAGACGACAAAGAGAAGATGTGCCAGCCATTCATGTTAGAAGTGGAATTGACTGGGGCTAGAGAGATGGCTCAGTGGTTAAGAGCACTGACTGCTCTTCCAGAGGGCCTGAGGTCAATTCCCAGCGACCACATGGTGACTCAGAACCATCAGTAATGGGATCTTACTCCCTCTTCTGGTATGTCTGAAGACAGCAACAGTGTACTCACATACAATAAATAGATACATCTTTACAAAAAAGAAATGGAATTGACTTAGAGGGGTGGGCTAAGCCAGGCGTGGTGGCGAGTGCCTAGCACTTGGGAGGCAGAGGCAGGCAGCTCTCTATGAGTTTGAGGCCAGTCTGGTCTACACTGGGAGACCCTGTCTTAAAAAAGAAATAAATAGGGCTAGAGAGATGGCTCAGCAGTTAAGAACACTGACTGTTCTTCCAGAGGTTCTGAGTTCAATTCCTGGCATAACTACTTGTAATGAGGTCTGATGCCCCTTCTGGTGTGTCTGAAGACAATGATGGTGTACTCATATACATAAAATAAATGAATAATTCTTTAAAAAAAGAAATTTTAAGTAATTTTAAAGATGGGGTAGGACTAAAAAAGGAGGCCGCAAGTACCTGGGAGGAGGGTGCCTATTCTGAAATCTCTAGACAGAGCAGATTTTTGAAAGACTAAAGAGTAAGCTTTAGACACTAAGCTTTGCTGAGGGTTTCTGTGTCTGAGACTGTCCTTCATTTTCAAGCCTCTTGCAATATAAGTAAATGCTACGAGTAGCCACAGCAACATGACCTTTCTTACTTGGTCACAGCATCTCACTCATCAAGGGTAAGATAATGAGTCTTACCCTTGTTACCCTGGCAACACCACAGCAACAAATTGTTGAACTGACATGTGAATCTTATTATATCTACTGGTCATTGAGAATGGAGATTAGCAACCGGTGGCCCCAAGACCCCCATCCACTTTATAAATAAAAATTTCCTGAACCACAGCTAGGGCTATTTACATTGGCTATGTCTGTTGTTGGCTTTGATGCTACAACTGTGTAGGTTAGACCAGTTATGACAGATCAACCCAGTGACCCTCCAGCATATCCAAAGCTTCTGGCCCAAGATCTAGCATCTCCATTTGTCCAAGGCACAGTAACAATAAAGAAGAGGCTGGAGAGAAAGATGAAGCAGCTGCTCACTGTGAAGGAGCAAGAGGATACTCTTAAAGGCACCCAATCCAAAAATCTTCACAGTTTTGAAATCCAACCAAATCCCCATCTTCATGCTCAGTTGAGACAAAGCAATTGCTTTCTACTAAATTTATACTAGGATAATGTCATTTGCAGCTAAAGAACACATTATCTGATTTATCCATTTATCATTTACTCACTATTGATCTGTACTTCTTTTATTCATCCAGACATTTCATGAATGGCTTACTTTGTATCGGGAGTGATGCTGGAGATGGCTGAGAGAGCAGGGCATGAGACAGCCATAGTCCATGACTGTGTAAAGCTAACACTCCAATATAATGAGTTGGGTTTGCAGTTTTGTGGAAAACAGCTATGTAAAAACATTGCTACAGCAGTTTCAGCTCAGAAATGAGGTTTAGGTTGGATACTATAAATCTGAGAGTCATTGGTATATAAAGGGATTTAAAGACTGGGAAAAAGAAGGCATTGCCTAGGGATCTCAAGGGAGAAGTAAAGTGTGGTGTGAGCAGGCCCTGGAGGGCTCCCAGTGTGGTGTGAGCAACCACAGAAACTCCCAGCATTTCAGAATTTTATGAAGAATATTGAGTAAAGAAGAACAGGAAAACCCAGGAGTATGAACTCAAGGATGTCAACTTAAGAGACAGAAGGACTATAATGTATTATTTGTCAAGTGCTGGTGAGCAGAGAAGGAATTGAAAGAGACCATTGTACTCAACTGGGAGGAGGTCACTTGTTGAGCAGGTAAGAACAATTTTGAAATAGGAAGGTCCAGATTCGTTTTGCTATAAGAAACTAAAAGCTTGACTTAAATCTGACTTCAACACTAAGGAAGATTTCTTGGGCTGGCAAGTTGTCTTTGACTCCTATGTACATGCTGTGATATATGCCTTTAGTAATACACACATACACACACTAAAGAAATGATTGAAAACTAAATTTCTTAACTCAGCCAGCAGGAAGGCAGAAGCAGGACGAGTTTCAAGGGTAATTTGGTTCAGCAGTTCAACAATGTTGTAAGGGATCTGGAATCTTGTCTCTCCACTCAGTTTCCTTGAATGTCAGCCTCAGGACAAGGTGCTCTCTTCCCCAATCCAAGATGGCTTCCAATGGCTTCCCGGTTCACACTTCCTCGTTTCAATCCAAGAGAGAAAGAAATGATCGTTTTAGAAATTCTCAGAAATAATGAGTACGTAACTTTCCCACAAAGGTCCAGCAAACCCTGTCTCATGGCAGACTGGCTCCAGTTGAATCAGATGTCCATGCCTTATTGGTTACAAACAACCAAGATAGCTAATTAGGGATTGTGATACCATGATAGGAAGACTTACATTTGGAGCCTAGACAAGAAAAGGGTCTATGATGAAATCAGATAGCCCCAAAGCACCTGAACCATATGCCAGGTGGTTCTCGACAAGCCAAAGATACATGAAGCAAATGGGAGAAGGCGAAATCCTCAACGGAGGTGAAGGATTGTCTGAAGAGGCTCGGCTGTCTGAGAAGCAGGCAGACAGATGGTGACAGAGATGTAGAGGCCAAGTAACTTAGTATTTATTTTTACTAGATCACCTCTGAACAGATGGGACCTACCCAGCAGCCAAGGTTAAAACTCACTAAACAGAGCAACCTGTGTGTGTGATCTTGAGAAGGTGTGGACTTCTGAGATCCTGTGGGAAGTTGGCTTTTACTGGGGAAGGGGGGTTGAGCACTGAGTTTAAAATCTGAGGATTGGGTGGCCTTGGGCAATTTCACTGATCTGAGCTCAGACTTTGAAAGGAGAGATGCTCTTATGTCAGGAGCTATGTGAGAGTTAGACAAGGCAATGTTTGTAAACATCTCAATGATATACATGTATGTATATGTATATATGTGTGTATGTATATGATGTATATGTATGTACATGTTGTGTATATATATATATGTTGTATGATGTGTATGTGTTTATGAGAATATTACATATATGTTAACTTTTTAAATATATATATGTACACATATATAATATATATATATATACATATATATATATATCAACTCTGCTAACATCTTGCAAATATCTGGCTAAGAGTTAGGTGGGGAGTAGGGGGTTAGTGAGATACTAAAGGAAAGGAGATGGAGGAAGGATGATATTCATTCATATTTGCAAAGCATTTGTCATTGAATAAGCTGCATATGTTTTACTAAAAAAAAAAAAATCAACAAAGTCCCCTTGTTGGAGAGTTCTTAGAGGCGGCAATTAAAGCCATCCTGCTGACAGGGACACTGACTACCCAAAGAAGAACGCTGTGGGTGGCGTCCTTCCCAGATAAAGGAAGTAGTACCAAGGTGTCATTTATCTGTCAGCCACTTCCAGCTTTACTGGCTCCTGAGCTGTCTGACCACAGATGGAGCCAGGAAGGAGAAACAGAGAATCTGGACGCCACTAACTCGCTTTGCTTTTTCTGTAGAAGTTGCTGAGCTTCATTGTGTACTTAATTTCCTTTCGATGAAACAAAAAGCAGCCAAATCTTATATAAAGCCAATGGAAGCAGAGCCCCTTTCTACACGGCTTGCCAGATTGGGCTGAAGAGCTTTCCATGAAGGATACTTGGAAGTGGGGTCTTTGAGGGCCGTGGTTTTAGGGTGTGATGCTCTTATTAATACCTTTTTCAAGATTCGTTTTATTTTTAATTATTTGTTTCCATGTGTGTTGTGTGTGGGTGTGTTCCTATGGGTGGAGGCAAAGGCATCAGATCCCGGGGGAACTAGAGTTACAGGCTACAGGGGGTGGCGAGCCCCCTGGTGAGGGTTCTGGGAACTGAACTTGGGTCCTCTGCAGGAGCCATCTCTCCAGCCCTCAGTAAGCTCTCGTGAGATGTACAGTTGTCTGCTCCGCAGAGACTTAAGTGTTTCTAGTCCTGCGTGGCCTTTTGTGTTACGCACGTCGGAGTCCAGGAATGCTCCTGGTGGCATTTTTACAAGCGGCTGCTGCTTGGGACAAAGGCTGTGTGTGCCCTAGTAACATCTCCTGGGGGGAAAGTGTGTCAGCTCTTCCTGCCCTTCCCTGAGGCTCTCTCTAGACCCAGGTCTGGGGTCCAGTGAGCTAGCTTACAGCTTGACACAGTGCAGCTGATTGTGGTGTGCACTCACTGGCTCATGGCAAGCCGTGAGTACTTCCAACAGGCAACTTAGGAGGCTTTCTGTTCCCATACCTTGGAAAGACCTTGCTGGTGTTTTCTGAGAACAAAGGAAGGGATCAATCTGATCTGATGGGTGTGTTTATCCTTTGGGCCCATCAGAGGGGACGGGTAGCCAAATGGCCTTAGCCTGATGAGTTGAAACATCATGAAACATGATAAAATTTTCAGTTTCCCCTCATGTCAAACACAGAAATGACAGATTTAGTGTGTGTGTGTGTGTGTGTGTGTGCGTGTGTGTGTGTGCGTGTGTGTGTGTGCGCGTGTTTGTGTGCACATGCACGTGGATGTCACAGAACACACGTGCAGAAGTCAGAGGAAAATTAGGGAGTCAACTCTCTTTCTACCATGTAGGCCCCAGGAATTGACTTCCAGCCATCAAGCTTAGTAGCAAGCACCTTTCTCAGCTGAGGTGCCCCACCAGCTCAAATTTATGGAATTTTTTTCTTAATTTTTTTAACATAAAAGTCTAAATGTAACCAGGGATTGTCATTGGAAAATATTCTATTTTCCAATTTCTCAATTTTCAATAAAGTCAATGAAGGAAATAGTCACCAAAATCCTAAAGACATGTCTGGTTGCAAAAAATTGTCACAGATTACTAAAAATTGTCTCGATTTTCCATGGGTTACTGGAAAGGTAGTTAAAAATTTGCTTCTGTTCCTATGAGTAGTTTCTGTGAAAGAAATAGACCAGTCACTCTGTGCAGGAAAGCCACTGCCAAACTGTTGCTTTCTTCCTCTTCCTCTTCCTCTTCCTCTTCCTCTTCCTCTTCCTCTTCCTCTTCCTCTTCCTCTTCTCTTCTCTTCTCTTCTCTTCTCTTCTCTTCTCTTCTCTTTTTTTTCTTGTTTTTGTTTTTTTCAAGACAGGGTTTCTCTGTATAGCCCTGGATGTCCTAGACTCCGTTTGTAGACCAGGCTGGCCTTGAACTCACAGAGATCCGCCTACCTCAGCCTTCTGAGTGCTAGGATTAATGGCATGCTTGGCCTGTGTTGCTTTCTTAATAATCAAGTATTAGTTCATTAACTGGTTCTGTAACATTTTTGTTTTTGTTTTGTTTTGTTTTGTTTTGTTTTATGCCTTTGCCAGGAAAAATTCTGTATACTTCTCTCTTTCTTTCTGTTTGAGGTAAGGTCTCACTGTATAGTCCAGGCTAGCCTCGACCTTGCCACCCTCCTACTTCAGCTTCCCATGTACTGTGATTACAAGTCTGAGCTACCAGGTCTGGCTGCATTTCAGCATCTTGGTGACATTTGTAAACTGTGCAGACCCCGTGTGTTTAAAAGCAATGATTATAGGCTTGTGAGTACTTATATGGGTCCAGGCATACAGACCTTCTGCTGGCTTTTCTCTTATATCTAATGAATTCTCCTAGGGAAATACTTTTCAGTAGTTAAAGAAGCTAAAATTATATGGGCTTGAATTTATCTTTGCTTGAAAGCATTAATGGAGAATGCCTATGAATGAAGGCTAGTCTTTGCTTTAGATATCTTCTAGTTTGCATGTAGAAAAAAATAACAGGGGCTGGAGAGATGGCTCAGTGGTTAAGAGCACTGACTGCTCTTCTGAAGGTCCTGAGTTCAAATCCCAGCAAGCACATGGTGGCTCACAACCATCCATAATGAAATCTGACCCTCTTCTGGTGTGTCTGAAGACAGCTACAGTGTACTTACATATAATAGTAAATAAATCTTAAAAAAAAAATAACAACAGATTGAGCAATTGAATGGTCAAACTGATGTTATGGATGTATTTTAAATTCATATTCATAGACTATCATCTACACATATTTATGCACTAATAAATGAAAGAAAAAGCTGAACCAATGTTACAGAAATGCAATAAAAACAGGGACATGGCAGCACCGTTGTACAGTGGCTGCTCCCACAAGACCCGGCATGAGAACAAGCCAGCCACAATCCCGGCATGGGTGGAGAGGGGCTCATGAGATTCCACTTTAGTTGAAGCTATTGGTGATTGATAGTTGCTGAGGAAGGAAGAGTTAGCTTTCTTCTGGGATGCAGCCCCTGAGAAGATACAGATGTTCCAGCTGATGGTCCTACATCCATAGAGGCATGGGCAGCACTAATGAGACTCAGCAGAATTTCTCTTTTTAAGAGTTACAAGAGGGGCTGGCGAGATGGCTCAGTGGTTAAGAGCGCCGACTGCTCTTCCGAAGGTCCCGGGTTCAAATCCCAGCAGCCACATGGTGGCTCACAACCATCTGTAGTGAAATCTGATGCCCTCTTCTGGAGTGTCTGAGGATAGCTACAGTGTGCTTACATATAAATAAATAAATAAATAAATAAATAAATAAATAAATAATCCTTCTTAAAAAAAAAAAAAAAGAGTTACAAGAGGTTGGGAGGGAAACCAGTGTGAAAGCAGGGAAGGAACTGGAGGAGAGAAAATAGGAATGGATTCTAGCAAAATAATAAAAATAAAATAATAAAAAAGAGATTGTAGGAAAAATAAGGCAAATAACAGAATTTAAACTGGCTTTGAAAAACGATTTCAGAAAACAACCTCATTTCTTTTAAGTATTCCCTTCTGTTTTTCAAATAAAGGCTGACTTGGTGCCCACCTTGTGTCAATCACTGAGCTATGCAACAGTCAAATAAGATGCAGCTTCTGCCTTCAAGAAGTTCAGGTCCGGGTAATGAATGGGTATATATGCCATTCCCCAAGTTTATAATGGATCAAGTAGGATTAAGACACTGGAGCCGACGTCAAACCTTCATTGTAGATCATAAAACTCCTTAGAACCCTGCTAGCAGCAAGAGCTGATGAGGAAACACTATGCAAAGTTCTTCCTTGTCTCTAGGCAGGGAACTGTGAGTTGTACCCAGCAACCAATAAAGCCAGCTTTGATGCTGTGACTCATGTGCTTTGTCTAAAACACCTTAGACATGGGAACCTGTTCCAGGGATTACACCACCCTCCCTCACCATGGTTGACTTCTTTCCAGGCTCCGATGCACTTTCACCCGTTCTGTCATAACCCCACGATGAGTGTAAGGCACGCAGAGTAAATGCCCACACAGGTGACTAGACTATGATACTGGAGAATAGAATGGATTTTCCTACTTAACAGCAAGTGGCCAATGGTTGGGTTGGTCAAGGTGGACCTGTTTGCCTTCAGTGTATGCCAACATCTTAAAAAACATAGAAAGCTCTTTCCCGGAATCTTTGGGGGAACATCATGATTTGGGAACTACTATCAACCAGGGTCATAAAACATGATTATGTGGGAGCCACAATGGCCATAGGGAGTGATTGTCCTCAAATCATGTGGGGCATTCCCTATGCATAAAAACACCAACACCCAAAGGAGTCAGGACAAAGCTAGGAGTTGCCTCGAGAGAGCTGGGAGCACACATGCCACACACTGGGGTGTTTTTGTTTTGTTTGTTTTTGTAAGTCTGTGATACTTACCAGTCCCCACATTTGATGTCTGTCTGATTTGCAAGTAGCCAGAAGTGTTGTGTTAGATAAGACCAAGGTAGGGTAATTGGGTCACTTTTCATATGTGTTTGCTCTGCAGAGCATCATGGGTGGTTCCTCCATAGTTTTGAAAGTTGGTATCTTTGCTGTGTCTGGGCATAGGCGAGGGCAGTAGTAGAACTATCTAAAGGTCTGTATAGTCAGAGCTCTCCAGATAAATAGAACAAGCAGGACATGCATATAGAAAAATTCTTTATTTTACTATCATTGAAATATTTAATTTATTTTGGTCTAGCTGTTTCTGGTTTTCTTTCTTTTGAAATCAGATCAGGTTGGCCTTGAACTCATAATATTCATGTCTTAACTTCCCAAGTAGCTGGAGTTACAGCTCTGGATGCATATTAAATGTTTAGTTTAAGAATTTGCTTACAGTTATGAAGGCTAGCAAATCTAAAATCTACAGTCCAAAGGCTAAGAAAAACCAGTGTTGAAGTTTAAGGTTTTCTGTTGATAGAGTTGCTTCTCACTCAGAGGACCAAGAGTCCATTCTAGTCCTTCCTGCCTCTGTGTGTGTGTGTGGATGTGCTTTACACAAGATCTACTGATGGAGATATTAATTTTATCCTAAACACCCTTGTATAAACAACAACAATATTTAACTACTGTATAGGCCAGATTTTGTTGTGCATGACTTTCCTTCAAAGTCAAACAAGCCCCCATCTTTTGGAGTTTAGCTGTGTCTGCTCTCTAAAGGTCATACCAGCTAGGCTTCTTGGTTGTGTACATCCCATTATAGGAGGAGGAGTGGGGAAGGAGACAGGACCCTGACCAGAGTGTCCAGCCACTTTGAATCACCTGCTAAATGCAATTCTACCTTTACTTCGTGTGGCTTCAGAAAGGGGCTACAGTTTATAGTCTGTGGGAAAGTAGTGGACAGGAGGCTCCCTTGATGCATCTATGGAAAAGTCATTGTCCTTGCTGAGTTAAGGCTGTCTGACACAACCTCGGGAAGGGGAACATCCACACAATAAACTTCTTGGTTCCCCTGAGTGGATTCTGGTGAAATTGTGTCTGGTTGGACGCTGGGACCTTAGGAAGAGGGATAGATACTATTTTCTTCCTTCCTTGGGAAGAGATCAAGCTTCTCACAGCTGTGATAAAATACTTGAGATAAACAACTAACAATGGAAAATGGTTTTGTTTGACTCACAATCTCAGAAGTTTTGCTCTATGGTTCCTCGCCCCACCACTCTGAGCCTGTAGAGAAATAGAACATTAAGTCTGGGAGAGCATGTTAGGCATTAAGCTGCCGACTTAATAGCAGCCAGGATCCTAGAATAAAAGGAGATTGGGTACCAGTGTGCCCATCCAGGGCAATTTCCAAATGACTTAATTTTTATCAAGTAGATGCCAGTGCCTTAATTTTTGCCACCTGCCAATAGAATCCCATTTGGTTCCAATACACGAAGAGTTGAGAGATAATCCAGATCCAAATTGTAGCGGCCATACATCTGTGCACCATGGTCCTTTCTGTGATCCCATCCAATTAACCATTACAGGGTCCTAGTGAGGCTTCTGCACATAGGACATAGTGATCTGCGAGGTGATTGCTTTTTCTTCCTGGAGTGACACGTGATGTCACTCAGACACTGATGTCACAGTCATGTACTATATAGGGTTATACTATGCCCCTTATACATGCCATAGTAGGGGAGCCAATTTCTGGTTGAGGTGTAATATCTACCATGGTAACCTGTGGTAATGGTCATTCCTCTGAGTCCTGCTCCATCACAACAGACTGCATCTGAGGCATGGTTCAGTGTGAGACACACAGATGGGTTCAGACCAAGACCATCAGCACAGGGGCTCTTGATGTATGTACTCTCTCCTGATGCTCAGTTTCCCAGATTGCTTTGCTCTGCAGGAATGATCAAGTCCAGCCCAGTGCAGGTCAATTACATCCACACTCTATGCAGAAGCTCATACTTAGTGAGGAAGCCAGGAACATCAGACAAAAGCTCTCCAAGGAGCATGGTCACAGATCATCCAGTCCACAGGGCTAAGTTTTCTGCCATCCCTCTGGAGAAACAGACGGTGCCCCACTCTGGATGAATAGGTGGACTGAAGAGGTTGATGATGTCATGGGCAGAAAATGTATGAGAAAGCCTGTCACTCACACAAGAGTTTCCTGAGAACAGGGCGGGCAGGGGCGTGTATAGTCTGGCTAGAGCAGACAGAGAAAATGCCTTGAGCCTTCACAGTGACTGAAGTGGAAGGGGAGAAGTGGTAGATGGGAGTCTGTGACGTCTGGATTTTTAGCTAGCACCAGGTTTTCACTAACTGAAAATGAAGACAGTAAGAAAGCAGAGGTCCCAGAAAATCAATCCAAATTCCTACTTTTAAAAACATGTGACTTCATGGAACTGTAAGCCCGACTAACTACTGAGGCCTGGAGCATATTTCCAACTGATGGTTCACTAAACTGACATAGCAGCTTCTTTGTGTATACCATAGACAAAAGAGGGTCCATAACGGGACAGCTACTGAACCTTGGGCTTGCCCAAAGATGCAGCTCATAAGCAACAGGTAAGGGACCAGCTATAAGCAATCACTTAGCCACCATTTCCAAGGCTTACAAAACATTGTGGAAGAGGGAGCAGGAAGGACGTATGAGCTGAAAGACGCGTGGGGCTTTGGAGTGTCATTCTCTAGACTCAGTGCAACCATTGCAATCACCAAATCAGTTCCTTGCACTGAGTGCTCACAACAGAGCAGCCCGATCTATGGCCAAAGAAGAGGAAAAGGCAGGCTTATGGGCCACACCCTTCACTCTGGATGCTGACAGATTCTTGGAAAAGAAGAATCATTGTTTTTGGCTGTGCATTCACCACTGAACCCACCAGGCTCCAATGGATATCTCCAAACTCATGTTAGCACAGATGACCCTGGTTAATCTCAGCACATTTCTCTGTCTCTGTCTCTCTGTATGTGTGTCTCTCTCTCTGTCTTTGTCTCTGTCTCTCTCTCTCACACACACATGCATGAATAGACATGGACATGACAGAGAGAGCTGTGGGGAAGAGGCGAGGAAGGACAGGGGTACTAGGGAGGTATGATGACATTGGTCAGCGTGCACAGCATACACGTGTAAAATTATATATATATATATATATATATATATATATATATATATGAGTGTGCATAATTTGTAATCTTGTGTATGTATTTTATGCTTGTGTGTGTATGTGTGTATGTAAGTATGTATATTCAATTCTGACCATTTTTTTGGCTTAAAAGAAGATTCAAACAGGGAGAGATACAGAAACACACACACACAGAGATAGGGAAACACAGAGAGAGAGAAAGAGAGATAGAGACAGGGGGGAGGAATATGGTAGGTACAGAGACAAGGAAACATTCCGGCTCTAAATACGGCATAGTGCATAGTGGCTGGTGCCATTATATAAAAATAAATGTTAGCATGTGTTTAGAAAACAAAATCTGAGGAAATGCATCGAATTCTTGAGAGATGTTTCCCATGAAAGATGAGATTATAGAACATTTTTTTTTTTACTTTGCATGTTTCACAATATGTACTTATTTTGTATATTTACTGCATTTGTAATCAGGAAGTTAACCATACAATTAATAGCAAAACGCACAAAGCTACTTCCCCCGCTTTCCCCTAGACACTTAGGATACAGTCGTGCACTAATATAAATTCAGTCACCCTCAATTTTAATCCTCTCACATCTATGTTCAAAAGAATCTCGTCTTAGTGGACAGGTGATCAAAATCATTGTCAGGGGCCAGGGGCTAAGTGTTGCTTAGTGACAGCTGTGTTGAATGCCCCAGCACTCAAGCACCGCGCAGGCCACTCAGTCCGAGTCCCTGGATTGTGGTAGAGGTAGAGGAGGCTGCTCATCTCAGGTCAGTCAAGAGACAAGGGAAGAGAGAAGAAAAAGTCTGGGGACAAGATGCACCTTTCCAAGGCAGGTTCCCACAGCCCAAATCCCAAATTTAGACCTTTAAAAAACTTTATTTAATTTTATTTATATGAAACAACACCACTGTTGCTGTTTCCAGACACACCAGAAGAGGGCATCAGATCCCATTACAGATGGCTGTGAGTCACCATGTGATTGCTGGGTCTTGAACTCGGGACCTACTAGGAAGAGCAGTCAGTGCTCTTAACTGCTGAGCCATCTCTCCAGCCCAGACCTTTTCTTTTATTAATTTAATTAGGGGCCCACCACATCTGTGCTTGAAGATTTGGCTACAATTGTTTCAATGTAAAAAATGATCCCCCCCCACCCCCCATGTAACAGCTTTTAAAATTGAAACATAAAAAGCAAATCCTGGCTACTCTTTGATCATCAGAGTTTATTTGGCTGGGACACAGTTGCTAGATGGTTGTTTTCATCCTTTATCATGGCTCCGGTTATGCCCCTGCCAAAGCTGCATGCTAAGTGGAAGAGGTAGACCTTCCCTGATGGAGGAGGACCATTCTTCAGTGGATGTGAGCAGCTGTGCTCCTCTGCTAGGTCTTTTGTAGGAGAATTGTGTCATCAACCTTCCAAGGTTCCAGAGACACCCAAGTGGGCCACTGTACTGAGCAATGTGCCTTTCTTAACAGCATTGTGAATTTCAAAAGAACTTCCATTCCTTAAAGGAAACCAACGCATGGGCCATAACACCCCTTCCTCACTCCCAACCCCTACCTTTTTACAAAGGTTTTAAAACCTGGGGACAGAAATAGACATCTTAGGGGGAAACGGATGAAGTGGTTAATGTTTATGGCGTTTGTTTGACTAACTGCAAAATGGGAGAAGGTGTTATTATTGGTGTTGTTATTGGTTGTCTTTTGGTCTTCTGATAGAAAAATCTATGGCTGGCTTTGTTCCCACAATTCTGCTTCCTCTCAGATGCTGGAACTGTAGGCATGTGCTGCCAAGCCCAGTAAAAATGGGAGTATTTTTTGCCCTAATTAGCTGTTATTCAGGCCCATGTGGGAAAGCATGTGCCTGTTATTGTTGCTTGTTGAGGTTTGGTCTGCTGCTATGTATTGTAATGCTAAGTGTAGGACCCCAAAGCCTGCTGACCCCAGAGATGAGAGAGTCTGCCCATAGACCCAAGTGATGCAATGTGACCTCGCTCCCAAGTTATTTCTGATTGGTAAATAAAGATGCCTACAGCCTAGTGAGATAGGCAGAATTGAGATAGGCAGGAAAGGACTTGGGGTTCTCCAGCTTGGGGTCAGAGGAGACTAGGAGGAGAGAGAGCCAGGTGGGAAGAAAGAAGATGACATGAGTTAGGAGTCAAGAAACCATGGTCATGAGCCCCAGTGAAACACGGTAAGCAATAACTTGAGGTTATAGATAGGAAAGTAGATTCTAATAAAATAGAGGGAAGATATCTGTCCAGTTCTAGTGCTGATTAAGGCTTGTTATAAATATAAAAATTGTGTGTGTCTTTTATTGGGAAACTAATGGTTAAAGGTCAAAGGTGAGGTAGAAGCCCCGGATTGAGATTAAGTATTTCAGCAACCATTGTTTGAGAATTTTCTACATACATACTGAATTCACATCATTTTCCCCCCACCCTGCTCCTCTTTCCTCAACTACCTCCCAAATTCATGAACTCTTCATCTTTAATTATAATATGTATCTGTGTCTTTATAATATATATGTATGTATATATACATGTACACACACACACTGCTGAGTCCACACACACACACTGCTGAGTCCACTTGATCTGCACATGCTTAGGGCTGACACTTGGAATTGGCCAACCTGTCAGGAAATTCACCCCTAAAGAGGCTGATTCCTCCTCTAGGGAGGAGGTGGCCATTGATTACCTGGAGCTCTTCATCTAGAGATGGGCTCCATGGGAGTCTCCCCATTCCTGTTGGCATGCCATTATGCTGGAGAGGTCATTATGCACTGTTGAGATCTCTCACGTGCAGTCTTCTGTCATATATAGAAGACACTGTCACACAGCAGGTATCCCAGTCCTCTTCGTCTTCCTGTCTTTCTGCCCCTTCTGTGATGTTTTCTGAGCCTTAGGTACAGGGATTATGTTGTAGATTAATCAGTTGGGGCTGGGCAGCCCCATGATGTGTTCTCTGCATCTGACCAGTGAATTTCTGTTGCAGTCTTCATCTGCTGCAGAAAGAGGTTTCTTTGCCAATGAGTGAGAGCTAGGCATATCTGCGGGTATAAGAATAAGCATTCGAGGGCTGGAGGGATGGCTCAGAGGTTAAGAGCAACTGACTGATATCCCAGAGGTGCTGAGTTCAATTCCCAGCAACCATGTAGTAGCTCACAATCATCTGTAATGGAATCCAATGACCTCTTTTGGTGTATCTGAAACCAGCTACAATGTATTCATATGTACACGTATATGTATACATATATATTAAAGAAAGAATTCTTTAAAAAAGAATAAGTATTAGAGATGGAATTAGAAATTATACTGGTTTAGGAAAGGGACAGTAGTGTGTTCCTGCCACAGACCACCCCAATCGGGTATGGGGGTCCCTGGAATGAGGGTCCTCGAAACTAGATAGGTAAGGATGCAGCGGTGACAAACAGAAACAAACAAGAGTTTGTTTGAATCTGCGTGTATTCTGCAGCCCTCAAGCAGGGGATTTTATACATTAAAAAAACCAAACAAACATTACATCTCTTAGAAACTATATCCAGTGAAACAATCACAGATACCAAAAAAAAAAAAAAATCATTTGGCACAGTAAAGCACAAAAATCATCCAAGCATTACAACTCTGAAACTATTTATTCAGTGAATCACAAACAGAACAGGTAACATCATTATAAATCATCAAAATATAACAATTCTAAAAGGATGTATTCAGTGGGGGCATGTCGCGTCCGCTCTTGACCAGCAAGAACGACACGACCACAAGTCCTTCTAACAGCAGTTTATTCAGCAAACTTCAGTCTTCATCTCTCTCTCTTCATCTTTTTCCTCATCTTTCTCCCCCGAACCCCGGGCCTCTCACTCTTATATACTCTCAGTCCCCATTCACTCACAGCAGGCCATGTCACCTCACCAGGCACGCAGCTTCAGCCAATCAGGGCGGCAGGGGCATGTCTCCACCAAATATGGACTTGTTTAAACCGCCAGCATCGTGCTGCACCTGTGCAGCTCTCACGATGGTCGTGGCTTATTTTCAGGTGTATGAGGAAGTCAGGTGCAAGTCATAAGACTTAGCTGCAGTCCCGGGTGCCATCTTGGGACTGCTGCCACACCCGCTCCTCACAGGGGCAGTCGTCCAAGGCTAGTGGCATATTTCCAAGGGCAGGTTCATAAATCTTAACTGCTGAGCTAACTCTTCAGCCCTATGGTCAATTATTACTTAACATTTAATGCCTGATTTTTTAAAATCTTCAATGCATAAACTTAAACTATTTTAATTCTTTCTAATTAAGGCTTTCTTTACCATATACCAAAACCCACCTCCGATGACACATATGTAGCAGTATGAAATTTTATTGTTGGGAAAGTTTTTATCTATCATCATAGTTTTGAAGTGACTTAGAAAGTAAAGCGTTGGTTTCCCCAGGGATAAGGTCATGTTAGTGACCCCATCTCTAGGGATGGTTTCTTACCCATTATTCTCCCTTAAGATCTTGGCCTAGGCTACCAGGAACATGTAAATAAGAAAAGGAGTATGAGAAAACAAAACAGATAGATTGCCATGAGAACTACAGCTCAATATTTTTTTCCTCCAGCGAAAAATTCCACAACCGGTTCCAGGAGGCCTTCTCATTTTGAAGTCAATCGCCTCAGTCTGTGGAACTTGTCACACATATCCTACTAGGGTTGGTGTGGCATGTCCCCTCTGGGACCCATGACCTCACCAGCCACAGGTAGTCGGTTAGGTTTATAGTGCTAGGCATGAAGTCCCTCCTGGTAAGTGGGCCTTAAGTTCACTTAGACAGCTCAAGATGTGAGTGCCGCTATTGCACTGGGGGCTGTGTTGGTGGGTTGGTCCCTCCTGTGGGTCATAGGCTTTACAGCTGGGTAGACTGACTGCTTTTCTCCAAGGGCAGCTTGCCCAGCAGAGAACTGGTCCCCGGGGCGGAGGTTTCCAGATCAATGCCAGCTCAGTTCCTCCAAGTCCTCAGTCTAAAGCAGAAAGCACTTGTAAAATACAAAAGTGTGGATTGTTTCTGTGACCTCATTACCCCCCCCCCCCCAGAACGCCGATATTAAACCACTTTTCACTGAAACGCATAGAAAGACGCTGTTTTAGATTGAGCTCCTGAACTAGTTAGTCCCCAGGAGGGGAAACCGAAGTGAATCGTGAATTAGTTAAACAGGAAAGTTACTAAATAGACCAGTTTTCCGAGGAGAACTAAGTCAGAAAAAAAAAATCCAGTGACTTTAGTGATGAGAAATCCTCTGCTTTAACTCTTAAAAGGAAAGCAACCTGGTGATTCCTTGTTCTTACTTAGCGCCCTTGCAAAACCCCAAAAGTGGGCTAGAGAGACAGCCCAGCTTTAAAGGGACTTGCCACTGTTTGATCTTTGGAATCTACTTGGTGGACAGAGAGAACTGACTCCTACGAGTTGTCCTCTGACCTCCCACATGTGGGCTATGCCCCCTTATCATCCAAATATATGCAATTATAACATATAAACCAAAGAAAGATTATACATTATATATTACATATTATGATTATACAATTATAATTTTAAAAAATCAAAGAAATTAAATGAAACCATAACAAAATAGCAAACATTAATTTATCCACTTATGAATTTATTTATGGTACTTCTATGTGTGGTGTGCATGTGTGTGCATATTTACATGTGTGTGTGTGTACATGTATGTATACATGTGTGGTTGTATCTACATGTATGTATACATGCTTGGGTATGTCTGCATGTATGAGTACATGTGTGGGTGTGTCTACATGTATGTGTACATGTGTGGGTGTGTCTACATGTATGTGTACATGTGTGGGTGTGTCTACATGTATGTATATATGTGTGGAGGCCTGAGATTTACACTGAGCATCTTTACCATTTGCCCTCTACTTTGTTTACTGGGGCAGGGTCTCTCAGCGAACCTGGAGCTTAACAATTTCACTAGTCTAACTAGACAGCTCGCCCCAGGAGAATCTACTACTTCTGTCTCCCAAGTGCTGGAATTACCACCACACCACTACTAGGAATGCTCATCTCCTTATATGCATACTGGCGACCCAAACTCTAGTTCTCACACCAAGTACTTTACTGAGCCATCTGCCAAGCCTGCTGCAATATCTTTCTTCTCTCTCTCTCTCTCTCTCTCTCTCTCTCTCTCTCCTCTCTCCTCTCTCCTCTCCCCCCTCTCTCTGTCATGTTTGTTTATTTATGTATCTGTCTATTCATCCATCTATCTATCCATCTGTCTTAGTCAGTGTTTCTATTCCTGCACAAACATCATGACCAAGAAGCAAGTTGGGGAGGAAAGGGTTTATTCAGCTTACATTTCCATACTGCTGTTCATCACCAAAGGAAGTCAGGACTGGAACTCAAGCAGGTCAGGGAGCAGGAGCTGATGCAGAAGCCATGGAGGGACGTTCTTACTGGCTTGCTTCCCCTGGCTTGCTCAGCCTGCTCTCTTATAGAACCAAGACTACCAGCCCAGAGATGGTCCCACCCACAAGGGGCCTTTCCCCCTTGATCACTAATTGAGAAAATGCCTTACAGTTGGATCTCATGGAGGCATTTCCTTAACTGAAGCTCCTTTTTCTGTGATAACTCCAGCTGTGTCAAGTTGACACAAAACTAGCCAGTACAATTGACCCCTTGTCAACTTGACACACAAACACATCACTAGAAAGCTTCAACCCTTAATTTCTTATTCATCCCCAAGATCTAAACAACTTTAAAAGTCCCACAGTCTTTACATATTAAAAGTCAATCCCTTTAAAATGTCCAATATCTTTTAAAGTCTTTTTACAATTAAAAGTCTCCTAACTGTGGGCTCCACTAAAATAGTTTCTTCCTTCAAGAGGGAAAAATATCAGGGCACAGTCACAATCAAAAGCAAAAATCAATCTCTAACCATCCAGTGTCTGGGATCCAACTCACGAACTTCTGGGCTCCTCCAAGGGCTTGGGTCACTTCTCCAGCCATGCCCTTTGTAGCACACACATCGTCCTCTAGGCTCCAGATGCCTGTATTCCACTGCTGCTGCTCTTGGTGGTCATCTCATGGTACTGGCATCTCCAAAACACTGCATGACCCCTTCAGTCCTGGGCCGTCAATTGCAACTGAGGCTGCACCTTCACCAATGGCCTTCCATGGCCTCTCACAGTGCCGAGCCTCAGCTGCTCTGCGTGACCCCTTCATGCCTTCAAAACCAGTACCACCTGGGTGACCCTTACACATTACCAAGTCCCGCTGCAGCAGGAGTACAACCTTGGCTATCTCTGGAACACAGCCTCTTTGTGCTTTCAGAAAACATTTCCCAGAAGATGTCACCTCAATGATGCTGGTCTCTTCTTAGTCACCGTTAATTTCTTAGCTCTAGCTAACCAGCATCAATAGTCCCAGTAATGCAAAAGTTTCACTTTAGTTCTGGTATCTTGTTAATCACAGCTGATTCTTCAGCCCCAGCTAACCAGAACCACAGAATCTCCCCAATCAAAATAGCAATGGCCCTGAAAAGAATCTTTAATTTTTTCTCTGAAATTTCACAAGGCAGACCCCCATCTTCTGCAGTGTTCTCAACATTATCTTCCAAGCTCCTACACAACATCTGACAGAGCTCTTAACAATGAATGGATCTTCAAGCCCTAAGTTCCAAAGTCCTTCCACAGTTCTCCCCAAAACATGGTCAGGTTGTCACAGGAATACCCCACTCTGCTGGTACCAATTTGTCTTAGTCAGGGTTTCTATTCCTACACAAACATTATGACCAAGAAGCAAGTTAGGGAGGAAAGGGTTTATTCAGCTTACACTTCCATACTGCTGTTCATCACCAAAGGAAGTCAGGACTGGAACTCAAGCAGGTCCGAAAGCAGGAGCTGATGCAGAAGCCATGGAGGGACGTTCTTACTGGCTTGCTTCCCCTGGCTTGCTCAGCCTGCTCTCTTATAGAACCAAGACTACCAGCCCAGAGATGGTCCCACCCACAAGGGGCCTTTCCCCCTTGATCACTAATTGAGAAAATGCCTTACAGTTGGATCTCATGGAGACATTTCCTTAACTGAAGCTCCTTTTTCTGTGATAACTCCAGCTGTGTCAAATTGACACAAAACTAGCCAGTACACCACCCATCTATGTATCTATCATCTCTATCTGTTTGTCTGTCTGCCTGCCTGCCTGCCGCCTGTCCGTCCATCCATCTGTCCATCTATCACCTATCCTTATCTATCTATCTATCTATCTATCTATCTATCTATCTATCTATCTATCTATCTATCTATCTATCTATTTTGTTTTGTTTTTGCATATAGGTCATCTGGCTGAATATGCAAAAATCATTAATATGTAAGAAACCACGGATTCATGATGATTTCTGTATATTACGGAATAATGTGTGGTGTATAAAATTTCAATAAAGCCACAATTTCTTTACCTTAAAATCATCTAGCACTTCAAAGCCGCTGTCTTAGTTTCGGTTTTATTGCTCTGAAGAGACACCATGACCAAGGCAACACTTACAAAGGAGAACATTTAACTGGGGCTGGCTTACAGGTTCAGAGGTTTAGTTTAGTATCATGTTGGGAAACATGGTAGCATCCAGGCAAAAATGGTGTTGGAAGAGCTGAGAGTTCTACATCTTGATTCACAGGCAGCAGTAGGAGACTGTATGTCACACACACACACACACACACACACACACACACACACACACACAGAGACGAGTAGTTTGAGCATATATAAGTCCTCAAGGTATGCTTCCATGATGCACACACCTTCTCCAACCGGGCCACACCTCCTAATAGTGCCACTGACTATGGGCCAAGCATTTAAACATGAGTCTATGGAGGCCAAACCTATTCAAACCACCACGTTCTCCTTTTTCTTTTCTCTTCTTTTCTTTTCTCTTTTCTTCTTTTCTTCTTCTTCTTCTTCTTCTTCTTCTTCTTCTTCTTCTTCTTCTTCTCTCTCTCTCTCTCTCTCTCTCTCTCTCTCTCGTTTCTTATTTATTTATTTAATAGATTTGAAAGAATACTTCTAATTCTGGCTTTTATAGTGGCTCAGTTTCACCAAATACACAGAAGTGCTTTTCTGCTATGTAGCTTTAAGTGTTTTATCTCAGAAAGTTTCATTGAATAACCATTTTGGCAATTGTTCTTCCTTGGTTTTCTTCTTCAGGAACTCATGTAATATTTATGATGATCCCTTTCCTTGACTTCTATACTTAAGATTTTAAAGTTGAACCCCTTAGTTACTTTCTATTGTACCCACCTTTTCTGTTGTATCTATACATAATCTTAATCTTAAAAATAAAAGCAAGTCTTAAGGATGGCCATTTTGCCAGGGGTGAGGTGAAATCTCTGATTAGCTTTAGTGTGCATTTTGTGCTAACTAAAGATGTTGAAGGTTTTTTTCATCTGCTTTTAGCCATTTGTAGTTATCATTATAAGAATTGTCAGGTTCTTTATGTACTCTGTACATCCCTTGAGGGATATGTTAGGTGAGCTGGCAACTGTTCCCATTCTGTAGGCTGCCTTTTCTTTCAGAGACTCATTTTCTTTGTTGTGAGAGAACTAATTTCTTGTGATCTCACTTGTCAGCGTCTGGGATTCTTTTTTATGCATCGTTTCCAGGAAATTCTTGATAGCACCTGTAGTTTGAAGTGTTTCCTTAATGTTTTCCTATGGTGGTTTCTGTTTCAGGTTTTATCTTAATGTCGTTAATTTTGAATTGGTTTTGTGCTTAGTGGAAGATAAAAATCTAGTCTCATTCTTTGCTGAGGTTTTCCCCCATGATTTATTTTTGTCACTTTTATTTAAGATTAGGTGGCCACAGCTGTGTGTTTTTACTTCTGGGTCTGTCTTCTATTCTATTGGTCTACATGTCTGTTTTGTGCCAGTCCAAAGCTGTTTTGATCACAGTGGCTCTGTAGCATAGTTTAATTGTAATGTGTGTCCTACAGATCTTTTTCCTTTGGCTTTTTGGGGCCTTTTGTATTTTCACATGAGAGCTTCAATTTTTCTCTCTTTGTGAAGGAAACAATTATAATTTTGACATGTTGTTGGTTTCTCTTTGGAAAAGATTTTATTTTTATTTTATTTTGGGTTTTTGAGACAGGGTTTCTCTGTGTAGTCCTGGCTGTCCTGGAACTCATTCTGTAGACCAGGCTGGCCTTGAACTCAGAAATCTGCCTGCTTCTGCCTCCCAAGTGCTGGGATTAAAGGCGTGTGCCACCACTGTCTGGCTAAGATTTTATGATTATGGTTTTTATACTGATTTCAACTCTTTTATCTGGCCAGCTCTTATCTGGTAGACAGAATGACTGCTGGGTTTTTCTAAGTTGTTTTGATGTCTTTTTAAGAGTTCCCCAGTCTTCAGCATCAGATCATGTCTTCAAATAAGGATGACTCAACTCCTTACTTTTCCATTTGTCTCCCTTATATTTTTTTTCTTATTGCTTTAGCTAAAATTCAAGGACTATATTAAATAAGTGAGAATGGAAAACACTTCTCATTCCTGATTTTTGAGAAAATGCTTTTTTTTCCTCTTTAGTATAATGCCAACTGTAAGTTTTTCATACACCACTTTATTATATTGTTTGTCTTAGTCAGGGTTTCTATTCCTGCACAAACATCATGACCAAGAAGCAAGTTGGGGAGGAAAGGGTTTATTCAGCTTACATTTCCATACTGCTGTTCATCACCAAGGAAGTCAGGACTGGAACTCAAGCAGGTCAGAAAGCAGGAACTGATGCAGAAGCCATGGAGGGATGTTCTTTACTGGCTTGCTTCCCCTGGCTTGCTCAGCCTGCTCTCTTATAGAACCAAGACTACCAGCCCAGAGATGGCCCCACCCACAAGGGGCCTTTCCCCCTTGATCACTAATTGAGAAAATGCCTTACAGCTGGATCTCATGGAGGCATTTCCTCCACTGCAGCTCCTTTCTCTGTGATAACTCCAGCTGTGCCAAGTTGACACAAAACTAGCCAGTACATTGTGCTTCTCTTATTCCTAGCTTCTTTAGAATTGAACTTTGTCAAAGGCCTTTCCAGTGTTTGTGGGGATTATCATGTGATTTTTCCTTTAAGGCTGGGTGTGTGTGTGTGTGTGTGTGTAGGATAGCATTTTTTCAATGTTTATCATGTGTAAGTGTGTGAGGCTGTATGAGTTTACCACATGCGTGAAAGTGTCTTCAAAGTTCCATAGGGTGTCACATCCCTTGGAACTAGAGTTATAGGTGGCGGTTGTGAGCCACCTGATGTGGGTGCTGGGAGCCAGAGCAGAGTCCTTTGCAAGAGCTCTGAGCACTCTTAACCACTGAGCCATTTCCTCAGGCCCATGGGGCATAACATTGATTGATTGATTGACTTTATTTTTGCTTAAACCTCCCTTTCCTCAGGCAAAACCAACTGCGCTATGACATTTGATCTTAGTATCTCTTCAATATGATTTTGTATGCATTTTATGGAGAACGTTTCTATGTACATCAAGTGAAGTGACCTGTAACTTCTTTTGTTGTTGTGTTCTTAACCAGTTTTGGTATCGGGGCCTTGGGGGATTAAGGAAACTTGTGTGTATGCATGTTCTTCTGTGTGGACATGGTGAGTATGTGCCTGGAGTATAGAGGACAACCATTGGGTTTTGGCCTTTCCTTTTCTACCTTGTGTGAGGAAGGGGTTCTTCACCAGTGTGTGCAAGCTAGCTGGAAGAGTCCTCTGTCTGCTTCTGATCCTAGGGGTACACTGAGATTACTGATCAGTGCAGAAGGTCAGGGCATCAGACTCAGGTTGTCAGGCATGGCAACATGCAGCTTTACCCACTGGGCCAACCTTGATGACCTGAGTTCAACCCTTAGAACTCACAGAGTGGGGGGGGGTTGGAGAGATGGCTGAGTGGTTAAGCATACTGACTGCTCTTTCAGAGGTCCTGACTTCAATTCCTAGCAACCGCATAGTGGCTCACAACCATCTGTAATGGGTGCCCTCTTCTGGGTGTATCTGAAGAGAGCAACAGTGTACTTGTATACATTAAAAAAGAACTCACATAGTGGAGTTGTCTTCTGACCTCTACACATGCACACATGTGTATATACACACATGTACACAAACATAAAAACTGTTAATTCTACGCTGCTTCCTTTTCTGCTGACATAAATCTTCCACCTTTTAAAAATAATGAATATAAAGTTACATTCTTGATAATCATATTATTTTGCTTGCACCCACACCCCATACATCTGTTGTTTCTCTGATAAAATTGGCACATCTTTGGTTTGGTTCTCTCCTGGTTTTACTTGCAAATCTTAGTAAGCAACTCGCTCTTGGGGCTCAGTCCCTACTACTGCCCTGTACTGAGAAAGGGAGCTACTGTAGTGGCAACAGCCACAGATAGAAATACACCTAAAATAAAGTCCATTAGTACACCACCCGTGACCATCAAACAGAGAACGGGAGCATGTACTATAGAATTTTATAAATTAAGAATTATTTAGGGTCAATGTAGCATTAGCAAATGAATGAGATAAAAAAGAAGGGAAATAGAGAAATAATAGTAAATGAACCAAAAGTTAAAGAGAAGTGGTAGAGAAGAATGTCGTGGAAGGGAAAAGAGAGAGTAGAATAGAAAAAATACATAAAAATACATAATAAAAATTCCAGATTTTTAAATAATTAAATTAAAACTCAAAATTAGATAAATGTTAAGAAGGGGAGTTCAGCACTGCCTTTTAGTTCACAAGTTCCGGAGGCAGATCTCTAGTTCAAGGCCAGCCTGGCCTACAGAGGGCAATGTAGAAAGTCCCCGTCCCAACCTTCCCCCTCAAGTAAAGAACAAAATAGAAACATGAGATTTTTAAAACAAAAAAGTAAAGACTATCCCCAGTAAGACAAAGTTAAATACTGCTGAAAGTCTAGTTGAGAGGAACAAAAGAAAAAAATACCGCCAGATAGTGGAAAAAAATGCATAACCAAAATGAAGTATTTCATGATGAGATGAGTAACACCAGGATAAAAGAATCGCTATGAGTTGAACAAAAGTTAAATACAAGGGTAGGCCAGAAGGTCAAAGAAAGAAGGGCAAGGGGAGTCTCAGGGGCTGATGTGATGGTGAAGGCTGTTGAACCAGGGCTCTTTTCTAAGGTTAAGCCCTGTTTGGCAAGTGTCAGATTCCCACAGGACCTGGCTCCACTTGAATAGCTTCCCACCTTTATGTAGTAGCGTCCTCTACTGGCCGCACTTAGCTCTGCAGCCTATGGGCTTTCATTCTTGGACTGGATCCCCAGAAGTGGCTGATAGGCTGCTGTGGTGGTCTCCCAAGTGCACTGGGAGTGTGGGAGCAACCGAGACATCACATTGTCTCTGCTTTTGTCTTGCTGGAAGAATGTAGCTATGGGAGCTTGCCTGCTGGTGCTGCAGTCTTCAGGATCTGTGGCCGTACCGCTACCTAGATAACATCACCAGCCGGTCCACCCGATGACCTCAGGAGTAGGGCTACAGGCACGTTTATTCTTGATGTAATCTGGTCCTGGCATCCAGGGCAGGGTTTTTCCCTGTGCACTGTACTGCCCTAACTTGTCTCTTGCACGTAGCCCTCCCACTCTCCATAACCATCTCCTAGGTTGTCTGTTGGATGGCTGTTCTCCATTCTCAGACTCCAAGTGTGGCTCAGTTCCCTCTCAAGGTGGTGCCTGGATCCTGCCTTCTCAGTCGCAGTAACACAAATGGGATTCCTCTCTACTGCAAACTCGTCTGGAGGAAACAGCCTCGTCAAAGCCCACATCTGGTGGGCTTCTTGGAAGGTGGGTGTGTCAATTCACCAGAACAGCCTGGCTTACCTGAAGGAACCCCTCACCACTGAGCACTGCTGTGCTTGGTGGCCTTGGAGGTCAGAAGGCATCAGAGTCCTAGAATGGGAGCTAGTGGATGGCTGTGTGCCACCATGTAGGTGCCAGGAAGCCATCTCAAGTGCTCTTAACTGCCGAGCCTTCTCTCCAGCCCCTTTGTGTTGTTTTAGACTGCTCTCAAACCCCAAGACCCCTGTAGTTCAACTCATTTGTATTTCCTGTATTGTGTATGTTAAACGACATCTTGCAGGAATCTTTTCTTTCCTTCCACCAGTGGGCCCAGTCCCCAAGTTTTGTGGTAAGTGCCTTTCTCCATTGAGCCATCTCAGTAGTTGATGCTATACTCTTTTCTTACCAAGGCTTATTTATTTCTGGGCATCAGATTATTTCTGTTCATGCTAAGCACATGGCCTATATTTTTTTTAAAATGTTTTTGTTTGCTATATGATCTCATAGTTTCCAGACTCACACTTTTAGAAATTTCACCTTTGCTAAAGTTGTTTTACTGAGCAGCCAATGGAGTTCCTTATGTTACCACTCAAAAACGGTTTAATTATATTTTTGCAGGTCTCATAATGTGCGTGTGCAATGAGGACTATTTAAATAAGGCGATGTGCTCACACCCTGGGTTTCCTGCCGCTATCATCAGCAGAGTCACCATGAGTGAGTCTTTAACAGTTCCTGAAACCCATTCCACGAAGCGGATCACGGACAAGGAAGTGCATGTGGTGCCCAGTGGATGGTCACTCATTGGCTCTTACAATAGTGGGCAAATTCCTATCTCTAACTCAGGAGATTAAAAACAGACATGTGAATGGTTTGAAGATAGAAGAATCACGTTATGATAAAATCAATCACAAAAATAGAGAATTCAGACCCTCCCAGGTAATTTAAAGTATGTTTCTCTCAAGTTATACACAATGACTGCAGACAAAATGGTCAAACAGTGTACAGGCTGGGATAAGAGTGTCAGATGGTCAATGGGCCGAAATCAGTGGAATTTAGGAATTTAGAAAACACACTTAACTCTGAAGTAGACAGACAGACAGACAGACAGACGGAAGGTTTTAAAGTACAGCACAGTCTAGTCATCATCAGAATCGGAATCGTATTTCTTTCCTCGGATAGTTTTCTTTTCCAGCTTTGTAAAGTTTGTCCCAAATTTCTTTTGGCTCTGAAATGGTGGCTCCATTAAATTTCCACTAAAAGTAAAACAAAGGTTAAGAGCATTTTATTCTTTATGATTTAATATACCCAGGATGCTAGACTATAAAAAGCATAATATTAAGTTACCAGTTTCATATACTATCTGTGTTAGATCAACGTTTGAGTTTCTTGGTTATCATGATCATTATTATAAGTATCTTTGTGGTGATGGAGATGACACCCCGGCCCTCTGCATGCTGGGGCAGAGAGAAAAGCAAGTCTTGGGCGCACTGACCCTGTGCTGAATCCATGCCAATGACAGGCAACACTGTGTGTTTGAGTTCCGACTGAACTCACGACTCTTCCTGTGTGGCACCTCACTGTTTACATTTCTACACACATTGACAGACTCATGGGATGAACTATTATCAGCCTGGAATCAGCATAAATCAATGATGCTAGAGAAGTAAGTGACCAGAGGGTTATGTGTGTGTGTGAGTATTATAATTCCAGCTGTGAGGAGGCTAAAGGAGGACTGTGAGTTTGAGGACCATATGGCTTACAGAGGGAGAGCCTATCCTAAACAAACAGTAAATACATTAATCAATAAACAGAAAAAAGAAAAAAGCATCATTTTTAATTGAAAGGAAGCACAACTTCTTAGAAACACAGCTAATTCTAGAGAAAGTATAAATAAACTATATAAGCTTTCCTAAAGTTTATATTTTGTTTGAGTCAAAAAGAAAGGATTCACCAGGCAGTGGTAGCACACGCCTTTAATCCCAGCACTTGGGAGGCAGAGACAGTCAGATTTCTGAGTTCGAGGCAGCCTGGTCTACAGAGTGAGTTCCAGGACAGCCAGGGCTACACAGAGACAGCCATGTGCAGTCTCCAAATGCAAAAGGTCTGTGTCCCTGCTTACCTAACCCTGCAAAACAGTCCCATTTCCAAAACAATTAAAATCCAGCTTCCATTTTTTTGTCCGTGACTTTTATCCCCTTCAAACTGAAAGTTACCACCTGCGTTCTGTGCCTAATGCTTAAAAATGAAAAGAGAAAGGAAAAAAAGACAGGAAAATTGTGCCTTTCAAAGCAGAAAATCTCACCTTTTCTTTCCCTACTTCCCCTCTGGTCAATTTCTCCTTGTTAGTATTAACATAAATTAGCATTTATTCAACAATGAGGAAGAGTAATTCCTAACTATAGGAATCAGTTTCTCCTTGTTAATATTATTAAGTTAATATTTATTCAACAAAGTGTTATATTTTGAAATTATTTTCATTTTTTTCTTTTGATTTTTGTTTTTGAGACAGGGTTTTACTCTACAGGCCAGTAATGTTAATTCTCCTGCCTCAGCCTCCCAAGTGCTTGGATTACAAATGAGATCTATGGTGCCACCCAGATCAATTTCAAATTTTAATCAAATTACAAACTAGCAAAAGAAATTCTTACATAGTCTTTACCATATTTCCACATTTTAAACTTATGTGCCAGGTAAATACCTACCATAAAAGTGTCTACCCTAACCCTCACGGTTTCCAGTCTCCAGGGTTAGCACACAGCTAGCATGTGTGAGGGCCTGGGTGTCACCTCAGCACTGCAAGCATGACACTACACAGTATAATGCCTCCTGTACTAGTGTGTGGGAAATTCTAATTTCACCACAAAAGTCCCTAAGTCAGTCATAAATTGGGAAGGTAAGGCTTAGGTTACAGCTTAGGGACAGAGGACTTACCTAGCCTGTGAGAGGGTCTGGGTTGAATCTCTAACATTAAAAAGTAAAGAAATAAACAAACAAAAAAATGCACCCCTTCCAGCAAGGTACTCTATTCTGAAATGTCACTTTGGGCTTCCAAAATTCGTTTCAGTAACATTTCTTAGGTTGAAAGCTTCTAGGTCACCTCTAAGCCTGTCTTTAACTATAAATTTGGTTTTGCTGTAAGATCACATTGCTGTATGCAGTGAGAAATTTCTTTCCCTAAGCCATCCACATTTTAGCCAGCAGGTCTTAATTTCATAAAATAAACGTTAACTAGCCTGATGCGATGGTGCATCCCTTTAATCCCACTACTCACGAGGCAGAGGCAGGCAGATCTCTGAGTTAAGGCTACCCTGGTCTACAGAGAGAGTTCCAGGACAGAAAAAAACTACAGAGAAATCCTGTCTTAAAAAAACAGAAACAAGGGCTAGAAAGATGGCTCAGTGGTCAAGAGCACTGACTGCTCTTCCAGAGGTCCTGAGTTCAAATCCCAGCAACCACATGGTGGCTCACAACCATCTGTAATGAGATCTGATACCCTCTTCTGGTGTGTCTGAAGACAGCTAATGTGAACTTACATATAATAAATAAATAAATCTTTTGAAAAAAATAAAACAGAAGCAAAAATACAAGTATATTCAAAAAGATTTCTAAAACTATTGACTAGGAATAGTTTCAAAAGTCTATTTTTGTTTGTTTGTTTGTTTTTGCTAAAGGTTACCTGTAATTGATAACATCAGAACAACCAAGTCTCCATTCTAAAGTTTCTGTAGTGAAGTCATCTGTATTTCCTAGGTCGGTGAATCCAACAACATAATCTTGCGTCTTGCCATCTCTTAAGAGAGCTAGCGTGGGGATGACCTTGATCCGCAGTCTCTCACAGAGGAATGGTGCCTTTTCCACATTCAGCTTCAAAAACTTGGTTTCAAGATGCTTTTTGGCCAGAATTGCCAAATGTCTGTCTAGTATTTTACACCTGGAAGTTAAGGCAGAGAGGTAAAAGCTAAAGAGAACAGCCCTGAGCAGCCCATTTCACAGCCCTTTTCTAGAAATGCATTAACTGTCACGCTTAGAAGAAAAACAAAGAAAGTCTTGGTTCCCCTGCATGAAGGCCGACAGACCTGAAGCTGACAGAACTCACAAGAGGCAAAAATACAGCTGGTGTCCCATTTGGAATTCAGCTGGAGTCAACAAGACTTCCCTCAACCATCAAACTGTCAGGGAAGCTCTTTGGTTAAAGATTACGGACTCTTTAAATATAGGTAGTGTGTTCTATAGGAAATGGGTGGTATTACTAGGGACTCCATCTCTTCCTCCCGCCACTCCCTCCGCCCGCTAGACACTGCACCTAGTAAACTGCCCTTTCAGTTTCACACTCTACTGACGAGGAAGCAGCATTTCTTTATGTTTTACACAAAGTGAGCTCCTAGTGCCTTTACACGGACTGCCACTCTCTCATGGTCAGTGCTTTGTGACCCCAGGGGCTCGTTAGAGTTGGCTCTGATTTACTTATTTTTACACACACACACACACACACACACACACACACACACACACACACACATACATTTATTCATTTACTTATTTAAGACACGATTCCTGTATGTAGGTTTCTCTGTCCTGGAACTCATTTTAGACCAGGCTGGCCTTGAATTCAAAGATCTACCTCCTTCTGCCTCCCGAATACTGGGGTTAAAGGTGTGCACCGCTACTACCCACTAACGGTTGACTTTAAAAAACTGCAGGTGAGTCAGACTGTTTGGGTGGAACAGGGAAGCACACAGGTGATTCCTCAGTACCCGGGGTTACTCTAGCACTAGGTCGGGGCTCAGTCAATCTTCTATAACCTCCATGTCTAATCTTGTTCTCCTGGCTGGGTCTTTCTTGCCAGGTAGTTCAATAATGAGATTTTGAAGATTAGACTAGGTATAGTGGTACCTGCCCTAAATCCTAGCACGCATATGCAGAGGCAGATAGGTCTCTGTTAGCCATAGGGCAGCCTGGTATACACAGCGAGCTAGTTCTAGGACAGCCAAGACTACACAGAGACACTGTCTCAAAAAACCAAAATAACAAAATAAGACGAGATTTTAGAAATAAAAGGAAAGAGAACAGGTAACAGGTTTTAAATGATGCTCAAAACAAAGAACAAATCTATAAGAAATATACATAAATGTCCTCCACATTCCAACTGTAGAAGGAACCTATCTTAATTAAGTCTATGGCCATGCCATTTGTCGATTAATGTATGTGGTTGTTGCTCTGAGGTAAGCTCTCACAGGCCAGCCTCAGCCCTGAGATCCTCCTTGCCTCCCTCCATCTCACAAGCAATCAATGTAAAGGTATAGACCACCAAGCTGGGTTAACCATTTTAAAACATCTAGCATGGTGTAGGCCTTCAATTCCAGTACTCAGGAGGCAGAAGCAGGTGAATGCTGGTGAGTTCCTGGCCAGCCACAGCTATACAGCAACATCCTCCCTGTCTTAAGAAAATAAAATAAAATATGCGGCATGCATGAAGCTGTGGGCTCACTCTCTAACTCTGCAAAAGCACTACCATCAACAAAAACCAAGCAAATAAAAACCTCTACAAAACAAATAGCAAATGAAACATCTACAAAAACAAACAAACAAACAACACTTAAAAATCCAGAAGTAGGGCTAAAGAGAGGTGGCTCAGCAGTTAGGAGCACTGGCTGCTCTCACAGAGGACCCAGGTTCAGTTGCCAGTACCCACATAGTGGTCACAACTATTCCTGATTCTAGTTTCAGGACATCTGGATTCCATCTTCTGGTCTCTGTGTTCATGTATGTTACAAAGACATACATGCTGACAAAGCAGTATTTATACACATAAAGAAGAAGAAGAAATAAATCTTAAAAAAACACAAAAGCACCAGTAATAATAAGAATATAGTTTCACATCTAAAAGATGGATTCAGGACTCCTCTATTACCTAGTAGCTGAGTTACTTCACCTCTCCATACAAGAAAGAGAATTATAACCCACACCTCAAAGGGCTACCATAAACATCCGACAGGCAGATGCACATTCATGGATGTATCCAGCTTACTCTGTACTATATACAAAAGCCGACAGAATGGTTTGATTTTGCTTCCCAGATCTGCCTGGAGGTGAGCACTCAGGTTCACTGTCTCCTCCATCAGACATATTTACTTGACCTCCACTCTGTGTCAGCATTTCTGCTCTAGAGCCAGTCATGGCAAACGCTCTGCTTTCATAAAAGCAACCACCTAGCAGAGAAAGACTAAGACAAGCAAGTGCACGCAGCATCGGTCTTATCTGCTGGTGTCAGTAGCTCGCTCTACCCCAGTGTGGCAGGCTGGGACTTAAGGAAGGGAAGAAGGTTCCATGCCTTCTGCCTTTCTAGTTCTCAGTATCTGCTTTCATCACCTGAGAGAATGAATCCAAGGCATTCAGTCTCTGAAAGGTGTTATACGGAAGTGGTTGGCTCTGAGGCTAAGCTGAGGGCCAGGTAGGCTACAGGAGAGAGAAAGAAGGCAGGGCTGAGGTACAGTGGGTGAGTCAGTTACCCTGCATGTCCACCTAAGAGAGGCGGCACCAGAAAATTGCTATTATGATTCTAAATCTGTTATGATCAACTTTTCTAATTTTTAAAAATTCTGGCCGGGTGTGGTGACGAGCGCCTTTAATCCCAGCACTCGGGAGGCAGAGGCAGGCGGATTTCTGAATTTGAGGCCAGCCTGGTCTACAAAGTGAGTTCCAAGGACAGCCAGGGCTATACAGAGAAACCCTGTCTCGAAAAACCAAAAAAATAAAAAATCTGAAATCTGGCTAATTCTTAAGTTGTCATATTTCAAAGGCTGGCAATTAGCCCTTTCTGAAGGAAACACACACACACACACACACACACTCATGTGTGATTGAGTCCTTTGTTTTAAGACCTAACCTCTTGGGCTGAGGCTTTAGCTCAGTTGTAGGACAGTTGCCTAGCACGTACAAATCCTTAGTTCTTGCTCCCTCAAAAAACATAACCCGGGGAGGCGCGCTACTCTCCCTGTCTAAGCCCTCAGAGACTGGGCTGCCTTAAGGGAAATCACTTCTCTCCACATCTGACAGTTCCACCCACGGTTCTGATGGAAGACTTGGTCAAGCCTCTGTCTCCTTACCAAGAGGACCAAGACTGGAAGGATAAACAACTGGGAAAGCTGTTGGCTTCCAATCCCCAGCATCCTGAGAACACAGCATATCAAACGATTGTTTTGGTAAGAAGTACACGCATGCACTTCAGGTTGTCTTTGGAGTTACATGGAGAAGCCACAGGAGTGCTGACTTCCAATAAGACTGACTTATTTACTTGCACATTGCTGGCTTGTTAGTTAAATCTCTACAATAATGAAAGCACCTGTGAGCACATCACCACGCAGGAACATGGCAGTTATCCTTTTAATTTTCTCAGTTACCAAGTCAGCAGTGTGTCTACGTTAATGTCTCATCACCATAGAGATGAAGTCAGGAGCCAGGTTACCTGAATGTGGTGTCTCTGTAGAAATGGCAAACCACTTTCTCACTCTCCTTGACCTCTTGAAAGAAGTCTCTCTCGCTGCCGATTTCTCTGTACTCCCCGTGCCCTTTGGAAAGCCACTCCTAATTTCAAGAGAAGCAAAAAAGACCCAGCTGAAATGTGTTTCAGTGACACCAAGTGTCTTACATGTCTCAATCACTGTGTACTTCTGTAAAGGAATCAATTCTATAAATAGCAGGTGTTCCCATCCGCAGTTGGCTTTCCTATGCCGAAGTGGCAATTAGTGCAGACCTAGTCTGTGGGCAGGAGTGACCGTCTCTATGATGGTTCAATTAAGACAGTTTTGCATCTTATTGATTTACCTGCTTCATTTTAAGTTTCACAGTCAGAATTTAGGTCTGAGAGACATGACATGAAAATACCAATTTAACTTTCACATGCATGCTCTTTAAACTAGTAAAATCAGGATTGTTTGATCCAAATGATTACAAAAGTGTTTTTCTGTTTATTTTGTGATGCGAGGGACTAAACCAGGAAGAGCAGGCTAGGGAAGAGCTCTACACTTTAGAAAATAATGTTCTTACAGACAATTAAGGGATGCTGAGTGTGGGAGAAAGAGTGTTCTCCAGGGAGAGCACACCAACTGGCTATCCACTACCGAACGGTCAGCCTTGAAAATGTACACACAAGCAACATTATACAGACTGAGCATGGTATACTTAGAAACAATGTCCTATCCACAGCAAAAACTAAACAAACCAAACCACCTCAAGAAATAAAGTCCGTCTATCCTGGGGACAGTGCAGTCATCACCGCTCAGGAGCTTAAGAACCTATCCATCTCAAAACAGGGAGGGCTTCTACACCAGCCAACAGTGGGCAGAGTCCTCAGAAGGAAGAGTATTATATCCATGTGGGGTCCAGAGCCAAGGAAAAGCCTCACAAGGAAACGTTCAGCTTCCCAGGCTGAGGAAGGGCCATTACCCACAATCCTGGGAACTCTTCCAGCCCCTTCTACCTTTCCTGTGGCAGAAAGCTTGACACCTCAAACAGATGCTCACTCTCCCTCCTCAGGCAGCAGTGGCAACACCCACCCCAGCATTAACTGACCAGGGTTCTAATGAACCTTCCGAGCCTTCACCTTCTCTCTTGTAAGTCAGTGTGACAAACCAACCACGTCACTGAGTGGCCATGAAAACCACAAACAGAACAGGGGTGCTGGCGCTCAACTCCAGCACTTCGTAGGCAGAAGCGGTGTTGTCTGTGAGTTCTAGGCCAGTCATGGCTATACAGTGAGATCCTGCTCCTGTCCTGCCCCCCCACAAAAGATAACCTAATAAAAATGCAGAGTCTAACACTTAAATATCTTCTCGTACAGAACCATGATACTTCTTTCTGATACGTGGACCCTAAGCTTGGTCTATGAGAAGACGTTTCATCTCTCTTTTACTATCAACGCCCCAGTCAAATGCTTCATCTTGCCTAAACCTTCCCTAATGTTTCATCCCTGGGTTAAGTATTGAACATTGACGGAGATGTGAATTCAGAACATCCTGCAAGTGAGGAGGGAAAGTCACATGACTGCAGTGCAGTCGGGAGCTGGGCTCCAGTGATTCAGTGAGCAGGCGGGCGGGCGGGAGGTTACTTGTTTCTGCTGCTGAGCCTTCCTGAGCGCCGCCAGCCTCTTTTCTTTGAGCAGCTCCAGTTCATCTTCACCAATCTGATCCAGTTTCTGAATTTCAGAGTCCAAGTGATTCTCCACCAGCTTAGCGGCCTGGAGGAACTGGTTCTCCAGGACTTCTGAGAACATGTCGACGGATCCATTACCTTCCATTGTTCTAAGTGGTCTTGGTGCTGGGGGAGGGGGCATAAAAAATAAGTATTAAGTTTACATTTCGGGGGCTTTGTTGTTTTTTTTTTTTTTTTTAAAACAGGGTCTCTGTAACAGAGCCTGAGAGGTTAACACAACAGATGCCATGTTGGAGGCACTATTTTGGCCTTAGAACTCAGCATGTAGGCCCCAACACCTGCCAAAACCAGAATAAAGATGTAAACCATCAAAGATCTCATTTATGGTTCCAGAATCCAGGGAAATCCCTAAATACACTAGCTTGCTTTTCGGCATACTTCCTCAAAAATATCCTGACATAAACGTTACAAGTCCAGGTGACAGCCCATCGCTTCTACGACTAAAGGCAGGCTCTTGAAGCAGAGAGAAGTAATTACACACACGTCTACTTGTGTCCAACATCTGCTGGAGAACAACATTAATCTGGGAGTAGATTAATTAATGCAACCAAGACAATCCCTACTCTCTGAGCCATGCCCACTGGCCAACCTAATCTACCCAATTTCTCAATGAGTCTTTCTTCCTAGGTGACCGTAGATTATTCTATCAAGTTGACAGCTAAAACTAATCAGCTCACACACAAAATAAGCCTGGGCATGGTGGCTCATGATTACAACCTCAGCTCTCAAGGGCAGAAGCATAAGGGTCACACCTCATATTTGGAGCGATAGGCCTGGGCTACATAAGGTCATTTAAAAACTCCAACTGTCAGCTTCTCATAAATACTATACAACTGAAAAGAAGCTGTACTCCCAGGATCCCTAACTCGGGGAAGAGAGAGAAGGATCCGAGACCAGCCACTCAGAATCTGCATCACAGTATTCGTTTATCACCGAGAATTTCACAGGAGACCTTTACGTTTAAATGCGGAGCTTCACGCGACTAAAAGTGCTGCCCTGAATTAGGCGGAGGTGGTCACTGCCTTTATATTGGGGGTAAGGACATAACTTTCTATTTATTGAACCAAATCGAGTATTATTCTTACCGACGAACTGGGGGCCCTGACACCTATGTACTCCCCTACAAACTCCTAACCGAAACCCTAACCCCATGTACCTGTCAGCAGACTCTTCGCCACTCCCTGAGCTCAAGAGACTGGTGGAGTAGTTCCGGGGGGACCCGATTTCGCACTAACTGGGGCGCATGCGCCGTAGCCTCCGCAGCCGCCCAGACGAGGCCCTCCCAGCCGCTCCCTCGATCCCAGCCGAGGATGTGTCCTTCATCAACACTGGGACGCTGTGGCACTATCGGCCACATCACCCTCAGCCGTACCTGGACTATTGATGAGGCCTACGGAGAGAGGAAGCCGCAGATCAAGAATACCCACCGGGTTCACACAGGTTTCAACCTCGCAGCAATTGTTAAGGGCAGAGAAGGGGCTGTTAACTCCGCCACTTCATTGGCTACAGTCCTCTCGCGATACAATGTGAGACACTCGCGGAAAGGGCGGTGGCGAGTGACGAAAGCCTCGGAGAAGCCCTATCCTCCGCCACCCGGAACTACTGGCTTCCGAGCCTACGCTTCACGTGGGCTAATGGCCGGAGGGATGGGCGCTAGGCACGTTGGGAATTGTAGTTCTTTGTGCACTGACTGCGGGTCCCGGCTCTACCGGGAAACGAGCCGGGTCTTGAGCCTGAGTGACAGAGGGGCTTCATTTCTCGTTGTGTTTAATAGTTTCGAAAGTGTAGCTTACAGTACATTATAATTTATACACAGCTCACACTAGTAACATCGCCCCGAAACATGGAGAAAATTTTCACCATGCCAGGATCTTCCCTCCTGACTTTCTTAGGCACATGAATTTTTAGAACTTGCTCATACGAAGATTCATATTAGGGGACCCGTTGCTGTGTCCTTATGTCTTTTTCCCCTTAATAAATGTACACAGTTGACAATTCATGAGTGTTTCTGAGAGGGATCCCATTTTTTGTCCTGCCACCCCCAGAACGCTCATCATTGACTCTTTGTGGTCCTGTAATGGACTTCCCGCAGCTGAGGCCGCGTAGGCAGGGGAGAATTTTCAGTCCCACTTCTGCGTCGAAAGCCAGCCCCGGGAAGGGTGCCGACGTGAGAAATGAACGGCCTCATTGTCGTCCTCTAGGTTCTAGAACCCGGGATCCGCCGGACGTCGGTGCGCGGCGCTCACTTGCGGCGAGGGGGCGCCTGGGTTCCCACCTGGCCGGCGGCTCTACTGGAGACGCTCTAGCCGAAGCGCCGCTCTCGATGAGCCGCGCCCTGCGTCCCCACGCCGAGGCGGCGGGGCGATGCGCTTGCGTACTGAGGGCTCACACCATATGTGCCCTGTCCCAGTGCGCGGGTCTGTGGAGAGCCGGGTGCGAGAGGCGGCGGCGCGAGGGGGACCGAGCCGAGCGGGCATTGGAGTCAGCCGGGAGACAGTGGGTCTGTGAGACACCGAACCGAGGGGCCGGGGCCGCGAGCGCCGTTGACAAGCGATGGGGAAGAAACAGAAAAACAAGAGCGAAGACAGGTAGGCGGCGGGGCTCGGGCCGGGGGTCCTCCGGGAGTCGCGCGGGGCCCTGGATGGGCGAGCCTCGACGGGGCGCGTCCCGCGGCCGGGGCTCGGGCTGGGGTCCGAGGCGTGGGGCTGAGGGGCTCGGAGGTCGTTTGGGGGTCCGGGCGGTGTGGGGCCGGGCTCGGGCGCTGCTAAGCCAGGCCTACGGCCCAGGTGAGTGCGAGCCGGGCCCGGAGAGCCCGGGTGGGGCGGGCCGGGAACGGCTCCCTCGCCTCCCCTGGCCCTGGGAACGCCTCCCAGAGCGGCTCAGGAACTTCGGAGGTGCTCGGGGTTGCGGAGAGGTAGCCCAGCGGCTCCCTCCTCCCGTGTGCCAAGTTGGAAACACTTCTGGGGTTATTTAAAGTCCCGGTTGCCCAGTCCTGCTTTCTGGCTTTCCATTTTCCGGCCTCTTTTTTTTTTTTTTTTTGCGTATGTCTTGGCTTCCTACCGCTTCCCTTAAGAAAGGAGGAGGGGAAGAAACCAGTCAAGGGTCGCTGCTTTCTAACCTTAAAAGAAAAAGCCTTTTCAGGGGAAGGAGTGTGTGTTTATGAGCTACTTAGGCGGAGATTTGGGGAGCATGCCTGTGCCACGTTCGATTAAGTTCTTTTACCCTTTTCAGTTGAGTTGACTTCCTGGGCGTCTGCAACCATCTGTTCCATTTCATCTTTAAGTAATGGCCATTCAACTTAATTTAAAACACTACAGGTAACCGAAAACAAAACCAAGCCTTGTGGCACTTCATCGCTGTGGCTCACACAGACATGGTTTTGAAGTTAAAGCTGTTGAAGTGTATGTCGGAACACTTAAGTGTGTGGACCTCGCAGTTGGCTATCTGGCAAGAAGAATTTAAAGACTAGGCTTGTATTTTGGTTTTAGGTCTGTTGGAGAATGTAAACTGGTCTGCGGAATAGATTCTGGGTTTCTTGTGGCAGAGTTAGTGTTTATGAGGAACAGGGTTTATTACAGATTTAGATGTGAGCATTAAGAGGGACAACAGAGGAGGGTTCTGTAGAGCAGGGAAGCTGAGAACTTCCTCTAGAATGGGGGTAGGGCTTCTCAAAGAGTGGCCTGAAAGTTACTGTTAGTCAAATCAGGAGAATAAAAAGAGGTAAGCAGATATTCCTGAACCTTTGGTAGGACATTGGCATACGTGAGTAACATTTTATTTATTTATATTTTTCTGAGAAGAATTTTGAGTTCTATCAGTCATCTATCTATGTATGTACTCTGCATTGTCTGTTTCTGTGTTAAATCATCACCCTACCCTGCCTTTGCCGGTCTGCAAACATCATCACTTGGCCAGTTCTAAAATACCCACTTGTTGGACAGTCTAAACCAAATCTGAGGCCTTTCATGTGTACAAACGTCAGGTGTATCTGGAAGATAAAGGTTGTGCTGGGGCCCTGTAGAAATGTAACAAGACAACCACAGTTGGATTGGACTAAGGAATAGGAACTGTTTTCTTACCTCTAAAGCTAGTTTCTGTTTTCCCTGATAGCGTTTTTTAGAGTTGTTAAAACTGGGTCTCACACAGCTTAGCCTGGCTGCTTCTCTGTGTGGCCAGAGGGGCTTCCTTGAACCTCCTGACTCTCCTTCACCTTGTAAGGAATTACAGGAGTAGATTACTAGGAGGCTTCCTTGAGTTTTTAAAGTTTTTTTTTTTCCAGTTTATCTGTTTGATTCATGTTTATACCAAGTTTAAATTTAAAAAATCCATATTTTTGTTACTCAGTTTCTAGTTTTTACTTACCTTTCGGACTTTTTAACGATGGAGAAAAGCTATTGGAAGGAAAGATACTAATTTTTGTCTGCAGTTTTAGTAAAGATTTGTTTATAAAAGATTTTCCCCTGTGGGAAATCTTTAGAACAGAAGAGATCCAGCTCCACTCTTGGTATACTAACACACTAACCATTTGAGAACAGGCTCTTGGTGCATCCCTTTGGCTCACTTTGATGGCAGTGCACCCTGTGAGGTTTATGTTGCATGGTCTAGTGCTTACCAGATCCTTGCTCAGGCGCCTTTCCCCAGTGTGGATCAAGCAGTCTGGGGCTCTGCCCTGATCACTAAAATTGCCTGGCTTTTAAAAAACTTCGGTACCTCATATGGGGTGTTAGGGTTGGGGAAACAAACACACAGCTTTCTGGGTTTGTTTGTTTTGTGTGTGTGTGTTTAAATGATACTCTTTTTTTTTTTTTTTTTTTTTTTTTTTTTTGGTTTTTCGAGGCAGGGTTTCTCTGTATAGCCCTGGCTGTCCTGGAACTCACTTTGTAGAAAAGGCTGGCCTCGAACTCAGAAATCCGCCTGCCTCTGCCTCCCGAATGCTGGGATTAAAGGCGTGTGCCACCACGCCCGGCTCTTTGTTTTGTTTTTTGAGACAGGGTTTCTCTGTATAGCCCTGGCTGTCCTGGAACTCACTCTGTAGACCAGGCTGGCCTCGAACTCAGAAATCTGCCTGCCTCTGCCTCCCAAGTGCTGGGATTAAAGGTGTGCGCCACCACCGCCCAGTGATACTCTTATCTTAAACGATATTTTAGAAAATATTTTTTAAATGGACAGAAATGAAGGCTAGGAAGAAAGTCTCAAAAAAAGGTCTCATTTGGGGACATTCCCTTCGACAGACCCTACTTGAGACGTTTTCTGTCATCACCCCTCAGGCTTCCAGGCTCTATCAAGCCAGCATGCTTCCTTCCGCTCAGGTGGACGGGGGTGAGAAATGGGCAGCTGCTTGGTAGATAAGGAGGAGGCAGAGACACTTTAACTCTTGCAAAGAACTCAAATTACTTGATTATTCTTGTCTACGGTCTTATGCTTAATCCTTATTTTAGCTTTTTAGCCATTCAGTATTGGGTTTCAATTAATTTTACTTGTCCGATTTTTACATGATTAGAATATGTTTTATTATATCAGTAGCTGAGATAGATTGTTTTATCTGTATTTTAGAATTCTGGAATTCTGTTTGGGCTTGTATAATTCTGAGAGGAAGCTTTCCCATAAGGTGTGGTAACAAGGTTTTTTGGTTTTGTTTTGTTTTTTTATTGACTGAGGAATGAGAGACAGAATGGTGATGCGGCATTGCTGTTTACCCTGTAACCTTCCTCGTCTAGTGCATGTCGATAGTCTATGGGACAGTGAATGCTGTAGTGATAGCCTGTTGTTGCTGTGGTTGTTACAGTGGATGTCACTCACTGGTAATATGCAGGGGACAAGGATTCTGTGTAGCCCTGGCTGTCCTGGAACTCACTCTGTAGACCAGGCTGGCCTTGAACTCAGAAATCTGCCTGCCTCTGCTTCCCGGGTGCCACCACCGCCCAGCTTTCTTTGTCTTTTTTTACTATTAGTTCTTTTTATTTTCTCCCTAAATCTATATAAAGATAATAATACCTAAGTATTGTAGATTTTTCAGTTTAGATGAATCTTTTCTGTACCTTAATGGACTCAAACAACCTCTTCCCAAGCCTGCTAGATATAACCCCCTTCCAAACACAGAGGGAAAGCAAAAACATTTTTTTTCTCCCATTTATCTGGAAATTGCCTATCATGGAACTCAGGGTGTTATTCATCAAATAAGTGTTTGGGAGTCAGGGTGTTAAAAAGCCATTCATTGCTTTTAACTACTGATGTTGCTCTGTAATTACGGACAGACTCCTCCTTGTGGGTGTTCTGCCTATCGTACTAACCTTAGATGATGCTTTAGTGCTAGGCATTCATCCAGTCAGGTACAATCAAGTTAACAGATGTCTGATAGGAAGTGTGGTTTGTGGGGCTGAGGAGATGGCTCAGTGTTTAAGAAGAGCATGGTGTTTTGGCAGACAGCCTGAGTCTGGTTCCCAGCACCATGTCATGTGGCTTACCACTGCCTTTACCTCCAGCTCCAGTGGATCAGGTCCCCTTCTGACCTCCCAGGGCACTGCACTTCACTCATGTGTATATACCACGCGTGCACACACAAACATACCTACTACTTAAGATTAAAAATCAACTACGAGCCGGGCGTGGTGGCGCACGCCTTTAATCCCAGCACCCGGGAGGCAGAGGCAGGCGGATTTCTGAGTTCGAGGCCAGCCTGGTCTACAAAGTGAGCTCCAGGACAGCCAGGGCTATACAGAGAAACCCTGTCTCAAAAAACCAAAAAAAAAAAAAAAAAAAAAAAATCAACTACGAAATGGGACTTGTTTAAGACTTTTGTTCCATGATCTGTGATTGTGGGGCATTATTAGTACAAAGCCTCCCCTAAAAGAAACAGAAGATTCTGCCCTTGATCTCATGTTTTATCATTGAAATGAAAGTGTGCCCAAAACAATATATAAAGTTGCCTTCATACTGTTTGTTTAAGACATATTGAAACAACTGGGCAGTGCTGGCACATACCTTTAATCCTAACACTTGTGGGCCAGAGGCAGGCCCACAAGATCTGAGTTCAAGGTCAGCTTGGTCTATAGAGCTATTTCTAGGACAGTCAGGACTATACCGAGAAACCTTGTCTCAAAAAAAACTAAATTTACTTATTTATTTGTAGTAGATTTAGTGTTTAGATTTGTGTTTCATCCCCCTTTATGCATATTCAGATATTGTTAATCTGATTATCTTTCAGGCTTCTAACTTTAAAGGAGACAACCTGTAGTTCCCATAATCTGATTCAGCAATCCTTTCTCACTTGCATATAGTTGAACTGGTTACTAATCATTTATATTAGTTAGATGGTAATAAGGAAAACATGCATGATCTAATAATTCTCTTGGATTTACTTTTGGATATTTCATTTATGGAGGCATGAGTGAGAAGGTGCACGTTTGAGGCAGAAGAGTGCATCGGATCTACTCAAGTTCAGTTCCAGGTGCTTGTGAGCTGCCTGGCATTGGTGCCAAAGGGTGAACTCTGGTCCTCTGCAAGAGGATCAAGCTCTCTTAAACCCTGAGCCACCTGCCAGCTTCTCAAGAATTTAGTGATATGCAAATCACCTAACTTGTGCCTTGTAACAGATAGATTCTGTTAAGAGATTATAAATATCTGGCATGGTGATTTATGCCTTTAATCTAGCATTCCAGAGACAGTGGCAGATTGATCTCTGAGTTAGAGGAACTCCTGGTCGATATAGTAGATTCCAGGCCAGTGAGAATCAAAAAGGAGACCCTGTCTAAACAAGGAGAATAGTAAATGAAAATAATTTTTAAAAAGATCATAGTAAAAAAAACAAACAAACTGGATTTTATTGAGCAGAGTCTATTGAAATTATCACCTGTACTATTTTTGCCTTAGTTACCACAGTATTTTGCATAATTTTAATAACTAACACACTCAATGCAGAACCTATGCTATAACTAGTTTGTGGGTCTGGCTATAACAGCTGTATCATCTCTTACCATACTTTTGTGATGCTGGGGCTTGGACCTAGGACCATGCTGGGTAAATAACCTATACCCTTAGCTCATTTTCTTGATAATACCCCTTGTAACACAAACATTTCATGTCTTTTTTTGTCATTTATGGATATGAGAGAGAGAGCGAGCACACACACACACACACACACACACACATGCACATGCTGAATCAGTCTGGCAGTTATAAGATCAACTGATCCTACTTGGTCGTGGTCTGTATAGTTTGGTTGGTACCGTATTACTGATTCTTAGTTACTTTTCTCTATTGCTGTGAAGTTGACCAAGGCAGCTTATAAAAAAAGCCTTGGGGGCTTGCTTACAGTTTAAGAGGATGAGTTCCTGACCATCATGGTGTGGAGCATGGTGGCAGGCAGGCATGTTGGAGTATTAGGTGAGAGCTTGCATGTTAAGAACCACAGAGGGAGGGAGGAAAAGAGGGAGAGGGTCCACCCAGTAGGAACCAAGCATTGAAATACACGAGCCTATGGAGGCCATTCTCACCCAGACCACCACACTGATGAACACACATCTTTTACTTTTAACCTTCATCTAGTTGTTTTAAATCTGCCATTTGATAAATAGAGTTGAATTAAAAAATAATTTGGACATTGAGTCTCTTTTGTTGTTACTGATTGTTTGAGATAGGATCTTGGTATCCAGAGCTAGCCATATATTAGCTGTGTAGCTCAAGCTTGAGTAATTTACAGGAGTCCTCCTGCCTCTGCCTCTCAGGTGTTGGGATTATAGATCTGTATCGTCACATCTAGCTGATAACATGTAACTTTAGAGTTTAGAGTCACTTAGTGTTGGCTGTGGTGGATGATATGAAGTCATTAGTTCCTGTACATTTTGACCACAGTGTACTTACTGTATATGCAACTGTGGTCTTTAAGATTGCAGTGGATCAGAAAAGCTCTTTTATCTCAAGGACTCTTAGTGTGGTACCAGTGGATCTCTCACTGCTATGAGATATAGTGCTGTCAGTCATACAGAAGTAGAGATCACAGTATATAATATTGCATGGAAAGATGTTTTGGTTATTGTACATACTGTTGCTATGAGCACTTGTTTATAGATGCTTGTCTGAACACTTGTGTTTAGGTTGAATATGTATCTAGGAATGAACTTAATAGGTTATAATGATAATTCTTAAAGTCTTCAATTGTTTTCTAAGCACCTTCCCATCATCAGTAATATATAAGAGCTTCAGTTTTTTTATATTTATTTTTTATTAGATATTTTCTTTATATACATTTCAAATGCTATCCCGAAAGTTCCCTATACCCTCCCTCCACCCTTTTCCCCTACTCATCCTCTCCCACTTCTTGGCTCTGGCATTCCCCTGTACTGGGACATATAAAGTTTGCAATACCAAGAGGCCTCTCTTCCCAGTGATGGCTGACTAGGCCATCTTCTGCTACATATGCAGCTAGAGATACAAGCTCTGCGGGTACTGGTTAGTTCATATTGTTGTTCCACCTATAGGGTTGCAGCTCCTTGGGTGCTTTCTCTAGCTTCTCCATTAGGGACCCTGTGTTCTATCTTATAGATGACTGAGCATCCACTTCTGTATTTGCCAGGCACTGGCATAGCCTCGTACGAGACAGAGCTACAGTTTTTTAATATCCTTGTCCACCACCCTCCTTCCTTCTCTTTCTCTTAAATAGCCAGCTTAGTGACTGTAGTGGTGGCAGTGGAGTTTGGCTGGGTAATTGTGTTTTTATTTGAGACAGGGTGTATATAGCTTAGGATGCCTTGGGCCTGCCGGTACTCTTGCCTCAGCTTCCCAAATGCTGGGATTGCATGCTCAGGAGCCACTATGGACTCGATTGTCATTTGGTAGTTATTTCATGTACTGTACACCATTTTAGATATTTGGACACAAGTCTCTCGGAATGTTTTGCCCAGTTTTCACTAGGCTGTCTTTTTATTGTCAAGTTGTAAACATTAATATAATTGGGATAACATAGTTAGATGTGTGATTTGTAGATATTTTCTCCCATTCTGTAGGCTCACTTTAACAAGGCTCTTTTTCACAGATTGAAGTTTGATCAAGTTCTGTTTGTTTTTTTTGTTGTTGTTGTAAGTTTGAGGTTATAACTAAGAATGTATTTTGGAGACCAAGGTCATTGAGAGTTACACCCATGTTGTTCATTTGAGTTTTATTGCTCTAGTTTTGCCCTTAGTTCCATTTTTAATTAATTTTTGTGGCTGGTGTTTTGTAGGTGTTTGTCATATTCTTGTGTGTGTGGGTGTTTCTCTGTACTGGTGCTGCCTGTAGAGGGGATTGTGCCCAGTTGAATGCCGTTGTTGCCAGTGTCACATCAGGATCAGTAGATGCTCTGTATCTGGATTTTTATTTCTAGGCTTCTCACTTTATTCCTTTGGTGTCTCTTACTATAGTAGTATGACTTCTCTTTCTTTTTTAAGATTTTATTTTGTGTATGAGTGCTTTGCCTGTGTGTATGTCTGTTCACCACATGCATGCCTGGTGCCTAAGGAGGTGAAGTGATGAATCTTCATGTGGGTGCTGGGAATCAAACCCAGGTCCTTTGCAAGAACAACCCATGCTTTTAACCAGTGAGTCAACTCTGTAGCTCATGACTCTCCTCAAATGAAAAGTGTCACACACGTATAAAAGTGGAAGACTTGAGACCAAATCTGCCTTGAATCTAATGCTCATTCATACATGACTTTGTGTTGTCTCAGTTCTGCTACTTTTTTCCTTTCATTATTTGACAGCCTTAACTTTTTCATAATATTATAATATTTCAAGGATTTACACAGTCAATTGTAAGAAACATTTATATCTTAACTGTAAATTTCATTTTTTAATGTGTTTGGGGTTGAACCTGAAGCCCTGTGCATGTCAGGCAAGTGTTCAGCCACCAAGCTACATCATTTATAGCATTTAACTGTAAATTTTAATATGAAGCATTTCCACTGATGTGGAGAATGTACATATGCTAGAGTCTTGGTAGTGGTACATAAAGTCTCACTGTATTTTTTTAACTAGCCTTTCAACTTAGTGCTTTAGAATGCAGTTTGGAAGTTTTGCCATATGCAGAGGTAAAGTAATTATAGTAGCAGTCAGGCTTGTTTGTTTGCTTTGTTTTTCAAGACAGGGTTTGTTTCTAATGCCCTGGCTGTCATGAGTAGATCAGGCTGGCCTTGAACTCAGAGATCGGTCACATGCCTCTGCCTTCCAAGTGCTAGAATTAAAGTCACATGGCACCATTCCCAGCCTTAGACGGATTTTTACTAAACTGCTCTGTGTTGACACTGGTGAGCAACTTGCCTAGTCTTTTAAAGTTGTGATCGCCATTCCTGAGCAGGTTCTTCTTGACTGTGGTGCCTCTTAGGAATGCACAGAATCCCTTGGTGCTTGTTGCTGTAGAAGGCTGGGATGGTCCCAGGGTGGACAGACAGAAGCCTTTGTTCCTGTTTTATTCCCCTTCCCTCCCCTTCTAACCCCTTTTCTCATCCCCATCTGTCCCTCTCCCTTTTTTTCTTTATAAAAGTTAGTCTCTGTAACAATATTTCTTTATCTGTCGATGGCAACAGATGTATGGCAGGGGATATAGCCCGCTGAAGAGGGATAGATGTAGGCCACTTGAATCTTGACCATAGGAACAACTTAGGCTTTCCAGGTCACTTTGCTGCACCAGGCATCGTGCTGAGGAACCCTTTTCTTGAAGCCTTCACCTTTCTTTATTCGGCTCCCAGAATTTTTCTTTCTTTCTTTTTTTCCTTCTGTTTTTTTGAGACAGGGTTTCTGTGTGTAGCCCTGGCTGTCCTGGCACTCACTGTTAGACCAGGCAGAACTTAACAGAGATTCTCCTGCCCCTGTCTTCCAAATACTGGAATTAAAGATAAGTGCCACCAATTCTCCCTCCCTCCTCCTCTCCCTCCCTCCCCCTGTACCTCACTCCCCTCCTTCTCCTTCCCTCTCCCTCCTTCCTCCTTTCTTCCTTTCCCCTTCCTTTCCCCCCTTCTCCCATGTAAAGGCCAGACTTGGTACCTGTTGCTTCTTCTCCATACTTTGCCCTAAAACTGAGAAAATGGGTGGAAGAAGGGGAACATATTTTATTATGGCAGATAAGTGTATATGCATAGACACTGGGAGCTTCTGCTAAGCATGAGACACTCAACCCTGCTTTCAAACTTGCATTTTGAAATGCAGCTAGTAATTAAATTTTACCATCATGAGAGTGTACTAGATTGGAAAAACAGGAGCATGCTGTGTTCTACCTCTCTTGAGTGCTAAGGGATAATAGTAATGTTTAGGGTTTTCAGTTGCTATAAAACTACCAATAATTCTGTACACAACTAGTCAGGCCTGCATAATTATGGTTGTGTTTGATAAGTTAGTTTTTCAGAAATAACCTCTCAGAAAATAATCATCAGCATTAAACTTTTTACTTTTTTGTTTGTTTTGTCCTATTCAGGTTTTTATTTGTTCGTTTATTTATTTATGTTTTATTGAGACTGGGATTCTCTGTGTAACAATTCTGGCTGTCCTAGAACTCCTAGACTAGGCTGGCCTCAGACTCACAGAAATCTTCCTGCCTCTACCTCTCAAGTACTGGGATTAAAGGTGTGTGCCACTACCAGTTATGTGGCAGTAAACAGAGTAAGTTAGGTGGTGGTAATTCTTTAACAGTAAGCACCAGATTCATTGAAGCAGACTACAGAGACACTGAGTTTACTTTTAAGTGAGCACTTAGAAAACAGGTGGATAGTTATTTCATGGCATAAGAGGCATCTCTTATTTATTTATTATTATTATTTTCTTTTACTGACGAAGTCTTACTATGTTGCCTAGGCCAGAACATCATCTAGGGATCAAGTGTTTTCCTGCCTCAACCTTCTGAGTATCTGGGGCTACTGGTGTGTCTCATCATATCCAGGCTCCTAATGCTGATCAGGTGCTAATATGGACTGTACGGGTGCCCACGCACATGTGGCATACACTCACAGATAAACATACACACAAGTAAAATTTTTAAGAATTAAAACAGTAAATATTAGTTTGTGTTTGTAGAGGGAATAAGGATACTTTGTGTTTGTTGTACTGTGCATTGTAATGGTGATGGGGTTTCTGGTTTCTATAAAGGTGTTACTGCACCATAAGGATGTTGTTAAGTTGGGATGAAGGGGTGGGGCTGATTTTGTGTGTGTTTGTTGTGCACACACGTAGCTCTTAGTTAACTGAGGGGCTATAGTACTGGAGATAGATCTTTTAACAGCATAGCTGGGAATAAGAGCTGTTGGGATTGGTAGGGGAGCAGTGAGTTCTGGATTTTTGTTCAGGTCTGAGGTAGGGCTGGAGATCAGGAGTAAGGAGAAGCCGGAGAAGGGAGATGCCAACGGGGAGGAACAGGTGTTCCAGTTTTGATACTGGAGCTGCTGAGTAAAGAGTAGGCTTTCTCTTCCTGCCTTTCCTTTTTTGAATGTTGCTGAAAGTGTTCGAGGAGAGAGAAACAGAGCAAGGTAGGATAAAGAGAGGCAGCAACAGGCTTTAGTCTGGCCTTCCCTTTCCTTGGCACTTTGGGATTTTAGACAGTGGTGGGTAGATGAAAGAGTGTTTGGATTTTGATTCCTTCTATAAACATACTTGGCTTTTCTTCAGGCTAGGAGTAGAAAGAAATACAGGAATGTCCCAGTTATTACTGTGTTACTGTAAAACAAGACTTTCACGGGGAGGCACATGTCTATTCACCTCAAATACAGAGATCATGAAAGACCAAAATACAGAGACCAAGTCCAACTTGGTGGAACAATGAATTGTATTGGGTTACTTATAGGAGCCCACCTCAGCATGAGTGACAGCTCATAAAAGTGGGGAACCTGGAGCATACTCCACAGCCGGCAGAGAGCTCAGTAGGTTGGAGAGTGTCCTTTCTAGGTGACTCAGTTGGTCTAAACTTCAGGCAGCTTGGCTGTTGTCTGCTTCTTCCTGCCATCTGGTCTGGTCTCACAGTCTGCTTTGCAGTTTGGCTAGTCTGTGAGTGACTCTAGGCCCTTCTTTATTGCTTACTGATGGTGGAGGTGAGTGTCGGGAGTCTGGCTTGTGAGTTTGGTCAGTTTCAGGGACTTCTTGAAGCTATTTGAGTTGTTTACTTTGCGCTTCCTTAAATGATGGGATGTTTTATTCTCAGAGGAAATTGGTATACCACATCTGTCCTAACAAATCATCTCAAACTTAAAGGGCTTAATGACAATTATCATTTTTTTGTAGTCCTGGGCATTAACTATGTTTTCTGGCTGGCTTTTTCTGTGATTATACAGTCATGGTGGCTGTAATGGAGCCATTCTTAAGCTTGCTTTATGAAAAATTTAACCTCCTCTGGTGGTTGATAATGGCTCTTCTTTGGAACCTCCTCTGGACTTGCCATTGGAACCTGAACTTGACCTCTTGGTGTGACTTGAGCATCACACTACCTGGCAGAGAGCAAAGAGACAGAAAGGAGAAACTGTGGCTTTAAGGCCTTGGCCTGGAAACTCTTAACATTACTTCTGTCATGTTCTATTGATAAGCAGTCACTAAACTTTTACTTCAGAGCATGGCTCAGTTATTCTTCTATTGCTGCAGAGAGACAGTATGACCAAGGCGCCTTTTAGAAAGAAAGCATACTTGTGGGTTTGCTTATAGTTCCAGAGGTTCAATCCATTATCATCATGGTGGGAGGCAGACAAATACAGTGCTGGAGCAGTAGCTGGGAGATTCATATCCTGACCCACAGGCAGCAGGGGAAGGAGAGAGAGGGACCACAGACACACAGATACACACTAGGCCGAGCATGGGCTTTTGAAACCTGAAAGTCAGTTCACAGTGACACACACACCTCTTTCAACAAGGCCACATCTCCTAATCTTTACCAAATAGTTGGTCTAATTGGGGCCTATGCATTCAAACACTTGAGCTTATAGGGGTCCTTCTCATTCAAACCACCAGAGAGCATCAGAGAAATTTTGAGCATTGTTGTTACTTGGGTTTTTGGGTTTTGGTTTGGGGGGGTGGGTTGTTTTTTGGTGTGTGTTTGTTTGTTTTGGAGGCAGAGTCTTGTTGCTTACTTCGGTTTTGAACTCATGATTCCAGGCCAGCCAGGGAGACCTTGTTTCCTTAAAAGGGAAGATTTTATACTGGTCTCTAAATGCGTATATATCTTAATTGCAATATTTTTATATTGTTGCTGCTAGTATTTTTGATTATTAGTAATAACTCCTATGGAGATCTACAATGGAAAGGAACATGTGGTGCAAGGAGAAATACCAAATACCAATGCTGAGTGCATACTTAAACACACATTATTAAGAAATATGTCTTGGGGCTGGAGAGATGGCTCAGTGGTGAAGAACACTGGCTACTCTTCCAGAAGACCCAGATTCAATTTCCCATCATCCACTTGACAGCTCACACTTATCTGTAACTGCAGTTCCAGGGCTTCTGACATCCTCCCACAGACATACATTGAGGCAATGGACATAAAATAAATTATATATTTAAAATAAAAGATGTCTTAAAATGGTGCATGCCTTTAATCCCAGCACTTGGGAGGCAGAGGCAGGCAGATTTCTGAGTTCGAGGCCAGCCTGGTCTACAAAGTGAGTTCCAGGACAGCCAGGGCTATACAGAGAAACCCTGTTTTGAAAAACCAAAAAAAAAAAAAAAAAAAATGTCCATAGTAACATAATTTTAACTACACATTACATTGTTAATGTAAAAGATTAGGTATTGTCATAAGTTAAAAAATGGATAAATAATTTTTAGGCGTGTATGTAATTTTAGTTTTAACTGTTTTAAATTGTTAAATATGTTCTCTATTGATCCTTTATGGTTTTTATAATCTGGAAATTGAGCAAACACATTTTTTGAGGTGTAAGTAATATAAAATGTGCACATTTCAAGTGTACAATCAATGGGCTAGGTCATGTCCCTGTGAGTAAGTAGACCATTTGCTTAGGACCTTTGGTAAGTGATCTCCCTACAGAAGGCTTTGTCTAGGAGTCGCTGTGGTTAAGTTCTAGGAATCAAACCCGGAGGCTCACACACACTGGCAAGCGAGCTTATCGCTGAGCTGCACCCCGTGCCTAGTTCTGTCATGCTTTCCCTTGCTAGAGATGGGGTGTGCTACTTGGAGGAGTGATGCTTTGTAGTCAGCATTTCCTGATTGGCTTTTCTTTAGTGTAGTGACTGAGAGTCCTCTGTGCTGGTGCATGCATCAGCATTCTTGCCCCCTTTAATTGTGGAATACTCTGCTGGGTGGGTCTTGGCTATTTTGAAACTATCTTACAGGTGTTCGAAGTTTGTAGCTTTCATGATTATGAATAAAATTGCTCTAAACATTTGCATACAAGTCTTTGTGTGGACACATACTACTCTGGTGAATGCTTAGGAGTAAGCTTGCAGGGTCATATGGTTAGAGGTAAGGGAGTGGGGGGGAGGGGGAGGGGTGAAGGATGGGGGAGGGGGAGGGAGAGGGGGATGGTATGTGGGAGAGGGAGAGGGTGCTTGCTTGCATGTAGCTTTAAGAGGACTTGAAACTGTCTTCCCAATTTGACTGTGCCACTTCTGCTTTGCCTATGGGGGCGGGTGAGTGTCAGCTGTCCCTGTCCTCTCAGTGCTTGTTTCCTGGTCCTTACTCTAGCAGATGGGCAGTGGTGATGACGCCTCGATGTAGCTTACACTTTATTCTGTAATACTGACCATCTTGTCATGTGTTTATTGGGCATTTTTGCAACTTAAAGGCTTGTAGGAAGCTGAAGTATTATAGGACAATCCTTCATGTGCTTATATTGCAAATATTTCTTTAGACTTTAATTTTGTTAATAGTATTAATTTATCCTGTCTAAAGAATTGATCTTTTGTTTGGGGATTGTTACAGAGTCATATGTACTTGTAAGAAATGATAGAACTCAGTGTCTATTTCCTAGTTTGTTGTGATAATCCTAAAGCTGTGTCATGATGGCATGACTCACATGTTGGAACTGATAAAAGCCACTGGTCATAGTCAAATGCTTGGTTTCATTTACACTCTTGTGTATGTTTACTGTGGTATGTATTATCATCATTCATGTCTGTAGATTTGTGTAGACATTTCCACAGTTAAGATTCAGAGCATCAGGGCTGGGGCTGGTTATATTCTGTGTGTTCCAGCACCAGCTCCCCCTGCATACCCCACATGTGCCTGTTCACATCCTTTGGTGACCCGTGCAGTTCCCTACACTCTGACTAGCATTGTGACCATGTTGGGAATGTGGCGTTGTGATGGTGTACACTGTGGCATTCTGATTGCTGTCCAGTGGGAAGCTCCCATTTCCCAATGACTAACATGGAGTGTCTTTAATTGTATCCCTTTCATTTGGCTGATTTTCAAATTGGACTATTGGGTATTTTGCAGTTGGGTTTTGAATGTTTTTGAACACATTCTGGAATTAGCTGTTTTTCAGATAAGCACTTCTCGATCTCCTGCCCCGACTCTGGAGCTTGTTTTCCTCAGGTCACGTCTATGGTCTTTCCAACTCCAAGAGTTCTTCATTTTGATGAGTTTCAGTTTATTTCCTCTATTTTCCCAGAGGTTCTGTTTTTTAAATCACAGAGTGCCTCATACAGAGACTATAATCTTTTGTTGAGGATGTTCATTTGCACCATCTCATTTGTGGGAAGGTTAGCTTCCTTGTCAATGGCCTTTGTCCTATATACAAGGAGGATGAGCACACTTGTGTGAGGCTACCTTCATGGAGGCTGGTTTTGGTTTTCCTTCTGTTCCAGGCATTTGTATTTTATCAGAATTCCAGTATAGTTTTGTGTATTTTTGTCAGCTACATTATAAGCCTTGGAATTTTTGCTCCCCACCTTATTTTCTCACAAAAAAGGAAAAACATTCTCTTAACTATTCTAAGTGTTTTGCCCTCTCATATAAATTTTATAATTTTCTGTACTATCCATGTCTTAAAAATCTTTCCTGGGTTTTCATTAAGCCTTTGTATAATATTGGAGAGAATTTTGTTAAGTGGTTTTTGGTAGTCTTCTATCAACAGATGTGATTCCTCTGTCTCTTTGTATTTCTTTCATCAACATTTTATGGTTTTTGTGTTTTGTTTGTTTGTTTGTTTTTGAGACAGGGTTTCTCTGTGTTGTAGCCCTGGCTGTCCTGGAACTCCATATATAAACCAGGCTGGCCTTGAAACTGAGAAATCCACCTGCCTCTGCCTCCCAAGTGCTGGGATTAAAGGCATGTGCCACCACTGCCCTGCCATTTTTTGTTTTTTTTTTTTTTAGATTTATTTACTTATCGTATGTAAGTACACTGTAGCTGTCTTAAGACACTCCAGAAGAGGACATCAGATTTCGTTAGGGATGGTTGTGAGCCAACATGTGGTTGCTGGGATTTGAACTCGGGACCTTCGGAAGAGAAGTCGGCACTCTTAACCACTGAGCCATCATCTCGCCAGCATTTTTTGTTTTTTAACATACAATTTATGTGCATGTTTTATTAAATTTTAATATTTGCCTTGGAGTAGATTTAAATGACATGATTTCCTTTCTTCAGGTGAATTTTTAAAAAATAACTTTCAGGGAGCTGTCTACATGGCTCAGGAGTGGGTGTGTACTGCTCTTCCAGAGGCCCTAAGCTCAGTTCCCAGCACACAGTTTGAATATCTCATAAATACCTATTAACCCCAAGGGATCCAGCCCCTTTTTTGGTCTCTGTATGCATCTGCATACATATGTACATACCTGCACACAGAGATACAGAAATATACATGTGCAAAATCTTTGTCTATCCAGTCCTGATTTTCCCTGTGCAGTAGTTCCTTTTCTATGCTGTTGATAAATAACATGACCATGGTAGCTTATAAAAGAAAACATTGAATGGGACTTACAATGTCAGAGGGTTAAAGAGTGAAGCAAAATCATGACATCAGGATCAGTCAGTCACTCTCTGAACTCAGAATGGTGCAAATGGAAGCCTCAGGCCTGCACCACTGACACACCTCCAGTTAAGCCTAATCTTCCCCAAACAGTTCTAACTGCAGACCAGTATTCAAAGGTGTGAGTCTATGGGGGCCAGTGTCCTTCAAACCACCACACCTTGTTAACATAGCAGCATGATGCACTTGCTACAATTAAGAAACTGGTATGAATTAGCTGTAATGCTGAGTTTGTTTAGATTTCTTTTGTTTTTACTGACTGTTAAATATGTACCACATGTTTTGTGGTAAATTTTTCTTTAGCCTCATTTTATCTATGCACACCCACAGTATTAGGAGTGGGAATTGATGTTCTACCCCCAGATATGGAGTTTTATTTAGCTTTTGTTTCTTCCTCATTCATCCATTTGTTCATCTCAGCATGAACTAGTTAGTGGCTGTTATTTTATTACTTTGTCTTATAAGTCAGATTTCTTTACTGTTTTGTAGTCCTGCGGATCAAGTCTGATGTCTTACGTGTGTAGGCAGATAGATCATGCTAGCAGCCACTGAGCTATTCCACCATCCCTTGACTTATAATTTAATACTGTGTTTAATTAGTTGCTCTAGTTAACTACTTTGCTGTTTTCAGTAGTGGTTGGAGCTCCTTGAGTTGTTCATGTTCCCACGTGTCACATACCTAGCATTGTGTGTGCACGTGCTGACTTTCTTGTCTTATTTAATCCAATTCTTACTTTCTGGCATTACAAGATGCTTCAGGCTTGTCTGTCTCTTACATCACCTTTGTGCTTTCATCAGCATCTGACACTTTCAGTTACTTGGATTTTAGCCTTTGGAATAGAGAACACCATCTCCTTCCTTGTCTTAATTCCATTTTTCTTTTACTGAGCTTTGTTTTCATTTATATTGTTTGCAACTTGTTTGCCTTTTGGCAATATAACTGTTCATATCTTCTACCCATATTTAGTTGAGTGCACTTAGGAGTTCTGTGTGTATTTTAGACACAAGTGTTTAATAGCATATTATTTTGTAAATATCGTTCCCACTTTGTTTTGTGTTTTCATTTTTTTAACAGTGTCTTCTTCAGAAGTGTTTCATTTTAATACAGCCTTATTGCTCTTTCATGGCTTGTGCCTTTTGTTTGGGTTTTGTCTAAAACCTCATCACCAAGCTTCAATGTCACAAACTTTGTATTTTGAAGTTTTGTTTTCTTCATTTGTACACTACCATTATTATCTGTACCATCCATCCTCCTTGCCGAGTTAATGTCTTTCCCTTCTGGGTTGCTTGTTTCCAAGCTGCTTTACTAGGAAGTTTTCCACTCCTCACTTCCCCAGGATAGATGTGGTGCGTTTAAACTGTTCAGAGCCACATGAAAGTATCAAGTATTTTAATTCTCTTCAACTTTTCATGAAAGTACTAAGTTCCTTTATTTCTAGATTTACAGTTCCTATCCTCTAGTAAGTTTCTTGAAATTAAATTTGGTATTTGTCAGTATTTATTTAAACAGTCTTTTTATTGTAAGGAAGCAGTTAATGTATTTTTCTTTAGAAGTTCTTACCAGATTAAACAATATCTAAAGTGTTCCTCTGTTCCATAAAAGCTTTTGATGTCTCTTTTAAAATAGAATTTTATTGTATGTATATAGTTGTTGTGCCTGGATCTATGTCTGTACAACCCATGTGTGCCTAGTGTTGGAGGAGGCCAGAAAAGGGCATTGGTTCCTTTGGAATTGGAGTGACAGATGCTTGTGAACCACCAGGTCATCTGCAAGAGCAGTGAGCGCTTTACTGCTGAGCCGTCCCTCCAGCCTGTAGAGAGGACTTCTTATGAACGCCTCCTGGTTAAAAAAAAAAAAAAAAACTTATGGCCAACAAGCTGACGCAAAAAAATTGGAGATGGGACACCCGGTAGGGATAGAAAGAATTCTGGGAAATAGAAGTGTGGGAGATTGACCCCAGAATCCTGATAGGATGAGGCAGGTTAGACTGAAGGGGGAATAAGTTGAGAGCGAGTCAAAGAGCAAGCTGAAGTTTATGGTCTAGGCGTTTATTAAGAAATAGTCAGTCTCTGGGGGCTGGTGAGATGGCTCAGTAGGTAAGAGCACCCGACTGCTCTTCTGATGGTGGCTTTCTGAAGGTCCGGAGTTCAAATCCCAGCAACCACACGGTGGCTCACAACCATCCGTAATGAGATCTGACTCCATCTTCTGGAGTGTCTGAAGACAGCTACACTTACATATAATAAATAACTAAATCTTAAAAAAAAAAAAAAAAAAAAAAAAAAGAAATAGTCTCAGAGCCATTATTCTGGGAGTTAAGTTGATGGAGGGAAACTTGATTATTTTTTACATCAGCCGCATCTTTTGATGTCTTAATGTGTCATTTAACATACTTTTTGTGCATGTACATTTCAGAATGACTGACCTTGGCTTTCTGTAGATTTTAACTTGACTGGAACTTTGGTTTCTCCAACTAATATAGGTGAGACATTGTAGACTGGAATCAGACATGTAAAAGATTGCAAATAGGTTTGGTTCTAAATTTTGGAGTGCGCGTGTCTGTGTGTGTTATTTAGTAAACCATACTTAACTCATGTAAATTGTATAGTTATGCTTTCAACAAGGTATTTAGATCTTTGTGTAGTCCCATTTTCTCAACTAATAAAATTAGACAATAGACTAGTTGGTTTCTAAAGTTTTTCAACACTCTAATTTCTGCTGTTTTAAGTGAAAAATGTATAAAGGTCTACTTACTTAGGTTTTCTGATAGCTTGTTTTATACTTTAGTTATTCAATGTTTTATGAAAATAATTCCATTCAGAAAAATGCTCATGTGCATATGCACAGATGTTCATTACTTGCAGAAGTTACTTTTTTCCCTTCCCTGCCTAGGCTGTTTGCTTGTCTGTTTTAGGGGTAGGGCTCTTGATTCATACCTTCTGGTTTTGGCATAGTGATCTTTATGGAAGAAGACAGACAGTTTGGTAGGTAGGTACTGTGCTATTATGAGAGAACTTGATATTGTTTCTCTGTGTTGCTAATATGTGAAAGGGTGTAAAATAGCAAGGAAAGATCTGTATAAGTGAACAAGTAGATTGCTTGTTGTTGAGTAACATTTTGTTCTTTGTTTTCATTTAAGTACCAAGGATGATACTGATTTGGGCGCCTTGGCTGCAGAAATAGAAGGAGCTGGTGCTGCCAAGGAGCAGGAGCCTCAGAAGTCAAAGGGAAAGAAGAAAAAGGAGAAAAAGAAACAAGACTTTGAGTATGTTTTTAAAAGCATTTAGATTTTCGTAGCTTGAGCATTGCAGCCATCTAATGCTTCCAGTGCTTCAAATCCCATGTACTTCTTTTCTAGTGAGAACGACATTCTGAGAGAGCTGGAGGAGTTGTCTCTGGAAGCCCAAGGCATCAGAGCTGACAGAGACGCCGCTGCAGTCAAGGTGAGAGAGAACAGCATCCTTCCTGTCTCCGCTGTCTTCTTGGCCATGTTCTGGGAGTTGCCTGGTTTGGAAATGTGTGGTTGTAGATATATAAATAGTTTCTATAATACTAGTCAAAGGGAGGAACTAAATTTTCAGGGGGAAAAAAAAGCAGTATTGTTTTAAACCTCCAATTGATAGAAATACACTTTATAGGAATCTAGGGATACTCAATGTATTGCCTGTTGATAAACTTGATCCACTTGGGGTCAGTAATGGCGTCTCCACCTTCAGTTGTCTGTGTACTTTTCATTATTGTTTAGGGCACCTGGATTGTGAAGTGTGTGGTGAGTGTGAGGCATATTCTTTTGTGTGGTTGGATTTGTTCCTATTTTTTTTCCTCTTTTGTTTTCTTTTAGATTTTTGCTTTGTGTATGAGTGTTTTGCCTGCATATAGCTACATGTACCATGTGTGTGCCTGGTGCTCACAGAGGTCAGACGAGAGGGCATTAGATCCTCTACAGCTGGAGTTACAGATGGTTGTGAGCTGCATGTGAGTGCAGGAGCTAAACCTGAGTTCTTTGCAAGAGCAACAGTTGCTCCTCACTGCTAAGCTACCTCCAGACTCATACTTTAATATTCTTGTGAAACAAGACAGTCATGCTTCCATAAAAGGTATTGAGGTGAGCACTGAGTGAAGTGCTCCACACTGAGGAGCCCCATGACCTTTAAGGGATGACAGTCTGTTGATGTTTCTAATAAGGGATACTTTTTAGCCTACAGAAAACAATGAAGAAGAATCTGCCTCAAAACAAGATAAAAAGAAGAAGGGACAAAAAGGCAAGAAAACAAGTTTTGATGAGAATGATAGTGAAGAATTGGAAGATAAAGATTCAAAGTCAAAAAAGACTGCCAGACCTAACTCAGAGGCACCCCTTTCTGGGAGTGAGGATGCTGATGATTCTAATAAACTTTCTAAAAAAGGTAAAAAAGCCCAGAAATCCACGAAAAAACGGGACGGGTCAGAAGAGGATGAAGACAATAGCAAAAGAAGTAAAGAACGTTCGAGAGTAAACTCCTCTGGTGAAAGTGGTGGTGAGTCCGATGAATTTTTGCAGTCCAGAAAAGGACAGAAAAAAAATCAGAAGAACAAGTCCGTTCCTACCGTAGACAGTGGGAATGAGGACGATGACTCTTCCTTCAAAATTAAGACGGTGGCCCAGAAGAAGGCAGAAAAGAAAGAGCGCGAGAAGAAAAAGAGAGATGAAGAGAAAGCGAAGTTGCGGAAGATGAAGGAGAAAGAAGAGCTAGAGAAGGGCAAGAAGGAGCAGAGTAAACAGAGGGAGCCTCAGAAGAGACCTGAGGAGGAGGTGTTGACACTCAGAGGGACTCCTGACACAGGAGCTGCCTCGGAAGAGAAAGGAGACACTGCTGCAGCTCTGGAAGGTTGGTCATGGCCACAGAAGGCTCTGGTTCATGTTTGGTCTAAGTTGTGGTCATACTATCTTGTGACTAGTCCTCATACACATGTGTGTGTGTGTGGGGGGGGGGTCCATCTCTTTGTGTGCAGAGGAGGCTGGAGGTCGATTCCGCTGTCACTTTCCATGATCTGTTTTTAATATTACACCATTTCTCTACGGTCTTTCTGTATACCTCTCTTTTAAATTTATGGCCTTGTTTTTTTCCCATGAACTGCTGTGAGGTTGAGTCCCCCGGAGTGTCAGAAACTGTATGTATAAAGCCTCACCCAAATGGCTTTCTGAACAGCAGTTGAATAGAGACACCAACAGATAGATACAGTAAAGCCAGTGCCTCAGCTCTCTGTAGAGAACCACAGGCAACCAAGGAATGCTGAGATAGAGCATAAGAAATCGTCTTCCATCTGATTTTTTTGAGACAGGGTTTCACTGAACATAGAGTTAGTATACTGGCTGGTCAGGAAACAGTGCTGTCACGTCTGGCTTTTCTTTTTATTTTTTAAGATTTATTTATTTTATGTATTCACCTTTGCTTTCTTCAGACACACCAGAAGAGGGCATCAGATCCATTGCAGATGGTTGTGAGCCACCATGTGGTTGCTGGGATTTGAACTCAGGGCCTTAGAGCAGTCAGTGCTCCTAACTGCTGAGCCATCTCTCCAGCCCATGTCTGGCTTTTTATGTGATCACTGGGGGTATGATCTGAATTCCTCGTGTTTGCATGGCAAACACTCTACTCGTTAAACCATTTCTCTGAACTATTTACTTATACAATAGAAATTTAATAAAGTTTTATTATGAATACTTCTTTTGCTGTTAATAAAGACTCAGTGGCCAAAGAGATTTCCTTCTCAAAATTCATGTCAGATGTTAACTAAAATTTTCCCTTTCTATAAAAAAAAAAAAACAAAAAAACAGCTTAACCTTTGAAATATAAAAGGAAAAGTAAATTAAGAGACTTAAATTAGTTACACTTAGATGACAGGGAGCATGTTTTTGTTTCATTTACTGGTTTGTCTGTGTGGACATATTGTGCCCATCATATGGGGAGGGAGAGGTCAGAGGACAGCCTTTAGGAATCAGCTCTCAGGACCACTCAGCTTCAGGAATCAAACATGGGCTACCCACTTGGTAGCTTTTCCCCTTTATCTGCTAAGTCTTGTTACTGACCTCGTTTGTCTTTTTTGGTAATTGAAGTAAATTGATCAGTAATTGAAATATAAATATTCTACCTGATTGCTTTCTTTTTTTGTTTGTTTTTTTAATTTTTTTTTCGAGGCAGGGTCTCTGTGTGTAGCCCTGGCTGTGCTAGAACTCACTCTGTAGACCAGGCTGGCCTCCAACTCACAGATTTTCAACTGCCTTTGCCTTCTGAGCTCTGGGATTAAAGGTGTGTGCTGATTGCTTTCTCTTAGAATAAATATATCTAAATATCAGGTGATTTAGATTTCTAAAAATAATAGTTTTTTCTTAGACTAGAAAGATTTTTAGTCAAACAAAAAACAAAAAAACCCAAAAACCAGTTTTTAACCATTGAGATTTTTATTCTCTGAATTTTGAGGAGAAACACCATCACAGATTTTATTTCTTCAGGGTTTTGAAGTACAGTTATATTTTTGTATTTTGTTCCCATGCCCCCATATTCTTAGCATTGTTTTCATCATCCCCATCTCACAGAAGTAAAATGACTTTAGCACCTAAATGGGCTTGAGCTAGTCTGCTTCTTTAGAATTTCAGACCTGTGCTGTGATTATCTGGCAGATCCCTGACACGTCTGTTGCCTTTTTACTGCTGACAGCGTCTGTTCATCAGGGTGACTCAGGCCAGCAACAGCATTGGCAGACGCCCTGTGGGTCAACTGTGATCTCTGATGAGCTGTTCTAGACACAAGGGTCTCAGGTCGCTGTGATCCATGCCACTCTTTGAGAACTGGTGGCAGAAGCCACAGTGCTCCTTGCATTCTGGCTAGTGTGTATTCACTGTCATAGAAATAAGCTTGAGCACTTTGCCTTTATTTTTTTGGGTAGACGACAATGAAGGAGACAAAAAGAAAAAAGATAAGAAGAAAAAGAAAACAGAGAAAGATGAGAAAGAAAAAGAGAAGAAGAAAGGCCCTAGTAAATCTACTGTTAAAGCTATCCAGGAAGCTTTGGCTAAGCTCAAAGAGGAGGAGGAGAGACAGAAGAGAGAGGAGGAAGAAAGGATTAAGCGGCTTGAGGAGCTTGAAGCCAAACGAAAAGAAGAGGTATGTCTTATACTGGTAGTGAGTTTTACCTGAGGTCTGTTTTCTGTGAAATGTACATGTGTGTATGGGCATTGCAGTTATGCTAAGTGCTCTGACATACGTAAGATGGAGAGGTACAGGAAAGTCTTCCTCACCTCCCCGTGGAGAGACGAAGCTGCATGTGTGCTACTGCCAATACTATAACCTGGTGTTATTTTAAGAATAATGTATAACATTTTGATATCTTCAGTTGTAATCTCCCAACATATTTTGCATGCATTTTTAAGATGTTTGAAATTTGTGTTGTTTATTTTAAACTTCATGGTTCATTTAGCTAGTATAATTTTTTTATATGCCATGTACTCTTGTTTAGGAACGATTAGAACAAGAAAAAAGAGAAAGGAAAAAGCAAAAAGAAAAAGAAAGAAAAGAACGGTTAAAAAAAGAAGGAAAGCTGTTAACTAAGTCCCAGAGAGAAGCCAGAGCCAGAGCCGAAGTGACCCTTAGACACCTCCAAGCTCAGGGTAAGTAGTGGCCTTGGTGGTTGAACTCTGTGTGCGCAGCTTCTCAGGACTTCAGTGGTGTGGGATTGAATCTGTGGAAAACTGTGTAAGCAAAGGACGGAACAGGTGGAAAGTGCCATTGTTAGGGAGAATGCCTTCTATGCTGTGATGGAAGTTTATGTGCAAATAATAAATTCCTATGAAATTTGCCCGCCCTCCAATGAAGTGAAAAAGTGAAAGTGAGGCCTTCTAAGCAGCCTCACTGATTACTAACCTTTTCCAGTTTTGTTTGACATTCCTTTTTCCTCTGACCAGTTTTCCCCCTGCGGTTCTTTGAAGTGAGTTATAGACACTTATTTTTTTACTTTTTCTCTCGATTATTTATAGATGGACTTTGCTTAGTGTAGGTAGAATATATATTATCACTAACAATATTTAGGTTTTTCAAAAATTTTTTTTGTAGGTGCATGCATCTATGTGCACATGGTGGGGTCAAAGGTCGACATTGAGTGTCTTTTTTTAAAAGATTTATTTATTTATTTATATGTATATGAGTGCACTATTGCTCTCTTCAGACACCAGAAGAGGGCATCCGCTCCCATTTCAGATGATTGTGAGCCACCATGTGGTTGCTAGGAATTGAACTCAGGACCTCTGGAAGAGCCGTCAGTCAGTGCTCTTACTCGCTGAGCCATCTCTCCAGCCCCTGACACTGAGTGTCTTAATTGCTTCTCCACCTTATGTTTTTGAGACAGGATCTTTGGCTAAAGCTGGAGCACAGCACTTGTCTAGAGTGGGTCTGCCAGCCTTCAGTCTCCAAGTGCTGGGTTACAGGTGTGCACAGCAGCTCTGAGCAGGTTTGCTTGCTTGCTTTTTAGTGTGAGTGCTAGATGTCTTAGCACATCCTCATGATCACCCTGCAGGTGTTTACCAACTAAGCCACCTACTCAGCCCACAAATTACCTTTTTATTTTTGATTTGTGTTTTCATTTTTTTCCTCAGTCTTTCAGAGATCTTATAAATGGGTTGGTGTAAATCTGGATCCAGATGTGAGCGACAGATTGCATTTGGTTGATAGGTTTGTCTCTCAGTACTACCACCCACCTCCATTTTGACATGCCATGTAGTTATTGACGATTCTGGAGAGTTCACTAGAATATCTCAAATTCTGACCTTGTAGAATTACACTCTCCTGATGTTGGTAAACAGTGTGCTTTTATTCTGTAATTTCTTAGATTCCACAGCTTGGCAGCTTCTTAGTGGTACTGTATGCTTGCTCACATCAGCTGGGACAGAGTTGGGCTTTCTGATGTGCTGCAGTGTCAGGTTTGAAGAGCAGCCCTATTGTAAAACAAAACAAAACAAACCCCTTCAGTAATAGTTCTAACATCCAGTCAGTTGTTACCATTTATTCAGTATTCTTTAGGAATTACAACATTGGTAATAATTAATTTTTCCTTTTATCCTACATTGAATTAACCAAGGTATCGAAATACTTTACCCCAAACACAGTTTTCTTCCAGAGATGTCAAGATAAGTGTTTACTTCTTTTCCCCTTATAAGGCTTCAGAATAATCAGTTGGTGTCTGACAACCTTAAAAAGTGTCTCGAGAATTTAATTCTGATTTTTGGTTTTGTGACTGTATCAATGAGTGGAGATTACTGATTTTACCTCTCGACGCTATGATGCATTTGATACTCATTGCATCATCTTCCCCAGGGATAGTCCATGGGACTGACTGACTTCCACAGGACCACAGTATGGTGTTAACTGATTTCTTCCTTCTAGCTTCACCCATGTTGGTTCACCCATGTTTTTGTTGTAGATCTGGAATCAGCTATTTATCACACAGCCTTGGTTTCTGTCCTAGTTGATGGTGTTTAAAGATGACAAATCAGTCATATAGTTGTGGTTTTAACTGATAAGACCTAAAATAATATCTTTGCTCCATTGAGAAAACTTTCTTTCTGGGTCTTCCCTTAATTTCCTCCTTATATTCCTCAAACTTTTTTTTTAATTGGATATTTTCTTTATGTACATTTCAAATGTTTTCCCCTTTCCAGGTCTCGCCTTTGGCAACCTCTCCTATCCCCCCTCCCCCTGCCTCTATGAGGGTGCTCTCCCACCCAACCCACCCCACTCCTGTCTTCCCTCCCTGGCGTTCCCCGACATTGGGGCATCAAACACCCTGTGGCCCAAGGGCCTCTCCTCCCACTGATGTCCAACAAGGCCATCCTCTGCCACATATGTGGCTGGAGCCCTGGGTCCCTCCATGATTGGTGGTTGTTGGTCCAGTCTCTGGGAGCTCCAGGGGGATCTGGCCGGCTGACACTATTGCTGTCTCCATGGTGCTGCTGCTCCTTCAGTCCCTTCTCCAACTCCTTCATCGGGGACCCCATGCTCAATTTAATGGCTGATTGGTTTCGAGCATCCGCCTCTGTATTTGTCAGGCTCTGGCAGAGCCTCTCAGGAGACAATCATATCAGACTCCCGTCAGCACGTACTTCCCGGCATCCACAATAGCATCCGGGATTGGTGGCTGTGTATGGGATGGATCCCCATGTGGGGCAGTCTCTGGATGTCCTCTCCTTCAGTCTCTGCTCCACACTTTGTCTCCACATTTCCTTCTGTGAGTATTTGGTTCACCCTTCTAAGAAGCACTGAACCATCCACATTTTGGTTTTCTTTCTTCTTGGGATTCATATGGTCTGTGAATTGAATTTGGATATTCTGAACTTATGGGCTAATACCCACTTATTAGTGAGTGCATACCATGTGTGTTCTTTTGTGACTGAGTCACCTCACTCAGGATATTTTCAAGTTCCATTCATTTGCCTGCGAATTTCTTGAAGTCATTGTTTTTAATAGCTGAGTAGTATTTCGTTGTGTAAATGTACCACATTTTCTGTATCCGTTCCTTGGTTGAGGGACATCTGGGTTGTTTCCAGTTTCTGGCTGTTATAAATATGGCTGCTATGAACATAGTGGAGCATGTGTCCTTATTACATGTTGAAGCATCTTCTGGGTATATGCCCAGGAGTGGTATAGCTAGGTCCTCAGGTAGTACTATGTCCAGTTTTCTGAGAAACTACCAGACAGATTTCCAGAGTGGTTGTACCAGCTTGCAATCCCACTTAGCAATGGAGGAGTGTTCCTCTTTCTCCACATCCTCGCCAGCATCTGCTGTCACTTATTCCTTAAACTTTTATGTAGTCATGTAAGGAACTTGGTTAGAATGATATCAGTGACTCAGATGGTGTGTACTTTGTAACTGATGCTGTGGTGACCTTTGTTTGACATTGCTGTTGAGACCTATCATCATAGGAAATGGTGATGCACAGAGCTGAAGCAGACAGAAACCTAATTTTTTTTTTGGGATGAACTCTTTATTATGTTTGTACATAGATTTCAGAAAATTTATTAATTGAGGATATACCTTAAAAACTAGTGGTGTTAGAGAATACAGTTGCATATAGTTGGTGCCCAAGCAGACCTCAGAAGCCACTGGTGATGAAAGGCTCTTAGAACAAATTTGAATGGAACAGGAAGAGAATAATTTTACAGCCTCAGAAATGCTGTTTTATGGAGTAGCTAGAGATGTAATTAGATGGAAATTAAGATTATAAATTATTTACTATCAGGCTTTATCAGTCTTTACAACCTGTGTGGAAGAGATTGTTTCTGAAGAGGCAGCTCTGGCCCTGGGTCTCTTTTTCTCAGTCTTTAATGCTGTCCTGTGCCTGACAGCTTCTGGATCCACATGGTCTAGTAATAGAAAGTTTTAATTTTTCAGCTCTGAAAGGCTGTCCACAGTCTATAATGATGTGACTACTCTTAGCAAAGATCCTCTAGTGTTGTCTCACTCTGTCTTTGAAAGGTAGCTCACTATGGAGAGATAAGTTGCCACATCCATTGCCTAGAACAATGTAAAACTTAGTAATTTCAGAATGTTCTTCTGGATATCTGCAGGGATTTTCTGGTATCTGTGGAAATTGCTGGAGGTTTTCAGTCACCTTGGAGAATTTGAGTGTGATGTCTTGATTGCACAGAAGTGCTTGTGTTGATTTTTAAGAACCCAGTTGAGTAAATCTGGCCTAGTTATTAGCGTGCAGTTTTCTCCTCTGGATTAAGCTGTTGACCTGGTAGATGCGGGCTGCTAGGCAGGGAAGCTGTACTGTCTATTGTAACCTCTTTCTTTGGTTTGCTTAAAACATTTCTGTTTTCATAGTTTTAACTCTGATCTTTGCAATTCTAGCTTTTATCATTACCCACCTACATACACACACCCCTATACTTTAAAGTTAGAGACATTGAGTCTTATTTTTGATTTTATTCAAAATACTATATAATCCTGCTGCTGTCTGTATTGTAAAACTCGTGACCAGACTGAATGCCTGTGTTAGCTGAAAGGAGTCTGAGTTTCTGAGAAGGTATCTTACTGTGTTACAGGAGTAGAGGAGAGGGCTGTAATATGCTACCATTCATTTGTAGGTCTCTACCAGTAACTGTAAACTGAGAAGAGGATGTGCCCTCATACTTTGTAATGTTACAAATTAGACTTGGATTTACTCTAGTGTCTCAACAGTACTCCTTTACCTCCTTTATTTGGGAGAAAACATTAAAATAATAAAAATGATAACTATGAATTCAAATGGAAATAGATTAATGACTTGAAATTAGAAGTTTTTACTTTGGATAAGTCAGTGTATTGAATCTCACTTGGTGTTGCATTTTTAAAAATATAGTGTAGCAAATTATTACTCTTAACTATAGATTGATAAGAAAAGCCCAGAATGTAAATTATTTCAGTGAAGAGGAAGTTCACCAGGAAACAGACGTAATTTTGAGACATGGTAAAAAGGGAGTCCATACGCAGATGACAGTGGGGACTGTTGGACCTGTGGGGCCTGGACACTCACCCAGTGTTCCTGGTAGTGTTGGTCTCTGTGAATCTTGCAGAATAACTTACAGTACACATAAAGGACCATTAGAAAGCTTTATCCACCTTGTCGAAAGCCAAGGGAATATTTACTATGGAATGCTGAGGTACAAAACCGTTTCCTTTGCATTTGCGTCTCAGCAGTTCCTGAGCTGGCGGAAGGCACAGATACATTATCATGACTGTGTTGTAAATGACCACAAACTACCTGAAAGCAACACACATTGTATAGCTTACAGTTGTGTAACTGAAAGGCAGGGCTGGACTGGAGTGTTGGCAGGCCTGTGTGTTTGTAGAGCTTCTGAGCAAGAACATTCTGTGGTCTCTTCTAAAAGCCTTTAGAGGCCACCCACATTCCATGGCTCACGAGTGTCCATCTCGAAGCCTTCCACCTTCTACCTGTGTGTTCAGCCACATCTCCCTCTGATCCCAGACTCTCTGGAAAAGGCTCTCCTTTACTCGTGAAGAATGCCATGACGAAGTTGGCTCGAGCCAGGTAATTTCCCTACTCCACACACGTTTAAGTGCTTAACGTTAAATCATGTCATGTAGGCCATCTTCATTGTCTGTCTGCTCTTCTTCCACATTCCCACTCTGTGTGGGATTTAGGACATGAGCATGTTTAGGAAGATTCTTGGTCTACCTTCTACAGTTATAATGTGTTTTTGTTTTCTTTGTGAATTCTTTTTTTTTTTTTTTTTTTGGTTTTTCGAGACAGGGTTTCTCTGTGTAGCCATGACTGTCCTGGAACTCACTTTGTAGACCAGGCTGGCCTCGAACTCAGAAATCCACCTGCCTCTGTCTCCCGAGTGCTGGGACTAAAGGCGTGCGCCACCACGCCCGGCTCTTTGTGAATTCTTTAAAGCTTCAGTGTTTTGTGTGTATTATGTTTCATCTTGTCTCTCTTGGTGAGGAGATGAAGTGTGTGCTACTCCAGGATGGGGAGCAGGTGGGCACCATTGTCTATCATAGTCTCCTTCGCTTGAGTCCTCCAGTTGGGGGTTGGGGAAAGCAGCAGATTTATCTGAGACAGATGGCGTAAACTTTGTATTACTAAGGATGTGTTTAAGAAAGTAGATCCTGAAATAGGCCCTGCATTTCTCTGTGAGGCATCCCTGTGAGAGTTTAGAGGCAGGTAAAGCTCACCCTTGTCACTTGTGGCTGATTCTGAACTGTGCTTCGTACTTTACAGCCTCCATTTATGGACTGTGTCAGAAGGAAGATGTTTGTGGTCCTTTGTGGGATGAAAAGAGTCCCAGAATTTCCCTTCATTTGTAAAATTTTAAATAATTTTCTTCATTTTTGAATTGAGTACATTATTGTATAACATTATGTGAAATTAGAGTAGTATTCCTATTTGTTTGCTTAATGATGGCCAGGGTTGTTGAGTAAGGGATCTCTGATATCAGAAAAGTTTAAGGGAACTCACTTTTTTTTTTGCTAACAGTTTTTTTTCTCCATGCTTTGGCTGAGTGACACTAGGGTCACAGAGCTGGAAACCTCAAGAGACCACCGAGCTCTGTGGAGTTGTAATTAGCTGACTCCTTGTCCCAGTGGTCAGTCAGTTTGGGATTCAGGTCCAGCTAAAGGGGAAGGGCTACTTCTAAAGGCAAAAGGCCAGGCTTCTGCAAAGCTGTACACAAACATCCCCGGGCCTTTTGCATTCTTTAATCCCTGGTATTGTCTTCACAGCCTTAAGTTGCTCAGAGGGCTGGCCTCAAACCTATACTCTACTCTCTATACTGCTGCTCAACTACTATGAAACTTCTCTCCTTAGAACAGCTGAGCTGTGACACGATATAAGCTAATGACAAGATTGTGAATGCCAAAGATTCCAAATCATCATGGCCAAATTAACTAAAGCAAGCAATTAATCAAGCAAGCTTGGTACATTCAAGCACTTGAAACATTCATTAACAGGGTCAAAGAGATAGATAGATAGATAGATAGATAGATAGATAGATAGATAGATAGATAGATAGATAGATATTTATGAATATGTATTGATATCTATAGATTTACATAAGTATTTGCATATGTTATACATAAGGATAATCTCATAAATTGGGTATAATCCTGGGAATGTAAGACTGACTGACTATTTGAAAATCAATCACTGTCTTTTCATTTTAGCAGTCTAAAGATTTATCGAGTTGTCATTTACAAACCGTATCATTGAACTTCCTGGTCTGACATTTTAAGATATCAGTCTCCTTCTACTACACACTCCCAACCCCCCAAAAGGCACAGCTGTTAAATTAGTGGTGAAAAGTTGAAAAACAGTAAGCAGAAAAGATGGCTGAGTGGATAAAGACACTTGCTGCCAGACCTGTTACCCTGGGGTTGATCTCTGAGACCCACATAGTGGAAGGAAAAGAACAGACTTTAAATTGTCCTCTGACTCATTTTCAAATATATGACTGTGTGCACATACATACAACTAAAGTAATTTTAAAATTGAATAAAAAGAAATCCTTATATTATGGAAAAGGCAGGGCAGCCTTTGCTCACCATACTCATTGAGTGTCATGCTGTGATGTCCTAGTGTATGGCAGGCAGACTGCAAAGAGGCTAGGAAGCTGCCTCTGCAGGTTATGGTCATCAACATAGAAAAATGCTGTGGCATCTTCTTCACCAAGACAGATGTAGCGCTAAGGATGAGGTTACCAGGGCTGTAAGTAACAGATAGATGATCAGGATGTAAACATCCGTTGTGTTTTTGTGCCAGCTATTTGCTGCTGCAGAAAAAAAAAACAAACACTCGAGCAGTAACATTTATTAAGCCAATCCACAAAAGAAAGTGGAAGCATTATAAATCTATTACTTGTAAATCTGAAAATTGTAAAACAGCAAAGAATAAATCAAAACAATGACTGTATAAAACATACTGTTACCCCCAAGACTCGAGACTGTGAAGCTTTCCCTAAATTGGGTTAATTTACCCATGGATTCAGTGGGATCTCAGTTGAAATTACAGAATGACACTTTACAGTGCTCTGCTTCCTGTTTCTAAAACACAGACGTGAAAAGGTTGACTTAGACTAGCCAAAGTGATTGCTTTAAAACCTTTTAAGGTTTATTTAAGCTGGGCGTGTTGTGGACATGTTTAATTCTAGCACTTGGGAAGCAAATGAGTCAAAGCCAGTCTGCTCTGTTCCAAGACAGCCAGAGCTACATAGTCCCCTGCCTTGGACACACACACACACACACACACACACACACACACACACACGGTGTATGAGTGTTGTTAACTGTATATATGTACATGTGCATGTGTGGTGCCTGGTGCCCACAGAGGTCAGGAAAAGGCATCAGGTCCTTTGGAAGTAGAGTTATGGATGGTTATAAGCTGCCATGTGGTCCTGAGGACTAGACCCCACTCCTGTGCAAGAACAGCGGGTGCTCATAACCACTGAGCCTCCGTCCAGCCTTCCCAAGAATGTTTTTGAAAACAGTAATTTGGAAGCCTCAAGTTACCTGATAACAAGATTTACTCTAAATAAAAATTTAAAACACAGTCTAGAGCCCCAAGGATCATTGTAGTGTTATATTGGATCAGTGATTGGCACATGGGTGGAAAGGAGATGAGCAGAGCAGCACCTGCACATGAGAGTGACTTTATTCTCCTTTATAGAGGGAAATTCAATGGATGCAGTATATGTAGATTATTTTGAACAAATGTTAAACGATTGAATGTCCCTATGCAGAAACTTGTCCTTATCCCCATTTTTATTAATTCAAAATAGATCTTAGTTCTAAATATTAGATGTCAAAACTTTAAGAGAAAAATAGGAGAAAATGTGTTAGGTGGGGAGTTTTCAGATATGTCTCTAAAAGTATAATTAAGGGTCTGGCAAGATGGCTCAGTGAATTAAGGAACTTGCCTCCAAACCTGATAACCTGAGTTCAGCCCCTGATACCCACATGGCGGGAGAGAACTAACTTTGCCAAGTTACCCTTTGACCTTCACATGTGTCCTGTGACATTGTGGATGCCAAGGACACATAAATGTGTAATAACATGGAAACCATAAAGGAAGGAGAATTTACACCTTCCTAGTTCATATTTTATGAAGACTATCCGAGGTCTATTAAAGCCTTTTATTCAACAATTGGAAACCTAACACCTCCTTATAAAAGCATATAAAAGATTTGAATGGCCACTTTAACAGTAAACTGTAAACTTGAAAGCTAAGTCTAAAAGTCCACTTTTAAGAACAGCTGACAGTTTTGAACAATACTAAACACATATTTAACTTCTGTGTCATTCAAGAGATAACTCATGAAGAAGCCCGTGTGAAAATACTCACATCTGCGTTTCTCGTATTACTGTAGATTGGTCAGAAGCTCTTCAACCGTTAACTGGGTCGATGAACTTGTATAATACAGTGAGTCAGCAGTTACAGATGAAATGCTGGGACAGGCTTGGTGCCATTCCCTTCTTAGCCCCAGGACTTTTGAGCAGAGATGGTTGATCTTTGAGTTCAAGACTATCCTAGGCTACATAACATGATCCTGTCTAAAATAAAACAAGCACAAATGGAGTACTGATGGCTCCCATGTCCATTCTGATGGCAAAAGCCAGACTGGTGACGGTGCTTGTTTGGCATTTTTAGAACACCTGACCAGCGTGATTGGAGAACTTAGACTCTGGCTGATTGAGTCAGTGTGTGGTGCCAGAGCTGCTCTGCTGCTTCGTTGCCATGCTGCTTGCTAGGTCCACACACTCCTTAGCCCTCAGTGTGTGTGGATGTACAGGCACCCCGGGAAGAAGCCATAGGTTTCTCTCTGAATGTCCTTTCGTATTTTGGGGTGTGTGTCTTTTAAACTCCTTTACTGTTTTGGAAGTGTTGAGATGAAGCCCATGTAGCCCACATTGATCTAGAACCTCAATAAGGTGGTCTCCTTGCCTCACCCTCCCAAAGTGCTGGGGTTAGAAGTATGAGCTACTATGCCTCAGTTTAAATTCTCTCTCTCCAGTACCAAATAAACCATATGACAGTATAAGCCTTAACTTTTTCTCTTTTTTCTCCCCACTGCTTAGGTGTTGAAGTGCCATCAAAAGACTCGTTGCCAAAGAAAAGGCCAGTTTATGAAGATAAGAAGAAGAAGAAAACACCACAGCAGCTAGAGAGTAAAGAAGGTTTGTGTACGAAGTAGCTTTCGCCTTAGGAGGGGTTACATGGGCCTCTCCTCACAGCTTTCAACACAAAGCATCTTTGTGCGAGCATGTATGTATGCAGGATGTTGGGGACAGCTCACGGCCCTATGTAGCCAAAGGCGCTCCTGTACTTGGTTTCCTCTCCAGCCCCCAGAACTGCATTTTCCTATCCACTGTTCCTTAACTTTTTAGTCATTCTCATGTGATTCAAATGAGAGGCAACAGAATAAGTACTTCAGGTGTTAGAGAACAGGGCTCAGTTGCTAAAAGAGTGCTTGTTGCTCAGTCATGAGGACCAGAATTAGGATCCTAGCACCCAGGTAACAAGCTGGGCGTCCCACAAATGCCTGTGATATATTTCCCAGGGACCCAGTGCCTTTCTACCTACACACAGGTGTGCATGTATATTCACACAATAAGATGCATCTTCAAAAAATATGTCAGATTGAGATATCTGCATTTTATTCCATGAAAAGGTACTGTTACATTTAAAGAACAAGATATAAATTATTTTTTCTTCTAGCCCTGTGATTTTTGTATTCTCTTTATCAAAAGTGATTTTCTATATAAGTGGTATCAACGGTATCAAGGATTCCTATTATGCTGAACAGGATATTTGAAGAGAAATTGCAGACTGCAAAATGTGGCTAATACACTTTGTTGCTCCTATTTAGTATCTGAAACTTTGGAAATAAGTGCTCCTGTGGAAGCTGTGGACCAAGGAGGACCAGAAAAGGAAGAGACGCCACCTTCTGTTGAGCCAGGCCAGTACCATCAGGTTTTCATGCGTTCTTATTAGATAGTTAGTGTTCACTACTCAGAAGTAGTTTGGAGCCAGATGGATTTCAAGCTTGAATGGGTTTCTTCCATTCTTTTTAGCCCGTCTCTTTTCATTTCCATTATGAAATGAATGTGATGCTTGAATCTGCATTTTTCTTTTTTAGTAGTGTCAGTAAAATGTCTGTGAGAGACACTGAAGAGTTCCTGAATTTCCTTGTTCTTATTTATGGGTCAAAAGTCTCTGAGCCTGGAGTTTTTAACTTTATGGTTGAAAAGCAAATTAATTGGAAATATCTTTAGTTAGATTGTTTCTAAGAACCAGAAACATACATTTTGAAACTTTAGAGGTCCCCCCTACTTACTAATCTAAATGTGTTCAGCTTACGCATTTGATTATGTAGGCACCCGTACAAGTGTGTACACAGCCTACAAGGGCTGGCAACATTTTTGCCTTTTTTTTTTTTATCTAAATGTTGTACTAAAAGATAAGTCTGGTGAGAGTAAAATAAAAACCCTGTGTGTCATGTGTGAGTTGAAAGTTTTAGAGAACTGAGTCTGTTCATCCTTTAAAAAAATCCAAATATTTTGTTGTTGAGGTTTTTAATTTAGTTTATTCAAACATAAGATCTGGTTTTAAACGAATATGGCATATTAAAACTGGATTAGAACAGTGAAATGTCAATTATCGTAACGTACAGCTTGCAAGGTGCATGGAAAGACAGTCTCAAGGAAAACAGCCACACAGTTTTTCATACCCGGATCATGTCTTTTTGTATGTCCAAGCGTAATGTCACACTTCTGGAAGCAAGCGTGAGGTTACTCTTCAGAGCCTTACGTAGCACCTTGTACTTACAGAGGAAGAGGAAGACACCGAAGATGCTGGCTTAGATGACTGGGAGGCTATGGCCAGTGATGAGGAGAGAGAAAAAGGTAACTCTGAGTATTCTAGGGCACCTATTGCCCACATATGTGTGTTCCTGAATTACAGCCACACCCACTGACCATACACATGTGTGTTCCTGATTTCTGAATGTTGTTTTAGAAGGTCTCCTTCAAGGTGACAGCTACCCAGAATGCATTTATCCAGACAGTATGGCATGCCTAGCTTGTCTCTAAAACTTACCTACACAAAGCCTAGCACAAGGCAAACATTGGCGCACTCCCTGTTCATGGTGAATAAGATGTAAACTCTGGTCTTTTATGACTAAAACAACTTTCTTTGAGTGTAATTTCTTACTGTTTTCTCTCGTGTACTTTTTACTTTTTTGATTTTTGAGACTCTTCCTTTTCCCTTTTTTTATTTTTTAGTTAACCATGGGTTTCACTGAATTCTGTAAGTTTTAATGTTAATATGGTCTAGTTTCTTGTTTTATAGACTTTACCTAGTGGGTTTTACTCACTATTGTATGGTTTGCTTTTTTTTTTTCCTATATATTTTACCTAGTGAGTTTTTAACCTACCTGGGTTAAAAACTGATGACCAGGGAATGCCATGATTTATATAGTCCCTCTCTCCCTCTCTTCCACCCCACCTCCATTTGTGTTTATGAATATCTGTGGTGCTGGAGAGCGAACCCAGAGCTTTGCATTAACTAGGCAGGAGTTTTACTGGCACTGAGTCATTTCTTTCTCAGAGGCTCTCTGGTTCTCACCATAGAAATACAATGGCTCAGATATTTTGTTCTCAAATGTGATAGAAGCTGTTTAATCTGTAGCATTTTATTGTCTTGGATTTTGTATTGAGACCACTAATTGCTGATTATTTTGTTCAAGATTTTATTATTTTGAGAGTTTGTTCACATATGAGCACACCCATCCATACAAACTCGTTTTATTTTTAAAGACAGGACATCTGCCTAGCCATGTCCTCAACTGTGTGCTCCTGCCTCGGCCTCTGAACGCTGGGGTGCTAGGAGTATGTGCCTGACTGACCTGACTTTAAGATGCCAAGAGTCCAGTGCCGCCTTCTTTCCCAACAGCTTTACAGCTTACATACCACTCCTTTTTTTTCTTTTCATTCTGTTTTTTAACTTCCATTGTTTATCCTTCCTCTTTTTTATATAAATAGTAACGTATTCTCTGGATAGAAGAAATTTTTAACATTTTTTGCTTCATTTTTCTTACTATTTTTTCAAGCTTTATTTTTTATTTTTTTATTTTAGCAGAAGATCTTGAGTATCTTTGGTTTGTTTTGAATCAGAAAATTGAAGCCTTGTGTCAAAAGAGAAAAGTCAAGTAATATTGTTTTTGGAGAATTTCAGGTTCAGGGATTTTTAAATTAAGGCTATTCAGTCACTAGTACACTAGCATCTAAATAACAGATGCATGGGTTTGTTTCATTTTAGACGGTGAGCCAGTGGTCAGTGCATTCATTTGTTATTTCCTGTTTGATCTAGGGTATACCATTCTAGGATTTTATCCCCACTAACAGTGCTAGAGACTAGTGTCCACCCATTCATCTCTCCCTTTGTCTCCCTCCCTGACTCAGCCTTGGCAGGTCTGGACTCGGAATGTCTCCCTGTTTCCAGAACTCTCACAGCACTGTGAGGGACAGGAGCCTCCGTGTTGTGCTGAGCTGAGCTGTCCTGCTGTCAGCCTGCCCAGGGTCCTGGAATGTAGTGGCCTCAGTTCTCACTGCTGGGTGGTAGTCTTCACTGACTACAGATGAATACTTGGTATTTATCAGGAACAAAGTGTAGGGCGACTGCTGTAATTAGTGTAATTTCACTGTTATTTTTCCGTACTTTGTAGTCTCTGTTCTTTTGGTATAAATCTATGATGTTAACTTTTATTTTAAAATCAATTTGTTTTTCCTCAAAGAAGGAAATATGATTCACATAGAAGTAGAAGAAAACCCTGAGGAAGAAGAAGAGGAAGAAGAAGAGGAGGAGGAAGAAGAGAGTGAAGATGAAGAAGAGGAAGGGGACAGTGAAGGCAGCGATGGGGACGAGGAGGACTGCAAGCTGTCGGATGAGAAGGACTCAGGGAAGGCTGGAGACACGAAGCCCAGCAAAGACGCTAGCTCAGACTCCGAGTACGACTCCGACGACGATCGGACTAAAGAAGAGCGGGCGTACGACAAAGCGAAACGGAGGATTGAGGTATCTGTCCGCACTCTGTCTTTGCTTCCTTCCTCAGCCCTTTGTGCTCATTCGCTTGTATAGCTAAAGGCTTAGAGTCAGTGCTTTAACAAATATTAACATGACTAATATCTCTCCAGTTTTTGTAATGTTGGACCAAGCTGTGTTCTTGACACTGTTCTAAACCGGGAGCGTCCCTTTTCCTTTAGACAGGATGGGGCCTGCTTCATCAGAGTCTGATCATTTGTTCCAGATATCAATATCCTGTTGGGTGGTGGCTTAGAGATGTCTGGTGTGTTGAGCGTGGCTCTCAAGGGGCAGATGCTTGCCTTGTGTGTAGAGATGGCTGATGTAAGCACCTGTCTCAGTGTTTGAAATCTGAGTGCTGATGAAGCTTCTTGGCTTATTTTTTCTTTTTGTCTGGTTTTTATGTTTTCATTCCTTTGAAGACAGGGTCGGGTAGCCTAGACCGGCCTTGACTCTTCTGCATCTGTCCCTCAGTGCTAGGATTGTAGCAAGTGCCTGTGCCTGCTTCGCTGTTGCACTTCTCCTATTTAAATCAAGTTCTGTCAGTTAAGTGTAAGATAAAGCGTAGTTTAAGGACTGGAGGTATGACTATAGATACAGTGCTTGCTTCAAATGTAGGACTGAATTCATTCCCGTCCTTCGGGTAACATCTGGACACAGAGGCACGTACCTGTAGCTCAGTGCTCAAGTGATTGGTCAGGTAGCCAAGCACTAGTGAAGTGGAGGCAGGAGGATCAGAAATTCAAGGTTCCCATCACTACATGGTGAGTTTGTCTTCAGTCTGTGCTCAGTGAGATCCTGTGTCTCAAAAAAAGGCAGCTACAGTAAAAGCAGTTGTGTGTAGTCAGCTAACCAAGGTGTGGGGTGTAAGCTAAGAGAGTGGAAAGCACGCACAGTGTTTAATTTGTGATCCCTCCTTCTAGAAACGACGACTTGAACATGGTAAAAATGTAAATACAGAAAAGCTGAGAGCCCCTATCATCTGTGTGCTTGGACATGTAGACACAGGAAAGACAAAAATTCTAGATAAGGTAAGAGAACATGTGCATTAATAGCCTGTGAACAAAGAAGACGTTCCTCTGACAGCTGTGCAGTCGAGCAGCCTGTCAGGGCATCAGCAATACTGTAACTGAGTCAAGGGGACTGGGGGAGGGGGCCCAGGTATCTGTTCAGAGAGCTTTCGTCTGGGGTCACTAATACAGCCACTCTGTCTACAAAGGAGTTCTTCATGCCAAAATACCAATCTCATTTTGCTGTCTTTTCATAGCTCCGTCACACACATGTGCAAGATGGCGAAGCAGGTGGTATTACACAGCAGATTGGTGCCACAAATGTTCCTCTTGAAGCTATTAATGAACAAACTAAGATGATTAAAAATGTAAGTTACCTCATATGTTATTTGTTTTGTTGGCATAAGAAACACCTCTCACTTCAAAAGGCAATTATTAGTGAGCATGGCCCCGGAACACAGATCCAGGTTACCCTGAATTTCAGGTTCCATCATGATAGCAATTTTATGAAGTTTTTATAGTAGGAGAACAAAGTCATATGCTTTTCAAATATGTTGGTAGAAATACCAGGTATGAGAAACTCTTCCTATAAGCCCCAGGCTTTCTGAAGACTGTCATAGCTTTGGGTACATTCCCAAAGGATTTGCTTAATAGTCATAATGATGTTGGAGACCCTCTTTTTAGCACTCTGAAATAACTTGGTGCTGTTGGGCTCTAGACCGCTGGTTGCCCCGCTTTTCAAGGCCCCATTGTTCTGAAGTTGCATTGTTTTTTTCTGTGTTTTACTATCCTTACCCCTTCATGTTTAAAGGCTGATCTCTACACATATGTGCAAGGCCTCAGGGGCTTAAGGGGCTCCTGAGGCAGATCTTTTACGTAAGAGACTATTAGAAGAGCCATGGTTACATAAGGGACTCTGTCTGGGAAAGCAAGGTTGCTCAGTGGGCAGTGCTTTCCTGCCATGCACAAGGGTCTGGTTTTGATGCCTGAGGCAGGAAGATTACTGCATATTTAGGTCCAGTTTGAGGCTCCTAGTCCAGACCAGCATGAGCTGTATAGGAGTTTAAAAGTTGAACCAAATTATATAAATATACTAACTGAATATTTTCTCTATTTACTTGGATGTGCCCACGTTTTCAATGTTAACATAATGAAGGAAGTATAAAGCTTACTGGGACTCATAGTACAAACCCTGTGTGACCTTGTTAGGAAGTAGATAGAGCCTTGCTAGTCACCTAAGCCTTAAAGCCAGTTACCTAAGCCTTATTAGTTCACTGTTTTTTGATCATTTTTGTTTTTGTTTTTACTTGAGTATGACTTCGTTGCCTTTCTTCTTGCATAATTATAAGTTTGTTCATGAGACATCTGGCCATTTACTATCTTAGTGTTGGCTTCTTTGGCCAGTTTTCCAGTTACTTAATATTGTGTTGTTTTTGCAGTACATTGTTTTGAATCTCTGTTTTATGGATTTTATGGATTCTCCTATAGTCCAGGCAGCCCTGAGCCTGCCTTCCAACTGCTGCGCAGACACAAAGCAAGCCTCACTTACCCGTAATTGTGTGTGAGCTGCTTATTTACATCTCCCTGCCAGCACCCAGGCTTAGGACATTGGAATCATGTCCTCAGGCTCGCGAGTACTAGACAGCCCCAGTCCTGGCTCACTGCATTTTAAATTCATACTTCCTCTTAGAAGGTAAAGAAACATTTTTTTTTTTTTTTTTTAGTTTTATGTTTTTTAAGAAGTAGTTGAATCACTTGGAGTTACAGGTGGTCATGATGAGTCACCCAATTTGGGTGCTGGGGCCCAAACCTGGATGCTCTAGAAGGGCAGCCATTGTTCTTGACCATGAGTCATCTTTCCAGCAGCCTTAAGTAATACTTGTGTTGTTCCTCATTGGATGGCTCCTAACAGTGAACCCTTGTGGTTTTGGTACATAAAGACCAAACTTAAAATGAAGCCTACACTGTAGCTCTCTGTACAGCTAGTATGATATCTGTGATTTACTCTTCACAGTCAAGGCACTGAAGTGGAAACAATACAATTCCCAATACATGTTCATTTAAGACAAAAACAGATTTGAAGCCTCATGCATTTCCATCACTGTGACATAGATGAGAGCGGGAAAACGCAGATCATAGAAAAGGTTGTGATTCTGGATCATTGTATTAGGGTCAGAAGGCTTGTGATGTGTGCTGGGTGTACTGGTACATGCTTTTAATATAGCACTTGAGAGTTTGAGGCAAGGGGATTGCATGTTGGAGGCCAGCCTGAAATTTATATTAAGACTCAAACAAACTCCAAGGGCTGTGGGTGTACATCACTTCTAGAATGTTTCCTGTGGCTGTCCAGAGCCTAAATTCACCACCTACACTGTAGAATGAGTGACTGAGTGAATGAAGGAATTAGTAAACGATTGTACTCAATAACATTGTCCAGGTAATTAAATGCTTGTATTTAAAACAGGATGTGCATTTATTAACACTTTTGATCCATTTGGTCAGCATTATTAAACTATAATTTTGAGATAGTTTTGGTATTTTAGATTTATTTAAAATTGGGCCATGTTTTATTTATGGTGTATCTGTATGTAGGTGTGCACATGCCATGGCGGGGACAACTTTCAGGAGTCACTCTCCTTCCACCATGAGATCATAAGATCTGGTGACCAAATCAGTAGTTGACAGGCTTGTATTGGAAATGCCTCTAACCACTGAACCATCCAGTCCTCAGATAAATTCTATAGATATTGTCAAAATCTTTTTGTTATTTTTGTATTTTAAGACATGGTTAATCTGTGTAACCCTTGCTGTCCTGGAACTCACTCTGTAGATCTGCCTGCCTCTGCCCACTGAGTGCTGGGTTAAAGGCATGCGGACAGATACACACACACACACACACACACCAAGTCAGCTTTTGTAGATAATGCAGATAGATGACTGTTCTTCACTGCCATTTGAATCAGATTTATTTAAACTACTTTCAGACTTACATACAACTTCAACAAAAATTATTTCCTTTTTTTCCATAAAACTTATTTTTATGTGTGTGTATCTGCATGTGTGTGGCTGCCTGTGAGAGCCTAACAGTGGGTAGCTGGATCCGGAGCCACAGGTGGTTTTGAGTTGCTTGATGTGACTCCTGGAATCAAACTTGGATCCTCTGTAAGATCAGCGCATGCCCTTAAGTACTGAACCATCTTCAGTCTCTACAAAACTTTGATATTAAAGAGAATATTAAACATTGTGCTGTCTGACTCCATTTTAAGATTATTCTTTGGGAAAAGGAAGCAGTGGTGTGGTCAAGCTTTGGTAAATAGTTTTGTAAAGAAGCTTTCATTGTTTCGACTGCTCTTAGACTCTGCATCTTTCTCTTCCATTGCTAGTTTGACAGAGAGAATGTCCGAATCCCAGGGATGCTGATTATTGATACTCCTGGACACGAGTCTTTCAGGTAAGACAGCGTTTGCCATCAGACATGACTTAACTCAGTGAGCCAAAACACTGGGGGGTAGTCATTAACTCTGAATAGTTCCTTGGTATCTGCAGTATCATAATTAATCTTCTGATCATCATTGGTTTTATAATGTTTCCTGTGCTTTCTTGGTTTCTATAAGAAGACATGTTTTATAATTGGAAAGAGCATCACTTCTGTGTAAGAAAACTTCTTCATGAATTCCTGTTCTAATTTCTGCAGACTATTACAAAGGGAATGTTGTTTTCACTTCACTATATTCACACACACACACACACACACACACTCTTAGAGGAACTTGTGGCATTAGCTTATCCCAGCAGCCTCAATTTTCATGTCTGTTAGGTGAGTGTCCGGCCACTTAAGGGATAATGGGAGTCCTTAATACACAGCTGCATGCCCTGCACGTCCGGGGTATGGCCTGAGGTTCAGGGACAGCTGAGGAAGGTCACGTTCATGCCAGCTAAGCCAGACTCCCCTTGTTGTCACCCTCGACTGCATGTGTAACACCTATTCACCCAGCACTCACACTCACTGGGGTTCAGTTGAGCCCCCTTCCCTGCTGTGCCTGGCAGTGGACATGTTTTACATCTCCGTGCACTTTCCAGTCAGATATCCTAAAAGTCTGAAATTCAGTGTGTGTCTCAGAAGGGTTTGGAGTTTTGGGTCAGAGATGGCAGTTCTGCCTGTGTATCTATCCTAGAGGTGATGTTGTGCACATGTGAGAGGATTGTGTAGTCCGTATTGCAAACCATATTTATCACTGGGATTTGGCTATCTGTGTGTTGCTCATGACCAGTCAATCCCTGAAGAACCAGAGAGACTGTACGTGTTTTCTTCTGTCTCTTTAGGCTTTACAAAGAAATTATACATTTAAGCTTAGGGAAAATACTGAAAAGACCTCCACTTACACAGTTTTTTTTTCCCTTTGACAGTAACCTGAGAAACAGAGGAAGCTCTCTTTGTGACATTGCCATTTTAGTTGTTGACATTATGCATGGTTTAGAGCCCCAGACAATTGAATCAATCAACATTCTCAAATCTAAAAAGTGCCCCTTCATTGTTGCACTTAATAAGGTAAGCACTCATCTGAAAATACTTTTCTTTCTAAGATTTGTTTCATTTTTTATTAAAGCGTGTGTCCTTGTGTGGATTTGTACACATGGGAATCCTGGTCTCCAAGGAGTCCTGAAGACTCACAGTGCTTGTGAGCTGCCACCTGGCTGCTGGGGACAGAACTTGGCTCCTCTTGCCAGGCAGTATGAGCTTTTGAGCACCATCTCTTTACCCTGTGTTAGACTAGGAAGACTTAAAAGAACAGTTCGTTATATACATGTGTGCGTGTGTGTGTGTGTGTGTGTGTGTGTGTGTGCGCGTGTGTGTGTGTGTGTGTGTGTGTGCGTGTGCGTGTGTGTATTAAGCCTAGAAGCCCATTAGATGAGTGAATTAAAAAATATGCCTTATGTGCAAAATGGAGCATTCATTCGTAAGGAAGAGTGGACTAGAGATGTGACTTGGTAGAATGCTTGTGTGACATACACGAGGCTCAGTTTAGTCAGTGTGGAGGACAACCGGTCACCAGTCATCTGAAGAGTGAAAAGATGCCACTTTCAAGAAATGGATAGGGCTGAGCACCATGTAGGAAGTCACATTCATAGAAATGCTACTTGTCCTCTCATATATTGATTCTTGATTTAACTTCTAAAAAGCAAAAATAGAAGGAGGAACTATTTAGGAAGAAGAGAATCAAGAGAGAGGAGAGACAAGAAGAAAATAGGAATGGTGAATTTGTTTAATTATATATGTGTATGAAAATAAGGTGCTCATTATTATATAATTAATATATGCTAAGTTTAAAAACAAGATAGAAATCTAGTGTAACATGAAAGCTGTGTAAACAATTCTGAATTGTCACTCTCCAGAATGCAGTCCCTCTAACCCAGGCACATGCTGACTTTACAATATTGTCCCTTTGTCTCTGTACTCATTCTGGTAGGGACTGTGGTGTGTGCTCTTTCTAGTGTCAGTGTGTCCTGTTGTCACAGCCATCTCCCTTCTTTGCGTATTGTTAGATAAGCTGTAACACTTTTAACTTAGGGTAACAGGATAATGTTCCATTCTCTAGTAACACCAGTCTTGGGTGAGTCCCTACTGTAGCATAGATGGATTGTAGTTCCCAGTTGCTTATTAGTAGTGTAGCTATGGATATTTGTGTATAGTCATTTATTTTTGTTTGCTTTAAGTGAATAGTTAATAGAAGAATTGTTGCATCATATGTATGTATAGATGTTCAGTTCTGTGAGAATTTTTTTCTTTTCTTTTGGTTTTCTTGGTTTTTCGAGACAGGGTTTCTCTGTGTAGCCCTGGCTGTCCTGGAACTCACTTTGTAGACCAGTCTGGCCTCGAACTCAGAAATCCCCCTGCCTCTGCCTCCCAAGTGCTGGGACTAAAGGCGTGCGCCTCCACGCCCAGCATAAGAATAAATATTAAGACTGTACAACAGCAGAACCCATCTTGGACTGTCATACCCCATTTACCACTGGATCATTCTCGTGTCTTCTCCAGAACTCAGTTTCCTGCCAGTATCATTTTGGTTCAGGTCATCCTTAAAACTGTCTTTTAAAAAAGTATAACTAATGGTAACAAAGCTCTGTTACCTTTCTTTTTAATGACAAAAATGTGTTTCTTCAAAAGCATCATTCTTGAAGATATTTTCACTTGTTATGGAATTCTACTTTTTTCCCTTAAATGTTTTCCTGCTTTTGCTGCTTCCATCTTTTCCTGTTACTCTGCGTGTTTTTTATATTGCTTACTTTTAAGACTTTCTCCTTTTTAGAATTTTATCTGTGTGATTGTGTAATAGGTCAATCATATTTGAGTTGTATTGAATTATATTAGTGTTCATCTAGTCTTTATCTTTATTGGTGATTGTTCAGATATTCTCTACTAAATTTATTACTTAATGTCACATGATAAACAAGCTAGGGCGGAGTATTTTTCCCCCAATCAGATTCTCTCTGTGCGGTGTTGCTGCTTCTCAGTGCTCTGTCTTCAAGATCACTTATCTTTTCTTTTTCCAGTAAAACTGGGTTTTTAGATCATCTCAGGTTTTCCTTCAGCTCTACAAACATTAGCCCTTTTTCTTTTTGCCTTTTTGTCAAGGTTAGAACAAATGTTAAGTATATTTTCAGAAATTATTTTAAAGACCTCAAGCAGTAATTTGATCCTGACAGTCATCTTAGGTCTGTCCCTCCTTAACTGGGTTTTCTCTTAGTGACAGACAAAGCTGCTTCCTTACCTTGTCAGTGTGGGCTCGCTGTCAGGTGACACAGTCTCTGTCATTATTTAGTGATTAATTCCTTCTCTTATTCTCATACTCACAGGGGAGATATGGATAAACAAAATTAGTATCTTTTAGATTGATGCATAATTGGATAGATTTACAGGTTCAGTATATTGATTTCTGTTTGCAGATAGCATTTCCTTCACCTGAAATATCTCACAGATTGACAAGTGAGGAAATAGTCTCTTGTTATTAACTAGTCAGACTGATTATTTCTAGATTGAGCAAGGAAGCAGTTACTACGTCATCCTGACTGGCACTTGCTGTCATCAGTCCTTGCCTATCTGCTGATTTAATAACTCACATGTTAGTGTTCATAGGATCATTCTAGGACCTTCTGTTCTGCAGAGAGCAGGTTTACACCAACTCACTGGAGGCTAAAATGGACAGCATGCCACCTCAGCAGTTTCTCATCTGAGAGCTTCATTTGCACAGTCTCTAACGGGGGCCTTTTGTACAAGAAAATGCCTGAATTCTTTATACTGTGTGTGTGTGTGTGTGTGTGTGTGTGTGTGAATGCGTGCGCAGAGAGACACAAATTAGGAGCTTATAACCTTTAATGTTGGATTTTTGAAATGTTTCTGATAAATGTTTTCCAGATTGACAGGTTATATGATTGGAAGAAGAGTCCTGATTCTGATGTGGCTGTTACTTTAAAAAAGCAGAAGAAGAATACAAAGGATGAATTTGAGGAGCGTGCAAAGGCCATTATTGTAGAATTTGCACAGCAGGTAAGGAGAATTTCTTTCTGAAGGACCTAGCAGAATGTCCCCTCTCAGCTGGGTACTTTTTTTTTTTACTCTCCTGGCTTTTGCTGTTTTATTGTTAGTTTTTCTGAGATGGGGTTTTACTGTTTCCAGGCTGGTGTTAAACTCCAGGGCTCCTGATCTTCCTTCCTCAGCCTCTGTCTGACTGGGTACTGGGTGCACAGTTCTTTGCTCGATCCATTTTTAACACCAGACAGCTTTCTCTCTGCAGCCCGAGCATTCTCATAAACTACATTGATTTAGAAATTGTGTTTTCCTTTTTCTCTAAATGTCTATACAATTATTTCTGGATTGTGTTCATTTCGGGGTTTTTGTTTGTTTAATGCGGGGCTTGAGTGTTTAGATAAGCACTTACCTACTGACCAGCAGTACTCTGGGTGTATTTGTGGAATTTAAAAATAGCTAGACCTGGGCCTTCTGTTAATGGTGCTCTGTGCTGCTCTTGCTTCTAGGGTTTGAATGCTGCTTTGTTTTATGAGAATAAAGATCCCCGCACTTTCGTGTCCTTGGTACCTACCTCTGCACATACTGGTGATGGCATGGGAAGTCTCATCTACCTTCTTGTGGAGTTAACTCAAACCATGTTGAGCAAGAGGCTTGCACACTGTGAAGAGCTGAGAGCACAAGTCATGGAGGTAATCATCAGGCTTCCTTGCCACGCTACAGCCCTTCAGTAATGGACATGCACTGCTTTTAGAGTTGGTGACATGCCTTCAGAGAGAGAGATATCTATATATCTATATCTATATATGTGTGTCTTGTTTGTTTGAGAACAGGTTAAAGCTCTCCCAGGAATGGGCACCACAATAGATGTCATATTGATCAATGGACGTTTGAAGGAAGGGGATACAATCATTGTCCCTGGAGTAGAAGGGCCCATTGTCACTCAGATTCGAGGCCTCCTTTTACCTCCTCCTATGAAGGAATTACGTGTGAAGGTAAGCAAAGGTGGCGGGTGTGGACATGAGGACGACACAATGCTTATATCTACAGATGCCATTCTGTCTTTCTGAGGGCTGCTTGGCATAACACACAGCACACATTTGTCCCTGTCCTTGTGTTACTGCAGAAGTGGACATGGGTAGTCAAGTTACTAGGACTGCCTAAGGATCGACAGCCTTGGGTGCTGCATGGAGAGTCGTGACTGACAGTCTTCCTGTGGAAGTGGAGCCATTCTTAGTGCTGCCCCTTCTCAACTAAAAAGCACTTCATATTTATAATCCACTCTATGGCTTTGTTGTGCTGTCATTCTACGGGCATGGAAAGTGCACTTCTTTGTGCACCTTCTGCTAACTTGGGCCTGTTTTCCCAGTGTGTGCAGGACACATCTCAGTGTTACCCCAACAGGAGTTAGAATCCTCCATCTGTACTGTGGCTTTCAGTCTGACATCTGTGCCTGCTCTGAGCCACCATCCCTTTCTCCTTCCTTCTGTCCTGGTAGGCATAGCTGGCTACAGTTGGCTCACTCCCCTCTGCCAGCAGAGCTTTGTGTTTATTCCCTGTTTCTCCCCTCCCTTTCACTCTCCCATTTTTTCCATAGATTCTGTAGTTCTGAATAGTTGTCTGTCTTTACTTTTTATGTGTTGCAGTATCTTCTAACCTTTCCTGCGTTATTTTGAGAAACAGACTATGCTGTAGGTATTGTTTCTTGTGCAGAGTTTAAGAACTCTTTCTCCATATGGTCACAAAATACATCAGTGCTGTTGAGAGAAATTCAATGGAAAATATTTTTTTCTCTAGAACCAATATGAAAAGCATAAAGAAGTGGAAGCGGCCCAGGGAGTAAAGATTCTTGGGAAAGACCTTGAAAAAACCCTGGCTGGCTTACCTCTCCTAGTGGCCTACAAGGATGATGAAATCCCAGTTCTCAAAGTAAGTTCATTAGCTTTTTTTCCAGTGCTGTTTAGATGAACCAGTTTCCCTCCCAGGGGCCCAGACTAACCTTCAATTCATCATCTTTGTGCATTAGCCATACATACATCTTTTTTTACCTAGAGATGCCTCTTCCTCATAAATCAAGTCTATTGTATTGGGATTGTTCAGGTCCTGTTTAGCCATACTGTTGAGGTATCGTGGGTGTAACTTTCTGTCATTTATAGGAGGTACAGTCTTAGAGCAGACTTCCTTATCCTGCCTCTTAAAATCTTTACACCCTGTTCCGTGATGTTCCCAGAGCTTGGGTGCAGGCAGTGGTTACACTGTACATGTATCCTTTTGAGGCTAAGATCCCATGATCCATTGATCTGTGAATTAAGACGTGCCATGATTTCTCTACGGGCCCGAAACTTGTTTGATGTGAGGTGAGAGTCCACTTACTGTGAACATCAGATGTGCTTTAGAATGCAGTAAGGAATGACGCTGCTCTGCTATGGTCCTGATCCTCTCGGTAGGTGGCTAGGGTTCTAGTACCAGGCAAGAGCTCCCTACTGTTGAGTGGGCCTAGTCCACCTAGACAGCTCTTGTTTACCACCACTATATGGATGTCAGTCACTACTATAAACTTTTAGGGACATCTTATCATTGTAGTTCATAGACATCTCTGCTGGATGGGACTTTTGTGTGCACTCATATGTAAGTAATGTTATTGTTTGGGTCCTGTTTAGTCATACTGTTGAGGTATCATGGACATGGCCTGATTGTGCCACTAAAAATGGCCTGCAGGCCTGTAGAAGGGATGCTCTTATAGAGGATCCATCGCCCATGTGGTGACGCCCAGCTATCTCCAACTCTAGTTCCAGGGAGCTCACCCTCGTTTCTTACCTCCATGGGCACCAGGCATACATATGATGCATATAAATACATGCAGGCCAGGCTTTCATACTCATAAATCTAAGTTTGTGTATATAGACTAAGTACATAATTTTATGTCAGTATAACCTATTCCTTGAGGCTTTATCAAACATCCTCTTGCCCTCCTATCCTTCTGCTTTGACTTCCCTCCCCATCCCTAATTCAAGTCTACTCCCATATCTTATCACCTGTATCCTGCTGTTCTCCTTACCAGTGTTTTGTTGAGTGGTAGGGATGCTCGCTGAAATGGACATCTTGTAAAGGTCATTTACTGTCCTTTTTCAGAAAAGTGGGTTCTTTCAAGTTATTTGTACTATCATGAAGTTGTATAAGTTTATGTGCATGATTTTAAATGTTCATTTTCCTAATTTAAAAAACCCAGGCTTCATAAAACCACATTTCAAACGTGGAGAGAAAAGGCCAAAAGCCCTTTAAAAGTAAATGGTCTGGAGAGATGGCTTAGCATTTAAGAGCACATTGGATCGAGTAGTCACATCTGGTAGCTCTAGGGGGATCCAGTGCCTCTGGCCTCTACCTGCATGCACCCACAGACAGAAACACTGTTTTTGCTATGTTTCAGTTTTGCATTGTAAGTCTTCTGTGTAACTCAGCCTGGCCTGCATGTATTTGTCTGATGGGAAGATCAGTTGGCCCATATCCAATGAAAAGCAGGCTCTAGTCATAGCTTATTTGCTTGCCAAAGAGAAAATAGAACTGTTGCTTGCTGTCAGGCATACAGGCCTGTAAGCCACCTTCAGTATTTAGGCAAAATCGGGTCATGTCATTAGAGAATATATTACCTCAGGCCGGAGAGTGGAGTGTATTTGTCTGCAGTTAGGTGAAGAGTTAGGTAATTCCACATTTGAGGCTTGGGGTTGCCACATATTTGTGTGGTCCTCATGAAGGATGACATTCTTCCCAGTCATACTCTCTTTACTAAGTGCTGCAGAGATTTAGTCTATTTTCTATTAGCGTAAGGCAGAGATGAAATGGGTTAGAATAGGGTAGGGTGGCTTATGCCAGTCTCTTTTCTACAACAGACTATGTCCTAATCTATGCTTTCAGGTGGGTGAAAGTTAACATAAGGGTGGAGATAAAGGTGCACTTTGTCATGTTTGATGTCTTTTCAAGGATGAATTGATCCATGAGTTAAAGCAGACACTAAATGCTATCAAACTAGAAGAAAAAGGAGTTTATGTCCAGGCATCTACACTGGGCTCTTTGGAAGCTCTTCTTGAATTTCTGAAAACATCAGAGGTGCCAGTAAGTAGCTACCCAGCTTTGTAAGCATATGGTGGTCATGATGGGTTGTTACAATTACCTGATGCATGCTAAACCTGGAAACTCTTTTACAGTATGCAGGAATTAACATTGGCCCAGTCCATAAAAAGGACGTTATGAAGGCTTCAGTGATGTTGGAACATGATCCCCAGTAAGTACTCTCTGCTTGTGTTTGTCTTCAGGCTCTTTAGTGTGACTCACTCCTTCTCACTGAATGATCTTTGATGTTCCAGGTATGCAGTAATTTTGGCCTTTGATGTAAGAATTGAACGGGACGCACAAGAGATGGCTGATAGTTTGGGAGTTAGAATCTTTAGTGCAGAAATTATTTATCACTTATTTGATGCCTTTACAAAATACAGACAGGACTACAAAAAACAAAAACAAGAAGAATTTAAGTAAGTTGTTTTTATTTACTTTGATAAGAATGCAGACAATAGTATTAGCTGTGTTCTGAAGTGGTATTAATGACCCAGGAGCTGCTTTCTGGGACAAACATTCCTGTGTGTGTTTATGTATGTGTATGCATGTGGTAAGAGGGAGAGGGGGGGGGGGAGAGGTGGAGAAGGAGGGAGGGAGGGAGGGAGAGAGCGAGAGAGAGAGAGATCAGAAGCAGACCAAGTAGTCAGTATGTGGTGTGCACACACAGAACAGTACTTATGGCAGCCACACTGGCAGAGTGTACTTCAGAAAACATGGCCATTATAAAGTTGAGTACAGGAGTAACATCCTAGGCTGCAGGAAAAGTTGAGCTATGTGTTTACTTCCCCCGTCCCTGCCAAATCACGTCATGATTACATTGGTGGTTACTACATGGACGGCTGTGTGGTTAGGAAGTCTTGAGGTTACCAGAGTTGCCTAGGAAACAGAAGCTCAGGACTTAAATTGTCCTAATGTGCTTCCAGCACGTGAATGACAAAGGACAGGAACTTTGTGGTAGCTTTTTTTTGAAAAGACTAGGAATATGAAGAAGAGGAATATATAGATGGATGACTGCATGCATGACAGACATGTCAGCAAGTTCTACCCATGTTCTAAACTCCAGGACATGGTTAGCAAAATATGTTACCTTTGGGGGCAAGGCATCGCCATCTGGCTGGGGCATGAACATGTTCCCTGATGTAGCTTTGAATTGGGTTAGAACTTTGTGGCATTCATCCAATAAACTTGCCACCCATCTACACTTGCTTTCTGTTCATTGAATTGGTGAGCTTGAGGGCTTTTTGCTTTCTTTTTACTTTCAGGCACATAGCAGTATTTCCCTGCAAGATGAAAATCCTCCCTCAATACATTTTCAATTCTCGAGATCCAATAGTAATAGGGGTCACTGTGGAGGCTGGTCAAGTGAAACAAGGAACACCTATGTGCGTTCCAAGCAAAAATGTAAGTTCCAGGCCAACATCAGTGTTCTTATCTCAAGCAAGTGGTGTTGTTCAACCTTGATGCTCCGTCTTCCCCTAGGTGGTATCACTTCAGTAATGTCCGTCTGCATTCCTAAGTCACATGTTTGCTTACTCCTGGACAGATTTATGTTGTAATCTCAGTGGAGATGTGAAGAGTCCAGCTCAAATATGTTAGGGACATTATTCATTTGTATTTGTCCATTCTCTCCTTTATAGACAGACTTACTGAAAGGGAACCTTCAAGGGGGTTCCAACACTATGCAGGTCACCAAAACATTATTTCTCAGCGACACTGACCCCATTGGATTTACTTTGGAAAGGGCAACAAACTTGTGTTTTCCTTCCACTTCTCGCAGGCCAGTGGCTACTCGTCATGTGCTACCTACTGTCAAGACATGGTGATCTAGGTTCATCTAGTACTTTTCTAGTACTTTTCTGACCTAGGTGGCACGAAGAACTTTCAGTTAGTACTGGTACTTTCTGGTGTCACTTTGAGCTGTTGGCTCTGTAACTCAGATGCCTCCTGTGCCTCCATCTTTCTGGCTTATTTGTGACTAGCTGTATGTCCTATGCCTGAGAGTTTACAGCAGGACCACAAAATTACACTAGGGCAACAGACATGCCAGTCTTCAGAGAATTGTTTGGTTTTGGCTGCCGTCTTGGGTGTGGGGTAGATGGGGTGGTGTGGAGAAATTAATGTGGACACTGCAGGGTTAGACCAAGCGCAGCTGTCATGATAACCTATGTGAGTCTCTGACATTGATCTTTATTTTACAGTTTGTTGACATTGGGATAGTAACAAGCATTGAAATAAACCACAAGCAGGTGGATGTTGCAAAAAAAGGACAAGAGGTCTGTGTCAAAATAGAACCTATCCCTGGGGAATCTCCCAAAATGTTTGGGAGACATTTTGAAGCTACAGATATACTTGTCAGCAAGGTAAGTATTTTACTAGCAAAAGTAGCATATTTTCAGACTGAAAACTTCAGAAATCTTAGTCCCTTTTATCTGTCTGGTTGCCTATTGCAGTAGTTCAGAGAACTAAAATATGGCTTTGGGAACATCAGGTGTTGATTCTGATAGACAGCGGTAGTGCCTCCTGACAATCTCAGGGACTCCAGAGCCACAGATGTGGGCTTCTCCCTCTGAAAGCAGGCTGCAAAGCACCGCCTTTCTGTTGCTTAAGTGAGATTTGGCTTTCTTTCATGGACACAGTTGTTGTACCTTTGGCTCACCCTGTTTGTGCCTGGGCTATTGCAGATCAGCCGGCAGTCCATCGATGCACTCAAAGACTGGTTCAGAGACGAAATGCAGAAGAGTGACTGGCAGCTTATTGTGGAGCTGAAGAAAGTATTTGAAATCATCTAATTTTCCCACCTGGGACAGAATTTGGAGTGATGTAATATTATGTTGTGATATTACCAACGGAACAGACGTTTGGACGCTGATGGACTTAGGTGTATAAAATGTTTTCCATGAGAAACCAAGCAACTTACACTGGTTTGACAGTGGTCAGTTCCCCGCCCCACAGTCCAGCGTGCCTGCACTCACCCACCCTTCCTTTAAGACTTGGCTGCTGTTTTAAAGTTTGCCCTTCCTTCAAATTTGGATTTTTATTACAAATCTAAATCTTTCAATTTTATACTGATTAAATCAGTCCTGCAGTATTTGATTAACCAAGCTTCTACAGATTTTGTGATTCTTGGGACTTTTTCGATGTAAGAAATAAGTTTATGGGTATTCTTTCCACAGTGACTTACCCTTCTCCCACCCTTAGCGACTTTTCTAACTAGAAAATGTAGGTAGGGACTTCGCTTTTTCCTTCTGCTCTGTGTGCAGCCATGGCTGGCTACAATTACTGCTTGTACTAGTCAGGAGAGCTCATTGGAACAAACTGCCAATAAAGAGGAGACACTGCAGTCGAGTAGGTTCTGCTAGGCCTCCATTCTAGCTCATCAGCACCTGCTAACGCTTGCCCTCAGAGGGGCGCTCTGCATACATTCCATTGTTTGCTTCTGCATGATTAGACCTCAGTGATTCATCCACACACCTCATGACTAGACTGCATAGTTACTCCTGAGGACCCAATAGCATCCTTTGAAGAAACCTGTTGTAGGAGAACTTGAAGTTCAGAGTGTTCATTCGTTCAAAGTATCCACTACAAATGAATGTATTATAAGAAATGTGTTATGACACAGCACACACTAGAGAAGAGATATTATTTTCTCAACATCATCTCGAACTTGAGTTAGGTAATAAATCCCAGGCTAGGATTTTATTGGTTTTCCTTGTTCACAAAACTAGTAAAATGCTGGCATTGGACTGTTGAGCAATTTCACAGCTTTTGGACATCTGTAGCAGGCTGGCTTGGAGGTCCAGCCTTTAAGTAGAATAAACTGTTGCTAGTTCCTTTAGGGATTCACAAGAAAAAAAAAACCTGTACAAAATATACATACAGTTCTTTATTAAACAACTGTAAACACTTCACTGTAAAAATCCATAAAACTTTATAAACAAACGTTTTGTAAATAGAATCTATGCTACAAGTAAAAGAATTAACACAATTATTTACATGCAATACTGACAAATTTGGCACTTTTTTGAAAAGAAATGTACAAAACACTTGCTTAAAAAGAAATGTAGAATTATGAAAACTCAGAGCATCACTATCATGCACTTTGCAAATACCTCACAAGCACTGCTGGCACAGCGCAGAGAGCCCCAGGCCCTCTGCACAGCAGTCAGGTCACTTTCAGTGTGCTTCCATAAGTCTGCTGTAAAACCACCTGAACATTGTCAAGAATAAAGTCAAACGCCATGTTCCATACAGACTCCACCGACTGCTGCATCAACCTGAAGGTGAGGAAGAGGCACCACTGAAGAGAAAGCTCCAGCACGCATGGTTGTCCTTCAGACTTAGCTTCATTCTTGGTTTTTTTTTTCTTTTTTTTTTTGAACTGGATACAGTGGCTCACGCCTTTAATCTCAGCCACTGAGTTTAAAGGCCAGCCCAGACAGTAAAACCAAGTGTTAAGAAAATAAACTTGGTTTAAAAGGCCTATTAGGGCACTCAGAAACATTTCATGGTCACTTGTGTATTGGACATATAACCATGGGAGTGATTATTTTTAACTTAGTATTCCTGTCAACATTATTATATGGCATTTAAAACCAGGAACCTTAAAAACCTGTTCTATCCATATGCCCTCAATTGACTGTTGGGACATGCTTTTTTTTTTTCCTCTTTAAGTAAAAAATTAAATAAATTACCTTTTCATGTATTTTATAACCAGATCCAATTTTTCCAAGTCTTTCTCCTCTATGAGGTCAGTGCAGTATCTCACAACCTGCAGGATGTCTTCTTCCATCGGATCTAGGGAGGAGGAAAACCCCAGGTGAGGACCCAGCACGCCTTACAGCTTGTAATGTTAGACAAGGGGCTCGAGCCATTGTGCTCAGGTCCTGTTCTCGAATCACAGAGCTACCACACAAACCTGAGATAGTAGTGATCCACTCTTTGAGCAAGGTCTTCACATCACTGAATTCCACAGCTCCAGCTAGGTTGGGTGCTGCTGGTCTAAAACAGCTGCTCTGGCCTGGCAGTAAACTAGATAGGTCCTGTGCACCAGGGGTAGAAGCCGAGACTTCTTCCTGTTGAGGAAGTGAACGAGAATGCTGTATTCAGACAGTGTCAAGTACATTAAAATCTAGTAACAGTCAGTATTTTGTTCCAGTTACCAGGGGTCTCTCTGAAGCCATTCCTTCATGTTGTAGAAAACCATCCATTAACTTCTGGGGGCTTCCATATGCCCCTGGCAGAGTTTTTGCAGGACTGCTAAGCAGCTTATTTTTCAAAGGACTCTTTCTGGGAGAACCAATGAGGTTCTTCCTCTTGTTCCTCTTGTCTTTCATTGCTGGTGGCTTTAGCTGAAGTAAAGGATTCTTTGGCACTAAAAGAGGAGGTATGAGAGTCTCAAAATGCAATCAGGTAATAATACCATTGACTCTTTGTCCTTCCAACCCCCCCTTACAACCAAGAGCAGGAAAGAAGGCCAGGCACGCCGTGGCTTAAGGCATAAAGTCCTCCGAGCTCAGCTGTACAACTTCGTATTCTCATTTAGCAGTTACGTAGGTTTAATAAAATGTGTGTTCAGGGACTCATGTTTTGAGATTTCATGTTTTGAACCCACATTCTTTCAAACAGCAGTCTCAAAGGACAAGTAGCTTGACTTGTATCCAAAAATACTAAGACCAGCACAAGTACCAACCAGCAGTGACTTACAGCACTCGCTACTCGTCTGCCTTGATCACTTCAGACACTCTCTAGGATGAACAGTTATAACACAATGATGTCATCACCCTAGTCCCTTTTTGGGACATGACAGTTCTCTCCTCTTACCAGATGTACTGGTTGGCTGCTGATGAGTAGTGTCCTCTCCCTGCCTTTGTCTTTGATCATATGCTGCTTTCAGCTCCTTTTGAAGCTCAGCAGGAAGGGCAGCAAAGACATCAGGGTCCACCTAGTACAAGGAAAGTCACACCTAAATTAATTCTGGAGGACAGCTAGACTGTTTTCAAATCACTTTAACAGGTCCTTAAACAGCAAAGCTAGGACAAAACCTTCCAAGACACTGGATATGAGCAATCCAATTTCTGTGCTAACTAATCAGAACAAGACACTCGGTTACAAAATGGGAAGCCAAAAACACATGGACACTTCTGGGCATCTTCCCCTATTCAGGAGGTCTCATGATCTGTGTGAACCAGTAAAGTCAACAAAGAGTGTCTTCCAGAATCTTTAGGGACCAACACCTGCCTCCCACATCTCTTCCCTCTGGTGCTGAGGTGCCAACCACTGTCTGCAGAAGTGCAAGCTCCTCAGGAATTAGATAGAGGAGAGGACAGGTGAGAAAAGCATGACTGAAGGTCCCTGACATCAACGTACTTGTGAGAATGCTGGAAGGGCAATTACACTAATCTTGCTGTCACTATTACAAGGTTCTTGAGGCTCTGGGATCTGTAATAAAACTGTTCCAACAGGATGTGGCAACACCCCTGAACTGCAGCCATTTACTGGTTCTTTCTTCTTTCCACGTGGCTCTCCCTGCTGAGCGGCACAAACTTGTTCTATTTGTTCCCGGAGATCAAGTGGGAGCGCTTCTAAAACAGACTGGTCAATCTGTAAAATACCAAATGTGAACTTGATGCTCAGAAATAAAAGTTTCAGGAACAGTAAAAGTTCAGACCCTCGGCCTTCAAAAAGCTAGTCCCTACCCTATCTTGATGGGCACCGAAGCCCGAGTCTGAAGGTGAGTGCAGAGTAGGAGTCAGTAACATACAAGGGAGTCCACATATGACTCACACAACACCTTGCAGTAAGAACTCACCCATGGAAAGGGACAACAGAAAATACCTTTTCAGATGGGAGAATCCCCCCCCCCCCCAAAATATTATCATCCTATACTTAAAAGGTTTTTGTTTGTTTGTTTGTTTTTTGAGACAGGGTTTCTCTGTGTTCCCCTGGTTATCCTGGAACTCAGAAATCTGCCTGCCTCTGCCTCCCAAGTGCTGGGATTAAAGGCGTTCGCCACCACTGCCCGGCTTAAAAGTATTAAGATAAAAAGGTATTTATTTATACAAGCATTAGGGTTTCTCCCTCAAGCATGAGAACTGCCTCTTTTCCTTAGATCTGGAGACAGCATTTTCATTTTCTTTAGCCCCGCCCCATGTGAACTCATGTAAAAAGAGGATGGGATACACCTGACACAAAGCAGACTAGCAAACAAGGGAACCTGCACAAGTGGGAGCAGCTTAAGTGAGAACAGTAAGACATGAAGTTGACTTTGTATGCTGACCAACAAGGGAAGAATACCACTTTGTTCTTAGTACAAAACTGACTTAAGGACCAAAACCCATACCTGGGATGGTGATGGGACCTCTATACTGAGGTTCAGCCGTGACTGTCCACTGACAGGAGAGTGCAGGCCATTCCATTTTCTGGAACACTCTCCACTGTTAGTGTCAGGACTAACACTAGCTGCCAGATGTGCAGAGAGCGGAGACAATAAACCACAAGCTCTAGAGGTGGAGGACACTTCCAGATCCACAGCAGCCAGAAATACTACAGTTGTAGGAAACAAATCAAACAGCCTCTTTAGCTCATGGGAAGGGGGAGAAATCGCCAAGCCCCTCCACCCCGATCACTTCATTCTTTTCCTTACAAATCGTTCTAGATTCACAATTTAGAATGTAATTTTACTTTTAAAACAAAGCAATGAAAGGGCACAGACCCATGTGGATTTAAAATGGAACTTCTTACTCCCCGAGGACTTGGTGGAGCAGAAAGCAGCCGCACACTGAGGGCCACCCACCTTCCTTGTGTTCCTCTTCTGTGGGTTTCTTGGCTTTCTGAAGTTGGAAGAGATCACGGACAGAATGTGGCCGACCAGAGAAGAGGCTTGACTGAGCTGATGGACGACTTGAACATGTGGAAAGATTTGAATTAGCAGGAACCAACTGATTCACTTGAATACCAACCTAGAGTCAAAATAAAAGAGAAGGTTTCTAAAATAACAAAAGTGAAAAGTAAGAATTCATCTATACAAAATTCTCAGTTATTGTTGGTGCTGCCAACAATCCAGTTTCTAGAATAAAGAATCCATTGGAACAATGCAAACCAACAGCTTACTTATGAGTTGTCCCTCAAACAACTTGTGGCTCAGTGAGTTAAGTAGCTTTATCTTACTTACTTACATGGTGGTGGGTAGTAAGACTTTTAAAATCAGAATACCCAAACAAGTGGATTTCAGTACTCCATAGGTGTGCTGGGTGCTTTACAGGGTTCATTACATTTAAAGGGGAAAGGCTGGTATAGTACAAGCACGGGGGCCCATGACAACCAAAGTGCCTGTACCTACTCAAGTGTCTCACCAGCCCCAGATGAGGTTTTAAATAGGATTTGTCTCTAAAGCTGGCAGGCTGGGTATGGCAGAGTGGTCCACCTATCTACTTAGCATGATGAAAGTCTCCCTACAGTAGTAGAGTTACAGAGCTGGGACAGGAACGCAGTGATACGGGTGCTCATCAAGTGCTGGGAATAGGACGTGTAAGATTTAAATAGTATTGTGCAGAAGACAGAATTACACAGTAACAAATCTAATCTATCAGAACCAGCATGAGGAGGCTTGACGAGAAGTCCTGTTTCCTTCTGTGGACTGCATGGATGAAGTTAAAATTGTGTCCATAATACGCCGGTACTACATCAGGACCGAGCTCAGAGGAAGCCCAGACTTCACGATACAGAAAGAAGGAGCCAGTGTGATACTCACCCCTCTCATATCCGATATATTTAGTTTCATTGTATGAAACATGTTTAGAGTGGCTTTCCCAATTATTTTTGCACTATCTGTTGCCTGGTCCAGAGTTACAGTCCTGTAAGTATTAGAATTACATTCTTAAGCAAACAAATGCACATTCCATATATATTCATTAAAAGATCATATACACATTGCAAGGAGTTATTAATAATTGCCCTTACAGTAAGCCAGGAAGACCACCACCCCCAAGCATAGAAACCATAACATTGGTGCTTTAAACAAGCCATGAAGAAGCAAACCAAAAGTTGACAAATTTAGGCAAGAAAATTTTTAGTTAACGCATGTAAAAAAAATGTATATATGGATATACAATGTTGGAATTAAAACAGACTGCATGGTAGAAAGCCAGCTCTGCCTCCCTCCCACCTGACCCACAAACCTATGCTTAAGAACCAGGTTCACATAGAAATGTCCATTATTGTTGCTTTCAATTTCTACATAAAGTGTGTTGTTTTACTTCTTGCCTGTTTCCCCAGTACATAATGCTTTCAATAACACACTAAGTTTCTGTATTAGAGACTTTATAAGAACAAACATGTTTGACATGAGCTCATCTTTACTGAATACTCACATCATAACCCTTACTCATAGACAGATTGTTAAAGATCCTAACACTGGCTTGTCAGAGTACAATTTGCTGAACAAAAGACCCACTTTAAAAAGTGGTTTCGTGTTGGTCACAAACATTAAGTGGTGTGCCCATCAAACATCATAGTTTTAAAAAACAGTTTTCTACAGCTTTCAGATAGGATTCTGGTTGCTCTAATGATTTACTCAGGAAACGAACATCCCAGTCAGTCTCTCACAAACCACACCCGTCCCCTTGTCTTGCTAATGTGCAGCCCTTTTCCTTTCTACACACTCAAGTTAACAGCCTGAAGACCCGAGGAAGCCTCGGGCTGCCACCTGGCTGGGACTTAGATGTGATCTGTTCACAGTCATGCTGGTGTCAGTGATCTGGGCCTAAAGAGACAAGGACAGGAACTGACTAGGTCATTGCTGTCCTGAGCACTTGTTTACAGAAGGGAGGAGGAGCGAGACTGGTCCGTTCAGAGCAGTTTAGCTTCTTGCCTCACCTTGTGTCTGTCATCTATGTTCCTGACACTGGGATGCCACTGGCTGGCAGACAGTTGAAGGGTACCAGCCTCTTACATCACCAGGAACTGTGAACTAAATAAATCTTTTCTTTAAAAATTATCCATTGACATTCAGTATTTTGCAATAGGTATTAAACCTAAGTCAAGTGACCATGGGCTGTGCCTGCCTCTACAGGCTGCTTAACAACACCAGGATTGGTAAGTTGTAACTCAAACTACTACTACTGATATTATGTTGTATGACTTATAATAAGCTGCACAGAATATAACTACCAACATTCCTTTCTTAAAGAATAAGTTTACCTGGCGATGTTATCACAAATTCCATGGCCTCCAAATTTTGCAGTTTCTATAGGGGCCCCTGGCTTCCGCACCATGATTTTCAGAGTCAGGCGTTTGCCCTTCATGCCAGCAGCTTCAAGTCGTCTTTGAATTTCTTCTGAAAGACTCAGAAGGAAAGCTTCTGCTTCTTTGGGCTACACAAAGGTAAAGATGAAAAGCACACTGATTCTTTTCCTTAACCTAATAGGTTCTTCTCAAGTGTCTTAGCTCTGCATATTGAGCATATCTTATTTCCCTATCATATGCATTGACTTAAAACACACACTGTGCATACACCTTGACTGTATGCTACTGTAAGTGGTCATGTTCTCAGTGTACTAAGTACTCTGTAAGCCATTTTCCTGCTTTACTTTTTTATGCTGTCACTGACCTGTTGCAAATATTAGTATCCCTGGTAACATATGTATTCCAACACTGTTAGATTCCTACATGAGAGTTCCAAAGAGTAAGAACTTGCCAGATCTCAAATCCTCGGAATGTGCAGTGTATGGCCCTAAATCCCAGAGAGGTGCCCAATGCAAACGTGCATTCGAGGGACAGGAAACACCAATTCACTTGCATTACTGCTACAGAGGCAGGGTATCTCAACCTGTGGGTCACCAGCCCTTTGGGAATCACATGACCCTTTTGCAGTGTCACCTAAGTCCATCAAATAACCTGATAGGTATTAATATTACTATTCTTAACAATAGCAAAATTACAGTTATGAAGTAGCAATGAAAATAATTTTGTGGTTGGAGGTCACCACAGCATGAAAAACTCTATTGAAGGGTTGCAGTAGTATGAAGGCTGACAACCACTGAGGTATGAATAACAGAAGAGGCCAATTTTTAACTACAGTGTGAAACAATTCTTTGTTTGTTTTGCATTTATGGACAAAAATACAAGAATCATATCATCTCAATGGAAGGGAAAAAAAAGTAAGTCTTTGATAAGATTCAACATGCATTCTTAATAAAAGCCCTAGAACAAGTAGGACTGAGGAAACATATTCCAACATAATAAAGGTTATGTATGACAAACCCATGGCCAATATCATCCTAAATGAATAAAACCATTAATAAGCTCTACTAGAATCAGGAATGGGACAGACTGCCCACTATCCCTACTGCTCATCCATAATGTGATTGAAGCATTAGCTGGAGCAATAAGGCAAGAGAAGGGATACAAATGGGAAAATATTAAGTCAAATTATTTTCAGTTGGAGATTATATTATCTTATACCCGATGTTCCCAAAATTTGACTAGAAAAATTGTAGAAATTATCAATAATTTCAGCAAAATGTTATGGTACATGATTGACTTACAAAACTGACCAGTCTTAATACATATGAGTAACAAGCCTGCTGAGAAAGAGATCATGGATGGACACACTCCTAGTCTCTGTTTCTCAAATCAAATAAAATAGGATACATATAACAAAAGAGGTAAAAAAAAAAAAAAAAAAAAAAAAAAACCTCTACAATGAAGACTTTAAACGTGTGAACAAAGAGATTAAGAAACATAGTTGAATTTGAAGACCTCCCAAGCATATATAGCTTGATAGAATTAACATTGTAAAAAAAAAGACCTTCCTACCAAAACAATTTACTGATATCTTCATCTCATTCTTCACATAAATACAAAGAAAATCCTCAATTTGATATGGAACAACAAAAGACCCAGAATAGTCAATTAGTCCTAGATAAGTGATTGTTTCTATGCATTCTGCTCACTTTAAGTGCTAAGTGCATCTGTCTATGACCCCAATTTTTATATGTTTCTATTGAGTCGATTTTGTTCGATATTAGAATGGCTACTCCACTTGTTTCTTGGAAACATTTGCTTAGAAAATTGTTTTCCAACCTTTAATTCTGAGGTAGTGTCTTATCTTTGTCACATGCATTTCCTGTATGCAGCAAAATGCTGGGTCCTGATTACATATCCAGTCTGTTAGCCTATGTCTTTTTATTGGGGAATTGAGTCCATTGATGTTAACAGATGTTAAGGAAAAGTGACTTGTTACTCCATTATTTTTTGTTAGAGGTGGAATTATGTTTGTGTGGCTATCTTCTTTTGGGTTTGCTGAAAGATTAGTTTCTTGCTTTTTCTACAGTGTAGTTTCCCTCCTTGTGTTGGTGTTTTCCATCTACTATTCTTTATAGGGCTCGATTTGTGGAAAGATATTGTGTAAATTAGGTTCTGCCATGAAATATCTTGTTTTCTCTGTCTATGGTAATTGAGAGTTTTGCTGGGTATAATAGCCTAGGCTGGCATTTGTATTCTCTTAGGGTCTGTATGGTGTCTGCCCAGGATCTTCTGGGTTTCATAGTCTCTGGTGAGAAGTCTGGTGTAATTCTGATAGGTCTGCCTTATATGTTACTTGGCCTTTTTCCCTTACTGCTTTTAAAATTCTTTCTTTGTTTAGTGCAGTTGGTGTCTTGATTATTCTGTGACTGGAGGAATTTCTTTTCTGGTCCAGTCTATTTGGAGTTCTGTAGGCTTCCTGTATGTTCATGGGCAGCTCTTTCTTTAGGTTAGGGAAGTTTTCTTCTATAATTTTGCTGAAGATATTTACTGGCCCTTTAAGTTAAGAATCTTCGCTCTCTTCTATACCTAGTATCCTTATGTTCCGTCTTCTCATTGTGTCCTGGATTTCCTGGATGTTTTGGATTAGGAGCTTTTCACATTTTGCATTTTCTTTGACTGTTATGTCAATGTTTTCTATGGTATCTTCTGCACCTGAGATTCTCTCTTCTATCTCTTGTATTCTGTTGGTGGTGCTGACATCTATGACTCCTGATCTCTTTCCTAGGTTTTCTAGCTCCAGAGCTGTCTCCTTTTGTGGTTTCTTTATTGTTTCTATTTCCATTTTTAGATCTTGGATGGTTTTGTTCATTTCCTTTGCCTGTTTGATTGTTTTCCTTAAACTCTTTAAGGGATTTTTGTGTTTCCCCTTTAAGGGCTTCTAGCTGTTTGCCTGTAGTCTCCTGTATTTCTTTAAGGGAGTTATTTATGTCTTTCTTAAAGGCCTCTGTCATCATCGTGAGAAGTGATTTTAGATTTGAATCTTGCTTTTCTGGTGTGATGGGGTATCCAGGACTTGCTATGTTGGGAGAACTGGGTTCTGATGATGCCAAGTAACCTTGGCTTCTGTTGCTTCTGTTCTTATGCTTGCCTCCTGCCATCTGGTTCTCACTCGTGCTAATCTGTCCTTGCTATATTTGACTGGAGCCTGTCCTTCCTGTGATCCTGGCTGTGTCAGAACTCCTCAGAGTTCAAGCTGTCTCTGTGATCCTGTGATTCTATGATTCTGAGATCCTGGGTGTGTCAGGGTTCCTGGGAGTAAAGCTGTCTCTAGGATCCTGAGATTCTGGTGTGACCAAGCCCCTGGCATCCTGGGTGTGTTAAAACACCTGGGAGTGAAGCTTCCTCTGGGTGTTGTGGGACTGGCTGCAGAGTTCAGGCCCAAGATATGCTCAGGGTTCCGGCCCAGACAGGAAGGAATCTGTGCCATTGGTCAGATGGGGTTCCCAAGTCCCTGGATCCCACTGGTCCCAGTTATTCCCGGTGGAGTTGGGACAGATGTTGTGTCCTCCTCACCTCTGCTATGATCCTGGGAGTGTTAAGAGAGCCTGAGAGTGGAGCTTCCTCCAGGTGTTGTGGGACTGGCTGCAGAGTTCAGGCCCAAGGTCTGCTCAGGGCTCTGGCCCAGATTGGGTATGAAACAATTTTTAACACTCAAAATACTTGTTTGGCCTTTTTCACTTCACTGGTAATGAGAATAATTGTAATTCAAATCACTTTTGACCACAAAAGCAGAGTATTTTATATCTTTCCTTGAGACCTGCATTTTTAAATTAAGGATCTACCTTAAAAGTTGCCAAGGCTCTGAGTAAACCAACAGTTTATATGTTTATTTCAATCACCAAGAGCTTCCGAGGTTAGAAACAGGACCATGTAAAGACACATTACCTGGGTGAACCTTATTCCATAGTTGATCTCGGCTGAAACAGATTTTCGTTCCTTCTCTGTTCTAACAGGTCTATCATCCAAACCTCGGCAGAACCTATACAGCATCTGCCCTGTCTTGGGGCCAAATTCTTTCTGGAGTTTTGCCATGGTCAAACACTGCAAATCTCCACAAGTCTTAATCCCCAAAGATGCAAGCTTAGATTCCATTGAACGTCCAACTCCTAGGAAAAGGAATATGTACACAAATGACAAACTATTAAAATTTTGGTCATTTATTTACATATACACAAAACATTAACTTAAATTTTATACAAAAAAATTCATAACAAATAACAAGATTAAGATCTTATCCACAAATCAGTAATTAACATTCTTGTTTAAGAATTCACTATGAGGGCTGGAGAGATGGCTCAGTGGTTAAGAACATTGACTGTTCTTCAGAAGGTCCTGAGTTCAAATCCCAGCAACCACATGGTGTCTCACAACCATCCATAATGAGATCTGACGCCCTCTTCTGGTGTGTCTGAAGACAGTGACAGTGTACTTACATATAATAATAAATCTTTAAAACACACACACACAAAGACTTTGTTATGATCTGAACCTGCAGGACAGACACAAACACTACAGAGATCAGAATGGAACTGTGCTGAGATGCTGATGCCTACAGACATCCATGATGGCTTCCCCACATTTACTCTGAACCACAACAGGAACTGATCTCATTCAATGCAATGCACCAGAGTTCATAACGGAACGTCGTCTGCATAAAAAAGAAACCAGGGCTCAAGGCCTAAGTAGCACTGCCAACGAAGTAAGAAAAGATTTTTTAAAAGGGGAGGGGATGTGCTACCTTAAGGAAAAAGCTATGGAAGCTGCTGTTCTATCATCTGGGACATGATGTGCACCTGCCCTTGAGAGGAACCATATTAAAAATGGACAATAATCACTAAGCACAGAGCCACACATGGCAGTCCACTTGATAAGGAAAACAAAGTCTTTGTCATCCACAATGAAATGTCAATGGTGAGGGAAATGTTTGTGTAATTCAGTAGGCACTTGCTCAAGGCTTGGGAGTATAGGAAATATGGCCAAGACAAATGAGGAACCTGCTAACAATAAATGCTGATGTTGAAGAGCCTTTCAACAGCTACATGAATGTGTGGAGTTGGAAGTCACAAACTGGATGCAAAACCCTAGCTCTGACCTTGTACATAGGAATCAAAGAAGAAGTACCATGGTTTAATGCCTATGAGCACAGGCCAGGATATATAACCTCACAGATGCCTGTTATAATATATGGGCTGAAGATGGTTCTAAGTGCACACTGTTCTTGCAGAAGACCAGAGCTGGGCACAACCTGTAACTCCACCCCAGGCCTCTGTGGGCATCTGCATTACATACATGCCAACACAGAAAAGAAAGCCTTCCTCACCCAGTGTTAGTGTGCAAGTGGGACCCCAGTCCTCAGGAGGCTGGTTGAACATTAGCAACATGGTTTTCGCCACTCAATGCTACCACTGAGCCATCTCAAGAATAAAACAAAAGTCTTGCCATTCAGAAATGAAGGCGATGACAGAGGTCCTAGATGGAGAGCTACAAATTACTTCTATTTTTTAAAGGATCATAAAATTCAATTCAGTTGAAAATGACTTTTTATATTGTTGTGTGTTCCCCAAAACGTGCTGAAGCCGTACCTCCTCATTTTAAAGTTTTCACTGGGACTATATTTGAACACAAGCAACTGAGGTAAAATGAGGCACAGGGTCAGTATGACTGATGCTATTGCAAGAGGAATTTGAGACCACACTGGTTGAACATGAAGGAAAGATCATGAGGCACAAGAGGGTGGCGGGGAGGGGACACAGAGACAGAGAGCCTACAAGCCTTAGAGCAGCAAACCCTCCGATGTTTCCATTAAGCAGGCACTATGCTGCATACCTGGAGCCCAGCACATGGGAGACAGACGTAGAAGAATCTAGAATTAAAGGTTATTAGTAGCTGCATAGGGAGTTGTGGGTCAGCCACATCCACATACCCACAACTTTGTAGCCACCACAAAACACAATTTCTATTAAGACATGGAGTCGGGGCTGGTGAGATGGCTCAGTGGTTAAGAGCGCCGACTGCTCTTCAAAAGGTGCAGAGTTCAAATCCCAGCAACCACATGGTGGCTCACAACCATCCATAACGAAATCTGATGTATCTTCTGGAGTGTCTGAAGACAGCTACAGTGTACTACATATAATTAATAAATAAATCTTAAAAAAAATATACTCTTTCTCTAAAAAAAAAAAAAAGAAAAAAAAAGAAAAAAAGAAAGACATGGAGTCTATGATATCATGGCAGCCCTAGCACAAGCTGTTAGAGCTGGTGTGATAAACATGGAGTTTACATGCAGCTTGTAAAATACTCGCTCTAAGTTAAAACTTGTGTTATCACAACTATCTGCATTGTGCTAAGAAAAGAATTTGCTATTTGATATTCCAAATTAATTACTATCGAAATTTAATCTTACACTGTAAATCAGAAATAGACCACACATTCTAAACAGAGGCTACAGTAAACTTTTAAAAGTAAAACTAGCCACCATAAAATGGCATTTCAGTTGTTTACAATTTGGCTTGTAACAAATTTCTAAGATAGTTCATATATATTTTCATTAGGTTTGAAATACAAGCCTGAAAGTTCTACTAAATCTACTTGTACACACATAGTCTCCATCTCTAACATCTCCCTGCAAATACAAAAATAATATAGAAAAGTCTTGCAAAGCTGATAAGGTGGAATATAACCACACAAAACAAATTGCTACTTTTAGCAAAAACAAAAACCCAAAACCCCCAAAAACAGAAAATGAAAGGTTTCTTGTCAAAGTCCTGAAATTAATTAACTAATTAATGAAACTAGAAGAACTTTTTCAAACTGCTGGGCTGTCAAGTCTGAACTCCCATCACTAACCGTGCAGGCTGACTTTCTATTCTTAATGTTGTCCCTTACTCCCTTCTTTTTGTTTTTTGAGATAGGGTCTCAAGCAGTCCAGGATGGACTTGAACTCCTAATCCTCCTGTCTCTAATTCCCAAGTGCTAAGATTACAAATATATGCTGCCATGTCTAACTGTTCTTTTCTCTTCTTGGTTTTCTTTTTTAAAGATCAGTTCTAGGTGGGGTTAGAGAGCTCAGTAGTTAAGAGTCCTTGCTGCTCTTGCAGAGGACCTGAGTTCAGCTCTGGGAACCTACCTCAGGTAAAATTTCCTGTAGGTACAGCTCCAGGGAGATCCAAGCCCTCTGGCCTCCATGGGCACCTGCACTCACATGTACATATCCCACACAGACACACATGCAGAAATACATTTAAAAACTATACAGACTAAAACCTAACCTTTAACCAGCGCTACTCAAACCCAAGGCATCACAGGCCTGCTGCGTGCCCACACTGACCTCACAGGCCTGCTGGCGTGCCCACACTGACCTCACAGGCCTGCTGCGTGCCCACAGTGAACTTCATCTGCATTTCAGAAGCATCACATCATAGAAGAGAACCTTCGTTTTCAGCTCAGATATAAACCATCTAACTATGAGCCTAAGGAAATGAAAGCTGGGCTGCCAGGTCGATGGTTCCCTGGGGAAAAGCACTTGCCTGACAAGCATGATGGCCTGAGCTGAATCCCAAAACCCATTGCTGAAGGAGAAAACTGATTTCTTAAAATTGCCCTTGGACCTCCATACACAATGGTATGTAAAATCACAAACACAACAGACTCAATAAAATTAAAAAAAGAAAGTTTTTAAAAGACTGTAAGTTAATTTCGTGTTTCCTTTAAAATTATTTCTCTAAATCCTTGCTCTTGTTACTTAAATACTTGTAACTGTTGCTTGCGTTAGCACAGGGTGGTCAAGTGCTAGCTGAGCCTGGAGATGCTCAACTTCCTTCTCCCAGCTTATACCACTGGAATGCCTGGATTCTAGGTTTCTGTGCCAACAGCTAGGTTTATAAATCTGGTACTGGGAATGGAACCCAGGTCCTCTGGCAGCCTATCAACCTAGCCACCTACCAACCTATCAACCTAGCCACCTACCAAATAACATCAGTGAGAATATGTAAAGTAGAATCTACTAGGTGAAAGCTAGAATTTATAATAAATAAACCAAGAGGATGTTTAATGCAGTATTTCATTTTCTGTATGACTGTTAATACTGTATTTAAACAGAAGACAGCTGAGCATGTCAGCATGCGCATGTCACTCCAGCACCTGGGTGCTGAGGCAGACAGTGAGAGGCGGGTGACCTCAAGGCATTAACTATTAGGACCCTGCCTGAAGACAAGCAGCTCCCAAGAACAGGACAGAGGCCCAGAGAGCACCGTCGCCTGGCACAGCCTTACCCGGCAGGTTAGTGACGAGCTGCCCTCGGATGAAATCGTCTACCTCGTCGGGCTGCAGGTGGTACTGACCATCTGGCTTTGCTTTCTTAGTTGCCATTCTAGCAAGAAGAATATTAGAACCTGTGACATTGAGAACAAAAGAAATGCACATAGTTATTTCTTAAAATTTCAAAAAACAAACAGATTGAATCATTCAAGTATCTTAAAATGGTAAAAACTAATTCAGTTTTGATAAATTCAAACAAAGTACATGTACGTACACACACTCACTTGGTAATTTTATTTAGTTTTTCAGAATATGGCCAGAATGGTTGCTAGATGAAGGTTTTTCTTTATGTCAAAGTCTCTTTGTGATGGATGTACAACAGAGAAAACAGGGCGAGGGTTAACCTGGGTGTGGTAGCTCATGTAAATAATCTTAACACTCAGGAGGCTTAAACTGCCCATTGGCTATGAATCTGAAGCTCAAATCCTATCTCTTCCACTCAAAGTGTAGTAGATTTATAGAAAAATAAAACCTGGTTAAATTCCCCAACCCCAGGACCTAGGCTATATGGGGACAACAAGCTACCAGGTTTGGAAACAATGCCCCAAATCAGACCATGTGACATGAGAGAGTCTTAAGGGCTTCAGAGTGCAGGGGAAGGAAGGTCAGCAGAGACAGTGGGACCTGCAGTGGGTTGGAGAGAGCCATAGAAAAAAATAAGCTTTCCTATGAAATAAAGACATCAAGACATCAGAAAATCCTATACTGACAAGTTATAGAAGAACCAAGAAACAATGTATGATAGAAATAACAAATATAAATTCTTATAAGGAGTTGAAGCTTAGAAAAGCCGTATCAAAATTATAGAAGTGGTAAGTCTAGGAAGTTGGAGAGAAAAAGCGGGGAAGTGGAGATTACAAGTGGGATTTCAGTTTTCATTCCATTTTTAAACTGAAAATGTATTTACACCACCACTTGTAAATTAAGTATGATTAAAAACAAAGAATTAAAACTGTGACGGACACTGAAATAAAAGGTTGGTAGGAGAGAAGGCTGACTTGTAGGCCAACAGTAGGGGTGAAAAGGCAAGCAGACAGTAACTGTAAACAGTGCCCATGCATTCGTCATCTTTGAACTCTTCAGTATGCTATGGTGTTTCACACTGGAAAAGCTTTGCTGGAAGATGAACTCAGTTGGTGCACTATGGCAATGACTGGCTCTGACTTCATGTGAAGCCTGCTCTACCAGGCAGAATGCTGTATTGTACTGAAATCCCCCTGCTGGGTGGGTGGTGTGAGACTGTATATCCAGTAGTGTTGTTTTGCTAAATGGACATGTTATCAAATTACCTGCCACAGATATTTATACTATGCCCCTGAATTATTTGTGCTGCTCTTGACCTTGGTCAAATACGTTTCTTTCTAGTGAATAGATGTTCAAAAAGAATCTTATGTGTCAAAGACATTAAGAATAAGAGGTTTCTGAGTGTTCAGCTCTGATGGACCTCCAGAGCGCCATCCCCATCATCCACTCAGGGCTCTGGGGCATCTTAGAAACAGGGTTGGAGGATTTAAGAGCTGGACAGTGGGGAGGAGCGCTGAGAACTGTTGTCTCCTGCAGGACAGCGCACAATGCACTCAAGAGCTCACAGGAACTGTGGTCACTCTCCTAAGACCTGCTAGCCACAATTACAGAATGGATGGTCTCACCCTAGTTAAGAGACTACTGGCAGTCAGAGGAAGTAATTTATTTCACAAGTTTAGAATGCTGATCGGTTGTCTACTCAGACAGAAGGTCCTACAACCATGAGCATGGCAGTGCATGTACAAAGAATCAATGAATCAATAGAAACCAAACAAAAACAGGATGTACATCAACATGGGAAGGAACCTGGTAGTGGATATAAGCAAAATACTTTACTTTGTATACATGATGAAACTACCAAAACAGTAAACAGAATATTTCTAATTAAAAAAAGAACACAGCTTGGGTGAAATGGGCTCATTTTAAAGACAGAGGGAAGGAAATTTCTCATATGCATATCTCAGACTCTAACCAGATCTTCACCCAAATCTCATTTACCAAGTGTGGTAGTTTAAATAAGATGCCCACTGCAGTCTCAGGCTTGTGAATACTTGGCCTCCAGTTAGCGGCACTGTTTGAGATGGCATAGGTAGCATGGCCTAGTTGGAGGAAGTCTCTCACTGGGTCCAGGCTTTGAAGTTTCAAAAGCCAGGTCCCATGTCCAGTTCATTCTCTCTACTTCCTGTTTGTGATCTGAGACGAGAGGTTTAATCGCTCGGCTTCCAGTTGCCATTTCTGCTGTGTGGTGCCATGCTGTGCCATTTTGGATCCCTACCCATCTAGAACTGAGAGCTCAAAACAAACTTTTCTATACTTTGCCTTACTATATCACGGCAATAAAAACAAGCACTTAAGGCAGCCTATCTTCTCTCTTAAATGAGCTCAGGGCCAGGCACCAGGAAAGTAAGAGCCCTTCCATGCAATGCCTACTAGAGGTGAGGTCTATAGCTTTCCCACTGAGCCCTCATGAGAGCTCTCCCAGCTCCCACAGCTTTCTTCCTCTTGCTGAATAAGCCAAAGACAGAACAGACGAAAAGAGATGCCAGAGACTGGAACTGCAGAGAACACTGCTATCCAGGAAAGCAAAGAGCAGAAAAGGACACCTAAGCTTAACTTCTAGTTCTATGCTGTTAATCTGCCTTTAAAGGAGTTTCTATTCAAATATGAGGAAAACAAACATTTAATTTATTCCTCCCTTTTTTCTTTTTGAACAAGAAAGAACTTTTTTGTCCCATGCTACAAAAATTCTACCACCAACCACTTACTTGTATTTGCACATTTTTATTTTACTGCACAGCTGTAAGCAATAATAAAAGTAAGGGAAAGGACACTTCTGCAACGTGTAGAAAGCTAAGCTATTAAACTTCCTTTACACCAGGAGATAGTTAAGGATTCCCATTGTTGAGTAAAACAAGTACACAATAAGCCACGTACTAGTTTAGCATTTGCAGACTAAAAATAGCAAGTCAAGGATTTTTTTTTTTTAGATAAAGTGAAAAAGTGGTTGAAGAAAATAAATGCATAATTCCTCAGTGAATAAAGATGTAGCTGTCATACATTAAATAGGCAAAGTTACATGCTGATATTTAGAAAACAGCTCAACTATGAAACCATGTTTCATTAATCTGTTTAAATCAGGCCATTTTTATAGTTTTATGTAGGGTGGTATGTTTTTCTTCTTAGGGACAGTTTACAATAGTAAGAACTGTCCCTCATATTAGTGAGTTACTTATATACAAATTGAAAATGTAAATTGTAAACACTGGAACACACCATTGTGACATTAACATCGTAGTAATATATTAAAATGAATGTAAATGGAAGTTAAAATTACATTACTGTGAAACTTACCTTCCAACTGTTAAGTGTCAGAGATTTATGTTAGTGGGTAATTCTTAAAGAACTTTGAAAACACTGCATAATCTGTGTAACCCAGAATTATTATTTCTTTGTAACTTATTATTCAGCTTGGCGAGCGCTTTTGATTTGGCAGATTGATTACATGGTATATTTACTTAGTTGGAAACAATTATTTCTACATACTTTTAAAAAAATACCTGCTAGATGAAACATACAATAAAACTACCTGTACTAAAATTTGGGAGAACTTTAGGTCCTTTAAAAAGTATTAATCATTATTAGCTACATCTCTGATAAAAGTGTTTATTCTGGTTTACTTAGAAATGATAAACATTTAAAGTGTTAACATCTTATGAATGCAGTGAATTAATAAACATTTTGCAAATGGAAAAAAAAATAAGCCACATACTAACCAATTCCAACAGAGGCAGCACATTTGGTCTTGTCTTTGATTTCAATACGGAGGGCAGCTGCAAACTCCTCAGGAGAAAGTTTCGTCTCTGCAAGGATGTCCGTGACGTCAATCAGTGCTTCATCGCAGCTGACAGCCTCGATGCTGTGTGTGTAGCTATCAGGACAAAGAGAAGGCAGTGAGTGAGTCACACCTAGGGGCGGCTCTGGGAGTTGTCAGATACTGCAAACACCACCCCACCACCAGCACACCAGCACACCAACACATCTTCTAATCTTAACCTTTCCAAAGTGCCACCATTTAGTTATCTGACTCTGATACAAAGCTAGTGTTCTAATCCTTTACCAAAACTACTACAGCAGAAACGACTGGACCCAGAACACCCTGTACACATGAAAAGCTTCAAAGTGGCAAATGGATCACAATTAACAAAATTTCAAACATGACTTATCAGAAAACTTAATGAACAAAAGTTTACACACATCAATTCAATGACAGCTGTTCATCTAAAAGCAAAATACCACTATTAACTATCTATTATTTATTAAACCCCTGTGACTCTATAGGACAAAGGGGTCTAAATGCTGGCTAGGAGAAACACACCCATATCTTCAAGTGGAAATGCTGTTCCTTTTCCTAACCTTATGTTATCTCCCTTGATAACAGACTACTTGTTTTGACAAGGTAGACAAGAGGAATAATCTCGAAACCATGCAGCAGACTCAGAGCAGAGCAGAAATGGCAGCCATGGAAAGAAGCCTCACAAGCGAGGTCTGCCTCGGTCTACTGTTAGTACAAAGCTTTTGTACGAGGTCTGCCTCAGTCTACTGTTAGTACAAAGCTTTTTTTTTTTTTTTTTTTTTTTTTTTTTTTTTTAAAGATTTATTTATTATTATATGTAAGTACACTGTAGCTGTCTTCAGACACACCAGAAGAGGGAGTCAGATCTTGTTACGGATGGTTGTGAGCCACCATGTGGTTGCTGGGATTTGAACTCTGGACCTTCAGAAGAGCAGTCGGGTGCTCTTACCCACTGAGCCATCTCACCAGCCCATGTACAAAGCTTTTGTACGAGGTCTGCCTCGGTCTACTGTTAGTACAAAGCTTTTGGTAGATTACAAACCAAGCCACCAAAATCTACTCATTCAATAAATAAATACTAAAAATGTTAAGAATAAATGGGTTTTCCCTTTTTTTAAAAAAATAAAGATAATGACTTCTCCTCTGAGAATAGAAACATGCCACTAGAAGTGTTCCCAGAAGAAAAGTGTAAAGGCCCCTAGCTCTCCCTCACTTTTTAGGCTGTAGGTGCAAGCTAGTCATCTCCTCTGGGATGTGGAACTGAGAAGACAGCAGCATCCGTAACAACTGGTTCCCAGCCTTCCCTTGGATGTCATCAATGCCCTAAGCTTGAACAGCATTGCACACCTTTGTGAAGCAGTAACACCAAACTCAAGGGCAGGGACTGGACATTGTTTCTCTTGGTGAGCCTGGCAGAATCAAGCGGCTACCTGTACATCCTGGTTAGTAGTGTTCAGAATAAAGCATAAGAAGAAAAGGCAGGCTCTGTGGGTCTGCACAGCCGCTGCGTGCACATTACAGCTTTCAGCTTAGTGTTTTACAGGGCCCCTGAGTGTGGGGATGAGGGGGGTTCTGCATCTTGTGCCTGTTCTTGGACTCTTCTGTTGGTTTGCTTTTTATCCAACTACTTCGGTGTAATGGATTTATCTTATTTTGTTACCTGTGTTATCACCTAGAAGCAGGCCCGTGTTAGTAATTCACATCACTTAAAACCTTTTCAATTTACACAGAGTCAAGGAGTTTTGAGACCTCTTCTAGCCCTTTACAAAAAAAGAAAAACTACATGATTCTGGCTTTAGAGCATATATAAGTTGCTAAGTAATTTTAATTCTTGTTAATACTGCCTTAGCATTAAAAAAGCCTACACTGAAAAAGAAATCATTTATCTCCTTTCCTCAAGCTAACTCTAATTAACCATTTTAAAAACAATTACCAGAGACTCAATTTATAAAAAGTAACTCTGGGGGGCTAGAGAGATGGCTCAGGGGTTAAGAGCACTGACTGCTCTTCCGAAGGCCCTGAGTTCAATTCCCAGCAACAACTTGATGGCTCACAACCATGCATAATGAGATCTCACATCCTCTTCTGGTGTGTCTTAAGATAGCAACAGTGTACTCACATACATAAAATAATTTTTTTTTAAAGTAATTTTTGGCATACTTAAAGATTTTTAAGATGGCCGGGCAGTGGTGCACACTTTTAATCCCAGCACTTGGGAGGCAGACGCAGGTGGATTTCTGAGTTCGAGGCCAGCCTAATCTACAGAGTGAGTTCCAGGACAGCCAGGGCTACACAGAGAAACCCTGTCTCAAAACAAACAAACAAACAAACAAATAAAAAAAAGAAAAAACAAAAACAACAATTAAAAAAAAAGATTTTAAGATGAAAAACTATTTTTCCATGTCTCTGTTACTGGCTCATCAGTTTTAACTTTACTCAGTTCCAATACAGGGGTTTCCCTCCATTATCCTGGCTGGAATTGAAATTCTAGGACACAGTACATACTATTGCACCTCACTTTGTAAATTCTAATCTTAAATTATAATGCAAATGTAAAAGAGAAGAACCAAATGAGACAAAAGCAGCAGCAGCAACAACAACAAAACCCCAGAATTCTTTTGTCAATCTGCCTCAGGGGAAAGAAACCCAGGCTCACATAGTCCGGTAGATCTCACAATATGCAGTAGCACTTGAACAATGACATAGTGCAAACTCTTCCTGAAACTGAACTCCCAATTACTGAAGCTACATTTACAGCAAAGGCACCTATCAAACCGGCAGGCAGAGGGAAGGAGCACAGGAGGGACAAACGCTAGAGACTCACAATGGGTAATCAAAGCAACCAAAGCAGCAGAGCAGAGGGGATGGACCTGCGCATGCTGTGCACAATACCTGGCCAGTGTTTCATACATTGCCTGGGCAACTTCCCTGCATGCATGAAAATCATACGGAACAGCTTGCAGATTAGGACACAGCTGTTTAGCATATCCAAAAAACATTCCGTTCTTAATGCCAACTTGTCTAGAAAGGAAAGAAAACACAGAAGAGATTACATCAGGAGTCTTCAGCTGACATCCAAGTAGTAAGTGTGTCATTTCTCCCCATGCCACTGATATACAAGTTCCACCTAACTCCCCTTCTCATCAGGGGTTAACAATAGGCAGTAGGAAAACTTACAAGTCAGTTGCCCCCCAACAGAAAATACAACTGTTTCACTAGAGTAAATGACATCTCTTTTGTCTATAGCTAAACACTTGTAAAACTTGACCTCTGGCCCCTTTGCAGAGATGCCAGCATGCCATATGCTGGTGATATCACAACCACCACAGAGCAGGAATGTGCTGTCAAACAGTTCTCTTCTCCTAATACATGGCACGGTATAGCCAGGCTCATCCCCCAAAGACAAAGCAGATAACAAAAGAACTACACAGAACAGTGCTATGTGACAGACAGACAAAGTGTACTCATCCTATTACCACCCAATTCCCAATTGACCAATTCCAATGCTCCTCAATGGCTCCGCAGTGGTTGAGATGCCAACAGCATTGAATGGTAGGACATCACTCTGGGCAGGAGCCAGGGTTCCACAACTTTGAGGGACCTAATTGAAAACGGTAAATTTTAAATCTATTGTGTCTCAATGCCCCACATTACCTTTGATATTTGGAGCATTCAGCATAAAACTACAATTATGGAATTATACATAATTAGTAAAATTCCATTTTATTACTCTGTAAAGAATCAAGAAAAAAAATCACAGTAAAAACACAAGCAAAATAAAGCAATGTTTCACCAGATTACATAATACTGTGCAGGATGACCATGGTTATTCCATACATCCGTTCAGAAAAATGCACCAAGCATGGACTTAGTTGGCAGTATGTATGCTTAAGAAACAGTTACGATTGTTTCTTGGCCTCTTGTTAAGGTGACTAACCAGTCTTCTATTACTATGCAGAGGCTTCTGGGACTTTCCTGACATTCACCTCAGCAGACAGAGAACTACTAAGAATTAGGAAACCTCTCAAGTTATTCAGAAGCATACCCAAAACTACATGCATTTTTCATATAAATCAAAGCAATAAATTATTTCAGCATCAAGTCTTAGATGCACAGAGGACCTAATAAGAAGCAAAGACAGGAAAGAAGTAGTGACTGACAGTAAAGGCAGCTGAAGCAGTTATGTGCAGTTACAGTATCAGGTATTCTACAAGGTACTGGGTGTACCCCACAAACAGACCCCAAGATGTTTGTGAGCATGTCCCTGAATCTACCCAGCTTGATCTGAGTTACAGTCAGCAGGTCTTAATAAACCAATATGTTTATCAATACATGGAAATACAAATACAATAGTTTAGATAGGTACACATAGTTTAAATGTTATCAGAAATGGTGTTTTTATAATGCATAGTTTTGAAAAAGGGTAAACTTTTGGTAATAAAACTCTAAAATATATAAGTTCAACATTCAAATTAAAAGTCAGTAACTCAGTCTTAAGGCATACGTCACACTGATCCTATATACATTCTATTTCCTTTCATTTTAAAATTTCTATATATATACAAAAAATTTCACAAACATTGCTTAGGAAAAATGTTACTGGTACTTAGGTACTCATGCAACTTTCCATAGAGAAAAGTTTCCGTGGATAGCTGCAGGTGGAGCTTCTGACCCACCTGCTTCCATCTCAAGTGCTAGTGAAGTACAAATGATGCCAAAACACCCAGGGTTTTGCTGAGCTTTTGAATCTAACCCAGGGCCTTGTGCATGCTGGGCAAGTACTCTTCCAACTGAGCTACATCTCCCACCATAAGGCCAAGTGTGAGGTCACTGCACACTATAAAGAAGTTCTGAACTAAAGAAACAAACCCAGGAGGCATCCTCATAACTGAGGGAAACACATACTTTCCTTGGGGAAATGCTCATGAAGCCAAGATTGGTTTCAGAGAATATAAACCAGTGAGGACAAATCACAAAAGAAGTCTGCCAGGCATGATGCATGCTGGGATTGCAGCACTTAGATGGTAGCAGAAACTGGATTTTGAGTTTGAGGGCAGGCTGGGATACAGAAAAAGTTTCAATCCAATTGAGCTACACAATGATAACCTGTCATACAACAAACAAAGTCTGAGGTGGCTCTAATAGAAAACAGTGATTCATGTGTCCCTCCTCAGTAAAATCCATGCAGAGAAGGCATTAAAGCTCTGCTTCTAAGTATGTGGTACTTATGTATGTAGAACTCATGACATGTTTTAAAGTATGGCACATACTCTTACTGCCACAGGCTTGGCTAAGACACAGTTCTTTGGGGTTGGACTAGGCAATATAAAAAAAGCATCAAATCAGTACTGGCCACTCAACATACTACATTACCACAAACCCTTCTCATTAAAGAACTGTAAATGTTCTTACAAAAGAACGTGAACAGAGAGGTTTAGAATGCCTGTTTTCTTACTTCTGAGGTTGTGTTTAAGGAACAGCCTTGAATCTGCTGTGCAGCAAGCAGTAGGTGACACTAAGTTCCTTCTAGTCCTGTCTTTGCCTCCCACAGGTCACAAGATAGCATTACCATCTGTCTGCACTACCTTGTCTGTTGCTTATACTCGTCTAGCCCTTTCTTCAGGACATGTAGCTCCTCAGCACATGCAGCACTACTCCACACACACTGCGCCATCTCCTCACACTGCATTCTTTACAGCTTCACATTACTCTATGTCAAGCTCAGTAATGCACAGGACTAAGTTGTCCAACCTCAGAAACATTTCTCTGATAAAATTAGATTTGTATAGAAAAAGGGAGACAAGAAATTGTTTTGAATACCTTCATTAGGAAAACCATTCTAGAAAATAGAAAATTACAATGAAAATAAGAAACTCCACAGACGTGGATTTACTTGGGTTTTGCTTTTCAAATTCATTTTTATCTTTTTAGTCAAATCTGAACTAAACACACACTGTTTAACTAGTACACAGGTGACTGCCACATACTATCTGGTACTCATCTTCTCTCACCCTAACTATTGTGGCCTCCTGCTTGGTGGTTACACCTGTGGTCAATACAAATATACCACCCAAGTAAGAGGCCAGTGAGTCCAGTGCTACCAAACTAACAACACGCCCACCCTGGCACAACCGTGGACTTCCACCCAGCATTCCTCCTTGAGCCAGCTGGCGTGCACCAAGACCTAAAGAGGAGTGTGGCATGTCCTGAGCCCTCACTTTATCAACTAGCAAGGTGTACTTCTGGGCATCTTTATGTCCTCATGCACTGGTCACAACTGGCCATTAGTAGCCAGGTTGCCATTTAATACTATCTATACACAAAGCTCTGAACTGCCTTTGCTAACAATTACCAACAATTCTAACACATTTCCATTTTACTTAATTATCCTTAGTAAAATAAGTTTCAAAATTTTGGCCATATCAATTAGCAATAGTAAAACACAGTTTTGTTCACGATAAAACTAAACTTAGTGAACATATATGTTTGACATATCATAAAATAGCTAAGAACTTAATATGTTTTATAGTTATGCATACTTAAATATATTTTAGTAAAATAAAATTTTAATAAAATTACCAGTATTTTAAACAAACTACACTGATAATACTATGCTGAGCTCAAATATTTTATGTTCAGATCAGACTTTCTTAAATAATCCCAAATCTGAAAATATTGAAAACTATAACAATTTAACTTCTTCCATGGTCTTTCAATCAACATGTATCGGTGATGCATGAGGGCTCACTCAGTAAGGCAACAACGTCTGAATTTAATTAGTAAAAAAGAAAACAGATTTCTCTGAGCAGTTACTACTCCTTCTGTAGCGGGTATACTCTGGTATACTTTCTACATTTTTCGGTTATGGGTTGAGTTTAGGTCATCATGCTTGTGTGCTCGCTCTAACTGCTAACTGACTGGCACTTACATAGTTATCTGTTATATAAGGCAAATAATAATTGTGGCTTCCAATTATTGTAAGATAACTGCCTACACTAAAGTTAGTAATAAAAAGTTTATACGTTCTTACTAATTTGAAGTGAGAATAGGTCTGACGGTATTAAATACTTTCCTTACAATTTAAACGGTAATCAAGTTTCAGCTTAATGTTCTGTGTTTATGTTCTTGAATATATCTGTGCAACACGTGTGCCTTGTGTCCATGAAGGCCGTAAGAATTAAGACAGTCAGGACCTGGAAGATGGAGCTGTGAGGCACTATGTGGGTGCAAGAAACTGAACTTTTTAATCTTCTGCAAGAACAGTTGCTCTTCACTGTTACCTTTCCAGCCCAAGTTCTAACATACAAAAAAGAAGCTTTTTGGGGCTGGAGAGATGGCTTAGTAGTTAAGAGCACTGACTGTTCTCAGAGGTCCTGAGTTCAGTTCCCAGCAACCACATGGTGGCTCACAACCATCTGTAATGGGATCCGATGCCCTCTTCTGGTGTGTCTGAAGACAGAGACAGTGTACTCATATACATAAAACCTATACATAAAATAAATAAATGAACCTTTAAAAAAAAAGAAGTTTTTCTTATTTGTAAGGAGATTGAATAAATAAGGCCCTACTTACCACATTTCAAAAAAAAGAAAAAAGTAACTTTCAATTTTATACCTCAAAGGTGATAAACACAACGCCTAATTTTTTTTTTTTTTTTTGGTTTCACTGGAGGATATATCATGAGGAGCTATTATATTATTTAAAATTAACATGCAGTGTAAAAGAAGGACTCAGGATAAAAATATTTCTTTTCATACGTATTAATATATGTTGAAATCAAAGGCTTCATGTGCAAGACATATCTTTCTAAAAGTACATAAAAACTAACTATTCATTAAGAATTAGAGCTCACTTAGCTTCTACATACCTGGCTTCATAACTACAAGAAGCAATCTCAGCTTTTGACAGAACAGAATCAATTCCATTTGTTTGTGTAGAATCTTGATTCTCCCATACTGATGAATCTGGTATATCTGCTTTAAGATAAAATTTAATTACTAAGTTAAAAATTTGTTTTCCTTAACTTTTATTAAAGAAATCTGTTTTCTATATTTTCAAATGCAAATGTTTAAATTCCAAATACCTATTAAACTGGACAATAGTACAAATAAAACTAATAAACTGTTTTCTTTCATTATATTCTTCAGCAACAGTCAGATAAAAACACGTCACATCACAATAAATGCAAACTCTCTCTCCTGTAACACAGCGGAGACAAGGGGTAGACAGGGTGGAGGACCAGGGAGATAAGCTCCCTCCCTTGCCTTAGGAGAGCTATGCAGCTCACTGTAATGGGAAAAAGTTAAAAGAAAATACAAGTTTCTTAGAATGATTTTTTTTGGTTATTTCCTAAAAGAAATTTCCATAGAACTTTATAAAACTATTATGTTAAAGAAAAATCAACTTTCTGATAAAACAGTAACTTAGTAATACTTTTTAGAAACTTTTATATTCAGAAATTAAGCCAGTGTAAACAGATGATCTAATCTATACACTACATATATACATATATGCACATACATACATAATATGCATATATGTATAGTATGTAAACATGTCTTCATATATTACAAAGATGCTTCATCTTCAAGGTTTTTCTTCTATACACACCAGGTAAAAACAGACTAATAGTATTATTTTCTACTTCTAAGTTTAGCAACTGCACCTTCATGTTAAAAACTTGAGCTCTATTACAATCAGTAGTAACTGCTTTACAGACCATAATTCTAGTCTCAATAGAACAATAGCTCACCAACATTTCTAATATCCAAACCAAATTTACAATCTCACTCAGATATATAAAAGTGCCCAGCCTAGAGAACCTAGTAGCTACATAACAGAGATTCACTAATAATTGAGAAGTATATAAAAGTTTTGGCCTTAGTCTCAGGATACTATTAGGTTAAAGATAAAGTATGCTTTTATACAACTTTTTATTAAAATCATACTACATTCTTAAAACACGATCTCAAACATGGTTTTACTCTATAAACATCATTAGTAAAGCAAGGCTCACTTATCACTTTCGCTAATCCCAAAGCTGTTCTAAGTACACTACAATAGCACACAGTAGCAACAGCTAGCACAGTACTCACTACCTCTTTTTCACTAAATTAAGAGCCTCAATGCTCCATGAAAACAAGCAAGTTATTGCACCACCAGAAAAACACAACACAGTATCTGGCTTCATTGGTACAATAACTCTTCCTTATCTGACCAATAGCCATCAACATCTTTAGCTAATGTACAACCTGTGTAAGTATTTCCAGATCCTAGCACCCATACATGAACACCACAAATACAAGCCAAACTCAGAACTGGTATCTTGGTGGGAGTTAACTGTTACTTGCGTCTAAAAATAAAAACAAGAGTACGCAATGTGCACTATGTCTTTTGGTAAAATGTAAATATATGCCACACTCTTATGAACTCAAGACAGAAAGTGAGCAGATTATTCAGTGTTTCTGTATCAGTCCACTATCTATAAGAATTTAAGGGTTGTCAGTAACAGACCAACAGAGGGTACCACTAAACAAAGACCACAGCCACAATCTGCTATCTTCCAAAGTTATAACCATGAATTATGCTTTAAAAGGGAGTTACATGACAGTTGTATTTGAAGGGCTATTTAAATAAGAATCTCCTTTGAAGTGAAATCAGAGTGTGGTCCATGCGCCCCCAATGCCCTGGCCTGAGAGGCAGCACCATGGTGTTCCTCTTCACTGGGCTGGCTGACCTGTTCCACAGTGCAGCAGAGTGCGTGGGTCTCTCCACCAGCGGAGTGAGTTGCTTCATGTGAGATTCTGGGAAATGCAGGGATACACTGTCCTCACTGGAGGGCAAAGTAGAGAACTGCTGATCAAAACTTGACAAACTAGACGGGCACATGGAGAATGTGGAGGAACGGTTGGAGAAATCAGAGGCCAGGACACAAGTCTGTGAAAAAGAAATCGCTGAGAATAAATCTATGACTAATACGATTTTTTAAACTGTTGCTCTTTAGAATGAAAACTGAAGTTTGTTGAAGGGATAGAAAACATCTGCATCCTGGGAATCCAGGAAGGGGTAAAAGGCCCCAACCACAAAGTGCAGAGGTCAAATGGCTCTGAATGACGTCATCAACGAGATGATTCAGGAGACAGCTTACAAAGGAAGTCACGGATGGATGAGACGCCCTGCTTAATCGAACCTAAGTTCTGAATATAAGGAACAAGAAACCAGTCTCTAAAAAAGACTAAAGATGCTTTTTTGGTTCTAATATTCTGCCTTATCTAACCACACAAACCAAAATATTAGAACGATTTTTATAAAGCTGGTGTGTAGAAGTCAAAGATTTTGACTTCTAAACTGATCATTAGTACTTTGGGGTTTTGGTGCTATCTCTAATAATGATCTAAAGAAAGAGAGACAGGAAAAGTGGAGCAAAAGAACAGGAAAACAAGTTCTGGGCACAGGTGTGGCTGTGAACTTAATAAAGACAATCTAGTCCTTTTATGTATAGCAAATATTTTTACAGGCTCCAAATGAGTCAAAGGGCTTAAGATACAAATATGAATGTCCTCAAGTTAAAATAAGAATATCAAAGTACTATAGTCACTTTTTCTAAGGAGAGGAAAGAAAATCTTGTGTCAATTTTCAATACCTAAATGTTTCCCCTACTACTTGGCTTCTGTTGCACCATCCAACAGAAGTGAAGGAGATAGGAATTATAGAAGGCTGTTAAAGTATTATAAAAATCCAGTGGCTACAAAGATGAAGATAATTAAGTTATCAAGGAAAATATTTTACTGCAAAACCATGTATGGCCAGACAGTGATGGAAAGAAAGACAAAAGAAGATCAGCGCCCTGCTACTTTCAAAGAACAAGTGCCTACCAAGGTCAAAATCTAGACGCAGACTGCTCAAACAAGCAGCTGACTTAGACTGTACCCACCAGACTGAGCAACAAAGGAACTTAGAGAAGCCAGCAAGCATACACATCTGGGTTTTTTTTCTTATTTTGACAGCTGTTCACTAAGTATTCACTTAAGTGTTCAACATGTGACAAGTGCGCTTCCTTCCTTTCTTGCTTCCTATAACAAGAGTTTTTATCTTTTTAATAATACCATATACAAAATACAGAGAGAAAAAGCAACCGTGTACAAAGGAACACATAAGAAACTAACTAACCATAGACCATGAAGCGAAGCCTCCACAGGGTCAAGAAGGTCCCCACATCTACTGACACAAATCACTAGGATCCCAAAGCCGCTGAAAACCTTTACCAACTACGAAAGCCTTAGAACACATGAGAAGTGGATACACACGTCAGGTACAAACGTGAGTCTACAGCTGCCCTTCCCGATGTTCACTGTGAAGCAGATGACTGCAACCCACAAAAACTAACTGTAGAAAAGAAATCCAGACATCCAGACTTTGTTTTGCCTCATCAAGGGTCTTTTCTAAAATTATCCCCGTGTTTTATATCTAACAAAACAGGGAACAGAAGTAACTGGGATAAAACCAAGCTAGAACCTCTTTACTGCGCTGTATGTCTTTCATCTGGTTAATGTTTTTCTAAAAGAATTATTTTAAAAAAAAATTGTGGTTTTACAAGATACTCTACAAGGAAACTAATGTGAAAGACTTTCGAGGTAAATAGTTCTTAATAACTTTAAGGCAGGGCAATAAAAACATATGAAGATCTTATGATTGTAAAGAGTCTAGTTTTCCAAGACAGCTATGAAGATGTTTCTTCTAAGAAACAAGTTCACTCAAATGAGGCATCTAGATTCTAGTTCCAACAGAGGTTGTGTCCTTCCTACTCGGTAGCCTTCCCTTGAAAGTACTGCTGTGGTGCCATCTCCCAAAGTCTGGGATTAGGTACCATGGTGTCTACCTTTAAAATTCTTAAAAATACTGATGAACACAATCTTCAGTATCTTTACTGTGACATGAGCCAAATGGCTAATAACTTATCCGGATCAATGTTTCTACGAAGCAATCAAGCTTTTCATTCCCAATTTAAATTATAAAAAGTAGACTAATCACCGTTTTAAAAATCATACCTCACTGAGTTCCAGGAAAACACCATCATCCAATTCCAGAAATCAATAACTATACACCAGTCATCTGTTTAGATTCAGATTTTGTTTTGACTCAAGTTGTCACTAGCATCCTTAAAGCCTTCAGCTTGGAAGAGCTAATTATTCTAATTCTACTTTTACTTCTACAGCACCAACACCACCAGCAACATCCGAGGCCATCCATAGGAGCGTATGGGTTCAAGAACTCGTGTGTACCTGCTTTTCCTCTCAGGGCTCTATTCTGGTAATACTGCCATTCCAGCTGCGGGTTAGCACCAGGACGCAAAGGCGCCGTTCCCGTGCCTCTGTTACTTGTAACAGCCACTGGTTTTCCTGTGAGAAAAAAATTACATTTTTTTCTCTAAGTACAAAAGGATGTTAAGAACAGGTAATAGAAACATTTTTATGAGATTTTAATTACATAAGTTGATCTTTAATCACATAGGCATTAAGTCTTCAATAAACTAATATACCCATCACCATATAACTCGCCTAAGGTTTTCATTTTCATTAAAAGGGACAGTTTCAGCAAGTTTTTTTTTTTTTTTTAAAAAAGACAGGGTCTAGGAAGTCCTGGAATTCTCTATGTAGACCAGGCTATCCAGGAACTACCAGAGATCCACCTGCCTCCAGAGAACTGGGATTAAAAACATGTGCCACCAAGTATGACTCCAAGTATGATATTTCTGATAAACTGACTCAATCTAAAAGCAGCAGAGGAATTTTCCCATGGCTTTTGATTTCTTTTTTTTTTTCTTTTTGTTAAAGATATATTTATTTCATTTATATGAGTACACTGTAGCTGTCTTCTGACACACCAGAAGAGGGCATCAGATCTCATTATAGATGGTTGTGAGCCACCATGAGGTTGCTGGGAATTGAACTCAGGACCTCTGGAAGAGCAAGCAGCCAGTGCTCTTAACCGCTGAGCTATCTTCTCCAGCCTGGCTTTGGATTTCTTACAATGAAAAATGGGCAACTCAGACCCCAGATTCAGATTGTAGGAGTGGATAATTGGAAGAAAAACTATAAACAGACTTTTTATAGTTCTGTAGGTTCAACATGTATATTTATCCTTTTAATTTTATTTAAAGAGAAATAAGTTAGAGATTCATAAATAGCAATCAAATTCTGCATTTTGATTATATATATAAAATAAAATGTGAATTTTCAGACCCCCAGGTTTTGCTTTGGTTAAGAACATTACTTTAATGTTTCATTTTCTTTGTGTATGTATTAAGTTACAAGACAGCTATAATGTTGTAAAATTGATTTAGATATAACACAGGTTTAGAGGGCAAGCAGCTCAGAACAAAAAAACACATACACACAGAACCTTCTTGCCCTCCATAGACGCTAAACAAAAATCACAATCTACTAGCTGGTAAGTTATCCATAGGCTAAAATCAAATTCCTTTACATTCTAAACACCCTTTCAGAGCTGAGTGGCAACTTTACTGAGGACAAAATTAAGGCCCTGTTGGGAACCTAGAATTTTACTAGGATTTTCAGTCCCCTAACTCCTATTTAGTTAAGAGAAAATGCTAATGTAGCTATCCTGTCCAGAAAGAACTTAAGAAAAATCCTGAATAAATACTTCTAATGCAAGTAAGCAGTACATAAATAAACCTAAAATTTCATTAACAACAGACTGCCCAGATGACTCAATGATACAAAATTATCTCTCACAAGCCAAAAGTTAGGGTGTTTACCTACAATGAGGGTGGAGAGCTATTTGAACAGGAAAAATAGAAAGTCTGAAGACAGGAGATACCAGAAAATTCCCTTTAACAAACTATAAAAAGATATGGAAAATATTCAGAAGGCCTCATCTATGTGATAATAGAGTCCTCAATTTAAGATCCTCTTTTCTGTATATTTCACCTTACACCAAGCACTAGTTTTCTAATTTTCCTACACCTGTGATAATGGAGTCCAGCCAATTTGAAGAAAGGAACTGATCTGACCAAGGAAAATCAAAATACTTTTCAATTAGGACATATATACACATAACAATCTATCAATTTTCTTAAAGCAGACCTTTGAGGAATACAGACCTTTGAGATCTGGTCTATTTCGTATACCCACTGATACAAAGAAGCAGTCCATATCAACGTGCATCACACAGCTCTGATGTCTGGGTGAGCTCAACACTGACATAGTGCCTAGAAGGAAAAAGAGAACATTCAAACCCAAGCTAATTCTTCTTACTAAAAACAGGTCTAGCTCATTTTCAAAATCATATTGAAGATGAGTGGCATCTTAATATAGAATATATTACGGACTGTGTACTGCCCCAATAAACAAATATTCACTTTCTTTAGTTTTCTGATAGAATTTTAAATCAATTCTAATGATATTATATCATTTCCTATTCTACTTTCTAAAAGTCTTATCTTAAAATTATGACTTTATTTAGATAGTTTAAAAATATATGTTTATAACAATATTGCTGTCTGCAGTTTCACATGCTGAGTTCCATGGAGCTAAGTCATCTTTGATAAGCTCCATTCCCCACACCCTACAAACATTATTTAATGAAACATCAACAATGGCTACTACCACTCAATGCACCTGGGTAGGTTCAAGACATAGAGGTTTACAAGGGTTAATTTAGATTAATTCTCACAGCACTAACACTCCTACCTTTTACAGACTAGTAAATCCTACAGCCAGTGAGTGCCTGGTTTGAATTCTAAGCTCTCAGACGTTCATGCTACTATTCTCATTAGACATGCTTCAAAAGGCAGTCCACAGAACAAACATCTCTACACAGCGGAAACTTTTCTTACACCATTACATGTTACTAGTTCTGGAGCATGTTTATTACATTTATGCAGATGAAGGTAAATATTATCTCACTAGGACAATAAATGACTTAGAATAACCATAGATGTGTTTATAAGGGTTATTATAATCCAACTATTAGGACAATATTACCTTATAATAACATCATTATTACTTCTCCTGGTACTCAAAATTTAATAGTACAGGGCCTAAATCTAAGAACCTAAAATCTAGGAACTTTTTAACCTTGCAAAGAGTTCTGATCTCAGAGAATATTCTTGCCTACCAGCTTTATAAGTAAAAAAAACAAAAAAACCAAAAAACAAAAAACACCCTTACTCCCAAACAATTGAGCCACTTCATGTATTAACTGTGAGGCAACTGTCTAGTCTCACTAGGTACAAGGCACTAAGCCTTTCTCCATGTTGTCTTTATGCAAACATAAGCTGGACGTCACTGATTCCTGCCGTTCCTCTTACAGAGAGAAAATAGGCAGGGAAGGCAGATGTCCATGCATGCTCCCGTCGCAGGAAGTGGCAAGGGTTCAGATCCAGCCTACATGATCTAGCTCAAGCCCTTGCCGTTATCTATGAACATTTCAATAATCACAATCTCTCTTTCTTCTGCAGTGCAAATCATCAAACTCAGGACTCTGCACATATAAGGCAAACAAAGATCACAACTCTACTGGTTCAAAGTGTTATGAAACAGAAGGTAAACAACGTAAAATAGTATTAAATATTTAAGGGGTACAGAATGTATGAATAAAATACCTATCAAAAGCTTTCTTACAATATAAAAATTTATGAATTTACTCCCATTCATGAACCTAATTCATAATAGTATTTTAAAGGTTTCAAAATTAAATGACTTTCAGGTTAAAAAAAACCAAGATATAACATAATCTAATACCTATGGTGTTAAAAAAGCATTTTGACTGAAAGTATGTTGGAATAATCAAACAAATTTAACAGCAACAAACACTCACACAGAACGACCACACAACTTTCTGAAAGCCCATTAGAGTCTTTCTCTCTTTGCCTCCCTTTTCACAGTTATAAAGATTACTATCACATAATCTTGGAACTGTCTTTTTGCCAAAAACCCACAAAAGAGAGCCAAACCCTTTGTCAAAAACAGCCAAAACTTCAAACTGGATCTGAACTAGAATCTGGTTTAAGTAACAACTGTCACACAACAGCTTCCTGTTGGATTTAGATGACAAATATTAAGCACACACATAAACAATCTATGTAGATATAAAAACAATAATCTAAGATTACCACTGTAAGTTCAACAGTTATATGTCATTGTTTAATTTTTAATGAAGCAGGCTTCTAGAAATTCACAATTACCCTTACCAATCAACTTCATTCTCACAGGAGATTAGGCATGGAATATAAAATGTTATATTTATACAGTTCAAAACCAACAATGTATAAAAGTCTCCATGAGGAAGGAATACTTGGAATCCCAGTTCTGACAGTGTTGAAATGACCTAACATTTTAAGTTACCACAATTAAATCTAAAATTAAAAAAGTAATAAAGTTTTCAGGTATACTTACTATAACTTATATAACCTGGTATTCCTGAAGGTTTTCTATATTAAGAAGTTTGTAATAATTAGAATACTAATGAAAACATCTGAACAAAATTAAATAGAACTGTTTTGAAGAAAACAATTTTAGTATCTACCTGTGTCAGTTACAACAAGAGAAGACCTGCCTGTTTTCACTTTTTTTAACTTTTCCCTTCCCGGAAAGATACCACTACTTTGTCTCTGTAGGGTATTGACAAACTCAGTCAATTCACACTTCCATGTTGAGATGTGATGCAGTCTTGAACGAGAATAGAAATCTGAAATGAAGTTGCAGTCCGAGGGTTTGGATGGCACTGAAGGCGCTACTTTACTAAGAGTCAGAACAGAAGTGCTTTTTGTGCTTGAAGGCCCCTGAACAGTGGAGTGGTGAGCACCATTGATTTTAGTGTTACTGTGCAAAGATGGTGAGAGAGAATTAGTTCTGTGTGGACTCCGCAAAGCATCTGCACTTCTGGTGCTGTGTTGCAAGTGCTGCACTGTGCAGTCTCTGAAGTCCGCGTTGCTCTTCTCTGCCCTCTTCTCCTCCTGGGTGGAGTCTAAAGATAGCCTGCTAGCAACACTGTTGCCCACAGGCACCAAGCAATCCTGTGTCTTTAAGGCACCATTTGAACTATGGGTGTGTCCATTAAAAATGACAGCGGTATCTCTGGGATGCATTACTCCATTCTGTTTCCTTCCTGGAAATGTATGTTCCAGATCCTCAAAACTAAAATCATCATTTACACCGTCTTCATTCCAGCTGCTCAGTCCATTTGCTTTCACTTCACTTTCTGTCTCAATCTTCTTAATTATGTGATTTCTAAAGTATAAGAAGAATCTAAGTTAATGTATATGATTTGAAAGCTTTAAAAAAATTCTTTGTGACTTACTGTTTCCCTCTTAAATACGCTAAGCCATAGACATTATATTTTTGTTTCAACCAAGGATAAGCCTTGTCTAAACTAAGGAAACATTGATATTTTCTTTCTTTTCTTTTCAATAATAAAAAGAGCGTCTAAGTTGCCTCTAAGTTGCCTACTCTTTAAATGGCCTTCTACTGACATTTATTACTGAAATTATAGGCAGGCACAGGCATGTCCACTGGTATTCTGAAACTTTCTATAGAAAAACTATCTACCACCTCTAACTTCCAAAGCACAGGAGTTGTCTTGTATTTACTATTTGTTTTTCATAAAATGATCAGTAAGTTTTCCCTCAGACCCTGCTTCTAGTTTTACTGTACTTCTTATGTAACACATTAAACCCAATACCACAGCACATGGGACTGAAGTCGCTAGTTAACTCCAGTCAACATGAGAGCTAGTGAGACTGTATTCAACCACAAACCTGCTGGCTTACTGCTATTCCAGATGGTATGGTGTAAGAATCAAGTATGCAATATTAATTTCTCAGTACAATATTTTTTTACAAAAAAAGACAACACTTGAACAATTAACCCAGAACTGTGGACTCAGATGCCACAGACATCCAATGGCAATCAAGATCATATGGTCACAGGCTTACAAATGCAGGCAGGATCTATGACAAATGTTATACTAAATTCACATCCTGGTTACATGTTTTGTTTTATTTTTTAAGCAACATTAATAAGGACAAAATTCATTTGTCTTCATAAAGACATGTAAGTAACAATATCCAAAACTGGATTACTCCAGTAATTCATTCTTTCAAATATCTGTCTACAGTGTTACTCCAATTACTCTTCCAACTCTAGTCTGAGGGTCAGACTACAGCACTACCAGATGTTGTTCTTAAGGTCCTCACCCTAGTGCCAACTCAACTTTTTGGTAATGATGATCTGACTACATAGAAAAACCATACAGGATAAATGCAAAACAAACTCCCCAACCATTTCTACTTGTCTTAGGCCCTGGCTGAATCTTTCATGCACTTTCATGTCTTTCATGTCAGCCAATTCTGAGTACATCCAACTCTCATAAAAGGCCGGTGAAGGAAGAACACAAACTGGAATTATTAAAAGAAAGCCTATTTAGTCCCAAATCAGAGAAAGCCTGCCTGCCTGCCTGCCTGCCTGCCTGTTAGGATAAAGAATAGAGCAGGAAGTGAAGATCCATTTAGATATCTTAAAGGTGCAAATTACACTAGCTCTCACCAAACACCCAGAAGTCAACAAAGTGATGTAAGTATATGTGTGTGTGTGTGTGTGTCATGAAAGTGCATGAAAGATTCAGCCAGGGCCTAAGACAAGTAGAAATGGGTAGGGAGTGTGTGTATGTATATGTATATGTGTGTGTGTGTGTGTGTGTGTGTGTGTGTGTGTGTGTGTGTGTGTGTATATATATATATATATATATATATATATATATATGAATGATGGTTTGTATATTCTTGGACCAGGGAGTGGCACCATCTGGAGGTGGCCTTGATGGAATAGGTGTGACCAGGTTGGAGTGGGTGTGTCACTGTGGGTGTGGGCTTAAGACTCTCACCCCTGTTGCCTGGAAGTCAGTCTTCCACTAGCAGCCTGTGGATGAAGATGTAGAACTCTCAGCAACTCCTGGGCCATGCCTGCCTGGATACTGCCATGCTCCCACCTTGATGATAATGGACTGAACCCCTGAATCTGTAAGCCAGCCCCAATTAAATGTTGTCTTTTATAAGACTTGCCTTGGTCATGGTGTCTGTTCACAGCAGTAAAACCCTAACTAACACAATATATACATATACATATATACATGTACGTACATACATATATATATATATAAAATTCAGGCAAGCACAGGACTTAAACCCCAGCACTCAGAAACAGAGGCAGGCAGATCTCTGTGAGTTCAAGGCCAGCCTGGTCTACAAAGTGAGTTATAGGACAACCACACACACACAGAGATAAATCCTGTCTCAAAACAAAACAAAACTCTGACAATTAGCTTTCTGGTATCACTATATTATGGCTCTTTACATGATCAATAGTAGCACAACCAACAAAAATGCACGTATTGCTGGCAAGAATACATATAGTTAATAATACATGCTGTTGCTTTGCTGGTACCTCAGGTAGACAAATGCATATTTTGAAAACAGCTATGTAAAATATAAAGTAAAACACGCATTTAAGCAAGTAACAATATTTTTATTTGTATTAAGAAGTCTGATCTCAAAGGTAAATTCTTCCTAAAACTAGCAACAGAAATAATATTGTGAAAAATCTATTTTCTACTTGCATCAGTTTAGGGGGAAAAAGGCATATTTTGTGCTTTTCCTGTTATTAGTGATTATTAGTGATAGTATGTTGAAGACTAGTAGTTTGAAGTATATTAAAGAATTTTGGGGTGGACTTCTGGGTGAGTAAGGCAAATAACCGGTGACAAGAAGAAAAAACTACAGAGGCAGTGACGTTGAGTCCTCCAGGTGAGATTCCTCATCTCTTGGGGAAAACCCAACTCCCACAGCAAGCAGCTTAGTAAAAAAGACAAGGACAGTGACAGTGACCACTTGATGCACAAGTTAAGGCAACAGGCCACTCTGAAAGAGAAGCCAATGCACTCAGAATTACTGCAATTAAAACTTAAATCAACATATTTTTTAAAAGTATATAGTAACGTCTAGAGTGACTCTACAACTATAACTGAGAATCAACAACTAATATATTTACAGACTTAAAATTACAAATATTTAAATTTCCAAAAGCAAACTGCAAACATAAGCGACTTAATTCTTTTTCTTTTCTTTTTGTTTTTTTTTTTTGTTTTGTTTTTTGTTTTTTTCTGAGACAGGGTTTCTCTGTGTAACCCTCCTGGCTGTCCTGGAACTCACTCTGTAGACCACGCTGGCTTCGAACTCAGCCATCCGCCTGCCTCTGCCTCCCAAGTGCTGGGATTAAAGGCGTGTGACTCCATGGAGCATAAGGAAAACCGTTCAGTTTTTCAGAAAGTAACATACTTCAGAAAGCTGCTTACCAGAAAATACTTTTCATGAAAATCCACAAGAAAGAATTTAGCATAACTAGAAAAACTTGTTTATACTGTGCTTCTCTAACTTTACTACAAAACGGGTTCATTTATAGGTTCATTTATAGGGTTCATTTATATAGCCCTATACATAATTTAAAATGTTTATGAAAGTTGAATGCCCAGCTTTTAAAATATTTGCTTCTATCTTCAGTAGGACAGGGACCATACTCACTACTAAAACCATTTTTGTTGGCTTTCCAATGTACACAAACTTACACCCTGTTGTTGAGCTGTTTGGCTCTATTGCTTGGACCTGGCCCAGGATCCTCAGGTTTGCACACAGGATTGAAGTTGAGACTCTTCTGTGCAGCCGACGGCTTGGTGTAGAGCTGATAGGGAGCAGAGGACAAGAGTCTCCCAGCTTTGATGCTGAAACAGAAAGGCAATACCAAATCAGTTTCAGACTAGGTAAGAGTGAGCTTCAGGGAAATCCAAAGTTAACAGGCCATCTGTTTCCTACTGTATTTCTTCTCATCTGTTTTAATGGTCTTAACATACTATTAAATGCATTACAAGAAAAAACTAAAATTGAAGAATATAGGACAAAATAAAGAATGTATATTAAAATAACTAAATTACTTTTGTGTATATCAGAGTTCTAAGAGACAAGAGATTTTTGGTATGATCTCTAGCAGGCTGAAACATATTTAACCCCAAGCATTCGGTATCAAGACAAACATCTCAGTGAAGTAACTGTATACTTAATGTACACAGACTGCTCTTTAAAGGACTCCATGACTCTTGGGTGCCAAGGCTTTATGCCTATAATATTCACTTAGGTTTAGTGGCACACTTAGGGAATTCTAACAAAAGCAACACTCTAAACACCTTTAAAACTGCTCAAAGGAGCCGGGCATGGTGGCACACGCCTTTAATCCCAGCATTCGGGAGGCAGAGGCAGCCAGATTTCTGAGTTCGAGGCCAGCCTGATCTACAGAGTGAATTCCAGGACAGCCAGGGCTATACAGAGAAACCCTGTCTCGAAAAAACCAACCCCCCCGCCCCAAAAAAAAAAAACCAAAAAAGATTACTCAAAGGAAAAGAGATAAATCATTTATAGAAAAAAATCAGATATACCAGCTGTTAAATAACAAATATGTGCAACAAAAATCTCATTTAAATCTGCTGAAATCAACAAGTCCTATTATTTAACCAAAACTATTTTATACTGCAATAATGTAAGAGATTTTTACATATTAAATTTATGCTCCCACAAAAGACACATACCAAGGCTAGTTAAATGGTATAGATCAGATACACACAGTAATCAGAATATCTGAGTTCTGAATCTAGCTGTTTCTTAGACAAACGAGTGAGTTAATGACTTTATCTTCCCATCCAAAAATGAGGTCAACAGGCCATCTAAGTTACTGTGATGGTTTGTATATTCTTGGGCCAGAGTGTGACACCATTTGGAGGTGTGGTCTTGTTGGAATAGGTGTGACCTGGTTGGAGAAGGTGTGTCACTATGGGTGTGGGCTTAAGATCCTCACCCCAGCTGCCTGGAAGTCAGTCTTCCACTAGCAGCCTTTGGATGAAGACTTAGAACTCTCAGCTCTGCCTGTGCCATGCCTGCCTGGATACTGCCATGTTCCCACCTTGATGGTAATGGACTGAACCTCTGAACCTGTAAGCCAGGCCCAAGTAAATGTTGTTTTTTATAAGACTTGCCTTGGTCATGGTGTCTGTTCACAGCAGTAAAACCCTAACTAAGACAGAAGTTGGTACCAGGAGTGGGGTACTGCTGTGATAGGCCTGACCATGCTTTTATCTGAAAGAATGTGGATTTTTGGACTTTGGATTTGGAACTCAGTGGAATGCTTTAAATGGGGCTTAATGGGTCATCCTAGTAGGAATATGGCAGACTTCATTGCTGGGAGTAACTTGAACTGTGTTGACCTGGCCCAAGAGATTTCAAAGGAGAAGAATTTCAGTACGTGGCATAAAGACTGTTTTTGTGGTATTTTGGTGAAGAATGTGGCTACTTTTTGCCCTTGTCTGAAAAGTCTGCCTGAGGCTAAGGTGAAGAGACTTGGATTAATTGCATTAATTGCATTGACAAAGGAAGTTTCAAAAAAGCCCAGCAGAGACTTTGTTCTCTGGGTAAGTCTCACAAAGAGAAGTTTGAACAAGCATAGCAAGCTTAGAAAGGCCAAATATAAAATATACGGTTCGAGTATTAAAGGCATACGAGGAAGTGAAATGGAGCAAAATCCTGTGTTCTAGGAAATAACAGATTAAGGGAGTGGGACCTTGGGGCAAGATCCTACCCAGCTGAATTTAGATCCAGGCATGGTGGTACACACCTTTACTCCCAGGAGACAGGCGTGCTGATCTCTGCATTCAAGGCCAATCTACAGAGCAAGATTCAGGATAGCCAAGCTTAGGCAGTGAAGGATTTGGAAAACATAAAGCCAGTGATAATAGTACAAGGGGGTCATGTTCTAGTTCCTGCAAGCAGCAGAACTTGGCAGCTTCAGTCATGTGACTCTGGCTCTTGGTACAATTGATGCTGGTCAGCTGGAGATAAGACATTAGCAATGACTAAGAAGAGACCAGCATCATTGAGGTGAAATCTTCTGGGAGCACAAAGCAGCTGTGTTCCAGAGATAGCCAAGGTTGTACCTCATGCTGCAGCTGAACTTGGTAATGTGTAAGAGTCACCCAGGTGGTACTGGTTTTGAAGGCATGAAGGTGTCACGAAGAACAGCTGAGGCTTGGCACTGTGAGAGGTCATGGAAGGCCATTGGAGAAGGTATAGCCTCAGCTGTAGTTGATGACCCAGGACTGAAGGGGTCATGCAAAGGATTTGAGGTTTGGCACCATGAAGAGAGCCTATGAGAGGCTATTGGTGAAGCCTAGTTGGAGTGAACACCCCAGTGTATTGGAAATGTCAGTACCATGGGGTGATTACCAAGAACAGCAGCCATAGTGGAGTGGATCAACCTGAGCTTAGAGTGCTACAGAGGGCAGAGCTGGAGAAGTGATGCCAGTCCTTAGGAGGAGTCCAAAAGATCAAGTGGAATCCCAGACACTGAAACAAGAAGCTGTAACATTGAAATTGCCTTGGAGACTCAAAGATGTTAAAGATGCCAGAGCCATGGGATACATGCTGAGGAAAGCTGCTAACAGGGAGTGGAACTAGCCCAGGAGAAAGCAGTTTGTTGCAGTCAACAAAGATGAAAAAGGAATGGAGATCTGAAAGACTGCTTTGACATGAGGCATGGAGACACAGAGTTTGGAGTTTGCCCAGCTGGTTCCTGCCTTGCTTTGGAGATTACAGTTAATTAAGTTGGATGAATCTCGGAAGAGCCCTTGAACTTTGGACTTTTAACATTGTTGAGACTGCTATAGACTATGAGGACTTTGAAAGTTGGACTAAATGCATTTGAATTATGCTATGTTTAAGTATGGGCCCCATAGACTCATGTTTTTGTACAAGTCTATGAAGGCCAGGGAGTGGAATGTGATGGTTTGTATATTCTTGGATCATTTGGAGGTGTGGACTTGTTGGAATAGGTGTGACCTGGTTGGAGTAGGTGTGTCACTGTGGGTGTGGGCTTAAGATCCTCACCCCAGCTGCCTGGAAGTCAGTCTTTGACTGACAGCCTTTGGATAAAGACATAGAACTCTCAGCATTGCCTGTGCCATGTCTGCCTGGATGCTGCCATGCTCCCACCTTGATGGTAATGGACTGAACCTCTGAACCTGTAAACCAGCCCCAAGTAAATGTTGTTTTTTATAAGACTTGTCTTGGTCATGGTGTCTGCTCACAGCAGTAAAACCCTAAGACAGTTACATACATTCATTTAAAAGGATGATTGAGCATTATCTCTGAGCTTTACTAAAATCTTGTTTTAAAATGTGTCACATCTCACCTGCTTTACCTCTCATGGTATCTTCTTAGCTGAATTCAGGAAGAACTGGTAAAGAGGCAGTAACTGTAATCATGGAATCTAGCTGTCAGCAGGTAAGCCCTCTCCCCGGCTGCCTACTGTCAACTGTCCCTCAGACTTTCCAAATCAAAGTGTCATAAATTCAGATTCACACTCCAGCCATGGTCACTGACAGAACTGTCCGTGATGACATTCTTCTTCTCTGGAGTGAAGCTAACTTCGTACCCTGAGAGCTTCACGTGAGTCTTATAAGGAGACACAGGGCTAAAAGCCACATATTCATCCATAACAGAACACAGCATGAGAGAAGGCTTTAGAGGGATGGTGTAGGGACAGGCCTTCACATTTAATCCTTCAAAGTTTACAGATCTTTTATAGTCTGACAGATATGTCTGACTTTCTAGAAGTAATAAGACATTATTGAACTTTTAGAATTTATTGAGGTTTATAGAGTAAGTTAATTACAGTACTTCTTATACAGTACGCCTCTATAACACACCCACTATGCTTAGTCTGCACAAGTGATTTCTAGCTTTCATAAAACCACAACAGATACATTCACATCTGTCTTTCTTTATTTACTAATTCTGTTAGAGAGTAGGAGAGAGACTGTGTGTGTGCACGTGAGAACGGCTGGCAGCAGTCAGATTCTGACCTCTATTGTGAGGATCCACACTGACCAAACTTGGGTTCTCAGAGTCGTCAATGACCACCTTTCTCTACTGAGCCAACTCTTTGGAACCCACATTCTTTCACAAAAGAGGAAGTAAACATTTCAGGTAAATATATAGTTTCTAAATCCAAATTATATGGACAGAAAACTATTAAATTTGGACATGAACCCAAAGTTATCCCCAGAGTCCAAGGACCATCCTTTCTACTCTCAAGCTGCTTCTCATGTTTAACAATTTATGCCACTTCATTCACTATATAATGATGCATCAACTCCGTGGAGTATGTTCATGATTTCTGTTAAAATTAGTTAAGGCTATGATTACAGAAAAAAAGGATTTGGGGGATGGAGAGATGACTTATCAGTTAAAAACATGTACTAGTGTTGCAGAGGATCTCATGCCCTCTTCTGGCCTCCAGGGCACATGCATGTACATTTGATTTGTGTGGATGCATGCACACACAAGTAGAAAGCAATAACTGACTGCTGCAAGTTATTCTTTGACCTTTTTATGTGTGCTATGGCACATGTGCATGCATGCACACACACATACACACCTGACTTAGAAAGGTACTTTCTAGGTTTGTCTTATTAGCATCCCATTATACAATTTGACTGTGTTCTTACACTGAAATAGTATGTGTGTATGCAAACATTCATGTTGTGTGAGCAGGGGGCAGCCTCAGGTATCCAGCCCACACTTTCAATCTTCTTTGAGCCAAGGTCTCCTTATACACTGATGTGTACATAAAAATAGCTAGCCTTAGGGAGTCTCCATCCTCTGCCACCTATAGGAACATTAATTACAGATGTGTGCTGCAGATCTGGCATTTTATGGTTTTGAGATATATAAATAAAGATCTTCATATTCTGCAAACACATTACCTACCTACTGAGCAATGTTAAATTCCTCATACTACTTATTATAATTGATCCATGAATAAATTTATGATTTTAGTATTAATTCACCTATACTTACATGTATTTTTAAATTATATATATATATAGTGTATGTGTATATATATATATATGAATATGTATAAAATTTCAAATAATTAATCTTTTAAGTTTCAGTTTGTCACCAAAGTTCCAGAAGACCTTTTTTAAATTAGAAAATGATAAGTGAATTTGCTCACTAGTTACATTTTGTCATTTCCAAACTAATAAGAGATAAGAAAGTACGATCAAGCCAGGCATGGTGGCGCACGCCTTTAATCCTAGGACTTGGGAGGCAGAGGCAGGCAGATTTCTGAATTCGAGGCCAGCCTGGTCTACAGTGTGAGTTCCAGGACAGCCAAGGCTACAGAGAGAAACCCTGTCAAAAACCAAAAAAGAAAAAAAAAAAAAAAGAAAAGAAAGAAACAAAGTACAATCAACAAAAACTAATAGGATCCAAATGTGATAACTACCAGATAATTATCAGCATTCAAAAGACTGATGTAGGAGGATGGAGATGAGAACAACGCTAACCTGTGCTACTAAGACTGCCTTAAAAAACACAAAAATGAATTCATGTTTTGAGGGATGTGGTTTTATGTGCAACCTGTACAAGGCCTTAGGTTCTAGTTTTTGCTTTTAGTATTATTAAGACAAAACAAAGTAACAGTACTGCAAACTGTTCTCCTTTGATCCTACTCTCAGAAATTCAGGTCCATATTAGCTTGCTATATTATCATACCAAGGGGGTTTAAAAAGAGCCATATATTGCTTCCTTCACTTTCTATTTCTTTGATAAACGCCATCCCCAAAAGCAACGTGGAGAGTAAGGGGTTACTCCTTCACACAGCTTACAGGCCAGCAGGAAGTTATGCCAGGACTGGAACTTAAGACAAAAACATAGAGGCAGAACTTGAGGCAGATGGTGCTACTCATCTGCTTGCTTTCAAGAGGTAGCACAGTGTCTCAGCACACTAGACTGAGACATTCTAAAAATCACAAATCAAGAAGATGTTCCAGATTTGCCTATTGCCAATCGGATGAAGGGAATTTCTCAATTGAGGTTCCCTCTTCCCAAATAACTAACTTGTGAAAACTTAAAAACTGACCAGCATACACACATTATAAAAAAAGAAGCGATTCACTCTGTATAAAGCTTACTGTTCTATGTCTCCCAACAGAAGGAACACTCCATGAGGCAGGGCACGGCTTTAGTAACTGCGGTTTCCCAAGAACAAACTCCCCCACCAAGTACTGAGCACACGAATACTTGTCAAGTCCTACTGACTACTTCTTGCTGCTTGTCTGTATTATCTCCTCGGCTTTCTGGCAGCTGAAGTGGCAACATTATTAGCCACATTTCTGCATTTGAAATGGTTTCCAAAGCATACCATGTGTTGAGACTCAGTCAGCAGACACATGCTATTTGAAAGTAAGGCCAGTTTTGTAACAGAAATAAAAAAACACTGGAGTTTTTAAAGAACTTACTGGTTAAACTTACCTTTCCACAATCCATTCTGGTCGTATTACTTTTTCCCCCTTTAATTCTTTAATTTTGGCATTAGGAAGATTTGTAGCAATAATGTGTGTTGTTTTGGATCTAGAATAATACACATGGTATTGACCTCCATGCAACATCATTAGATTTCTCAATTCCTCCGCAGAAGGATCTGTAAAAATCAGTATTGAAACATTAACAGTTTAACGTACAAGGTAGCAGAATGTTAGGTTGTAATAATCCCTTAACTAGGACGACGTAAATAGAACAACACTAGTTCACGTTCTTCTTGGCCATGTTGCCATAAAACAAAGCTAGGAGACAGTAACAGAGTGATAAAGCTATCCTGCCTTGACACATTATTTTCTCCTGGCTGCAAGAGACCAAGACAAAACCATCTACTGCTAAATGACATCTAGCAGAGCAAGCAAGGACCTCAAACAAGAGCCAAATCTGAATAAGACAAATGCTTACAACTTTTGATCAGGAGCACCTTCCCAGCTGCTGCATTGTCTGCTATCAGGTTGAGCTGACCACAGACACTGCTGACAACTGAGGGCCTCAGCAAGGCTGGTAGCCCTGTGTCCTCTGACCTCACTCATCCCTAGCAACAACTTCCAAGCCAGCACCATTTCAAGGGGACACACACACACACACACAAATATACTTTTTTTTTTTAATACTCTCCTTTTTTTTTTTGGTTTATTTTGAGGTAAGGTTTCTCTGTGTAGCCCAGGCTATCCTCAAACTCATTGAGATCCACCTGCCTCTGCCTTCTGAGTGTTGGAATTAAAGGCATGCACCACCACTGCCCAACCTTAAAAATATTTTGAAAGTTATCAATTAACTAACATCAAAGGCAAAAACTATACCTACGCAAAAATATTAGACTAAGAAATATCATTTAAAATGTTCTTTCTTATTACGTATATGTACATGGTATGTATGAGTGCACGTTATATAGACCTAGTCTCTCTGAGCCTATCATCATCCTGAGTTAAGCTGTAACTATAGAAGGTCACCCTAGATGAGCCTGTTGGCTGCTGATGTTAGTTCACAGGAGTCCAGGAGAGTCATTGGATGCTCCTCTGAGTATCCAGAGGTGCTTCTCAACCAATTACATATAAATTCTGCCCCAAGTAGATAGAACTGGCCTCAGAGTTAGAGTACATAGGTTGGAAAGGCTAAGGGAGGAAGGGGCTCCCTCTACACAGCCATGGAAGTCATTATCCACACTGTATGCAGAGCTTCCAGTTTGGCTCCTGTAAGGTTATCCACATTTCTGCCTGAAACCCTTTACACACTGCTGTACAAGGAAGCCTAATAAAATTCATTCATTCTTTAGGGCAGTGGTTCTCAACCTGTGGGCTACAAACCCAATGGGTTGGGGAGGGTTAAATGATCCTTTCACAGGGGTCACCTTTGACAATCAGAAAACACAGATATTTACATTATGATTCAGAACAGCAGCAAAATAACAGTTATGAAGTACAACAAAAATAATTTTATTGTTGGGGTCACCATATCATAAGGACCTGTTATATTAAAGGGCTAGGGCATTAAGAGGGTTGACAATCACTGACTCAGAGGAAACTTTGGTGTATCATGGTACCTTCTGAGGGGGAAACATACTATACCTAATGTCTCCCACCGAGAGAAATTCTTTCAACAGCAAACATGCCATAGCATTTTACTTTTGAAGGTTAATAGGACAACTTTGTGAAGCTGGTTCTCTTTCCACTTTTTTGTAGGTAGTGGTTTGAACTGTGGTCACCAGATTTGGGAAGTGAGCATCTTTACCCTGTGAGCCATCTCACTGGTCCCAAGCAATACGATCTTTTCAATTTTGTTTCATATTCTTAACTATAGAAAACATCTTAAATACCTGAAGATAAAAATTAATGTGGAGAGGGACAGAGAGAATATAGAATATGCCCCTGACATACTGGCAGAGTATGGATACAAAATGTTAAGTCAGAACAAACCTGGATTGAGAGCAATTCTCTTCTCCAAATTTTATTATCCCTATTACACATCAGAGCATCATCCCCAACAACAGCACATGCCTAATCAAGGCGAAGAACAGACTATCTCAAACATCTAGCAAACAAAGCTAACATCCCATGCTCCATTACTTACCTTCCTTGAATATATTAATTTAAGGAAATCAGAGGATGAAAAAGACAAGACTCTGAAAACCAACAAAATCCTTTCCTACAAATCACCACTGACATCTTAGTGAAGGTCCGTTTCTGAGATTCAGCAGTTACACAGATGACTTCAGCAGAATAAAAAATAGCACTCATTCTAACAAGAAATTTTTATAAGGTAGTGTGCCAAAATTAGTTCCTGAAATTTCAGACTCTACAGTTCTAAACAAGCAAATTATTCAGTGGATTTATGCAATAAAAGTTTTTCAAAACTAAATAGTATCAATTCTAAGCAGATTAATTTTACAATAGTCCTTGTATTGACATAAACACTTTCAAGTCAAAGTACCCCCTCCCACCCAAAAGGGTTTCTCTGTGTAGACCTAGCTGTCCTGAAACTTTTTCTGTACATCAGGCTGGCCTCCAGCTCACAGAGATCCACCTGCTCTTAAGGGCATACTCCACCATCACCCAGCAAAAGTACATTTCTTAAAATGTAATTTAATTTGCATGTATGAGTTTTGCTTGTATGTATGTTGGTGCATGCCCAGAAAAGGACTTTGGATCCCCTGGGACTGAGCTATGAACTACTGTAAGCTGCAACATGGGTACCAGGAATTTAACCTGAGTCCTCTGGAAAAGCAGTCGCATGTTCCTAACTGCTTAGCCATCTCTCTAGTCCCTCTACTGCATTGTTGTAGTCCATATACAGTATGTCCTACATCAAATGTATGGTAAAGAGAATTATAAAAAGACTGAACACATCTGATTGTTTTCCTATTACATTCTGTACTTACTTCTCTAATTCTCACAGCACTGTCATGAAGGAATATTATGCTTGTTTTACAGAAAAACAAAGATTAGAAAAAGTTAAGCTAATCTAAAGTCATACATATATAGTCAAAGACTCACAATTCAACATCAGGCTTATGTCTCAAGAAAATCGCACTTGATTAATAATTTTTTAAAAAAAGATTTTTTTCGGTGATTCTAGAAACTTGTATTTGCTCTATGGCAGCTCTGCCTCCAGCAGTGGGAATCTGTCTATTTTTGTCTCTGTCTCTGTCTCTGTCTCTGTCTCTCTCTCTCACACACACACACACAGGCAATGTGCTCCCTCAACAACAAGCTCCACCAGTTGTGTAAACTTGGGCTTTTACAGCAATAATCCTCAACAGTCTACCTGGCAACCTAGGATTAGGTGCCAATTTCCTTACGCCATTAAACAATGTTTTTTGTAACTTTTAAAAAAAACAATTGCTGTGTGTGTGTGTGTGTGTGTGTGTCTAGATGATACAAGAGTATCACTGCACACATGTAGCAGTCAGAGGCCTTTCCTATCACATGAGCTCCAGGAGTGAAAACTCAGGGCCATCAGGCTTGGTTGCAAGCACTGTAACCTGCTGAAACATTTCACCAGCATGTACGTGCGCACACATACGCTCTTAAATATATAATATACACAGCATGCTGGTATAAAGTATTTTCAGTAAAGGCTAGGGGGTGGTAGTTCAATGTGGAATGCCTGGCTCATACACATAAGGTCCTAGGTTGAATCTCCAGTACTGGTTCCCAAAATAAAGCAAGTATTTACTAAAAGAAAGGAAAGGTAAATTTTTCTGTCTTCAAAGATGGTAAAACTTGAAAACACTTTTTTTTTCCTTTCCTGTTAATAAACACTTATTGGGCTGGGCGATGGTGGTGCATGCTTTTAAACCAAGCATTCTAGTGACAGGGCAGCTGGGTCTCTTTGAGTTCGAGGCCAGCCAGGCTATGGAGAAACCCTAACTCAAAAAACCATACATACATACATACATACAAACAAACATACATACATACATACATACATACATATTGGTGTGTCCATTTTAACAGTATCAGCATATATATCAAGCTTAAATCAAACACCCACCTCTCTGGAGTGCAAAATAAAACTATTCTGAAGCCATAACCAAGTAAAAGTAACTTAGGAAAGGAAACTAGTTTCTAGTGGATCTTCTTTAGAACAAGCACTCTGAAGCTGCTATTATGAAAAGGCATTTCACTGGAGACCACAGGAAACTCAAACAAGGTTGATGGTCTGCCCTCACCTTATGTATGTCTACACATGTCTCTCATTTTCCCGCTTAACTCTGTGTAGGTATGATAATGGTCAGGGAGTATTTGTGTAAAAGCCTGTGGCATCTAACCTTTAGTTAGCTATAGCCCCTTTCAAGAAGACTAAAGGCAAAGTCATAATCCTGAATCCTGTAAAAATCCTCTAAGATGACTACCTGAAGAGATAATCATCTTAAAGGATGACTGTCCCTCTCAAGCAATGAGAGTCATATCTTACAGGACAATCTTGCAAGACCAGACTTGAGACAACAGTCAGCCAGAGCTGGCCTGGAACTTACTGTGTGCCCAGGCTAGCATGAAATTTCCTTTTCCTGATTGTATCAATTTTTCAACTCTAAATAGTATATGTATTGCAACAGGTGACTGAGCCTAGCCTGTTGAAACTCCAAGAGCCCAAAAAAGGGCAAAAATTACAACAATCTTGCTTCACTATTAGAATTTCAGTTGAACGTCTCAGTATTTTTAGTTCAACAAATTAATAGTCCTTAACAAAAACAACACACAGAGGCTCAACATCTCTGTCACAGACTAATGACAGGAACAAAGATTCATTTCAGGAGTAAAATGACACATTTTTATCAAGTCATATTTCTCTAATCCCATGTAGATTAACAACAAAAACAATGTAACCAATGAAACAACCAAGGCAGAAAGAATGTCAGTATCTCAAGGACAGCCTGGTCTACCCAATAAAATCCTGTCTCAAAACAGCAAGAAACAGTGTCCTAGCTAAGATTTTTGTAAACTTGACAAGCCAGAGCTATCTGGGGAAAGGACTCTTAATTGAGAAAATGCCTCTATAAGGCTGGCCTAAAGAAAGGTCTGTCAGACATCTTCCTGACTAATGACTGATAGGAGAGGCCCCAGATGACTGTGGATGCTGCCGCCCCTAGGAATGTGGTCCTGGATTGTATCAGAAAGCAAGCAATGCAAACCAGTGAACAGAGCTTCCGTTCCCTGCCTTGCCTTCTCTCAGTGATACGACAGTGTTGCCTGAAGGTGTTAGCAAAGTAAACCCCTGACCCTTAAGTTGCTTTTGATCATGGTGTTTTATTTACCACAGCAGCAGAAACCCTAACAGACACTTGTTATGCAGAAAGAATCTTTGGTTCAAACCACTCCCACCAGTACAGTATATTAAAAATGGGAATGTATTCTTAAGAGACACCCTCCAGGCATCAACTGCCTTTTCTTTTTCTTAGTCTCATATTTCTTCCTTTGTTATATAACTTACAGAGACACTAAGTTTTAGCAATCATAGTATAATGTAGTTTTGTAAAGGGGCAATCTTAAGACGACGTTTAGTTTTGTTCTACAGAAAAACTAGTCAAATTTACAGTATGTGCTAACTGCAATAAATAAAAGGAACAGAGAATGAGAAAAAAATGGTCATTTATATAAGCATATGACTGAAAATATTTTAACATACAAATACAAAATCATTTTTATCCATTTTAATGCAAATAATATTACACATAAATGTGTTAATGACTACTGATTATCAACTTCACTGGATTAAGGAGCACCTAAGGAATTAATGAAGCACATCTCTGGATTTGTCTATAATGGCCATTCCAGAGGCAACTAGAAAATGAGGGCTCTAATCGAATTAATAGAATGTATAGTGGGATGGGGCTATCTGGAGGAAGCAGGACATGTGGGCAAGTCTCTGGGGTGATGATATCTTGCCAAGCCTTTTGCCGTTTTCCATGATTCCTCTCTACCATGAAGTGAACAGTTCTTCGGTCACACGTTTCTGCTGTCACTATGCCCTCTGAAACTATGAGCTCAAACACATGCTTCCCTGTATCCTTAAGTTGTTTCTAATGGGTATTTTGTTACAGTGGCCCAAGAGAGTCTTAAGAGCCACACTCAAGTTGTGCTCTACAGAAGTCAGATAAACAAGTACAGGCCTACTACATGCAGTGAACAGAGAGAAAGCTGGAAAGGGCATCAAGGACTGGAGGGAGTCAGAGGATCTTTTAGGAATAACATTTTGAAAAGATGGAAAGGTAAAGAGTGGAAGCAAAAAACCAACAAATCAAAGGCTCTCTGGTCTACCAATTCACAAAAGACGCTCCCTGACAAAGAAAGGTAAAACTCAGGTTTCAAAGAAAATGTTTCTAGCAATGATGAGATATAATTCAATACTACATACAGACTGGCTTAGGAAAAATCTAATTTGATCTGCATCTTCATGGATAACTCCCAAATGCACTTATAGGAAAGGGGAATCATCAGAGACAAAGAACAGAAACAAAACTGCATAAGTATAAAAACAGAGTCATAAAATCTGAGTAAGCCTATTGACAAAGAATATAAAAATTCAGAGCAAAAGCCAAATAACACTAGCACACCTTTAATCAAAACTAAGCAAGCACCTGTCTATCCAACTCCTACAGGCTTCCTACGACATTCCCTCTGGGGCACAGCTAATTCACAGACCGTATTTGTTACAAAAGCCAACATTCTCTATCAACCACTGTATCTTTCAAACAGTTCCTAATACTCAAGGAAATCTAAAATATATTTGTTCAATCAACTCAAAGTAAAAAGAGAAAGAAGATTCACTGGCTAGAAAACATAGAAAAGATGTCAGTTCTACCAACTGATCTATGTTTAACACTATTTACCATCCAAGCCCTAAGCAAGGTTACTTTGTATACATAGAATTCTGGAATTAATTAGTTTGTATTGATAGGCCCAGACAGTCAAGCAAACTTCATTCAGAAGAAGCAAGGAGAGAACTCTAGGTAAGACTAACTGCAGGGGAACAATGATTTAAGGCTGAGGTACTGTTAAAGGGACAGACACAGAATCGAGGAGTCAGGGAGAACAGTGACAAACAACTATAACCCCAATATAGAGAAGCCGAGCAGCACGAGTTCAAGGCTAGCCTGAGCTATACAACAGGACTCTGCCTGAAATTTTTAAAAGGAGAGAACTCATAAAAGCACGCACTCAAACATGTGCCAATGGTTTCTAAAAAACCTTTATTCTTGTGTATGCTGGGGGAGGGGTGCACATGTGTGCAGCAGCCCAAGTGTAGAGCTCACAGGCCAGCTCTGTGGAGTTGGATCTCTCCTTCACCTTTACATGGGTCCCAGGGGTCAAACTCAATCTATCAGGCTTACACAGAAAGCACTTTTTACCCAGGACCCATCTTGCCAATCCCTAAATGATGTTTGCCTAATGTACAAAAGTAATTCAAGGGGAAACAGGCAATTCAACACAAAGCACTAGATCAAATGAAACCAAACCTCAAAATGGGCCACAAGACTATGAACTCTTACCAGAGGAGATCTAAAAACACAATTCATGAAATGTATTACCTACCCACTAAGGACTGCAGAGATGGAGGCTGCCTGGACAAATAAAGGTGCTTGCTGACAAGCCTGACAATCTGAATTCAATTCCTGCGACCCACTGGGTTAAATGAAGATAACCAATTCCTACAAACTGTTCTCCGACCTCCATGTAATGCACAATTTCCCAACCAACAAGTTTTTTAAATTTAAAAGTGGTTAAATTATTACTTATTCATTAAAATTATGTTTGGCCAAGGAAAACTAAAAGATAAAAACCAAAACATTTGAGAAATTATTAGCAAACCACAGGTACAACAGTAAAACTTAGATGACACTAGAGCAGTGGTTCTTAACCTTGCTAATGCTATATCCCTTTAATACACTTCCTTGTGTCGTGGCCACCTCCAACCATAAAATTATTTTCGTTGCTGCGTCATAACTATGATTTTGCTACTGCCATGCATCATTACATAAGTATCTGTTTTTCGTTGGACTTAGGCAACCCCTACATGGGTCGTGACGCTGAGCTGGGGATTTGGTGTTTCCGTGCTGCAGTAGCAGACTTGCTTGGTCCAGCAAGTCTGACTCTGCCCCCACTCCCCCTTTTAGTAATAGTAATGTCTATCTATTCCACTGTATGCTGAAATTAATTCACTTTTAGAATTCACAGGGTTTTATTGAGACTGTGGACTAAGGGGGCTTCTGAAGTAGGATTAAATACTCTTTGCATTATAACAATGGCCTCTGAGCCTTGGGGGCCTGGGAGTGGAATGTAGTGGTTTTGATGAGAATGTCTCCCATAGGCTCCAATCTCAACCCTGGTGGTGACTCTACAGGCCATACCTTGCTAGGACAGGCTCTGAGGCTAGTATGTAGACTAGCCTCAATTCCAGTTCACTCTCTCTTATTTCATGTTTGGGGCTTAACATGTGATCTCTCGGCTCCCTGCCATGATAGTCTCATCCCTCTGGAAGCACAAGTGAAAATAAACTCTTTCTTCCATGAATTGCCTTGGTCATGGAATTTTATTACAGCAAAAGTAAATACAGATGCTAAATAACTGGAAAAGATTTAAAAAAATATTTTCAATCCTAAAAAGTTCATGATAAAATTGGGCATCAAAAAAGTAAAAAGAACTCAACCTGTATATCCATTAACATAGATGGCAACTCCACTAAATATTGCAGACGCCGTCCCATCCTTCTGGTTAGCAGCATCTGTGCGGAACTGCTCCTCCAGCTTCTGGACCTTGGCAGCCATGTACCCGCCCTACGACCAAATGGAATGCCAGTGAACAACTGTGTCAGCTCCCCTGCCACACACTTTTAACTTAAAAACCCTGACAGATTTACAAATACAGTCTCACTTTTTTAACCTTAAAAATAATTAGGCTTGACTGTTTTATTATGTCTTCAAAATAAAGTTATAGATGACAACTACTGGTATACACTTTGCCCAAACAGCAAACCACTTGTTTTTACTGATTATTAAAATTGTATATGTTCACTATAATTGTTTTCAAAAAAACAGAGATATATAAAGAAAATCACAGCTGATGCAAGCCCACTCTCTAACACTTTGGGAGGGAAGCGATCTCGAGCCTTTCTGTCTCACGGGTGATACTCCCTTCCCCACTGCTTTCCTCAAGGCCTCGCTCCAGGGGACACACCAAGCTAAGCAATAACTGCAGTGTTGTGCTACACAGAAGACTAACTGACAACACCCTACTTACTGGATACTTACATATTTTTCCTATTTCTCACTATTATTACCAATCCTGAGATAAATTAAAATATATTAATTACTCTTAGAGGTAAAATACAGTTCAAGGGTTAGGGTTTATGGACAGTGTTATGGTTTTCAATGCATTATAAAAAGAGAAAGATAAATAATAAAGTCACATGTTATACCTTAAGCTATATGATAAACTAAAAAGAACAAAAATTATCTAGTCATTTAAGTATTCATTAAAACACACCCATTTTTCCCAGCCATCATTCTCCGTTCTCTTCCGCCATCCACCTCGCCTCATGGTGGAGCTTCTGTATGGAAAGAGAAAAAAAAGTCAATCTTATACCATAATGTACTCTTCATTGACATTCTATCAAGGAAAATGGGAAATTTGAGAATTCAACATTCAATGAACACAGACCAAAGTTCAATGCCAAGTAAACCTCATCAATGCAACACCATCCTCAGGTGCCTCTACCAGGGAAACTGTCCAGAGTGTGTGTGCACGCACGCGCGCGCGCGCGCGCACACACGCACGCGCGCACACACACACACACACACACACACACACACAGACGGCTAAGCCTCATGTTTAAACACTTTTCAACTGGGCATGAAGGACTGCGTGGGGAAGGATCCACACAACTCCTTAATAACACTTAACATTCACTTTGCATAAAACATCAATAAATCCAACTAACATAATCACACTTACTTGTTGACACTCATTAGTTAAACAATTTACTAAGTCCCTTCATCATCTGACCTAGGATGGCTCTTAAACTGAGTCACACTAGCCACGCAAGAATGCACACACAGTATGACACATCTGTCCTACAAAGTGTCTCCCTAAGAAGTTCATTAAAAGAATGCATCATAGGGGAATGATTATCTTGATAACAGATTAATAGATCTGGTGTTCTTAAAGCAACATTTAAAATCAACTGTACCACACAACACCAAGATTACCAAATCATGGCTGTTTCAAGCTTTAGGCTTAGGGACTAGAAAACCAGTTAAGTCATTCTAAGGACAAAGAATTCACTAAATGAATTCTTACAAAGTCAAGTTCTTTCCATCCACAAGTTGGGCTATCATTGAATTATCTTTTATAAATTTATACACTAGATATTTCTGTAATTACATAGGTTTATATTAAAGATTATTATATAAAGCCTTATGTACTCTATATCAAAGTTAAGTTAGCTTTGGTATGATTTATGAGAATATTCAACACTTAAAACATATTTTATCCACACATATAGATCCTGTTTCAAATACGCTTGGTTCTTGTAATGCCCTTTGATTTGGTTTCTCTCTCTGGCATTTGTATTAACAACATATTGTATACATGAAAGATGGCTAAAAGACATGCAGAAATTGTCAGCCAAGTCCCAGTAGTGAAATAGGAGTTTTAAGTGTTTTAGGGGCATATGTATAAAGGCCCTGAGAATGAAATACCAATTCTGTGGACAGAAGAGTTTTGCTTTTAAATTTGCTCTAGGCAAGTAAAAGGTTGTTCAATGGTATACTCATTATCAAACTCAGAACTGCCATATATGTCTCTTAAATTCTCCTTAAGTAGCTTACTTTGCCAGTCCTAAAGACTTCATTCCTTAAGATTCAAAGAAATTCCTAATACAAAATTACCGGTTCAAAGAAACTCTCAATTTATGCACCTACTTTTTACAAGCAAATGACTTGAGAACTCTACTCATGTGTGTGCCACAGTCATCGGAATGAGACTGTCCCCGCAGACTCGGGTATTTGAACAGGTAGTCAGCTGGAAAGGCTGAACAGGTGTGGCCTTGAGCTCTGCTCCAGCTGCTTACTCACACGCTTCCTGTCCTGAGGGACAGCAATAGGCTTGTACACAGCCCGATCTTATGGAGGCATTTTCTCGATTGAGGTTCCCTTCTTTCTAATGACTGTACCTTATGTCACCTGACATAAAACTAGCTTGTATACTCATAAACACATTCATATTTCACTTGAGACCAACAAAAATCTTGTTTCATATACTCAAAATACTATAATGGAAATATAGCAAATTGCCATTAACTGTTCATGTGATTGGGTAGTCAGAGTGTTTCAGGCCAGTCAGGGCTACACAGTGAGAGCCTGTTTCAAAACAACAACAAAGTCTTTTCCCAAGCCTGGAGAGATGGTTCAGGGGCTGAGAAGACACTAGTTCTGCAGAGGGCCAGAGCCGGATGAAGCAACCACATCTGCAAGTTCACAACCAGCTATAACCCCAGCTCCAAGCGATCTAACACACAGCCTGGATGCCACCAGCACTTACGTTCACATGTGCACACCCCTATACACAAGCAAGAATCCGCTACACACATACACATATATACACATATCATTAAAATAAAAACATGAATCCTTAACAAAAAAATTCTGAAAGTTCAGAATCAAATTCTGAACGTAGAAGACCATAAACAACTCTCCTAGAAGTAGTACAGACAAAGCCAGCAATTGGACCACATTTGATAGCAATAAGAACCACACAGTGTATGAGAGTTAACTACAAATCGTTACAGGACTGGTAGTATGGTGTCAAATAAGGAACTAAGTAAGTAAAACTCTATTCTTACAATCTACAATGTGTCATGATATAACAGGTAAATTTCTACTAATCCATAAAGATCATCAAAAAAGAAGTGGTTTATCAATGCCTCTGCAGTATTAGCTACAGAAAGGTTATCCACTTCAAGAGATTGATCTATTATTTAAATAAGACTTTATCTAAAGAGAGGAGGGCAATGGATCAGGATACAAATAACCTGACAGAATAGTCCAAAAAACGAATGAGCTGTTTTCTTCCACTGTTCCAACTAATCTTTTCAATTACAATGTATCCTCTTCACTATGCCTATTCATTAAGCAGCAACGGCCCAGCCAAGCTGCCCTGAGCAGTCTGCTAGCACAAAGAGACCACCATTCTCCTGCCACCTCCATCTGACCTGAGGCTCCTGAACCATACAGAAGTGCAGGTCCAGAAACATACAGCCCAAGGATACCCATCAGAGGCCTGCCACACCAGGATCATTCAGGTTAACCAACCTCCCAATGCCTACTACAACAAGAGCATCCAGGGACCAAAAACATCCAGACCTTCAAAACAACACAATCAACAAAAGCCAGGGCGATAGAACACCTGCAAGCACAGCTACCCTACTAAAGAAAGCTCTGGATATCCCAACACAACCGATACACAAAAAAATGACCTTAATTCCAATTTTATAAAGATGATAGAGGCCTTTAAAGAGGCGATGAATAAATCCCTTTTTAAAATAATACAGGAAAATACAATCAGAGGTCTTTAAAGAGAAAACAAAATAAAAATCCCTTAAAGACATACAGGAAAGATAATTAAACAGGTGAAGGAAATAAATAAAACTGTGCAAGACCTGAAAGTGGAAATAGAATCATTAAAAAAAAACACAAACTGAGGAAATCCTGGAGATAGAAAACATAGGGAAGAAAATAGAAACAACAGATGCAAGAATCACCAACAGAAGACAGGAGATGGAAGAGAGAATCTCAGGCAGAAAAGATACAATAGAAGAAATAAATCTGTCAAAGAATATGTTAAAGGTAAAAAAAATTCCTGACACAAAACATCCAGAAAATCTGGGATACCATGAAAAGAAGTAACAGGAATACAAGAGCCCCAGCTCCAAGGCCCAGAAAACATTCTCGACAAAATCATAGAAGAAAACTTTCCCAACCTAAAGAAAAGAGATGCCTATAAATGTACAAGAAACTTATAGAACCCCAATTAGATTGTACCAGAAAAGAAAATCCTCCAGGCACATGATAATCAAAACACAAAATCTAGAGAACAAAGATTGAGTGAGTAATTCAAAACAGCAAGGGAATAAGGCGCCAGGGAATATACAAAGGCAGACCTATCAGAATCACACCCGACTTCTCAACAGAGACTCTAAAAGCTAAAAGGACCTGTGCAGTTATCCTGTAACCTGTAAAAAAAAAAAAAAAAAAAAAAAAAACACACACACACACACACACACACAGCTGCCAACCTAGACTACTATACCCAGCAAAACTCAAAATTCTCAGAAAAACTTTCTTCATAGATGGAGAAAATAAGACATTTCAAGACAAAACCATATTCGGACAATATCTACCCACAAATCCAGCCCTACAAAAAGTACTAGAAGGAAAACTCCAACCCAAGAAGGATAACTACATCCAAGAAAACACAGAAAATAAGTAATTCCATACCATCAAAAACAAGGAAAGCACAAACATACACACATGAGCACATAAACACACACCCACACCACCAACATCAAAATAACAGAATAACAATCACTGGTCATTAATATTATCTCTCAATATCAATGGACTTATTAATCCCCCAATAAAAAGACACAATCGAACAGTAAGGATGCAAAACAGGATCCATCATTCTGCTGCATACAAGAAACATACCTCAGCATTAAAGATAGCCATTACCTCAGAGTAAAGGGCTGGAAAAGAAGTTTTCCAAGCAAATAGACCCAAGAAGCAGGCTGTAGTAGCCATTCTAATATCTAATTAGAATTTCAACCAAAATTAATCAAAAGAGACAGGGAAGGACACTTCATACTCAAAGAAAAAATTCTACAAAGATGACATCTCTCAATCCTGAACATTTATGCCCCAAACACAAGGGCACCCACATTTGTAAAGGAAACACTGCTAAAGCTTAAATCACACATCTAACCCGGCACATTAATGGTGGGAGATTTCAATACCCCACTCTCACCAACTGACAGGTCATCCAGACAAACACTAAACCAAGAAACAATGAAACTAACAGACATTATGAATCAAACAGACCTAACAGATATCTATAGAATATTTCACCCAAACACAAAAGAATACACATTCTTCTTAGCATCTCATGGATCCTTCTCCAAAATTGATCATACAGTCAGTCACAAAGCAAGCCTCAACAGATATAAGAAAATTGCAATAATGCCTTGTATCTTACCAGACCACCATGATTTAAAGCTGGACTTCAACAACAGAAACACTGGAAAGCCTACACATTCATGAAACTTGAACATACTCAATGATCTCTGGGTCAGGAAAGAAATAAATTAAGGACTTTCTAGAATTCAATGAAAATGAAAGCACAACATAGCTAAATTTATAGGACACAATGAAAGCAGTGCTAAGAGTAAAGTTCATAGCAATTAGGTACCTCCATAAAGAAATGAGAAAATTCTCAGCCAGGCGGTGGTGGCGCACGCCTTTAATCCCAGCACTTGAGAACTTGGGAGGCAGAGGCAGGCGGATTTCTGAGTTCGAGGCCAGCCTGGTCTATAAAGTGAGTTCCAGGACAGCCAGAGCTACACGGAGAAACCCTGTCTCGAAAAACCAAAAAAAAAAAAAGAAAGAAAAGAAAAAGAAAAAAAAAAGAAATTAGAAAATTCTCATATCAGCAATTCAAAAGTACACCTGAAAGCTCTAGAAAAATAAGAAGTAAGCCCACCAAAGAGTAGAGGGCAAAAATTAATCAACATCAGGACTAAAATCAATCAGTTAGAAACAAAGAAACACTACAAAAAATCCATGAAGCCAAGAGCTGGTTCTTTGAAAAACAAGGAACAAAATAGACAAACTCTTAGCCAAACTAACCAAGAGACAAGACAGACAGTATCCAAATAAAATCAGTAATGAAAAGGGAAACATAACAACTGACACTGAGGAAAATCAAAGAATCATTGGGTCTTATTTCAAAAGCCTGTATTCCACAAAATTGGGATATTGAAATGTATGATTTTCTAGACAGACATCACTTACCAAAGTTAAATCAAGATCAGGTAAACTATTTAAACTGCCCCATAACCCCTCAAGAAGTAGAAGCAGTCATTAAAAATCTCCTAACCAAAAAAAGTCTAGGGCCACATGGTTTTAGTGCAGAATTCTACCAGACTTTCAAAGAAGAGACAATTCTAATACTACTCAAAACTATTCTACAAAACAGAAGGAACACTGCCAAACTCATTCTATGAGGCCACAGTCACCCTGATACATAAACCACAGACGACTCAACAAAGAGAGAACTTCAAACCAACTTCTCTTATGAACATTGATGCAAAAATGCTCAATAAAATAACTGCAAACCGAATCCAGGAACACAAAGACATTATCCATAAGATCAAATAGGGTTCATCCCAGGGACGCAAATTCATTAGTGCAATCCACCATATAAAACTGAAAGAAAAAAATAAATCGGATGATTATCTCATTAGGTGCTAAAAGAACCTTTCATAAAATCCAACCCCCCCTTCATGTTAATGGTTATTAGAGAAATCAGGGATACTGGTCACATTCTAAACACAGTCAAAGCAATATACAGCAAGCTAATAGCCAAAATAAATGAAGAGAAAAGGCATTTCTTCTAAAATCAGGGACAAGACAAGGCTGCCCACTCTCTCCCTATCAACACAATACTTGAAGTCCTAGTCAGAGCAGTAAGACAACTAAAGGAGATCCCGGGGATACAAATTGGAAAGGAAGAGGTCAGTCAAGGTATCACTATTTGCAGATGTATACATAAGTGACCCCCAAAATTCTACCAGAGAACTCCTACACCTGATAAACACCTTCAGCCAAGTGGCTAAATACAAAATTAACAGAAAGAAATAAATCAGTTGCCCTCCTTTATACAGATAATAATCGGATGGAGAAAGAAATTAGGGGAAAAAAATACCCTTTACAATAGCCACAAATAACCTAAAATATTTTGGTGTAACTTTAACCAAGCAAGTAAAAGATCTATATGGCAAGAACTTCAAGTCCTTGAAGAAAGAAACTAAAGATATCAGAAGATGGAAAGATCTCCCATGATCATGGAAAGGTACGATTGACATCGTAAAAATGGCCATCTTATCGAAAGCAATCTACAGGGCAATCCCCATCAAAATTCCAACACAACTTTTAACAGAGCTTGAAAGACTAATTCTCAACTTCATATAGAAAAACAAACAAACAAAAAAACCCAGGATAGCCAAAACTATTGTTTTGGACTTCAGGAAGAATCACTATCCCTGACCTCAAGCTGTACTACAGAGCAATAGTGATAAAAACTGCATGGTACTGGTACAGAAACAGACATGTTGATCAATGGAATCCAATTGAAGTGCCAAAAATAAACCCACACACCTATGGACAGTTGATTTATGACAAAGAAGCCAAAACCATACAATGGAAAAATGAAAGCATCTTCAACAAATGGTGCTGGACTAACTGAATGTCTACATGTAGAATGCAAATAGATTCATATTTATCACCCTGCACAAAAATGAAGTCCAAGTGGATCAAAGACCCCAACATAAAACCAGATACACTAAATGTCATAGAAGAGAAAGTAGGAAATACCCTTGAACACATTGGTACAGGAGACAATTTCCTGAATGGTTCAGGCTCTAAGATCAACAATTAATAAATGGGACCTCATAAAAACACAAAGCTTCTATAAGGCAAAGGACACTGTCAAAAGGACAAATTGGCGGCGTACACATTGGGAAAAGATCTTCACCAACCCTACATCTAACAGAGGGCTAATATCTAAAATTTACAAAGAACTCAAGAAGTTAGATTCCAACAAACCAAATCGCTCAATTAAAAAATGGGGTACAGAACTAAACAGAGTTCTCAACAGAGGAATCTTGAATGGCTGAGAAGCACTTCAAGTCTTCAAAGTCTTTAGTCACCAGAAAAATGCAAATCAAAATAACTCTGAGGTTTCATCTTATACCCATCAAAATAGCTAATATCAAAACCACAAAGAAATAGCACATGCTCAAAAGGATGTGGAGCAAGGGGAACACTTTGCTGATGGGAGCGCAAACCTGAACAACCACTTTGGAAATCAATTTGGCAATTTCTTAGAAAACTGGGAATAGTTCTACCTCAAGACCCAGCTATACCACTACTCCTGGGAATATACTCAAAAGATGCGCCAACATCCCACAGAAATTCAAAGCATTACAGCAGAATTTTAATTATCTAAGTCCACTTCTGAGTATATATCCAAACTCTAAGTAGGGAAGCATTTATCTATGCACCTACATTCAGAGCAGCAGCATTCATAGTAGCTAAAAGATACAAATAACCCCAAATGTACATTAATATAAGACCACAAAAACAAAATGTGCCATATACACATATGAAATGTTACTTACACTTAGAAAATTTAACATATGCTACAACATAGTCATGAAAATATTATGCTAAGCAAAAGCGGCCATATGTAAAACTCACAATTTTTTTTTAAAGCAAAGCCAAAAAGCTAGAGGGAAAAAAAGATACTCTACCATCCCACTCAGATTAGATACTTAAAGTAGTTACAAGAGACTGAAAACAGGATGGTGAGTTTTGGAACGGGGGTAATAACAGGAAGCATCTTAAGTCACGATGAAAGGAATCTTCAGATGGACAGAAGTAACATGTTGCACACTGTATTAATGTTACTAAACTCCCCATTTTACTAAATAGTTAAGACTGAAGAGATGGCCGAGCAGCCTAGACCATCAGCTGCTCTGTCAGAGGACTGTGGTGGGCTCCACTGACAGTACTCTCCTAGTGATTCACAACTGTCTTTAACTCCAGTCCTAGGAGTACCCAATGCTCTCTTCTGGCCTCTGCGGTTACTTGGCATGAATGTGGTACAGAGACATACAAGCAAGCAAAACAACCTTACACACAGAAACTTAAAAAAAAAAAAAAGATCATCAAAATGTTAGGTTTTTATGTTCTAATAAGCATTTTGCTGTAATTTTAAATACCTTTTTAAAGGCAGAAAGTTAGAAGCATGCTACGAGATAAGACTGGCAAAATAGGAGGGCGGGGAGCACAAAGCTGGGAAGAGTCAAAGCTCCAAGAAATCTGTGCAATGGAGCCTATCACATTTTTCTTGGAATCAGGGACAATAAGAGACCAAACACAAAGGCAATTTACAAAGGCCAAGTTCTGCCCTCAGGAAATGGTTAAATAAATGAAGTACAAGCCCACGGGCCTAAAAGAGTTGAGAGTGTCTGTACCAATGCACTCTTATTTTTTCCATAAAGAGTTGGGGTTTTAGCTGGGCATAGTGGTGCACGCCTTTAATCCCAGCACTCCGGAGGCAGAGGCAGGTGGCCAGCCTGGTCTATAAAGTGAGTTCCAGACAGCCAGGGTAACACAGAGAAACCCTGTTTCAAAAAACAAAAAAACAAAAAAAAAAACAAGGGTTGGGGTTTTAACATCAGATCAACAACCTCTATAATATGTTTAAATACAAAAAAAATGCAGCTGCTTTTTGAGACTTTGTTTTGACTCAGCCATACAGAACTAGCCACACATCAATGTTTCAGGCTATGATTCTCAAATGTCTCAGGTTATGATTTCTACATTTTAAAAGCAGTAGAGACATTCTTCAATGTCATACCTTATGAAGCTTAGCAGATCCAACCTACATATGAACATTAGGATTTTGAATTTGAAGCGATACACACCAAGCTATTTAATGTGAACATAAAAGCTACACACACAAGTGAAAGGGCCCAGGAACTATGTCCATGAAAGCACAAATACTAGCTTTTATTTCTAGACTTGTTTATAGGGATTATAAACCAAGATGTACACATTCTAAGAACAGTGTTATGTATAAGATAGTAGCCCACAGGCTGTTCCAGTCAAGCTTTATAGTAACTATCTCCACCACTTCACTGAGGGGTGTTCTTCCATCTTTAGTCTCTTGTGCTTTTTTTTTCTACCACAATAAAATAATTTCTATATGAAATGATATACTTTTTTTTTAGGTTTTAAGTCAGGGTCTCCTAACTCCTACCCCAGCTCCCCAAGCAGCTGGGACAACAGACAAGTGCCACACTCAGCTAAGGCATTATCTTGAGCAACAGGAAGTCTGCACAGAACTCCAAGAGCTTTATTAATAAAGGTAGCTACGAGAACTCTCCAAACCAAAGCAATGAAGGGAATGGATTTGGCCTTGCTCATATTCTTTTCTGGAAGCGACCCTAATTATCTTTTCTTGGGAGTTTTCTGTTCGACTCCTCCCATTACTGACTGGTGTTCATGTTGTGACTGATCTTCACAACACTTCTACAGAACAGACAGGCCAACTACTGTTGCCTTCTAGGATAGAGAAGCTAGAATACTGATGAAGCTGACCTGCTGATCTGTGATTTTAGCCCCAGGGCTCACTGGCCTGGAACTTGCCATGTATACCAAGCTGGCCTGAAATGCAGAGACTCACCTCCCTCTGCTTCCTGAAGACTGCATTAAAGGTGTGTGCTGTCAGGCCCAGTTATACTCTTCTTTAAAATTAATGTTCCCACCGGGCGGTGGTGGTGCACACCTTTAGTCCCAGCACTCAGGAGGCAGAGGCAGGCGGATTTCTGAGTTCAAGGCCAGCCTGGTCTACAAAGTGAGTTCCAGGACAGCCAGGGCTATACAGAGAAACCCTGTCTCAAAAAACCAAAATAACAAAAAAAATTAATGTTCCCATAGTTTCAAATGAGAAAACAACAATGATATTATCACGTGTTGCTATGGGAAAACATTTCTACTGAATCAATCTAGTTTAGTACAATTCAGTAAAAACAGAACAGTGAGATGGCCTAACAGGTAAACAAGCCAAGTCTGATAAGCCTAAGGGTCATGACCCCTTTGGGATCAAACAACCCTTTCACATGGGTTACATCCTGTATATCAAATATTTACATGATTTATAACAGTAGCAAAATCAGTTATAAAGTAACAATAAAGATAATTATATGGCTGGGTTACCACTACATGAGGAACTGTTTTAAAGGTCACGTTAGGAAGGTTGCAACTACTGCTGTAGAGGGAACGCTGGGACTGTCACAGGTTGTTTCCTAACACACACACATACACGTACCCACACTTACCACCTGCCATACACACAAATTAAGTGTAATTGTTTTAAAAAATAGAAAAACAAACAAACAAAAAAAAAGGATGCTTTCCCACCAGAGAATTTAGCATCTATCTGTGGTAGACACATTAGCAGTCATATTTTTAACAGAACTAAGGGGGAAAATACACCCTAAATATGCCTTTAATCTCAGCACTTGGGAGTCAGAGGCAGGCAGATTTCTGAGTTCTAGGCCAGCCTGGTCTACAGGGTGAATTCCAGGACAGCCAGGGCGACACAGAGAAACAGTGTCTCGGAAAAAAAAAAAAAACGAAACAAAAATAAGTAAGTAAATAAATAAACAAACAAACAAACCCTAAATATAAGGTCTACCTAGACTAATTCCAACTTGTCCATATGCAAATAAAGTAGAGACAGAGAGTCAACGTGGTCCTAAGTCACTAACTTTAAAAATCACCAAAATCTTAGTTCTTTATAGACAGAGTTGAACCTGACCAACCCTACACTCTACTCTCATTTTATACCTTTATTAAAACAAAACAAAACCCTTATTCATAGGCTGGAAAAATGGCCCAATGGTTCCACAATTTAGGCTACTAAGTGCTATTTTAAAGAACCAAGCAAGGTTCAACCCCCAGCTCCTTTATGGAGGCTCACAACCACCTGTAGCTACAGTTCCATGGAATGATAACCACTTGTGGCCTCCACAGGCACTAATGACACATGTGATAGAGACATACATGTAGGTAAAACACCTGTACATATAAAAGTAATTTTAAGATAACCATTAACAGATATACCACTCTAACATATATATAAAAATAAAACCAAGGGCTGGAGAGATGGCTCAGCGGTTAAGAGCACCTACTACTCTTCCGAAGGTCCTGAGTTCAAATCCCAGCAACCACATGGTGGCTCACAACCATCCGTAATGAGATCTGATGCCCTCTTCTAGGGTGTCTAAAAACAGCTACAGTGTACTTACATATAATAAATAAATAAATCTTTTTTAAAAAAATAAAAATAAATAAAAACAAAAGCTTTTAAGACAATCATCCCTGACCAAAATAACAAGGCTATGTAAGAAAGAAAGAAAGAAAGAAAGAAAGAAAGAAAACAAAAGGAGAAAAAAAGGCATTATCTTCAATTTTCAAATTTTCTTTCATATTTCCTACATCTTTAATAGGATACAGAGTTGGCAACTGTTAATTACATTTCTTAGGTGCTTCTAAAATCAAGAGTATGCATGTGACCAAATTCTGGTCAGTGAGGCAAAATGCACAGGCAAAGTGTCTGCCATATTCCTTATTTTTACCTTCCTAGTATCAGGGATCAAATATCCTATATTCTTTTTTAAAAAATTGCTTAATTCAAGAATGCATTTGTAAAGTAAAATAATTTCAACTGTAATCCCTAGAGAATGGCTAAATAAAAAGAAACTGTGGCCCTGAATAGCCTGAGAACTGAAATGTTGCCCACTCTGGGTTAGCTGCCCACCTTTGAACTATCACAGGCAAGAGAAATGTCTCAATATTGTTTGCACTGGATCCACAGTCTTTTCCAGCAGCTTAGCCTATGTACTAATAAATTTAAGAACACTTAAACATTTTAGCATTATTTATTCCACATTTAAGTGAACTATACATAGTTTATACATCTTACTGTCTTTTACAATCTACCTGGATACACTGTTATGGAAAATGCCAACAAATTTTCTAATTCCTGGTCCTACTTAGCTTTGTTAATTTGGCACAGCTTAGAGTCATCTAAGAAGAAAGCCTCCATTAAGGAACTACCTAGATCAAACTGACCTTCGAACAAGTCTCTGAAGTACTGCCTCCAGTTTTAATTAATGTAAGAGGGCCCAGACTACTACGGGAGGAACCATCACTAGGCAGGTGGTTCTGAACTGTGTAAGAAAGCTAGCTAAGCTTACGACTATGAGTAGGCAATAGAACAAGAGGAGAAAAAAAAAAAAAAAAAAAAAAGAGTCCAACGAGGAAGTAAAACACTGTTGGCCATGCCTGGGGAAAAGCAGCAAATAATTACCTGTAGGAAACGTCAAGACTGCAGTCAATCACAGTAAAGTTTGAAGCCACAGGATTTCATGGGTCATACACCCAAGTCTAATAGTAGAGACAAAACAGGTAAGGAACAGAAGTATCAAAGAAGGGAGTTTTTCTCTGGAGCTGTGGTTCTCATTCCTGAGCATCAGAAAAACATAACAGGCCTATAAAACTAAACACAGACCACTGCATCCCAATTTAAATGATTCTGATTCAGAGACTACAGGTTTTGGGCAGGGCTAGAAATTTGTATTTCTGTAAGTTTCCCAAGTAATTCATAAACTAGTCCTGGCTGGTTTTGCTGATATTTAAAGTGTACACAGAGGGGAAGTGAAGACAGAGACTAGCCCAGGAGCTGAGAGGAAAAGAGCATATAAGGGAAGGAGCAAATGCTGCCACATGGAGCTCGCCTGCGTGAATTCCATAGGATGCATACTACAGGTGATTGTCTTCCCTGTCTGCTCGCCCACGTTCCTCCTTTCCCAATCCAGATCAGATTAACAGTGCCCTTCAAACACACTGCCATTTGCAGTTTTCAAGGTAAGTAAAGAGCAAACCATAATGCAAGGTAATCAAGAGATGAAAGACTTACATAAAACTAAGTACTAGATCCTACATTAGAAGCACTGACAGAATGCAATCAGTGCACAGAGAAAGCAATCAAACTCAGGTTGGAGAAGAAAACTACCAAAGCAACACTTAAAGGGAGATATAAGCTGAGAGCAGTAATGAATATGTGTGCTGTTAAAGGTAGAAAGGAGCAGGGTAAGGGAGAAACAGCAGTTAGAAAGAGAAAAAAAATCATGAAACTACAAAAAGTACAGAGACGCTTAAGGCAACATTCTGGAATTAACTGAGAAGTAGGTCCCATGGTCAGCTGTAGTAGATGAACTAACATAGCTGAGGAAGGCAACAGAAGGCCTTGAGTATCAATCTAAGACGCTCAAATCTTCACCTTGTGCATTCCACTGTACAATGTAAAACTTACAAGGCAAATGAGCGTCAGTGAGATGCAACTAGAAATAATTGCCTTGGGGGAACTATAAAGTTTAAAAATATGACCTAACTTGGTGTTGGGGAAGTGGCTCCGTAGCAAAGCGACTGTCCTTCAAGCATGACACCCTGAGTTAGAGTCTTCAGCACCTACATAAAAAAAGCCCACCATGGTGGCATGCACCTTTAATCCCTGGAGTCTGAAGTGAATCTCTGCAGCTCAATGGGCAATGACAGCCTGGACTAGCTGAATGGATGAGCTACAGGATTAGTGAGAGTGCCTATCACAGAAAATAAGGGAGGGAGCAATCGAGAACACCAACACTGACCTCACAAGTACACACACACACACTGTACACACCCTATGCAGTATGTGTGTGCATGTGTGTGACTTTTCTATATGTTCCATTTTTGAAAGTCTCTTTTCTTACTAATCATTAAATTCAATGTAACTACAAATGAACATAAAAAGGAGAAAACTTAAGTTGCCAAAACTTCTGGATTATTCCCTTGCCTTCATGCTGAGACTTCTCATATATAGAAAGAAAACTGCTGCCTTTAAAGATGAGATGCTACATTCTTCAAGATACTCAAAGGATAATTCGATTTAATTGAGCTCATTTAGTACACTATGCTTTGGTTGGTTGGAACGTGTTCTGTTTTAAGACTGGCTCTCACATAGCCAGGTCTGGCCTTAAATTCACTAGGTAGCTGAGGATGATGGTCACAACCACGATTCTCCTGCCTCTACCTTCCAATTCCTGGACTACAGGTATCTACCATAACAGCTACTACTATACCTAACAGATTCTGAGAAAGTTAATTTCAAGAGCATTTAATATGATATGACAATTAGAACATTGTCTATTAGGAGTAATGGACTTGCAGAAGAAGGTTAGCCTCCACTATTACCAATCTGAAGAGTGTCAGTACTGCCTCTTAAGCACTAAAACTCCAAACAGCAATCTTCAGAACACTTAAAAAAGTCTAACAAATTCATTAGTAATACTTCCATCTCAACCACAAAAATCTCACTTCTTTTTCAGTAAATTATCTAGATCAAATAATTCAATTCAAAGAAATGACAAATACCAAAATTTTCAGACAACTGAGTATTTTAAAAACCAGAAAAGTGGGACTGAAGAGATGGCTCAGTGGTTAAAAGCACACTGACTGCTCTTCCAGAGACCCAGGTTCAATTATTAGTACCCGCATGGCAGGTGACAACTGTCAGGAACCTCAAGATCTGACACCCACATACAGACATACAAGCAGGCAAAATAAAGAGGAAAACAAAACAAACAAAAAACCAGAAAATATCTATAAACCCAACTTACAACAGAATCTACATTAAAAAAAAAATAAAAAAAAAAAAAACATTTGACTGAAACAAACATCAGCCTGGGTTTCAGATTGTATTGCATCAATAGAAAGGTTACAAGCCTCACCAGAAGCAATCCTCTCAGATTATGTGTGAGGCAGGAGACAGCTGTTCCCTCTGCATTTCCTTCTGGAAACTCAGGGTTTACTTTACTTTACTGGGAAGTTCCATGGGGCCTTTCCCCAAGGCTGCACAAGCAGTTGACAATTTACCAGGCTATAGCTCGGTGGAAGAGAAGTAGCCTACTAACATACTTCATAGATCAATGTCCAGCACAATGGAAAGAAGATCCTGCACTCAACGAACCTAAATCAAAATCTCAGCTACATAATTCAGACTGTGCCTAAAAGGTGAAAATGGTACAGTCTTAGTGTTCTCAGATGTAAGAATGAGAGTTTAGATAGTATATAACCATTGTTGTATGAATAAACCTTCAAGAAGTTCCTCTTAAACTTTCAGTGGGATCAAGAAAGACTAAGCCAGAGAGCAAAATCCTGGTTCATATTCATGCTAGACTCAAGTACAATCATACACAATACTAATATCAGACTTTTTTTTGTCCACCCCTACTCACATGGAAAGCCATGGGGACAGATAGATAAACAGACGGTCAACTTCAATCCAAACACTAGAACCTAAGTAAAACAGCAGCAGCAGCAAAACCTGGTTTGGTGGTACACAGCTGCGCTGGTGAAACGGAGACTTAATACTCTCCTTAGCCAGCCAGCATAGCCTACCTGTCCAAATCCCAAAGCCAGTGAGAAACCCTGTTTTATAAAATAAATAAATAAATAAATAACAACAAAAACAACAACAAAAAAACAGTGGATGGCACCTGAACACCAACACCCTCTGGCCTACACACATGCAAGCTCACATACACAGAGCCACAGGACCAAACCAGCCTATAAAAGGTTTTTCATGAGCCAGTAAGATAGCTTAGTGGGCAAAGGTCCTTAAAGTCAAGCCTGATGCAATGAGTCCAATAGCTGGGAAATAAACAGTAGAAAGAAAAGTCTCACTCCTACCAGATGTCCTCTGACCTCCACACATACACAAATCAATAAATGTACATTTTAAAAGGGGGTTGAAGCATTTATTATCAAGCATGAGAATCCAAGTTTGGTCACCACAACCTATGTGGTAGGAGGATCACCTTCACAAATTGTCCTCTGGCCTCTATATATACATACTGACACATATAGCCATATGCAAACAAAATAAATGAATGCAATTAAAAATACATAGGTTTTTCAAATCATCTCTTCTTGACCAAGAAGGAAAGCATACAATGTAGCTTGTATTATGACAAAATCTAACTCCTTCCTGGTATCAATTTTCTAAGGATACATTCCTCAGAACAATGTAACTTTAAAAGTCACAAAATCATCCATACAACTGTTAAGACACTTAAATGTTGATGGTCTCTTTTGATAAGTCCAGACTTCCTTCTGTCTTAGGTTTACAAAGCTCACTTACACACTGCTAACTCTCCTCTCTCACATCTTGTATTTCCTCTCCCTCAATGTCCATGTTTAAATGGATATTAAATTCTTCATAAACTACAATTCTGGGACTGGAGAGATAGCTCCATGGTTAAAAGAGCTTGCTGTGCAATCATGAGGCCCAGAGTCCAAATCTCAGATCCTGCAAACACCTCTAACTACAACTTCCAGGGGTCAGGCACCCTAATTGTAAGGAACATACTCTTGCAAACATATGACAACAATGAAAAACTTGCAAGGGCAAGGGCGTTAGGACCCTTGGTCATGAATCAAGGACAGTGAAACTCCCAGTTCCTTTTGTACCATGTGACCCAACCTATCATCTCTACAAACCTGTTTCTTCCTAAGTGTGCCAATTTTATACAGTGCTTCTGAATATTAAATGAGAAGCCACTTAGCAAAGAGCCCTGGAAGATAGTCCATACATAATAACTTACCAATTATTACTACAATTTGGAACAAATGTTAAAAAGACAAGCAGTATTTCTAAATTTCAGGCACAAGGCTTAGAATCCTGACTTAAAGTTGAGAATGAGATATAAAAGAAATTACAAAAATCCATTTTGCCAAGGACATATGCGAAGTAAAAATATCTAGTGTTAAGCAAATATAATTGCCGTGTGCAGAGTCTTACATTAGTAAGAATAACTTAGGATGCATTAACTCTATTATTACAAAGTCATGGTCTCGTTTTCATAAACTCGAAAGGAAAAAAAATAACACATTAAAAAAAGAGACCAAAAGGTAGGGTTGTAGAATATCACTAGGTTGCTTTAAGTGCCAAATTGAGAAACAAAATATAGCATGTAGGGAAAATTCCTTGTGCAAGATGGCAGAAAATATCCCACCAGAGATGATCAAACACCTCTTCTTTCTAAACTCTACAAAAAAACAGACTTCCATAAGATCGCCAACAATTTTCCTGTCTGAAAACAAGAAGCCCCAGCAAGCTCTCTCACCATGATCATATTTCCAGTACAACCTCAAAGCAAAACATAGGAAAGCCACTCTGCTGGGTGGCTGTAGGGAAAATTACTTAGCATCTTCTTTCGATTGAAAGATAAATTTTATATACACAATAAAACTAAAGTGAGGCTATTCTAATCAGTTTATTTTTTATTTTATTCTAGATGGAGAAAATATTTAGAAAGTCAAGTTTTGGTAAGCAACAAAATTTCATTAAAAAAAATCAAATATAAAAATGAATTCAATTTTATCTCACATCAACAGTGACACACAACTTTAATCCCAAAACTCTGGAGTCAGAGGCAAGTGGATCTCTTAAGTTTGAGGCCAGCTCTGATCTACAGGCTGGTCTAGGACAGCACAAAGAGAAACCCTGTCTCTAAAAAAACAAAACAAAAATGATGTTGGTACATGAAACAACTGTTTAATGCTTTTTGTTATTTTTGTTTTGTTTTATTTAATAAGAACTGAGGAGAAGACTCAGTAAGCACCTGTTCTGCAAACATGAGGACCTAAAAACCTGGTGCAGTGCTGCTCATTTCTAACTCCAGCAGATACAGATCTCAGGGTCAGCCCGTCCAGCCCAAATGGCAAGCTCCAGCTTCAGTGACAGACTGTGACTCAAAAGCTAAGGTAGCGAGCAACTGGAAGGCATCAGACATAAACCTCTGGCCTCTACACACAGCACAGGAAACTCAGACCTGTGTTCTTTAACATGTATTACTCATGTAATGCTATGAAGTAGGTAATACTCTAGTCGTCATATACAGCTGAATAACATGAAGCACCAGAAGTCATTAACTGGTCCAGGGTCATGCAATCAGTAAATGGGAGCAGACAGGATATGGACTGAAGATGTCAAGTGTTCAAATCAACTACAGCAATTATTGTTAAAAATTTTTACAAAGAGCCTATTAGGTTCCAGGCACAGTTCTAAGTACTAGGGATAAAATTACGAATAAATCTAATAAGATCTCCACCCTGTAGTTAGGAAGAGAGAACCAACAAATCTAAAGGGAATAATTAACAAGTGAAAAGTATATCTGATCATAAATACAAAGGAGAAAAAATATTTAATGTAAAAGCAAACAAAAGAGTCAAGTAACAAAAGGAGACTTGCTTCTATTTTAGAGACTAGGAAAAGTTCCCTCAAGTAAAGAACAGCACTAGAAGACAAGAACAGCTACCACCAGTCAGAAGAGGTGTCCTGCATATCTGCCTGGATCCTGAAATCCAATAGTGAGTGAGAGTCATGGGGTAAGGCTAAGGTTAAGTTGACAGCTGCCCTGATGGCAGGGAGGAGCTTAGGTTCAAACTCCATATGTAACCCAGAGCTTTTGGAGGATTTTAACTACAGAAAGTTCAAAGAAAATTAAAATTTTTAAATGTCTATTAATATCCACATTAAAGTTTCAGTTAGCACTGTTGTTACAAGAAAAGAAGTAAAAAGTATTTTTTGGTTGTTTGTTTTTCATTCTGTTTAACTTGCCCTATGATTTACTTTGGTTTTTATTTCTGATGGAGTCTTAACTATGCAGGCCCTAACTGGTCTGCACCTCACTATGTAGATCATGTTGGCTTCAAACTACCAGAGATACCCCAGCCTCTGCCTACCGACATCTGAGATGAACGGAGCCTGGTTCATACTATGATTTACAATCCCTTTCATTCTAATAAAACACTAAGAATCTGCCAGCCCTCAGGATCTGTTCTCTAGTAGACAGCAGGCACCTAAGGTCTCCGGTGATTAGTTTTCTTCTCATGGTCTCTCTCCAGCATATCAGGCCCTATTTAGTACACAGCTACAAGAGTATGCTACAGAAAACACTTACCTAGTACCTGTAGTTTCATAGTCTTATTAAATGCCTTTCACTTAAGAACTAATTTATTAGTCGGCTACCCAAACTGGAAAATGTCTTCCAAATATGAATGAAAAGCTTGTCCAACTAGCAGAGGCAAATTTCAAGCCCATATGTAAATGCTTTGATCTCTCCACTTCACATGCCATTGGATACAGTATGTTTGTTAAATATAGGTCTATGTAGCCTCTGGAATGTATTTACTGTGACTGGTTGTTGGGAACAGGCTTTCCTTCCTTTCCATTTAGAATCTTGGTTTTCAGTGTTAAAGAAGTGGAGTTACGTATTTCAGCACATTAATTTTGAAAATGTGTATTTTTCTACCTGAGATGACATAGAGATTTAATGTTAAAAGTGATTCCCACCCTTAAGAAAATGAACAAATATGCATTATTTACCATAAAAAGGAGTAAAGTTTCATGACAAGATACACGATTTTGGTACATACTGACCTCAAAGGACCTACAAGACACAAACAAGAAAACAGAAATTCAAGAAAAATGGCAAGTAAGTAGTCTAAGCAATGAACGAGTGCACTCGTGCAGACTGAAGTCCTGGATGGAGAGCTCCAGGTAAGCTTCCAAGTGTCCATCACAGGTAGCACTGGAAGGGCCGGAAGGGTATTCTAGCAGCATTTGCCTGGGCAAAGCCCGGTCAATATGGGAAAGCAAACTTATGGAGTCTTGCTAAGCTGAGCTAATGCGCACTCCATAGGAACAAGATTGTGGTATTATTACTCTACGTAAAGGAAGAACAGGTACTAGAGAAGCCAGAGACCAAGCAAATAATTTAAGAGCTGTTACATAGCCCTTAATAGTTACAAATCCTTTTTATGAGGTCTCTTGTTTTTATCTACATACCATTTCTACTTTATACCCAAGAAACACCAAAAAACACACGGTGAAATCCTAGGCATGTATCACCTGTAGTGTTTTTTTAAACAATCAAGGAACGATACTACAGGAAAGTCCGGGCTTTGCAAACCCGGGACAGGAAGAGTCTCCAAACAAACAAGTGCCCCCTCGGTGCACCCCGACTGTTATTATAACAGCACACCCAAGTGTGAACTGAGCACCTGTACAAACACTTGGGGACAGGTGTCCTGCACATGAAGGGGACAGATAAGTGACAAGGGAAAAGGAGTGAGAGAAACACTGCCTCCGGGATGCCTAAGAGCAAGGCAGAGGGGAGAAGCCGATGCACCGGGGACGAGCGAAGACCCGCGGCGCGGGCCCCGGGTGCCCCCTGCCACGTTCTGCAAACGCTGGCGGAGCGGACACTCGAACGCGCGAGGGAATGAATGGCCGGCCAGGCGCCGGCGCAGGAGGAACCGGTGACTTGCGACGCCAGCGGCGGGACTCGGAGGCAGGGCCGCGGGCGCCCCGATCGGCGCGCGACGGAGCGCCGGGTGTGGAGCGGGAACGGGAGGTCACGCGTTACATAACCCGGCGGCCGGAGGCGCAGGGGCGACGCGGCGCGGCAGGCAGGAGGCCTCGCGGCAGCACCGCGAGCCCCCGGCCTCGGCGCCTCGGGCCGCTCGTGCGGCGGAGGCGGGGACGGCGGAGGCTCGGTACCCCTCCCCCACCCGCCGGCCCGGGGGTCGCTCACCTTCCGCGCCGCCCCAGGCCACCATGCCCGGGCCCAGCCGCTTCCTCGGGCCTCGCGGGCGCCGCCGTCGTTCAGTGTCCTCCCCGCGGCTGAGGGGAACGCCGGGGAAGGCAACCGGTCAGGCGGCCGCCCAGCCGCACCGCACCGCACCGCGGCCCACGCTCCCTCAGTCGCTGCGCCCGCCTCGCGCCTCCGCGGCAGCTCCGCCCCTCCCCCGCCGCTCCTCTGGCGCGCGCCCGGCTCCCCCTCCCATCCACACCGCGGCCCGCTGGCCCGGCCCCGCACGCACTCACCGGGCGCGGCGCACGCGCGCTGCTCGCGCCCGGCCCGAGGCGACCCCGGCCCCGCCCTCCTCTCGCGCCGGCGCCCGCGGGGAGGGGGGGTGGAGAGCAGCGCCTCGGCTGCACGTGACCGTGCGGCTGGCTGGGCGGAGGTGGCGCGGGACCCGCCGCATCACCACGCTGCCTCCCGCCGGGGCCGGCTAGCTAATGGTGCTGCAGCGACGCGCAGCCGCGCCCCGCCGTGCCCCGCCCCGCCCCGCCCCGCCCGGGCTCCCCAGCCGCCGCGGAGGGCGCGGGTGCCGGGACTAACCGGGTAGACGACCGCGCAGGGTCGGCCGAGGCGCGAAACGCGTCGCCGCACCGCGCTCCGATTGATGTGCGGCGCCACCTAGCGGCGGCCAGGACGCTCACAGGCTAGCACATGCTCGGTCGGCGAGCGGAGAACCGCGGCCCACACGGGTCTGCGGGAATGCCAGGTCACTTGCTGGCAGCCAGCTAGGCTGTGTCCAGACACGACGTCCCTCACAATCTTACCACTGCCGGTCCTGTGCTCTACCTGCCTTTCCCACTTGCAACACACAGACCTGAAGAAAATTGCTTTCCCTTGTGATGGTTAAAAACAAACAAACAAAAACAAAAAACCAGCAGCTACACAATTTATTCGTGGATGTTAAATACACCTAGCAAAAAAGAAAAAAAACAGTCTCTTAAGGCCCATTTCCCCCGCCTCTGTAGTGTCTGTTCAATGGGAGACTGCATGGTTATTGTGATAGTCTTTATTGTTGGAATGCTCAAACATTAAGCCAACCAACTCCTCGCCCTAGACTGAACACTTTTGTTCCTTCCCCACCTTAAGACTTTTGAAAGGAGTTTGCAGGCACTTAGAAAACAGTAGTACTCTTTTTAAAACTGACTTTGCAAACCTGAGGTTCCTTTCCCAGAGAGACAGGAGATAATCGAAATCTCTCTCTCTCTTTCTGTGTATGTATATGTACATGGGAAATATATATATCTGTCTCGATTTTAACCTCTCCCCCTTTGCTCCACTTGCTCGCTCTCCTTTATGAATTCAACTTCAGTATTCCCTCCCAGCTCTGTTTCTCTGGACCCACAATTGAAGAGCTAGATACAGTGTAACTGCAGGAGTTTCAGAACGAGCTGCAACACCACCAGCTTGTGTTCGGAAATACCGCTGGGCGGGAAATGAGGCTTGTGAGGAGTTTTGAAAAACTGTCTCTACACAGCAGTTATTTCCAATGAGAAAAACACCAAAACTTTATTTTTGAGACTGAAAAATAACTTGTGAATACTTTTCCTCTTCTTTCATAATCAAAGATTACTTTTTCTGTATTTTTCTCAAGCAAATAAACAAACTGTCCCATCCTCGTTTGCTTTCTTTTGCTGCAACAAACATTATTACCAAAAAAACAACTTAAGGAGGAAAGGGCCTATCTCACCTTACAGTTTACAACCCACGGGGAAGGGAAGTCAGGACAGAACCTGGATGCAGGAACTGAAGCAGAGACCACTCAGGAGCCCTGCTCACTTCACTGGCTTGCCTCTAATGGCTTGCTCCTCTATTCCTGATACAACTAAGGCCACCCACCCAGGGTGGGCACCGCCCACAGTGGGCTGGCCCATCCCACATCAATCATCTGTCCCACAGACTTGTCCACAGGCCGATTCTGATAGAGGTGTTTTCTCAGTTGATGTTCCCTCTTCCCAGATGACCCTAGCTTGTGTCAAGTTGAAAGAAAGTGGAAAGAAGATGTCTTTCTCTGTAAAACAAACAGAACCGAGAGGCGAGAAGAAATAAACGGTAGATAAATTCTAGAGTCTGTGTTACGAACAAGTTTGCCCAGGGTTTATTTTTATCTACTTCAGAAAGTTCTTATTTTAACTTTATTGTCAAGATTCACTTGCCCATCTATTTATTTTTATAAAGTCTATATTTTTCCTTATCGAAGGCGAGCTAGGCTTTGGAGACAGCACCTAAGATGACCCATCTGGGCCCCACACTTGGGAATCCTTGGGGGAGCTGTACCTTTTCACTCCTTTCCTAAGCTTCATTAAAATTGATTTTTTAAAAAAATTTAATCATTTCTGACACCTTAAGAAGCCCGTAAGAATGCAGGTCAATGGCCCTTTTAGGGTTATGAATAAAAGGACATGAATTCTGCTACACATTCACTTGGCCTCTGGCAGTAAATTCCATATATATATACTTTTAAAGTTTGTTCTGGAACCCCTGACAGTGGTCTGTTCACAGTGACTTACATGGCCAGGTAGTGCTTATTATTACAAAGCATTCCATCCATTATGCTGACAGATGAAATAATAAGAGGGCGTGGCTCAAGCCCACGTGAACGGAGGGTGTTGAAAGCAGAGTTGGTTTGCCAGGACTTAACACTCTCAAACATACATTCAGGTTCGTATTTAACCAACACAGTTCACAACATTCATTGTGACCCAACGAGTAATCAGTCATATGGTACACCCTGTATGCCCGTGGCCAAACATATTGATTTCCTGTCTTTAAAAAGCTTTTAGTGTGGTGAGAGGCAACAGCTGCAGGCTAGGCTCAGGGCTACCATCTGAGGGCAATCTTGCAGGCACAGTGGGAACCTGCGAGGAAAGTTGCAGTACGGACTGAGAGGTTGGTTCTGTTAGGGAAACACCGGAGCCACATGGGCGAGGAACGGAGACCAGGGAACATTCTAGAAACTGTGAAACATGAAGCCGAGAGTGGCATAGGCTAGGAAGGCAAATGGAGGATGGGAGAATGAAGAGTTCTGTGAAGTATGGTGATCTGTCACTCTGCAGCTGTGAGAGGCACTGAGGTCTTGTCATAGTCCAGGTTAGCCAGGACATGGGTTTTGCCAAACACTACAATGAAAGGAGAAAGAGACAAAGATGTTGGTGGCAGAGGCAGCAGAGTTATATTGACTCAACACGGAACCTAAGCCGAGGAAGAAAAGGGACTTGCCTGGGGTGGTGGGATTAGTCAAATGATAATTCTGGTTGGTGGGTGGTAAGAAACCTTTCAAAGGATTTTGAGTTAGGCACTAGCGTGTGATGATTGTTGGAGTAACTTTTCTTCACTTTGTGTAAAGGTGTGTCTTTGTATTTTCAGCTAATTCTGTACTGGCAGAAGGCTAAATGCTGGCAGGATATCGCTAATGTCATTTCCGTGGCCCATCACCGGCCTTATATTCCTAAGTATATAAATTCCACACCTGTTCAGATACTTGAAGGTCGGGCAACCTAGAGGCAATCTAGAATTGTTATCAGAGGTTATCTCAATGCTGATTGGTTGTAATAAAGAGCTGACAGCCAATAGCTGGGCAGGAAGTAGGGGGTGGAACTTCCAGGCAAAGACAATGATAAAGGGAAAGAAAGCAAAGCTGCAGCCAGTCACGTGGCAGATCGTTGGCACGTAGTCCAGTTAAATTAGATAAGCTAGCTGGAAGATGGCCCAAGCAAAAGGCCTAAGCTTTAAACTGCCTAGAAGACTTCATGTCATTATTTACAGTGCAGGTGGGTCTGAGAAAGCCTCGCTATAGATACAGGATGGAGGATGAAGTCATTGTAAAGGAGAAGATCAACTATATGAAGGGCCAGAGCAGAGAAGGTTCATCTCCTTACAGACTGAAATCATCAAGAGTCGGAGGCGGGGAGCAGGCTTAGGGGGTCAAGAACTGGCTACACAACCATGAGGAACTGAGGTCAAATCCCTAACACCCCTTAAATAAAAGCTGGGGAGGGATGGGTGCTTGCCTGTAATCCTAGCACTCAGAAAGTAGAGACAGGATTTCCAGAGAAGCTGAGTAGTTAAACTGTCAAAAAGAGTGAACCCCAGGACTGGAAACAGTGACTCAGAGAATCATATTGATGACATCAAGTGAGAAGACTGACTATCATCCAATGTATTGAATTCTAATACAGTGATTATTACCCTACTAACCGGGGTTCTCAAACTCTCTCTGTTCTTAGCAATAATGGCTCAATGCATTTTTTTCACATCATCCATATGCCAAAATAAATATAGGCAAATAAATAAAGGCACATAAGTATAGCATAACAGCTTGGCAACTCATTGGGCAAAAAAGTAATATACTTAAAACCCAGACTAAGATTTTTATTAACTAATGGGACATCTGGAGCCACTGGTCAATGTACCACTTCTCAAACTTGGGACTATGGGACAATCTCACTATTTTTCCAATGCTACATTGGCAGGAACATGTCAGGCACACTGCTCTACACTTAATAGTCTATCATAGTGAAATGGATAGTTTCCTCACCACAAGTGGAATGACCTGGTTGAGTGGTAACAGCCAGGTGTTTTCCTTAGTAAAATATAAAAATATATTTTCCTCTATATAGGCTGCTAGTTGACAATGCTTTTACCAACCTTATGTCCTTAACCATCAACTTGTCACCTAATGAATGATTCAGCCTCTATTGATAATCATGGTCTCAATCAACTATTCTATTGAGTTGCAAAGGATGGCTTTCTAATTACACATTCCTGCTGTGTTTGTTGTCTGACATTCTTCTTTAAAGAATTTGCATGGTGGAGCACACCTTTAATCCCAGCACTAGGAAGGCAGTTTGTTTTGTGTTTTGTTTTTTGTTTGTTTGTTTTTATGTTTTTTAAGACAGGGTTTCTCTGTGTAGCCCTGGCTGTCCTGGAACTCCGTCTGTAGACCAGGCTGGCCTCGAAACTCAGAAATCTGCCTGCCTCCGCCTCTCAAGTGCTGAGATTAAAGGCATGTGCCACCAATGCCCAGCTTGGCAGATTGTTTTTAAAGTCATATGTAACTTTAATTTGTTCAAACTTTATTTTTTGTGAGGGTTCTTAAACACTTTAACCTCCCTTCTAGCCCACCAACCCCAGGGGTAGTGTAAAAGAAAGGATTCAGGGGAAGTGGCCCTTTCAAGTAATGGTTCTTTGGAGCAAATCCATCTGCATTGTCAGGCATATAGGTCTGCAGTGGCAGCTTGATCCATTCTCAGACATTTCATAGATATATACCAATAGTCTAGTTCGGTAGACTCGGGCTAATAAACACGAATCAGCATTGGTGGCACTACCTAGCAGAGATAGCCAGGTCTCAGCCTGAGCACAAGTCTGCAAGAGGGACCAGGGCCACAGGAATGCCAGCAAAAGTTCTTGGTTGTGCCTCTCTCTCAGCTAAGTGAACATCTGCAAAGACGAGAGACCAACAAGCATTGCACAGCTAGCTCTATAAGCAAGCCTAGCTCAGGCCCCATCACTGTCCATCCAGTCTTTTTTAAGCTCTCTCCAAACATCACGCGTCCTCCACAGGTCTTTCCACAGCATGTTCTCCTGTCTCAGCTGACACCACTCTGACAATCAACCTGAGCCCAAGAAGCCACAGCACACCACCAGAAGCTTTTCCGTGTGTTTCTCTTTATGGAGTCCCAACAAATGGAGCTCAATGATGCAATGTAAGGCAGACCAATACATGTGCATTGTTAGCAAAGCATCCTGCATCACGTGTCCTTTCACGTGTTTACTTTAGCAGAACATCTTCCTCCTGTGTCTGCTTCCGTAAAATGTTCCTTCCCAAGCCTGCCTTAGTCTTTCACCTGTGTTCACTTCAGGAAAACACTCCTTTACATGTTTGCCCCAGCAAAACACCATCCAACACAACCTTCCAAAGAACCCTTAAATTTCCACTTCAGTCATGTAGATGTAAAGTTAATAGAAGGATAACAGAGAAAAAAGATATGCGATGGCTGAAATTTGAAGCACCCTGTAAGCACCTTTACATTCAGATGCAGTAAAGATGACGGGGGATCTTCTAAGCAAACTTAGAAGGACGCATGGCTAGAGGTAGAAGAACAGGAAAATAAGCGCAGTTCTAAAAAAGGAGGTAATGTTTCAAGGACAAAAGACCAACAGAGTCACATGCCACTGTTAACTCAAAGTAAGGACTGGAAATGGCCAAAACACTTGACAATACATGGTAGCTAATTGGCTAGGTCCCGGAGAGAAGTAGGACAAATTCTGGATTGAAAAACAAGAAACAAAGAAGTAAACTCAGGTGCTTAAATTAAGCCCTCTTCAGGGCAGGCCCCATTCCCAAGAGTACTTGCACAACCCAAAACTAATTCAATGATATTTTTGGAGACGTTTTGATCTCTCATTTTGATTTGTTTGGGCATCCTTGTCTTATCGGTGTTTTGCCTGTTTATTTTAATCTCTCTCTCTCTCTCTTTCTCTCTCTGTGTGTGTGTGTGTGTGTGTGTGTGTGTGTTTCTTGGTTCCATTTGTTTAAGGAGAAAGAGCATAAGGTGAGTGAGTAGGGAAGTGGAGCAGAACTGGAAGGAATTGACAAAGAAGAAAAACATGATCAAAGTATATTATGTTTGAGAAGAAATTTAAATGATAACAAATAAGTAAAGCCAGGTGAGAAGTAACAGGATAACTATCTAGTCTTTGTTAAGGTTGATAGGAATAGACACACCTTGAAGTTGGCTTTAAAACAGAGCCAATAAGGTTTGCTAATGGGCCACGTGTCCGTGTTTTAGGTGGATAAAGGATTTTAGTTTTATGACATGAATAACCAGAAAAAGGGGGCTGCTGTGCATAGAGATGGGGCAGAAAGAACAGAACACACACACAGCCTGTTCCTGTTTCTAGTCTCATCCATCCTCGTTCCTGTATTCACTGAGACTCTGTGTCCAGTTCTTTCCCCCCAAGCCTTTTTTCCTATTTTTATTTTAAGAAAGCACACACACACACACACACACACACACACACACATCATTGATTCTTTAGGGATTTCACATTATACACCCGGATTACACTCATTTCCCAGTCCTTCCATGTCTTCTACACACACACACACACACACACACACACACACACACACAAACGTCTACTTTGTGTTATCGGTCCACTTGCTGGAGCACAGGCAGACTCTCAGTGGTCTGCCCTGTAAGTGGAACTGAGTCACTCCTCTTCCTCTACTCTTCCAGAGGCCATCAATTTGTGCAGAGCCAACCCCAGCATCCTTATCACACTTTCTAAGAGTTCTCTTTGATGGCTTCCTGTGTAGGCTGTTACCCTTTGTGAGGAAAGTGATTGGGGTATAGAAAGGGGTCGTCACAGAAGCCTTCTATGTCCCTTCCTCTCAATGGTGCATCATCAACCATCAATCCTACTGCAAAAGCTGCTTCTTTCCTCTTTGCAGATAGCAGGAAAACAGGTCGTGGGCTGCCACATGTTTTCTGGCAGAGACCCCAGCTGCTGTAGGACCGTAGAACCAGACAAGACCCTTGGAGGAGGCAGCCTGGACATCAGCTTGGCCTCAGATGGTAGTGCAAACCACTCACATCAATATGGCCCCAGAGTCAGCACAGCCCACTGACATCAGCATGGTTTCAGGCTGCAGCCAGACCATGACATCCACATGTCCCTTGGTGTTATCAGGTGCCATGGACATCTACACAGACCCTGGCTGCAGCAGGACCCAGACATTGCCTGTGGTGGTAGCATTGATCCAGATACCATCATGGCCTCAAGTAGCAGCCCCACCCACAGAATCAACATGGCCTGAGGTCACAACACAGACTATGGACATCTTCACAGCCCCCAGCTATGGAGGAACCAGACCTGGCCCTCTGTGGGAACAGGGCCAGGACATAGCGTGGCCCCTCATGGCAGGGCAGACCACCCAGATCAGTATGGCTTCCAGTGGTAGCTGGGCCCTCATTCATCCATATGGCTTCAGGTCATTCACATCAGCCTGGTCCTCACTGCCATGGCGCCTCCAGTTCAGCCCCTCTCCACAGCATACAGACCTCTCCACTTCTCTTTCTTTCCCATCTCTCTACCACATACTTGTTTAGGGTAGTGGCACCCTCCTGCCTGTAACTCAAGGACATGGGTGACCCTGAGAGCTTATACCTTTTTCCAAATGCTTCCATGGGGGTTGGCGAGAAAGCCTGGGATCTTCCTGGACTTTGATTTCCCTTTCATGTCCAGTTCTTAAGAGAATCTGCCATGTTTCTCCTCCTTCCACACGTAGCTTCTTCTACCAGGCAGTCATGTTATAGACAACTGCCTCCTGAGTTTCAGCTTCTAAACTTCTGTTAACCTCTCTCATCTGCAGTTGCTTTTCCCTTGTGATTTAAGTTTTCTTTAATTAAGAAGACTCGGGACTGGAGAGATGGCTCAGTGGTTAAGGGGTGCTGCTTTTGTGGAGGATTGACATTCAGTACTCAGTACCCATACAGGATGGCTCACAACCACTCCAATTCCAGGGGATCTTACAACTCTGGTCTCTACAGGTACTTGAAAGCGTATGCACATACCCGCATTAAGACACATGCAAACAATTAGAACTAAAATTAAATATTTTTTAAAAAGAGTCAACTTAACGGGGCAGTGATGGTGCAGGCCTTCAATACCAGCACTCGGGAGGTGGAGGCAGGTGGATCTCTGAGTTGGAAGCCAGCCTGGTCTACAGAGTGAGTTCCAGGACAGCCAGGACTACACAGAGAAACCCTGTCTTGAAAACAACCACAACAACAAAATCAAAACAGAAAAAAAAAATCTACTTAGTAATTTTTTGGTATTAGGAAAGGATAGAAAATAAACATGTACTCAACACAGAGTTCACCAGGTAGTCAGTCTTCCTTGTTTGTTTCTTCCTTATAAATTGTGATTATTAACTTGCCTGCATTTGGAATCGCCTGGGAGAACCGTCTCTGAGCCTGACTCTGAGGATATTTACAGAGAAGTCTAACTGAACAGGGAAAACCTACCCCGACTGTTGGCTTGGGATGGGGCTTGGGCTGAATTTTAAAAGGAAGGAGGATAAAGCCAGATGAGTCCTATCGTTCATTTCTTTCTGCTTCCTGCGAGTCCTAAATGACTGGCTGCTTCAAGCTCCTGCCACCTTGCTGTTTCCACTGTGATGGGCCAAAGTAAACTCTCTCTCTCTCTCTTTTTTTTTATTTGCTTCTTGCCAGGTATAACGGTTATTCCTGGTTGTCAACTTGACAATATCTGGAATGAACAACAATCCAGAATTGGAAGGCTCACCAGTGATCCTAATCTGGAGGCTGGGAGATAGAAGTTTCTGACCTGGATCTTGGCATGGAGATTTTGAGGCATAGTGGCTATGAATTCCAGAAGATTAAGACAGGGAGATCTCTGAGTTCATGGTCATCTGGGATTAAAGGCATGGTGACAAACACCTTTAATCTGGGCCACACCTTCTGCTGGAGACCTACATAAGGACACGAAGAAGGAAGATTCTCTTTTTCATTGCTTGCCTTGTGGGACTGAGCAACTGTTAGATCCTTGGACTTCCATTCACAGCTGCTGCTGACCAATTTTTGGAGTTAGACTGTAGACTCCTACAGTATTATTTGCTGTCTGTGGCCCAAACAAACTGTGCACAATGCAGTGAAGAAATAAAGTGCTGGACAAGAAGTGGAAGGATGAGGAGGCTGCAGAGGACTTAACGTCCTGCTGAGTGGTGTTCTGAGGGGCAGAAGGAGCCTCTCTTGGTTCCAAAGCTTAAGGAAAAACACAGAGAAACCATCACAAACAAGACCAGCTCCAAACAGAGCATGGCAGGATAAATGCAGACCACTGGAGGCTGCCGTAAGCCCACAGGAAGAGGACCCGGGTCAGAAGAGGAACCACACAGCAGACCTGAAGAAGGAAGAGCTCAAAAGAGGAGATAATGGCTGGAGGGCATGGTAGACAGAAGCAGGAGAAAGGCCATTAAGAATTCAGTCAGGCAGCACCAGTATCACTTGGTTGAGTTGCTTGCCAAGGTTGTCCCAGGGCCAAGATGCAAAGCAGAAAGGAACAGAAACCACCAAGACTAGCAGCTGGGGGTCACGGTCACACAGGAAAACAGGTATCAGAGCAGGAAGCCCTCTAGCACCCATCAGTGAAGGGGCATGGCCTCCCTGGGCAGCTTACTTAGACACTCTACACAGCTCTTTTCTTGCCTGTGGTTTACCCATCATTTCAGTATAAACCTAGATCTTTGGTCTAGATGGCATATGTGAGATATTAATCTTATTTGAAATTTTAAAGAAGATAATGAAACCTCTACCATATCAGAAAAGCTGGAGAATATGAAACGGAGGACTTAGTGTTATTCTGTTTTTAATACTGCAAGCCAGGGGAAGCAAGCCAGTAAATAACATCCCTCCATGGCCTCTGTATCAGCTCCTACTTCCTGACCTGCTTGAGTTCCAGTCCTGACTTCTTTTAGTGATGAACAGCAGTATGGAAGTGTAAGCTGAATAAGCCCTTTCCTCTACAACTTGCTTCTTGGTCATGATGTTTATACAAGAGTAGGAACCCTGAATAAGACACCAGAGATTTGGTCACAAACAAACAAACAAACAAACAAACCAAACCACACATACATATATACATATGTACATGCATACATATTCTTGTATGTACATACATACATAAGTATATACATCCTTCCACTCATCTATTTCTGCATTCACTTTTTGACTGGCAAATGACCACTTTCAGTCCTCCTTAAGGCTTACATTGAATATGCCAGGATTTCTGCCTTCTGGCTGAAATGAAACAAAAGTGATAGATTTGTCTTCCTGCTTTCCTTTTTTCTCGTTATTCTCCCTCCTTCACATGAGGCAATGCATTCTATTTATTACTTGCCTGGGAATACTACCTTTGGATATCACCTTGGGAAAACCAAAGTGTGTCATAATCATTTTAATCTACAAGGTCTCAGGCTAGGGAGGCAGTTCCATCAGTAAGCATTTCTGCATAAGCCGGAGACCTGAGTTCAGTCTCCAGAACCAATAGAAGAGCCAGGCACAGAAGACAAGTCAAGGATCCTTGCTGGCCAGCCAGTCTAGCTAAATCAGTGAGCTTTAGGTTAAATTAGAGGTTCTACCCTAAACATTAGGTGAAGAGAGATTGAGGAAAGCACCCAACAGTGACTTCTGGCTTACATACACACACACACACACAGACACACAGACACACACAGACACACACACACACACACACACACACACACACACTTCAAGGACAGTTACTTATACTATACAACTACATATAAATGTTTGAGGATCTGTGGGTGTCTTAGGTGGTGGTGGTTGGTTGTTGTTGTTAAGAGACACCATGACCATGGCAACTCTTATAAAGAAGAACATTTAATTAGGGCTGGCTTACAGCTCCAGAGGTTCAGTCCATTATCATCACGATGGGAAGCATGGCAGCATGCAGGCAGGCATAGTGCTGGAGAAGGAGCTGAGAGTTCTGTCTTGATCCACAGGCAGCAGAAGGAGATTGTGTGCCACACTAGATCTCAAAGCCCACCCCCAGTGACACACTTCCTCCAATAAGGCCACGCCTACTCCAATAAGGCCACACCTCCTAACAGTGCTATTCCCTCTGTGCCAAGCATTCAAACACATGAGTCTATGGGACCATTCTTATTCAAAGCTCTGTAGTGGGCATGTATGAATTTGAGGTGGTGCCTTTGTAAAAGTGTCCTTTGATGAGAGTAAACAGACAGACAGACAGACAGACACACACACACACACATACATACATACACACACACACACACTCAAATCTATGTGCATTTATCAGCATTCTACCTCTGTTTACCTTAAGTCTCCTTTTAATCATTTTAAACTACAAGGTGTCAAGCTGGGTAGATAGCTCCATCAGTAAGTATTTTCCATCTAAGCCTGAGACCTGAGTTCAGTCTCTAGAACCAATAGAAAAGCAGGTACCTGACTCACTTAGGACTCTTTTTTTCAGGAAATTTGAAATCAAAAACAGATAAGGGCATCTCTCTGCATCACGTGACCCTGGGACTTCTGCATGTAGGGTGGGGGGCATGGAGAACCTAAGAAAGGTATTCTTGCTATTTTTTTTGTAGCAAAGCAACTGAACTGGAGCAAATTTCTCTTGACTTCCTCCCTGGAGTTACCTAGGCCTTGGTCCCTTATCTTAGATCAGATCTGTGTTTATCGCATTTGTGTCTGAGCTCTACAAACCAGGCCTATGTCCTGGGAGATTCCCCCCACTTTTCCTGCCTGAGCTGACTGAGTCAAGACAGACTAAGATCAAAGATGTGTGTTTCATTGATCAGAAAGATTGCTCAAACTTCCTGTGGAGAGCTGGAGCCATCCCTTATTCTGACATAGGCCCACATTTAAGCTGGACAGCTCCTCATCTCAGCTTTCCCTGGGAGCAGGCACATCCTCATGGTCCTAGACTGCTCATTTGATCTCAGAGTCTGGCTGTCCTACCTCACAGAGAAAAGCCACAGAAGGCCAGGGGCCCAGTTGGTCAGCATTTTCTTTTCCTTTCTTCACCAAAACTACAAAGGGAAGGAGGCTGGTAGAAGAGGAGGAGGAGGAAGAGGAGGAGGAGGAGGAGGAGGAGGAGGAGGAGGAGGAGGAGGAGGAGGAGGAAGAGGAAAGAAAAGACTAAAATTCTCTAAGACCTGGGGTTATTGATAAGGTTTAGAAATTCCCCATTAACTAACATGAGAGGCATAAGGATGACATTTGTGGATTAAACATAAGTGCATCCCCCAACATTAGATGTCCTAATGATGCTGAATTCCTGCTTTTAGATACATGGGCTCTTCCATAGAGTCTTTCTATAACGTTAATCTAACACCAGAAGAAAAGCCCAAGGGGCAAGTATTCCTGCGGTTCTACACCAAATGAAGGCAGAACTGGAAATAAAACCCAGGGACTTATGCCCATTCCATCAGTCATAACTCCAGGGACCTGTAGCAACTTTGAGGGATGGAATCTATTTTTGTTTTTAATTGGAAGATTTTTCTTTTGTGGGTATTTCAAGTTCAAATACTAAAGGAGAGAGGGGAGGGGTGCAATGCACATTATATGAAAATGGCATAGGAGGGCCAACAAATCCAAATAACACTTGAAGTGGAAGTGCAGTTCTGTCGCAGAAAGAGCATCACACAGGAAGCTGGGAATCAAGCTTCCAGCTCTGCCTCCGCCACTAATGAGCTGCTTGCTTTATGAACAAACACTCTGATTGCCTTCTCTGGACCTCATGTCTTGGTCTGTAAAATAAAAGCATTGTCACAGATAGTGTCTCCCCCAGCTACAAAATTCTGTGAGACCTTAACAGTTTTAAAAGCAAATCAAATATAACTACCAAAGTGATGGTTATATCATATAGTACTGAAATTTTTTCAAATAATAGATTTAATGAAATTTTAGAAAGCCAAAATGGTCACAGAAAAAAACCTATTTCTATCTAATATATTTAATTAAAGATAGAACAATAGGAGGAGTTTTGTTTCTGGCCTTTAAAAAAAAAAAAACCTGGGGAACCTAGTAAGAATAAGGATAAGAGAATTATAAAAGACAAGCAGAATTAATCATTATATGAATTTAATCAGGGGAAGATTAAAAAAATCAAGAGGCTCAATATCGCAGGCAGCATCCATAATCAAGAGCTTTTTAACCATATACACAAGACTTCAAACACATCATACAGGAGAAATAAAGGGTTCAGAGCACAAAAGGCATAAAGAAAGGAAGGTTTTGAAAAAAACATTTTCATTACTCACAAAGGAAGAGGGCTTTGTGAAATGAAGAGTCTTGTGTCAGGAAGCATAGCTGACATTCAGGAGGCAAACTTAAAGGAGGGTAGTGGTAGAAATGATTACTAACAGGCAGAAGGAATTCCAGCTAAGCAAAGTGCCAGGCTCCAATGCTCTTGTCTCAAGACCTTTTAACACATAAGCAGCAATAAAGGTAAAACTTGCAGAAGAAATAATGATATATGACGGTAACAGGAAAAGAAGACCAATTCAATATAAAGAAACATTCCAAAATAAAAGAAGCACACGGACCCTGAAGAGGAAAAAACAAAAACAAAAACTAAACAATATCAAAGGAACCAACAGATGGTAAAACGAGACAGACAGACTGTAGGAAAATGGACATAAAGAAAGTGGGGGATTCATATGCAGTTAGAGACACGAGCTCTGGGGGGGGGGGTATTGGTTAGTTCATATTGTTGTTCCACCTATAGGATTGCAGATCCCTTCAGCTCCTTGGGTACTTTCTCTAGCTCCTCCATTGGGGGCCCTGTGATCCATCAATAAAAAAGAAAAAAAGAAAGTGGGGGAGTATTTGGTAGAACCTTCTAGAAGCATCGTTTGTTTTCATTTTTAAATATGAGCTAGTTGAATTATCCCAAACTTCCTGCTCTTACAGATGTCCCTGCTCTAGTTTCAGAAGGGGACATTTTTCACACAATGAGTTGGACCAAGGAGATGGGAAAGCCAGGATTATTTCCAAATTCCTACATGGGGAATTATTTTCAAAGACTGAGCCAGAAGCTACAAAGATCTGACATCAAAGCATCCAAGATCCAGGAAGGAGGAGGACGGTGCCTTCATCGGTAAGACTAGGGTGGAGATGCTCCAGCTCAGGAGGCCTCTGAGAACCAAGGAAGGACAACTAGGACAGGAAGAAGAGCTAATGAAAGAAAACTCTAGCATGAATCACTGTGACGTCAGGAGTCATAGTGTTTCCTTAGCAAAATCCTTCTCTTGGCATCCATGATCCTGTGGTACCTGCCTGGTGCCCTTCCCATCATCCCCTGGGTTTGCTCCCCTTAGCCCTGTGCTTATGATCAAGCTTTGTGCCTGCCCGTGACTTGGCCACAATGATTTCCTACATAATAACCTTGCCCTTTACTCTGTCCTGTTTGGCCTTCCCGTTCAAGTCTTGGGTGGCTGCAACTGTTAGCTGAATGTTCACATCTGCAATAGCAAGCAGGAAGCAGATATGGTAAATTAACAGTGCCAGGAGTCTTGAAACTTTCAAAGCCCACCCATAGTGACACACTTCCTCCAGCAAGGCCGCATCCCTCACAAACGATCCAAACAGAGCTACTGAGTAGGGACCAAGTATTCAAACGTCCAAGACTCTGAGGGACATCCCATTCAAACCACCAGGCTTGGCCACCTTGTCTACAGCTGCCCTCTGTCCCATGGTCATCTATGTGATCTCTCCTCAGACTTACACACCAGAGGCTACACCATTGTCCCTCCTTGGAATATAATAGCCCCGAGAGAGAAATCTGTCCTTAACACAAACACTTTTCTCCTCTTTTATAGATGAATACAAATGCTTCCAAAATCATCATCCAGCCCCTTTCTCTGCTCCGTTCCAAACGCTTAGCTCCAGATGATTTGTCCTCATGCACTCCTTGCTATTGTTTTCTCCCTTCAGTGGCTTTGTTGATGCCCCCTGTTCAGAGAGCACCATGGACAGACACATCTATAGATGAGCCATCTGGGTTTAAAACTTTTAACACATGCCCTGGAGAATCTTGGGTTGTTTCAGGCAGAGAGAAAGAGAGAAAAACCCGTTACATCGTCAGTCTTTGGTTCATTTCAGGGAGAGCCTGAGGAACTGAGGTACACTCCAGACTGGATGCTCTCACAAACCGCAAGCGTCTGTGACTACTCATCATCCAGAAGGAGAGGAGGCCAGAGCGAAGACCAAGTTCTAATCCCGTCCCTTTGACGTCTAAAGGTATTTGGTACTTCGTGTGTGACAGACCAACTTTGTTTCTCTCTGTGCTTAGATGCTGTACTGGCTGGTTTTGTGTGTCAACTTGACACAAGCTGGAGTTATCACAGAGAAAGGAAGTGCCTCCATGAGATCCAGCTGTGAGCATTTTCTCAACTAGTGATCAAGGAAGGGCGGGCCCAGCCCATTGTGTGTGGTGCCATCCCTGGACTGGTAGCCTTGGGTTCTATAAGAAAGCGAGCTGAGCAAGCCAGGGGAAGCCAGCCAATAAGCAGCATCCCTCCATGGCTTCTGAGTCAGCTCCTGCCTCCAAGTTCCTGACCTGCTTGAATTCCAATCCTGACTTCCTTTGGTGATGAACAGCAATGTGGAGGTGTAAGCTGAGTAAACCCTTTCCTCCCCAACTTGCTTCTCAATCATGATGTTTGTGCAGGAATAGAAACCCTGACTAAGACAGATGACATTCTGAAATGTCCTTGATTTCTCACATTTTATTGTTGACTCAGACTGCCTTGTCTGAGCCTGGGGTTCTGAGAGATGGTTTATGTCTAAGAGAAGAATGGTGTGTCTTCCTGTCTGACCGCCTTCTGACTGCCAGGGACTGGTTCTCCACAACCCTACTCCCCTTCTTTCTTATTTCCTCCATTTTGCTCAGGCCACCAGACATTAATCATAATATACATATTTTTCTATTTATTGATTTTTTTTAAAGTTATGCTTCTGTGGGTTTCGTTGATGTTGTTTCAACATAAGATCTTTCTATGTAGCCGCAGGCTGGTCTGGATGTTAGGACACACCAGCCAACTGCAACACAATTATCAGGATAAAGTGACAATTAGTCTTTGTAATAGAGCTAGAAGCCATTGGTCTAGATTGTGAAACCCAGGCAATAAAAACATGTTCCATAGTCCACCTGAGAGAGGCAGACGGCTTTGTCTTTTAGTCTTGTTACAAGGCTGTATCTACCCTCTAATACTCATGTGGGTGGTGGGAGTGTCTGCTATGGGCTAAGGGTCCCACTTGACTTCTCAAGAAAATAAAATCAAGGACTATGCAAGCGCCAGTGACAGCCTTGGCCCATGCATTTAGACTGGTTCTTTGGGCTTACAGAGCTTGAGTGTCCTTTGTGACTTCTATTAAAATCTAGCAGGTTTCACCTCAGTGTTTTCATTGCCCTTTTCCCAGAGTGGGAACCATCTGTGTGTTCTCTACTGAAACTACCATGCAATGCTTTCATATGTGAGGTACTCGTGGCAACTAATTACATCTGTTTGTAAGAAAATCGCTTCTTAGGGATGTCAGGACAAAATACCACAGACTGGGTGCCCTAAAACAACAAAAGGTTAGTTCTTACAATGAAGCCTGAAATCACAATGCCGCAGAGCCTTGTGAGGTCTAAAGGCTCTAAAGAAGAATCTGCCCTTGCCCCTCCCTAACTTCAGTCTTTCCTGGCAGGCATTGATGTTCCTGGGTCTTCTGACCATCACATGGCCTCCTTATTTCCTATGTGGGCCTTCATGTACAGATTTCTAAGGACACCTGTAGTTGAGTTTGGGGCCAACCATAGCCCCGTATGGCCTAATATTAACTTGATTGCTTCTGCAAAAGTCCTGTTTCTAATAAGGTCACATTGTGAGGTATGGACTTGAATATATCATTGTAGGGGAAACAATTAAATGTGCAATAGGTAGGATATAAGATTAGGAATAAATTTTCAAACACATAACAATTTGCTACTAATTAATTAATAAAAGGGTGCTCTGAGGGGACTTGGGGTGCTCACAAACATTAGAGGTGGTAGTACTACTATAGGGTGTAGATGAAGTTTGTGACAGCTTTGATGACCAACTGCATCTGAGAGTTCTGTTGTTTCTCCTGTTCCCCCTTGAGGACTGTAAATGAAGCATTTCTGAGTAAAAGACAGAATTTTGTGTTCTTTATTAATATTGCTAGTCATATGAAACTCCCTTTTAGTTTGGGATTTCCAAAGCTAAAAAGAGCAAGACTCAGGAGATGTCTCAGTGGGTAAGAGAACTTGCTGCTCATACATGACTACCTGGGCCCAAATCTCTAGAAGCCACATAAAAAGCTGGGCTCAGTTGTTCACAAGCCTGTGAAATCCTAGCTCTGAGAGGGGAAAAAAAAAAAAAAGGCAGGATGATCTCCAGGACCTGTTGGCTGGGCCCCAGCCCAGCTTCAGGTTCAGCAAGAGGCCATGTCTTAAGGGACAAAGGCAGAGAGTGACATGTGGATACTGATGTACTCATGTGGCCTCTCTATGTACAGAGACATAAGCATGCATGTGCCTGCACATACACACAGACACATGCAGACACACACACACACACACACACACACACAAGGTTTATCTGCTTCCATTTTATATTATTATATCATATATTATATTAAAATTATATATTTTATTAAATATGTAGTTGATTAATATATATAATTAAAATAAATAAAATTTATTATTATTATTATTTTGCCATAGATAGACTGGTAGTTTTCTGACAAAGAGGGGCTTCAGTCTGCTCCAATAATAAATGGACAGTAAGCAGAGTTCATTTATAGCCCAGTGAAGGAACACTCATGCAAACTCCATCTGGAGTATTCAGAGGGCCCTTGAGGTTTGATGCTCATCCACGTCTGGCCTAAATGGTTCCCGCCAGGATTGTGTCACTGGCAGATATGACACGTTTTAGGCGTCCTCAGCAGAACCTCCTAAAATCAGCCTGCTTATGTTAATCTAATACTATTGCAAATTGATTTCTGATATCATATGTAACGTCAAGAGAAGCATTTTTGCTAAACTCTATATTCAACTTTTTGGCATTACCAGTCAGTTATCTCCAAAAGACCCAAATATTTATCTGCATCGAGAATCCTAATTTTTTCCCCACTTGCTTTTTATTAGATTCTAATCAGGATCTTGTCTCTGACAGCTAATAATGCCTTCTTTGAGAGTGTTATTGTTTTTCAGGGTTTTTATAGGGACCCTTGTCTTGATTAATGGGGCCCTTTTTTGACACAGGGGTCAGCTGACATTTCCTAAGATTCAGGGGGCTTGCCTTTGCATGCCCTTCCACTTAAAATGTTTAAGAATTACACTCATGTATGTATATGTGAGAGGTGGGGGAGATGAGAGGGAGGGAGAGAGAAAGAGAAGAGACAGGTTGGAGAGACAGAGCAGGGAGAAAGAGCATGCGGGTGCCATAATGGGTGTGTAGAGGTCAGAGGATGACTTGTGAAACTGGTTCTCTGCTCTTACCATGTGTGTCCCAGGGGTTGAACTCAGGTTGGTAGATTGGTAGCAAGTGGCCTTCACCTGCTGAGCCATCTTACTGGCCCAATCTTCCACTTTTATGGTGGTTCCCCACTTAAAAATATTTATTTTTATTTTTTTAGTGATGTGTGTGTGTGTGTAGTGGGAGGGGGGATTCTCATGCTAGAGCAGGTACCCGAGAAGTCCAAATGAAGGTGCTGGATCCTTGCAGCTGGGTTACAGGCACTTGGGAGCCACCTGGCATGGGAGCTAGGAACTAACTTCAGTTCTCTGCAAACTAAGTAAATGCTGAGCCATCTCCAGCTCCTGACACTAGACTTTCTCCCTTTGGTAAAAACAAGGCAGTGAAATGGGGAAATTATGAGCTTGGTGAGCCTGTGGAATCAGTAAGCACTTGGCTTCTAAGGCCAAGGCCATGCCTGAAGTTGATCACCAGAACATACATGTTGGGACCTGTTTTGTAATCCCAGCACCAGGGAGATGCCCACTGGCCAGTCAACCTAAGCTACTTGGCCAATGAGAGACAACCAGTGAGAGGCCCTGTTTCCCAAAAAGAATGGGTGGGATTTCAGGAGTAGCACCCAAGGTTGTCTTTGGGTTCCACAGACATGGACACATACTTACACCATATGCATATGCATACAAGTTCTTATAAGGTCTTAGTTTGTCTTATTTCCTTGCTAAATAAAAGATACTACTGATGGAGAAAATCCTCCTTGAGGTCAGGAGGAGGCACACACCTTTAATCCCAGCACTCAGGAGAAGGCAGGCAGATCTCTGAGTTCAAGGCCAGCCTGGTCTAAAGAGTGAGTTCCTGGACAGCCAGGGCTATAGAGAGAAACTCTGTCTCAAAAACCAAAGAAGGAAGGAAGGAGAGAGAGAGAGAGAGAGAGAGAGAGAGAGAGACAGAGACAGAGACAGAGACAGAGACAGAGAGACAGAGACAGAGAGAGACAGAGACAGAGAGACAGAGAGAGTCAGAGAGAGTCAGAGAGAGTCAGAGAGATATGAAGGAAGGGAGGAAGGAAGGGAGGAAGGAAGGAAGGAAGGAAGGAAGGAAGGAAGGAAGGAAGGAAGGAAGAAAGAGAGTTAGTTCTGTTTCCAGTATCATGAACTTCATGGAAAGAAGACACATCAAAGGTTAGGTGTGGTGGCTCATGCCTGTAATTCTAGTGCTCAGAAGGCTGAGACAGAAAGAGTGCAGCCAAATTCCAGGCCAGTCTGGACTGCATTTAAAAACCACCACCACCACTAACAACAACAACAACAACAACAACAATAAACCCAAACAAACAAAAAACAAAACCCTGCCTTAAAAACAAACAAACAAACAAACAAACAAAATCTTTGTTCTTTTCTTCCTCCCTAGTTGGTATATCTAAGCAAGCACAATTAATTTAGTTGTTTGAGTTGATTTGATTTCTAGAAATATTTTGTATTTCAAAGGTAAATTCCGGGTGTGTATCAGCATAACCTGCTTAATAACTTCCAATTTCTATTTTTGAAAATAAAGCATTTACAGATAAAATTAGGTCAGGCTTGTTTGAGGAACAGGGTAACCAACCTTGCATAGATTATAGAGCACAAGTGACTGTAATAGAGACTTGAGCAGCCGTGCAGAACCTTTGGGCAACGGACAGGAAACAGCTGGCTTTAGCGTTTTGCAGAGCCAATGATACTTGATAGAAAAATCAAACTGTTGCATGGAATGCTGGGAAGCTAGTTGAGAAATGCTTTGTTTCCCCCATCAACAAAAGTCTGTACACTGGCTGGGGAGACGGTGAGATGGCTCAGCGGTTAAGAGTACTGGCTGCTCTTCTAGAGGTCCTGAGTTCAATTCCCAGCAACCACAATGTGGCTCACAACTGTCTGTCATGGGATCTGATGCCCTCTTCTGGTGCATCTGAAGACAGCAACTGTGTACTTACATACATAAAATAAATAAATCTTAAAAAAAAAAAAAAGGAGTCAGTACACAAGAACTGAATGGAGACCCTGAGACCAGCCAGCTGAGGCATCCAGAACTTAGATGTGTGCCCACTGATGCCTAGCTCTTAGAGGAGGTGACTGTGTCTTAGTTACTGAACCAAAGGAAAGTCCTTTGAGATAAAGCTGACTTCATAGGGGGAAGAATAGAGCTTTTCAGAAGCTAGGGAGGACACGGCAGTGGGGAGTGGGGGTATAGAATGACTAACACATACAAAATCATAGCTCAGAGAAGCAAGTTCCGGGGTTCTATTACAGTTACATACTGGACTGAATAATGGTACTCAATTCTCAGTTTCAAAATAACTAGAGGAGTGGATTTCCGATGTTCCCATTACTGAGGAATGATAAATGGAGGCTGGAGAGATGCCTGAGCAGTTAAGAGTAAGTACTTACTGCTCTTTCAAAGGAGCTTAAGTTGCTTCCCAGCACCCACACGGGGCAGCTCACGGGGCAGCTCTACCTTTCACTCCTTCTGGTTTTCCACACTACCTGTAGTCAGGTGCGTATACAACCCTGTCACACACCGACATGTAATTAAAAATAAGTCAAAATTTTACAAAGGAAATGATAACGGTGCTGAAAATGCTAAATACTTGGTCATGATCATTTTTACGTTGTGTATGTGTACGTGCAAATATCACTCTGTACATCATTAATACCTATAATTGTGCCAATTAAAAACAAACTAAAAGAAAAGCAAATGGGCCTCAGATGAGTCTTGTGTAATTGTTCAATACTCCCTGAATTCAGATGGTTGATGAACAACAAGGGAAAAGGGATAATGTTAATTAGGTACCCCTGTTCGGGTGCCACCTTAGAGCTGTATTTAGGTCCCAGAAGGCTTCATGTTTATTTTCCTAGGCTAGAGGTCCAGGAACCTAGGACATAATTCATGGAAAGAGGATTTGATGCGAGAAAGTTTAGTACCAAGTTTCTGTGACATAGCGCACCACCCTCGGAATGTTCAAAGCCATTTTGTCAATCTGGGGACATTTTGGATGCTTCCCCTTTTAACACCATGAGATTTGTCTTCGTGTGGCACAGAATGTCACAAGCACGGGGGCTTTTGTTGTTGTTGCAGATGACTATAATTCCTCTTTGAAGGTTTTATGTCTCTCCCAAGCTTAGGTCTTTAATAAATATGCAAAATCACTCTTAAACCTTTATTCATTTTTTTTAAATAGCAAAACATCATCTACACATATTAGAATAGGCTCATGAGGAATCCCAACCCCTTAAGTTCCCAATTAAGAACCGGAGAGAAATACATAGCGAGAGGAACTTTAATAAATGCCAGAGCAAAAACAGGCCAGGTGCATTGTCGGTTTTCCCCCCGAGAAGGGAAATAAATATTGACTACCTGAATCTAAAGGACATAAAGCCATCCTAGTATAGAGAGCGGCTGCGGGCAGTACTGAAAGCAAAATGGAATCTGGATTAAGGATCATTGGGAAAAAGGAATCACAACTTTATTCATTGTCTGTGGTTTTGCATGAATCACCATCTATGCCCACGAGGCTGCTTTTCCTGGACAACACCAAAGTATCAGAAGGGCTGGTGCAAGGAATAATGATTCCCCGGTATGAAATCCACAGTGGGCTGCAACTCTTTCCAAACTCCGTGCTTTCAAGTGTATTGAACAGGAACAGGTGATGATTAGAAAAGTCAGCTCACACCTTGACGGGTTTGCTCCTTAGAATTCTTTATCAACAGAATTTTCTGTCCAGAGGTCATCAAGGACCTGATATAATTCTTCAAGTTGAAATTGGTTAAACTTTTCTTGACTAGGAAAGTACCATCTAAATTATGTTATTGAGAGAGATAGGGTGCGACTCAGAAGGAATGCACTTGCCTACTTTACATGAAGTCCCAGGTTCCATATTCAGCCTGATACATAAATTTCATTACTGGAGAGAATGGGAGGATGCAGCTTGTGGTGCTAGAGTGTCGCCTACTGTATATGAATATATGGCTTTGGTCTCAGTAATGTCAAATATATAAACAAATTCATAGAGGAATTAACAAGATAGAAAATAAGTTTCACCACTGAAGGACCATACATGGTAGAGTCCATCGGCAGAGCTTTTGACATAGCTCTTCTGTTTATGTGAAGGATCCACCTAATGAAATTGAGTGGTGTGCTGTCATAGAGAAGTTTGTGTTGATTGGTCAGGAGTTACAGCCACAGATGAGGAGAGGGGAGAGTCTGAGCCCTGTTTGAAATCCCTGAACAGGTTAATGTCTCTAAGGAATGTGGCTGGCACCTTCCAATAATCTGGAGGTCTGGACCCAACTGTTCCAGAAGCTGTCTCCTCCCTGCTTCCTACTGTGAATACAATGTGACCAGCTCTCTCACAGTCCTGCTGCACTGACTCAGCCCCCACCAACAAGGACTTTGATGTAACAGTTTCCTTTGAAATGTAAACATTCCATCCTCCAGAGAAGCTCTTTAAGCAGGGAGGTGAACAACTCAAGATAGCTTCAGGAAGTCCCTGAAACTGACCAGAATCACTACCACCCCATAACCCCCACTTCCCACACATAACAGTACCATAATTACAGTTACGAAGTAGCAATGAAAATAATTTTATGGTTGTGAGGTCACCACTACATGAGGAGCTATATTAAAGGGTTGGAGCTTTCGTAAGATTCAGAATTACTGGTTTTCTCAGTCACAAGTGTAACACATTGCTTTTCTGCTTGCTCTGATTGTCACTGAACTTTCATGTATCATGGGTCCACTTGAATTCTGTGTTCATAAGACACTGAAACACCAGTCTTCAAATAGGGCAGTGAGGACCATGGCCATGACTATCAGGCATGTGCCCTGCTCACAGACACAATTCTTTTGTCCTCCTGTATTTCACTTACAAGTTTAAAGATCATTAAGAACTTCAAGATAGGGGGCTGGCGAGATGGCTTAGTGGTTAAGAGCGCTGACTGCTCTTCCGAAGGTCCTGAGTTCAAATCCCAGCAACCACATGGTGGCTCACAACCATCCGTAATGAAATCTGATGCCCTCTTCTGGAGTGTCTGAGGACAGCTACCGTGTACTTATATATAATAAATAAATAAATCTTTAAAAAAAGAAAAGAACTTCAAGATAGGATCAGGAGAGATGGCTCAGCAGTTAAGAACACTGACTGTTCTCCCAAAGGTTCTGAGTTCAGATCCCAGCAACCTGGTGGCTCACATACTCTTCTGGTGTGTCTGAAGACAGCTGCAGTGTACTTAGATATAACAATAAATATACTTTTGGGCCAGAGCAAGCAGAACCAGAGAGAGCAGAGGTCCTGAATTTGAGGTGTACAGGTGGCTTGCTTCTGCACTCTCCTGAAGAAGTCCCCCTTCCCCCTAGGCACTCTCCCACAGCAACAAGGTAAGGCTGGCCTCTGCATTGCCCCTCAGAAGCTTTGTCCCCCTGCCCCTTGCAGCAAACCTCCCTAGCTGCTACGAGAGGACTCAAGGAGCCTTGGGTGCTAGCCCGAGTAAGACAAATGACAAAAAGTCCTCAGCTTCGGTGGCACCAAGGCCAGCACTCTTCTAGATAACCAGGTGCAGCTGGTGCCTATCCTTGAAGAAAGGAGATTAGGGTCCCACGCTTAAATCATAGAAAAGAGGTAATCAGAGGTCACAGACAGTTATGGCCAGCCATAAAATTAGCTCTTGATAGCTCCACAAAAGACAATCTTTAATCCCTCTCCCAGCCTCGCAATTCCACCCTACCAAATGGTCTGAGTTATGACTTACCTAACCCACCCTCGCTACCCTTCACCCTAAGCATTCAAAGAATTTCTAACTGCTATGTATGTAAGTGCTAAGACACCCAAGCTGGAGACTGCACTCGGAACCTACGCTGTAGGAGGTTTGAGATCCGAGTGAAGACTCGAAATAAAAGGACTCTTCTGCAAATTGTAGCAGACTTGGCAATTCTTGAGCTCTTCTGGGTTTCCTGTGGAATCAGGGTGTAACAAATTCAATTCCCAGCAACCACATGATGGCCCAGAACCATCTGTACAGCTACAGTGTACTCGTATACGTAAAAATAAATAAATAAATCTTTAGAGAGGAAAAAAAAAAGAACTTCAAGATAATGACAATGGAGCCTGGAAACAAGTGTTAGGGCTCCTCTGGTTGTACGGCCTTGTGGGACTACGTAAGTCACATGACCAAGAACCCAGTCCTGCATCTGGCCACAAATGCCAATAGTGCTGAGGTTGAGAAGGCCTTCCTAAGGGAATCGGGATTCTAGAGGACCCCAAACAGCCAGGGAACACTGAAGCTGGAGAGAGGCATGCGTCACGAGCAGATTGTATTATAGAGAAATCTGCAGGCAGCATAGAATTTGAGTCCAAGTGGGAACTTTGGAAGTATAGTTTAGTGGAAACCAACTATGAACACATTGGCGCAGGTTGAAACAATTGCACATGGCCCCCAGAGATGGCACTGAGTGACACTATCATCCCATTTTGTCATATGTCAGAGCAAGGTTATCCTTTTCTCAGTTGAGATGGTATGTGGTGAGGTTGGTGGCTTGGAATCCATGTTGCATGGGAAATGTTTAAACATCGGAATAGTATTCCGTATGAGGGAGATGCTTACATTATAGTAACCCGCAGGTACTGAGACTGCTGAGAAACAGCAGTCCTGTCTGTTACCGAGGTCCTCCAAGGTGGGTGTTCACTGTAGTGACATTTAGGCTGCTGCCCCAACATCCACCAACCCTCCTCTCACTGGATAGTGGCCATGTTGTTTGAGGAACTGACCCCAGCCCTAGAGATAAGAACTCATAAGTCTAAGCCAGCAAGCTTGATCTGTCTGTCAAGGTAACTCAGGCCTAAGCAAGTAAACAGTGATAGTCCCATGGCCAGGGGGAAAGAGTGGTCAGTGGACTTGGAATTGGGATTTCAGTGCTCTGGACCTGCTAGTTCTCTCCTCTTCTGTGTAAATACGGAGGGCAAGGTGCTGCAAGCCTATTGTCACGATGAGAGAAGCCATACTGGGTAAATAAGCCAACCCAAGAAGGAAGTCAGAGCTGAGAGTACTGCCTATAAACGGAGCCAGAATTATATCTAAAACCTTTCTCCAATGGGCTCTTTGTTGCTTTCTGGTTTCCTCTGGTTCTTAAGTCACCTGAATTGGGTTTTCTGATATCCTCAACCAAAGGCATCCCACTCGAAAACCTGTCTTCACCGTTGGGAAGAAGGGAAAGCTGAACCCCAGGCTTGCCAAGGAACACAGAAAACACTTCTGGAAATCAGACAAGGGTGTGGCTTGCTGTTTTCAACTAATGCCACGGCAGCTGTCTCTGGAGCTGTAATACCTCAATTATTCTCTCTCTCTCTTTCTCTCTCTCTCTCTCTCTCTCTCCCCCTCTCTCCCTCCCTCTGTGCGCGCACATGTGTTCATGTGGTATAGCTTACCTGCCTTAATAGGAGGGACTAAGGTTATGCAAGATGACTGCATCGCTGTGTGCAGAAGACTTCTGGAGAATCAGTGACCCTTCAGCCCCCCAGAGAAGCGGGGACTTAGGAAGCATCTGACTGGAAGGTTGCCCCCAGTGAACCACTGTGCCCTCAGGGTGTGGTCTGATTTGAATAGTCCAAACACCTTTACCCTCCACTTTCAGTTGCCTCTTTTCTAGTTTTGGTTTTGCGCATATCCAGCTGGTAGCCAGTGCCCCAAGATTGTCTACCTGATGAGAGCCACATTTTTCTTAGCTCTTGGTTTTTTATCATATTTTCAACCCATGATCGTGTTGTTACTGTCAAGAGAAGTTTTGAAGATCTAATTGAAAATCATAATGACTTGACTTTGAGATAATCAAAAGAGAGGCCATGCAGGTGGGTGCAGCCCCATCACATTCCTTTCAAGGCAGAGCATCCTTTATGGCTGGAGCAGATGGAGAGAGATCAGAGAGATTCGAAGCACGGAAAGATTCGGAGTGCCCTTGCTGACTTTGAAGACGAAAAGCTACAAAGAAGAACTTGAGAGAAGCCCTTCCCTGCTGAGTGTGACCTCTGATCACCAGCCAGTCAGGAAGCAAGGCCTCTGCTCTATAGCTGCGTGAAACAATTCACTGCCGACAACCAGAAACAACCTAGAAGTGCCTTCCTCCCAGCCCTGCCATGCTGACACACTGGATTTCAGATCATAAGTAGACAACCGAATCATCTGTATCAACTGTTGACCCACAGAACCATGAGATGATGCAGGAGTGCTATTTAGAACCCTTTACTTGTAGTAATTCATTAGCTAAAATTAGCAAACTAATATAGCCCATTGAGGTGTGAGCTAGTAATTCCTTAAGTGGTTTTTAATTAGGAGGTAGTGGTTTTAACTCTGGAGGTAGATGAACCCAAACATGCAAAAATATGAGTGTATAGGAGGTATCTGGTAGGAAAGGAAAATGACTTGGCTTGGCGGATATGCTTAGCACCCCTTTTTGACAGTTTTAGCAGATATAGGATGCCTCCTATACATAAAAACAGAACAAAACAAAACAACAACAAGAACTAAACAGCAAGGGACTTTAAAAAAAAAAACCTGTCCAATTGTGATCATTGTTTAGGTTTTAAAAGATCGTCTTTACCTTTTTCTTTTTGCTTTGTGTTGCAAGTTCTGGGAATTCTCCACGCTCACGTTGAAACAGGTGCATAAAGTTAGAAGCTGTAAAGCATTGTTTTTTGACAGGCACGCAAAGCCCTCATATGCAAAGGGGCCTGAAGAAAGATGTCCATGGAAAAAAATTGTCCTGAGCTACTGAGTACTCTCTAAGTGACAAAACACTACACTAGAAGCTGAGTGAATTCAATCTCAAATGTGTATTTTAATTTATGCTTTTTAGATTCACATGACTGAAGAAAAGGACAAAATTACCAGAGCATCTGCAGAATCATAACGTGCCTGCATGGCCTCAGACCCACTCTACCCGAGAGTCCAGGCCTGTCGTGAGTGTTGCAAACCAGGTGTTATAGCTAGCTTTTCTGTTGCTATACTAAACTTAAAAAAAGCATCTTGCAGAGGACCAGGTTTGTTTCCACGGCTTACATGTCTCCATCACAGCTCGCCATGAAGGGAAGTCAGGCAGGAACTCAGACAGAGCGTGAGCCTGGAGGCAGGAACTGAGGCAGCGAGATGAGGGAGGAGTGCTGCTTACTCTCTATGGCCTGCTCAGCTTGCTTCCTTCCACAGCTCAGGTCTCTCTGGAGCCCAGGGTAGCACCTCCCACCGTGGGCTAAGCCTTCCTACATCCATTAGCAATTGGGTGAGGTTCCCTCTTCCTAGGTGACTCCAGATTTGTGGTAGTTGACCACTGAAGCTAACTCTCACTCACAAGACACAGGCCTTGAGCCCTGTGCTGGTTTTGGCAGAAGCATTACGTGTAGGAAAGGCAAATCCATATGCAGAAGAAGTACTCCGGTAAGAACAAGTCACAGTCCTTTCCATGAAAGAATGATCTAATGTAGTCAACCTGCCACCAGGTTGCTGGTTGGTCACCTCGAGGGAGGGTGCCATATCTGGGGCTCACTGTTGGTCTCTGCTGTTGGCAGATCTGGCATTCAGCAACAACTGTAACCAGATCAGCCTTGGTGAGTGGAGTCCGTGTTATTGAGCCCAAGCATAACCCTTATCTTGGCCACCATGGCCAGTTTATTCATGTTTCCATTGAGCAATGACAGAGGTGACTGGAGAAGGATGCTGACTGTCCACAGAACAGGTCATCTTATCCACTTGATTACTGAACTCCTTCTTGGCTAAAGTCACCTTTTGATGAGCACTTACCTGGGACACAAATATCTTCACATCCTTTGCTGGTTTGGAGACATCTATCCACATACTTCTTCCCCAGAAGTCTTTCTCACTGATTTTTCCAATCACGATTTTCCCAAGTCCCTGACCATCCAGCCAATCAATTCGCAATGTGGTATTGGGTATTGATCAGCTCTCAGATTATGTACAGGAAGGAGGTTCACTGGGTCACAACTGTGCCGTTGATCTCAGGTAACTGGAACGGTAGAAAACAGAACTGGGAGAGAGAGGACTATAGTACCACTCATCACACCACAATGGGGACATACAGCCTGCCCAGTGCCAAGAGTCATCCCAGTGAGTAAATGTGGGTTCTCCGATTACACCAACACAGGCTCTAGTGGAGCCTGCTGGTAACAATGAGGCTCTGACAGCCATTGGACAGGGACTCTATAGAAAATATCTTAACTTCCCTCTTGGCTTTCCTGTGAACCTAAAAACCATTTTTAAAATGACATCTTTGTGAGGAAGGATTTGAACAGAAAAATGTGTATCAGGATCTCAAGGAACTGAAGGTGGCTTTAGATTAAACACACCACGATCGGGGCTCTCTTTGCTCCTGAGTATGTCAGCCGATTTTGTCTCTGTCTCCTGTACATTTATCCTTTGTTAAGTTCTGCACATGGCCAAAGGGTTCTGTCTCAGTGCTGGATCTGAAAGCTAAATCTAGAACAGATTATTATAATATGAAAAGGGTTGTCTAAATAGTAAACATTTGTAGACCATGAATAATCTATCACCTCATTCCTTTGTTCATTTATCTGTTGACAACACAAAGCTTACTCCCTTTTCAGACGGAAGTCCAGGAGAATGGGGAATGGATAGTCACCCTGCAAAAGCCGTAAGTATGAATCTGCATTCTGTCTGGTCCTCTTCCTGTTCAGGGCCCTCCTGCATTTTTGCCTGGTGCATATTCCACATCTAGGTTCTTCTACTTCATGTCAGCTTCAGTACAGCAGTTTCAGGGCATAGCAGCTACACAGAGGTTCAGATCAAACCCATCCATTCTCAGAATGAGTCAGTCCCTCACAGTCAATCTAGTGGGAGAGGCCTGAAAAGCAAAGATCCTGACTGCTTCCCTGGCCTCCATAAGACCAGATGAGAGGGCCTCTCCAAAGTGGGAGACAGTTTTTCTCCTATGTGACAGACATTCTTCTTACCATCTGTGGTGACTTGAATAGGAATGACTCCCATAGGCCAGATTTAAATGCTTGGTCACCAGGGAGTGGCTCTATTAGGAGGTGTGGCCTCTCTGGAGGAAGTGTGTCACTGAGGGTGGGCTTTGGGGTTTCGAATGCTAAGCCAGGCCTAATGTCTCTGTCTTCCTGCAGCTTGCTGATCCAGAAGTAGAATTCCTGTCTCTTTCTCCAGCATCATGCCTGTCTGTATCCTGCCGTGCTTCTCGCCATGACAATAAAGGGCTAGTCTGAACTTGTAATCCAGCCCTATTAAATGTTTTCCTTTGTAAGAGTTTCCATGGTCATGGTGTCTCTTCACAGCAATAGAACAGTGACTATGACATGCTCCCAACTGTGTGTGTGTGTGTGTGTGTGTGTGTGTGTGTGTATGTGTGGTATGCCTCTCGCATATAGATATCAGAGAGCAACATTTGAGTGTTAGTTCTTTTCTTCCACCGTGGATTCTAGGAGCTGAACTGAACCTGGAATTCAAAGCAGGCACTTCTCTCTGTGGAGCATTTCAGTGGTCTGCTAACTTCAAACTCTGAATTCGGCAACGGCCAACACACATGACACAGAAAATATATGAGCCACAGATGCAGGCATTTTGATAATTTTTGTCTATTCACTCTCTTCCCTCTTCCTCCTGTCCCCTCAGATTTTGGAGGTGTTGAGAATTTTGGTCAAAGCATCTGATGGCTCTCTCAATATTAATGAATCCATTTGAATGAAAGAAAATCAGATGGAACCAAACCATTTGGCTGTGCCTCCTCTCCTCCTAGTCACCCCCTCTTTCCCCTTCCCTCCTCCTTCTTGTCACCCCCTGGGGGTCAAGTGTACAAGAGGGTGAATGAAAACCTTCCTGTAGTCTTTAGCTTCTGTGGCCAGTCAGAGGTGGCTTCTGTGGGTCTAGAAAACCAGCAAAGAGAATGGGGACCATGCCACAACTCATTTTCTTACATGTCCCCCACCCCAGCCATGTGTTTGAAAGCACCGTGAATGGAGTGGAGAATGGTGGAAGTGTAGTCAATCCCTGCTGCCTCTGAGCTGTGTAAGTGTGGAGAACTGCACAGCGCTGGTTGCCTTATGTGTAAGTCAGCTCAGGCATGATATAGAGACCATCAGTCTTGTGGCCTGTTGTGTGTATGGGGGCTTAGAATGACAGGCGTCTATGAAATGCCGAAAGAATGAACAGAGTCCAGCCATCTGGCCTTCCTCATATAGATACAATGACACAGAGAATTCAGTGCTCTTGCCCGAGGTCACAAATATTACTTAGGGGCAGTGACTCTGGGACATCGGACACTTAGGTTGGAATTCTGAATACCTCCCAAACTTTGTGGGGAGGGTGGGATAAAGAACACTGAAACACCTCATACGTTTTCTGTGTGATGTATGTCGGCCTTTGCCGAATCCAGGGTTTGAGACTGCCATTTTTACCCCCCAAACAAAGCAGAATAAAACAAAACAACTCATTCAATGTGATTTACAAATTGCAGCCACCTAATAATAGTACCTTGCGTTTCTGGAGATCTTTTCATCGCAACACTCTTTCCAGACAATAACTAATGAATTTTCCCAACTCCCTCTAGGAACAGAGACACGTGCATTTCCATTTAATTTACATGAAATGAAGAAAAAAGACATCATGAAGCCGCATTCCATTAAATCATAATTACGACCTCGGGCCTGAGGTAGACATACTGAACTAACTCTCCCAGGGAGGCTGTGATGCTTAAGCATTGGGGAGTTTCCACTTTCCGTTCTCCCTTTACCTGCATACGGAGAATGAATAAGAAATACACACATTGCATTTACCATCTCAGGATCTGGGCACTCTGTTTTTATTGCCTTTGCATAAATGACTTGCTAGGGACAAGTGCTGGGGCAGGGGTCAGATTCCACTGCAGGATTCCTTGTCTGCTGGGCCTTCCCCTTCTCTCCAGTACAGTCCCCTGTGACTCCCCTGGTGCCCCACCTCTCCATCACTCCACCCGCCCACTGGGAGGAAGGGAATATGAAAAGAAGGCATGGATATGTATCAGGCTCCTCCTGTGTGAAGTGGCTGTTTACAAAATCAGCTTGGAGGTGGACTTCCAGGAGACTGAGCTGTCTATCAAGCAGTCATGGACCCTACTTCCTGTCACTGGCACCACCCCACAAAGAGACGAGCAGTCTATCCAATCTCATGCCCACACAGACACTCAGTACTACAGATACTTCCTAAATGTCTTGCCTATTTGCCACCTATAACCCTTATGCATTGAGGTGACTCCAGCCACCAGCGGAGATCACTGAGATGTCTCAAAGTCCTACGTTTGAAATGCCTTAGGCTAGATAGCTGCTTCCCCAACAACAGGGTGGCTCAGTGTAGTCACCTGCCTGCTCGGTGGGCTCGACAGAACTGGGAGGAAGAGTACAGCTGTTACTCTTTACCTGCTCACCGCTGTTCAGTTGGAGTCAGAGGCCACTTCTCAGACCAGGCGACTTCTATCCGCAGCCCCCAGAGGTGGTCCAGTTTTGTGTCCTAGTGTTATCAACTGGCTTCTGCTTATCCGGATCCCAGGGCAGGTTGCTGATTTATACTGAGTTGTTAGCAGTGGCTTGGAACAGTCGAAACTGATCTATGTCTGCCTCTAGGTGAGTGTGTGTGTGTGTGAGTGTGTGAAAATCTTTCTACACCTTATGTATTGAGGCTGGGTTCCTTATTCCTAACCAAGAGCTTGCTGACCTGGCTTATCGCGCCAGCTCGGGCTTACTCCAGGGATCTCCTGACTTTGCCTCCTCAGCATCTGGGTTACAAGCAGGTTGTCATTTTTTGCTTAGCATGGGGATCTGAATTCGGTTCTGATGTTAGCTTAGCAGGTGCTCTACCCACTGGGCCAAACTCCCAGCCCTCCAAGGGGTTATTTAAAAATTAGAGATCTAAATTTAAAATTTTAGATACCTTCCAAGGGGGTCTCTAAATTAGAGACGGATGCACCCACACCACTTCACAACTAGGCTCACAGGTATGGCTGAACCAACAGAGGTTAAAAAAAAAAAAACTGCTAGCAGATAGGGAGAGAACTCTGAGGGTCCCCGATGGACGTGCTAATAGCTTCTGGGATTGAGCATCCGAGTAAAGAGCCGGACAACCAGAAGTTGCAGGCAGTGAGCAGCCTCAGGGAGGATCCCATCAATGGGGGACATCTCATCTGCATCCAGCCTGAGCCTTAAATGGAGTTTCCTGCCACAGGCAAGCATCAGGGTGTGGTACTTGTCAAGGGGAGAGAGGGGATAAAGACAGGTATAGAAAGCCATGTGCAGGAAATGTGTCTATAGTCCTAGCTGCTGGGAAGGGAGGTTTGCTTGACCTCATGAGTTTGACATAGCAAGATCTTACCTCAGAGAAGCCACGGAATGAAATATTAACAAGAACAGCAGCAAGAATACTTACAATTGCCTTAAGTAGCAAGAAAGAGGGCCTCGCCTTAAAGGTTCAGGAATTCAGAGGCATGTCTGAAAGATGGCTGAAGACTGGGAACATTATGAAGAAGGAAATTACAGCCCAGAAGCTATGCAGCATGAGAAAGACGGGAGCCTTTTACCATTACGGTGTGCTTCCCAGAATTCACATTTTGGAAGCAACCCCAAAGCGACTGTTTCGAGAGGTGAGACCTTGGGAGGAAACTGCTTCATGGGGCTTCTGCCCTCACGAACAGATTAGTGCTCTTCTTGTGGAGTGCTTTGCTCATAAAACAATGAGTTGGGCTCCCTCTCTTGCCCCTGCTCACAGTCTCTCATCTTCTGACACCCGCCTGCCCTTTGTGTCATGATGCAGTGAGGTTCCAATCAGAGGTAGTCTTCAATGTTCAATTTGCCATTATTCAGAACCATGAGCCAACGAAACTTAACAATCAATGAATCTGTGGTACTCTGTTGTGGCAAGACCAAAGAGACCAAGAGAGAAATGGTCCAGTGAGTGACAAGTTTGAGGCTGAAGACTAGTGGGGAGGCACAAGGGGAAAGATAACCTTTTGTAGGCAAGTAGACACAGCCACCTCCTCACCCTCAGGACGGGACACGATGGAGAGGTATGAGTGCTCCAACTTAGCTGTTTGGTGTGGAGAGGCTCTGTGAAGGTTGGGCAACATCCAATGAGCTGGCATGCCCACTGCATCCAAGGTCTCAATGTATAGCTAGGAAACTCAAAGACTATCAGGGGCCACAATGGGAAACCCAAAGGCACAGTTGAGCACAAAGCCAATAACTGGTTACCTTTCACATTGCTGTGACCAAATGCTAGACAGATAGCACCCTACAGGAGAGGGAGGGGATTTATTTTGGCTTACTGCTTGGGAAGTAAGGGGCTCATACTGGGTAGACCAGGACTCAGACTCGGAGGGGGAATACAGGCACTCAGCTGGCTTTCTTCCTTCCTCCCTTTTATCCAGTCTGAGGCCTCAGACTATGGGATGGTGCCACTCACATGCAGGGTGGGTCTTCCCTCCTTGACTAAGCTTCTCTGAGTACTGAAATCATGGACAAGCCGGGGGTGGATGGGGGAGTGGTGGGTGGGTGGGTGGGGAGCTTGTAGTTGGGTAATTTCAGATCCAGTCAAGTTGGCAATAAAGATGAACCATCACAGCCAATAACCCCAAACATTTGAAGATAGCCATAAAAGAGAACCATCAACCTCGACTAATAGGAAAGCTTACACCAAAGGGGCAGAGTTAATCGAGCAGACGACAAGAATTTGGCACACATATAATTAGACTCCTTGGAGAGAAATAAAGTGATATTACCCTCCCCCCCAAGATGGAAGGTTTTGAGAGAGCTTGGAAATGAAAGATTTGATGACTGAAATAAAGATCTCTATAAATGCGCAGAATCACTAAAAACGAGGGAGGTGTGAGGTCAAGGGTGGAGCCAAGGAACCTACTGATCAGCAATCGAGTTACAAGCTAAGAGAACCAGAAGCTGAACTCTCAAGCCTCCCCCCTGCCCCGGCCTCTCTTTGTTCAACAGCGCCTTAGAAAGCCAGCATTGGGAGATGAGGAGAGTGTGCTGACCGTGACCCCAGAAGGAGAACAAACCTATCCAGGCCCCACAAAGGAAGCACCCACAGACAGCTGGAGAAACATAGCCAGACAAAGCACTCTCACTAAACAGCCATGTCATAGTTATGTTTCGGTCATCAAGGATGTGATTTCACACTCTTTGCACTGGTGGGATCAAAATAGAGAACCGCTTATGGTTTTGGAGTTTTTAATTAATCGTAGTCAACTCGGTTGTTTCTAGGTGCATGGTGAGGTAGACCATCATGGCGGTAGAAGCATATGGCAAAGAAGATTCTTAAATGAACCTACAGGAAACAGGAAAGAACCAGAATAAGACAGAACCCCAAGGGCCACTTCCATTAACTAGAGATAATATCATACTATGAAGGAGGGGTTAAGCCATCCATTAGGCAGAGCCTTCATCCAATCACCACTGGAGACCCCCATTACAGACATACTCAGAGCGGTCTTTACTCATCCCTTAGGTATTTCTTCATCTAACACAGTTGACCATCCAAGTTAATGATCCCGTAAAGGATAAGAAGAAAACCACAAATGAAAGTGCGGGCAGGACAGGCTGCATTACTCCGAAGGTAACAAACATGGATGGCAAGAAGAAAGGAGCAGGACCTTCCAGCTTCTGGGGAAACCGTTCCTAAGTTAGAATCCCAAGACAGTGTGGTGGAGGCTGTGTAGAGTCCCAAGCTGTTGGGAGGCTGAGGCAGGAGGATCACTTGCTCTCAGGAGCTTAAGGACTAGCCTGAGCAACAAAGTGAGAGCACTGTTTAAATGATTAAAAAGTTTCGTAGCAAATGGAATTATGACGGAAGAGCGTCTGCTACTTGTGAATATGCAAGTGATGTATTTTCACACTCATGAGGGTTCAAAGTCTTTACATCCTCAGGTCTGTTCTTGAAAGAAATGCTAACAAAAAGTCTTACACACAAAGAACAGAACTGAGAAGCTGTGTTGAGTCCAAACACACGCTGACTACCTTTGAGATTGCAGTAAGATTTACATTGCATCTATTAGAGTCACCGTTCTAAAGCAGAGATATCAGTGGGTTTTAGTGAATGCACAGGTCACACTACCACAACTACATGATTCCATGACGCTTGCATCACCCTGCAAAAAAAAAAAAAAGTGTTGGCTAACAGACATGCCCCATTCTCCTCGTCTTCTTGGATATGAGCAGCCATACCCAGATACCCTCCCCCCTCTCTCTCTGGCATGATTCATTGTGGGCATTTAATATAAATAGAATTCTAGAATGTGTAGCCTTGTGTCTGGCTTCCTGCCATGAGTGTGATGCTGTCAGAATCTATCTATACTGTGGCATGTTAAAATGCACATGTGGGGGATGCTGATGGGTAGAGATATAAATGTTTGCTTATCTGTCAGTTGCTGGATGTTTGCATGATATTAAGAATGATTCTGTTATGAAAATTCACATAAATGTTTTTGTAAGGATTATTTTCCAGTTCTCTCAGATATATGTCCAGGTGCCAGGTGTGGAATTTCTGGGGCACTTGGAAATTACCTTTCACTTACTGAGGTGTACCTAAGAAACTATTTCTCCAGAAGTTTCACCAGTTTTCATGCCTGACAGTTGGCCCATTCTCTGCTTGAAGGGTAGTCACCTTGCTGGCTCTCTCTCAACTTACATCTTGCTCAAAATTACCCAGGTCTCAATTCTAGTTTAATAGGAATTTTTAAATAGGATCATCTCTCTTTCTTCTGATTTTGAGATGCTTATCTTCTAAGACTTGTAGAAGAAGCTGGAGAGGAGGCTGGAGTTAAGGCAGGAAGGTTGGTTAGTATGCATTGACTCCAGCTACCAGAATGTCTGCAGTGGCTTGAAGCTCATGGGAGGTGGACATAAAATCAGCTTGGCTTGTGTTTCTGTATTGGGGAGCACAATAGTTCCTCAAACTTGTAGGTTTATGTATTCAGGAAGTGTGTGTCAAATGGGCTAATGGCAGCAGGGGTGTGGCCATACTTGGGAGGTGACCATTATTCTCCGATGTCTCTGTCAAAGATGTGTTCTCCCATAGATCAGATGGGGCTCTGAGCCACAGATGCTTGATCTGAGCTTGTCCTCCCATGAATCTCCAGTCCTACCTGAGATTCCACCCAGAGTGATGAGGAGCCTCAGTCAAAGGGGGCTGGGACCTTCTGGATGCCCAGATGCTGAGAAGAGCTACTATCCACTCCATAGGGCTGTCATAACAGAGACCACAGAGTAAGCCTGGGCCTACCTAAATACCTTGAATTGGCAGCCCCACAGAGCTGGAGGTTGTAAGACCAAGACGAAGGTGGGAGCAGCATTTCTGCCTTATGAGGGCTGTGAAGGAAGGGCCTGCTCCAGACTCTCCTTGGCTGGCAGATGGTTGCTGGGACACTGTCTTTTCAAGTTTATGTTTCTCTGAGCACCCCTACGCAGGCATGACCCTCTCTCTGTGCTAATTATCTTTTCTTCAAAGGACATGGGACACACAGGACATTTACTGTGTTAAGATGCAAGATGAAGGCAGACACCAATCTTCAACCTTGGACTTCATCCCGAGGACCCGAGTCCCCCCAGAACCCATGTAAAAACTACATTTGTCTAAGCATACTTATAACTGTAGCATTGTCTGGGCAGATGGGTAGATCTCAGGAGCTCATCAGCCTAAAACAGCAAGATTAACTTTCAGCAAGAGACTCTGCCTCGAGGGACTATGGCAGAGCATGATAAAGGAAGGCAGAGGACTTCACGGGCACATGCACAGGTGTGTGCGCCTGTACTGCACACACACCACGCCCACAATAATACTTCAGATTAGAGTTCATTTCAATGGTTTCTTTTTTCACTTACCCTTTAAAGACTCTGTCCCCAAATGCAGTCATGTTCTGAGGGACTAGGCACTGAGGTTTACATATTGAATTTGAGGGGGGCATATCTCCAACTCATACACGTTATCCCACATATCCCTCTTTCCAGTATGGGGAGAACCATGGGTAGGAGTCGGGGAGACAGGATGAGAAAAGTGGTTTTCTTCTAAAGACCACTCAAGGACAAGACAAGGCAAGGAAATCAATCCTAGGCACATTTAGGCCAGGACCCCCACCCCTTGCCGCAGGCTGGAAGGTGTGGGAATCCCCAGGGATACCACTGAGATGAAGACTTCTTAGGTCAAACACCCCTCTTAGCCAAGTGGCCACTTGACACAGTGAAATGATTTGAGAGGAATCCAGCTTTCCCAGAAACTGAATTCATCGTGGCTCAGCCTTCTAAGGAATAACATAAGATGGCTCTTCTGTATGGAGGAGCAGTGATCTTTGTAATGTAGGAAGCACCCAGAAGGAATCTGGAAGAGCTCTGAATGGACCGTGATGGGTAGGGACAATACTTGGAAGTACGAAGTAGTTTTCTCACCATTCTCTATGGACCCAGTGATTAGTCTGCCCACTTGATGTATCTGTGTACCAACAGTGACTACATTCTTGTTGATCATAGAAGACATCGTTAGATTCCAGAAAGATCAGGAAAAGTAGCCAGGAAAAATATAAAAGCCATAAGGCAGAAGTTCCAAGGACAAGTGGGTCTAGTCTCTTTGACAAGTAGAGGAGATTTAACAGCCTCAAGCAGACCTGACCCAGGCGATACCTCAGAGGGGGTGCGTGCTGGGTGTAGCTGTATGAGAGGGAGGGTGGAAAACTGACAGAGTTTGGGGCTCCAGATTCCTGAAAAGCTTCAGGCCACCGTGGCAGTGAAAAGGGCACATTTAAGATGCTCTAGGCTGGTGCGGCGAGGCAGTAGGTGCATCTGAACATAAGGCCTGGTCCCTCGACCATTCTGGGGTCATTCTGCTCTTTCTAGTCACGCTGTGAGGATACACAACATTGTTTTCTAAACTGAGGCAGATAGACATTTGCTTGCCAAAGTTCATTTGTGAGACACCATCCTGAAACCACAAAAGTAAAACGACAAATATGCCTTGGAGTAAAACTCAGAGGCAGAGTCCTGAGTTCAATCTTCAGAAACTCAGAAAAAATGTAAAAAAAAAAAAAAAATCAAATCTGCACTGATTTGGACAAGGGCACTAGGACCATTCAGAGGGAGGGTCTTGTAGCAAATGATATTGAGACAAGCAGACATCCACCCAAGAGGGTAGCTAGTCACCCACAGAATCAACCCAAATGGATAACCAATCTAAAACCCAGGGGTAGAACTTTCCAAGGCTATCAAAACAATAGACAAACATTATTTCATTAATCTGGGCTTTAAAACACCTTCTTAGATATGGCACAAAAACACAGGAGGTACATCTTCCAATAGACTTCATGAAGGTCAAAAATGCTTCACATACAGACACAAAGACACAGACACACACAGACACACACAGACACACACAGACACACACAGACACACACAGACACACACAGACACACACACACACACACACACACACACACAACTATGGACAGGTTTACCCAGTTGACAAGGTAGCCATCTTTGAATAAAACTGAGTGGGGATTAAGGAGAGGTTTTATATGTCTATATTGGTCTATATTGTATAGAGGTATAAACAAGATCAACTTCATTAAGTTTGGTTTTTTTTTTAATAAGGAGAAATGCAATGGTGGGTAATGCTATTAATCTGACAGCACTGAGAATCAGGAAGCCCCTGGCACATCTGTGGGGATGGTTTAGAGTTGGCCATCTGCTAGGCTTGCCTGGGAGAGGTTACTTAGGTGGAGACGGCTGACACACCCTGAATGTGGGTGCTAGCTTTCCACGGGCTGAAGCTCTAGACAGCAGAGAACAGGGAAGGCGGCTGACACTGCGCTCATCTCTTGCTGATTCCCGACCGTGGATGCAGTGTGGTCAGCTGCCTCAAGCTCGTGCGGATGGACCGTACCCTGGAACTGCCAGCCCAAGTAAACCTTTGCTCCCTTAAGTTGGGTTTTGCCAGGGTATTTTATTGCAGCAACAGGAAAAGAAACTAACAACAGTAAGCAGTGAGCCTTTTGCGTAGGGTATTTTCAATGTCTGTCTGGCATTTGTACTGTGGACTGGTAATGGTTTGCACTTAGTATTGCAATGTGCAAGCAAAGCTTTGCCATGCAAAGAAACGATCTCTTAGCAAGACTGTTCCTGGATCTCCAAACGTTGCTTCATTCCGCTTTTACTTGGAAGCGACGCTGTTCCTAGCAGAGAACATTGTCAGACTGGTGTGTGTTTCCTTAAAACTCTGGCATCTGCTGTATAAGTTTGCATGGATCCATACTTTTTTTTTTTTTCTGGTGAGAAGGTAATTGACTTGGCTGGTTGACTATCTTTAAAGCAAGATGCTGTACCACACGAGAACAAACATCTCACTGGAAAGAAGTTCAAGATGCTAGGATGCATTTGAGACAGAATGCCAGTGTCGAGGCTTATTAAGACATGGAAAAGTCATGTTGATGATGAGCCAACATCACCTTTAAATATAAAAACTTTATAATAACCCCCTAAGGCTCATTCTGTTACAGCATAGTAAGACTAATATCCATTCCAGAAACCTTGCTGTTGGGGTTTTTTGTTAGTTACAAGGACAGTACTCTACATAGTTAAAAACAGTAACACATGGGGTTGATGCTCTGTTGTCTTTGTTCCTGGTTATTTTGGACTCAAAGAGAAAAAGAAAAAGGAAGAGAAAAAGAAAAAGAAAAAGAAAAAGAAAGAGAATAAAAAAAGAGAAAGAAAAGGATCTTAGCAGTAGATGTGTTTTCTGTCTTTCCATTCACAATCAAGCCACTCTTGCTTTGAGAGAGGGCGTTGCTTCCTCTGTGTGGGAGCAAGTTTGATTGGGGGAGAAACCGAAAAGGAGATTTAACATTGCACCACTTTATGCAGATCCGAGTAACCACCAAATGAAGATATCCAACCCCAGGCATGTGGGCATCTTCAAAGAAGCCTGGGAGATGAGAGCCCTGCAGGCTTGTGCTGCTCACTCAAGACCCACCGGTCCTTGTGAAAAATAGTCACAGACATTGGGGAGCAAGAGCTCCTCATTAAAACTACGAGTCTTTATTAGTCTTTTGTGTTAAGATTCTGGTCACACACACAGACACAGGGAACCGCACACAACTTCATCAGCCTTGTTTGAAAGGCTGACATGTAACAGGACCACCGCTTGGATAAAATAGTGATCCACTATCATCACAGAGTGCTGACTTTAACAATATCCAAACATACCAAGAAGCGAATGGACATCACATAGCATGGATGGGTTTGAGATATTTTAACTTAGAGTGCCTGGACAAAATACAGAGATGCCGGACTAGATAACGACAGCATTCTCGGCACTGTTGTGCGTAAATGTTCACAAGTCTCTTCACTGTACAGAGTTGACCTGTTAAAATTCTCTTCAGTCCCTTAAAGCATCTTCAAATGGTTGTGTGGGAGGCACAGGTGAGGGACCCATAACTTGCTTCTGTGGCTGTTTTAGATAGATCACTGGCAGAGTCTGGTGGGGTGTGGGCACAGTCGACTGCTTTCCCAGGACTGAGATGCGGACTTGGAGATGGTTTTTGGCTTGGTGGCATAGCCCTTTGATTTTTGGAATATCAAATCTGAGCTCAGGGAACAATTCACGAATGGTCGTTTCTCCAAGATCAGCTGATACCTCCATAATAAGGGAAACGGCAGAGTTTTAAATCCCACCACTAAGGCCAATGTTAAGGGCAAAAACATTAAACTTTTACAGAGCCATGAAAACACGCGATTGCTCCCCTTTCAGAGGAATATGTTCCCCAAATCCTGTTTCAGAAGAGGCAATGGCCAGCCGAGGGTCCAGCTGGTATGGCTCCCCCAAGGACAATGTGATGGTACCTTGAATGCCCCACTCCTCAGCCAATGTCTGAAACCCATGTGACATGACATGGGCTCTCGTGGAAAGAAAGCAGTATCTATTTGACCTTAAATCAGACTAAATCTCCCAGCAGCTCTGGCCACTGCTCTCACTGGGGAGAGAGAGAATGGGGAGGGATTTCTAGGGAGCATAAAAGGGAGGCTTTTTTTTTTTTTTGAGCATCTCATGCTTCCTTTGGTTAAGCTCAAAGCAGTGGTTTAGAGATGCATGCGAGACACACTGGCCCTGCGTCTATCTAATATTTGGCAAGAACTAAATATTCTTATGTGTAGGGCTTTGACCCTAGTGGTGTGGAGCATCGGTTGGATCTACATGGTTTGTCCAGATGCTGGGGTCAGAATGTTTGGTGTCTAGTTGGGTGCCACAGAAAGCACTGAGTTCTGGGAAAGCTGACATTCCTCTCTTCCCTGGCTCTAAGGTTTCACCTGCAATTAAGTGATTATGTTGAGCAGCCACTAGCCCACTAGAGAAAACCACCCACTCTCCCCTGAGAGGTTTCATCTTCCCAGGTCCCCTATGGCAGATCTTCTTTCTGGGGAGGACAAAGCCTCCCAGAGCAGCTGCCACCCCCATGACAGGCACTAGAGGTGTAAGATACACATAAAGCGAACTCGGTCTCTCCATCTCCAGGGGGAAAAGCCCAACAGAACAGGGAACGAGACAGGGCTGTGAATGCTGGCCTCCATCCTGGCAGTTTCGGTACTTTTCATGGGAGCTGTCAAATCATGGACCCCAAGTTGTTCCTCTCCCTTTCCATCGGGATCCCACTGATTTCCAAAGCCAGAGCTGAGTGGTAAAGAGGGCGAGAGCTCAGTTGTGATATGAACCCTTATGGTTCTGATAGAGCACTGCCTACAACCAGGAAGGACTCCTAATTTTGGTAACACATTTGGGGAATTCTCAAGCAACCACCTTCCCTGGATGTCCTTGCTATTCTCTCGAGGGCTCGTAGGTGGGGCTGTGGTTACCCTGCTATGAGCTCTAGATCCCACAAGTAAGTCCCACCTTCCTGATGCCTGCACAGTGTATTTCTTTGGCCTCTTCTTACCATAATGCTTTTGCTATGCATCCAAGGCGACACTGAACTCATTTTAGAGCCCAGGCTGGTCTTGAACTCACAATTCTCTCATTTCAGCTCTGCAAGTGCTGGGATTACAGAGATGCACTACTATACTGGTATGGCAATGCTTGGGCCCTGCTGAGTGACCTGAACACGCACCCCAGTCTACTGAGCTTCATGCTCACGAAGTGGGGTAGCTGATGTGTTGAACATATCAACAGAGGCCAGTGAGGCGAGAAGCGCAGCTTTCTCCAAGGGCTAGATGTATTTGGAGGAACGTGCTCAGGCAGCCAGCAACTGCTCTCCCGTGGTCTCCAGCAGCAGGGACTTCCTGCTTTGCAGTTCTGTTTCTTTAAATCTCACTGTCTCCCAGAACTGTTCTATTAAAGTGACAAGATCCCAATTCCGACTTACATACTCAACACCCCAAGAGTAACAATGAAATCAATCCAGTTAGCAAAAGGGGGCATTTTGGAATTGAACTGGAAGACCTGGAACTCCAGGGGATGAATATCCAGTGTCGGGACTCCTAGCACTACTGGAAAGGGACCCAGTAAAGGCCGATGGGAGATGTGCTGAAAAAGACCACCAGGTTCTGTGTTTCCAGTCATTGGCTTCTCAGTGACATGGACATATTTGTGTTACTCTTGCTCTCAGGGGAAGGTAACCAAGCAGGCTCACAGACTGTTGTTTCAGACATTGAGTTACCACTGGCGACAGTGGGTGGAACACCATTCTATCAAGTCACAAATATTCCCAGGTTGAGGATTTTCTGTGTTCATTTGGTCGTCTTGAAATAGAATTCATAAATATCAGCTGAATGTCACAGTGATTTTCATTAGCACAGGTAATGCTGGAAAACCACAAGCATGCATGATGTTTTACATCTTGCCCGGGTATGAACCACTCCCCCCAAGCCTTTTCTATTTTGAAAGTAACTAGGAAACAAGAGCTTGAGTTGGCTCTCCAGGCCTCATCAGTACTTCTGATGCTCTGTGGGCCCCATCTATGTCTTGGATGCTTAGTTCTCTGTTTTGATTTGAGATTAATGCCTTAAATTCATCCTTCGGATCGCTGTCTTTAAAATTGGCCCTAAGAGGTGAGATTTCCAAATAACACAGGGAAGTTTAATCCCTTGATTCCCATTACCACCAAGAGCTGTGACTGTAGGTCCCTCTGCAACTGACCCCAAATTTACCCCTTGGTGTTGAAAGTGCCAATTAAATAATAAAAACCAAAACCGTGGTCAGATGTAATTAGTTTGAGAATAGAGTTTTATAACATGCCTCATGCCAGGCAAACAAGTTAACCCTTCTGATGGCACACACGATGATGTGGACCAGGAGAACAATGCCCTCACACGGAAACATCTCTGTGCTGTTTGACAGAGGTGTCCTTCTGGGAACAGGAAAACAAAATTCTGCCTCCAATGCCTCCAAACAGTTGAAAAGGCAGTTTATGTGGTCAGCCTCTCCCCGCAGTTGAACTTGTCTTTCAAGACTCCAGTGGTCTAGGCTTGATTGCAAATGGGATGATACATTTTACAACAGGGTTCTGATAAGAAGAGATGCCAATGGTGTCACCTAAGTTATCCAACGGAAAGGCACTTCTGGTTGGGAAGGTTGCTGGATTTCTTAGTCCACCACTGAAAGAGTATCACTCTCAGTGGCCCCCGGAGCTAGTAAGGACAAGTCCCTTATCCTCGCTACCTCTGGGGACCAAGAGGTCCTTTCCTGCTGCTCAGCTGTTGAGGACTGAACTGAAATGTCCAACCTTTCCTGTGTTTTTTCTCTTGACAATGTGGACTCTGTCAGATGATGTGGTGGGGAAAAGATGCCTGAACTTGGGGATACGGACTGGATCAGGCCAAGAGGTCATACTGTTTCTGTTGTTCCTGCGTCTTCAGCTTGGGGAGGAGGAGAAGGAAGAGGGAGGGAGATAAGATCAAAGTAAGATCGACAGACCTTTGTCCGAACAGGTCCTGGCCACTGCTTTAATACTTCAGCTCTTTGATTCAGAATTCTCTTATTTTCTTGACTTAGGATTGAAAACACAATGCCACTAGATAAAGTTGGAAAAGTCTGGCACAAGTAGTCATGGAACTGACGTGTGCCACTAAAGACAAGTGCCATGTGTCGATTAGAGCAGCATCTCCGGGCTACTACTCGAAGGCATCCATCCATGTCCTCATCGACTGGGCCCTTTCCTCATGAGCAGTCTTTGGGATATGGGGGAGAAGGAGGGGGAGGAGAACCTGTGTGTGTGTGTGTGTGTGTGTGTGTGTGAGAGAGAGAGAGAGAGAGGGGGGGGGGGAACAGAGACAGAAGAGAAATATGGACCTATTTGGGTATTTTGGTATGGAAAACAGAAGTAGGAAACTACAGTTCTATTGAAAAATATTAGATGTAACAATGGTAACCATGGAATCTGCATTGGAGCATCAGTGAAGGGGTGAGGGCTGGAGGTACAGCTCAGGGGTGGACAGCTTGCATAGCACATGCCAGGCCCTAAGCTCAATACCTAAGATTAAAAAAAAAGAGAAAGAAAGGAAAAGAGAAAAAAAAGAAGCAAGGAAGGAAGGAAGGAAGGAAGGAAGGAAGGAAGGAAGGAAGAGAACATTTATAAAACAAGGTTGCTTCTAAGGAGATTCCAAGCTGGGAATGAGAATACTGCTTTGAAAATATTTAAGTTCTAAAGTTTCCTCGTAAAATATTAACTGAAACTGGTAAACTTTCTTTTTTTTAAAATGTACAACTCGGTTTCTCTCACATACAACATAAATCATTTAATGTATCGTTTGCAGCCTCAGAGAGGCAGACATATTTAATCCAGGTCTGTTTATAAACTCCAATTTTATATGGATTAAAAACTGCAGATAAATTAAGTCACAATAATATCCTGTACATGCATTAAGGCTGGTGACTGCTAAAGTCTCTTGAATATCTATAAACAGGAAATCATATGCCAATTACTAGTTCTGAAGAGTGTCTACATCATTAAAAAAACCTTTCATTTTTCTTTCTTCCTTTTTTTTTTTTTGGCGATACAGATTTCAAGAGTAACGCTGGAAAACTGTGAAAAATGTTATTTAAAAAAATATATGCATATGTTACTGTTACTGCACAGTTTCAAAGATGTGATTCATAAATAATACCACTGCGTTGATTGTATAATAATGACTGTACTTCCAAGGTGATCCGAGTGTGCAGTGACTTAGACTCAGTATTAGGCACTAGTCCTATCTGTCAGGTGTACTACAGTTCTGTGTTAGCTGTCTGATACATATATATTTTTAAATGTATGCATTTGTATGAACTGTGTCTATTCTGTATGGGTGTCAGAGATGTACACATCACCGCTCCACAGCACAACACACACACACACCATTGTTGCACATACTGGGATACATTTTAGTGCAGAAAGTCTCATGGCATTGCATTTCAGGTGTTCAATCTAGCACACAAACTGACAACTGTATTCTTCCAGTGCATCCTCTCAGAGAGTGGGACCAAGTTTCCATTTGAATGTCTCCAAAAGCCAGTTTTAAGCGATCTCTCTCCGGGCACATCTGCACCAGAGACTGAGACCTGCAGAGTAACAACTAATGCTAAAGCTTGCTCAGGAATAGCTAAGCTGTTCCCTTTCAAAGGTCATTCTAACATTGCGACAGAGGCGGGCATCTACTCAGGTCATGGGAGAGGAGACCAGCTGGACTTTGGTGGGACAGCTGAGGTCAGAGTATGTCTTCCAATGGAAACACGTGGTGACAGATGTTATGCTTGCATGTAAAACTCTCTGGAAAGACACAGCATCACTGAGCCACGGTCATCTCGGGAGTGAGGCAACCACAGGCTTGCATCTTCTACATTTCAGCATTATTTGAATCCCTATAATGAACATGTAGGATTTTTATAGTCAGAAAACATAAGAAAGGGGCTGGCAAGATGGCTCAGCAGGTAAGAGCACTGACTGCTCTTACGAAGATCCTGAGTTCACATCCCAGCAACCACATGGTGGTTCACAACTACTTGTAATGATCTTCTGGAGGGAGTGAGGCAGACCGGAGCAAGCAGAGGTCCTAAATTCAATTTCCAACAAGCACATGAAGGCTCACAACCATCTGTACAGCTACAGTGTGCTCATACATAAAATAAATAAATAGATCTTTAGAAAACACATAAGAAAGATGTTTCTATTTGCAATCCAACTTCAGACAAGGAACATGTTGTGGATGGACTTGCACGGCATCAAGTGGAAGATGGCCCCTTACCAGACTGACCAACATTGAGCCCCATCAGATGCGAGACAGTTTCTTAATAAAATTATCTACACTGGGCCTGTCACTGCTCCATGGATGGGGCAAGAAACTTGACTAGGATCTGCATGCTCTGACTATGTGACGCTACCCCCCTATGTGCCACACCCCCTAGCCCCCCAGCTCCACCCCAGACCAGTCTCTACAAGTTTTGTTTGGTCATCAGTGTGTTGGTCAAACCTGTGCTGGTACAATCAGCCAGAAGTCACCTTTGCAATTTAATCGGTTTCCCAGGCATGTGGATTGCGTGAGTGTCACAACCGAGCTTGTAACTTTAAAGCGAGGCAGGAGCAGAGACACTCCCCAAGGTTGCCCAGAGACCCTTGAGGATACGGCTCTACACAAGAGTTGGAACTCTTTGCCAGAATTCACCAAGGGTAACTAGAACAAAGTCGCAGTGCTGCACACAAGGTGATTCAATTTCGTATATTCAGACTTTAAACACAGGATGGGATCACAGACCTGCCAACAGTCAGAGAAAGGGATGCAAGGAGCATGGTGTATAGATAAATACAAAGATGGAAACAGAGGTAAAACCTTCTCACTTCAAGAATCTCAAAGCTAATCTGCTCCAGAATCTAAAACCTCTTGTACAGTGCTATGATACCAGTGGTAAATCCCATGCCTGACCTCTTGGGATGGCTTACAATCAATATTGCAGACATTATTTTCCTGTGTACAGGGTCTCTATAAAACATAAATGAGATTTATGTTTAGACTTGAATCCTCTCCCCCAAGATACCTCATTATGTATTCACAAATATTCTAACGTCTTATAAAAACAGTTCTGGTCCCAAACAATTGAAGTCAATGGACTGCTAAAATTTTCAAGTGTTTGAGGGCGAAAGCCAGATAGATGCAAATTCTACAATCCACTTTGGTGCAAATCACCAAACCGTGCTCAACTGTTTGCCTAGTTTTGCATCCACTCCTGGAGCTGGGGAATGAGAGCATTCTTATTTGCCACCTACTGACAAAGCTGACAGACGGTGATGTGTATGTGTATGTAGTCAGGCTCACAGGGAGACAAAGGAGACACACTTTGTGACACCTCAGCCACCTTGAACAATGGAGGGGTCTGCAGATGGCCTTGCTGATCTCCCTCTGGCTGATCTGCTCTAGTTCTGTCAAGTAACTCAAGGACAATGGTTTGTTCTTAAAGTGTTGTAAGATGTACCTTGTTTACAGGACTTTATACTAATATTTCAGATCTACACATATTTAATAAGAAGACTAAGTTTGGGGATGAAAAAAACATGAGAAAACAAACTTCTGACAAAAACCGTAAATGAGATGCTGAAAAACTAAAACAAACTCAATTAAAAAAAAACAAATAAACCAAAACCAAAACCAAAACAAACCAGACAAGACCCATGGTCAAGACAAAAACACACCAAATGCGAAGATTAAAAGCAAGATACTCTGGTTGTTGCTACTCCAAACCGAGTTTTGATCATCGCAGGGATAACTTTCCCTGCATTGTAAGCAGCTTGTTAATGAAAGCTTGAAAAAAAAATGTCCCCCAAGTCAAAATGTCACTCAAGGCCTGGAGTCGCACATGGTGTGTGACGAGCAAGAATCAGGCCGGTGACAACAGTGAGTGTGTCTGAGTCTGCAAAGCAACTGCCAGATCTAGGGACGGCACACTCTGGACACTGTCGTCGTTTGGCTGAGGACGGTTGCAAGAAAGCTACTGTAGAAAGAAGAGACTTGAAATGGGTTGGCTGGCCACAGCCACAGAGTCACAGTGGCAGAAAGAGGGACTATCTATGCCTGCAGGACTCATTGCCACCCGGTGAAGACTTTCATTCCGAACTGGAACAGCCACCGTTGCTAGTGGGGTTGCTGAGCTTTTACCGAATCCTGGTGCCATATGTGGGGACAAGGCAAGGGACGCTTGTGGGATCCCACTGGCTTATGTGTTTGGTAGATAATGAGGGGTCGGGGAGGGTAGTAGGGGAGGGGAAAGGCGTTTGGAAACATGCACTCTAGTGAACTTCTGGCACAAAAAGTAACTGGCTTGTCTCATCAATTGCTCATTAATATACAACAACCAAAAGTAATCGGGGAATTGTATATAATACTGAAAGGAACCAATAATAAGAGAAAGGTTCAACTCGTCCGGCAGTTACGCTCTCCAGGTGCAGGAGTGCACCAGGTGCAGCAATGCATGTGATCTCGGTGGGACTTTCCAAGAAGGCAATGGCTTAGCACTGGCGGGGAGGATGTGTCTGAGTGTGTGAGCACGTGTGTACTGCATGGGTTTTCTCCAATGAGGAACCTCTAATCACTGTCTAGCCTGGGATCATAGAAACTAGACAAAGGGAATACATTTTGATGAGCTGTTGATCTTACACACATACACAGGCAGCTTTGTACGAACCCACATCTAAACACACACACCCCAGAGAAACATCGTTGTTAGACTCTGAGATGTTCACTGTGGTTTGGGCTGGGAATGTCAGTAGCACAGTGTCCGGAAACATTGAGCCACTGAAGAGAAGAAAACACAGTCTGGCTCAAAGGCTTGGTCCCTAGGACAGGTGTACGCTGCTCCGAAGCCAATGCAGGCCTTGCTGGGAGTACTGGACCAGGTGTTCCATGCTGCTGTGCAGGGTGACAGGTCCCATGAGCAAATCCAGGTCATTGAAGAACTCTAGGAGACAGAGAGATGTTTGAGGGGGGCTACACGGAAGTCAGGGCTTGCATGACTTCAGAGACAGTCTATTCATGGCTTCAAGCATTCTCCACTGTGTATGTGGCCTTTCCCTAGAACAAAATAAAGCCCTACACCCTAATACGTGACTGTTATTTGCTATACTTGTGTTCCCAAATAACCGAGGTTCTGTTGTTCCAGTTACATTCTCCTGGGAGGAAAAAGATGGTTTTCACTCAAAGTCAATATGACTGCCTCTCTGTTATTTCCCTGTCAACTGTCATGGGCTGAGCCTCCGAAGGAGGTCCAAGGAATGAGTCAGTCAGTGGGCTCTAGGACAGTGGGTCAGTCAGTGGTGTGCACTGAGTGGTCACCTCTGCTGAAGTTACCTCCTGGACCAGAGTTCTCTGTCTGCTCGCTCCTTTATTTTGTACCTAGGTACTTTCTGGGAGCAGTGGGGAGCAGTGGGGAGGGGAGGGCAGGCAGATGAATCACAGGTGCGATGAACAGAGACACATAGAGGTCACTGAGTAACACTCCCTGGGAGGAAGCATCCGAGACGGTGTGGTCAAAGTGGCATCCTTCTAAGAAGGCAACAGAGGTTCAGGGAAGATTGCACACTCAAGGGAGTGGGAGGAGGAATCCAGGCACAGGGCAGAGGAGGAACCGGCCAGCCTGGGTGAGCAGAGCCAGGTTATACCCTACCCGTCACTGTCAACAGTAGGTAGTTCCCAGTGGTAAGCTTACTGACCACCCACTAACATCCTAAAACCTCTCCCTTCCCATCTTCTTAGGCGCCACAAATGTAGTCTCAGAAAGTACTCACTGCTCCGTTGAAGTCTTATTACTGTGTGAGAGGCAGAGAATGTCTGCGGGAGGGCGGGGGAGAGGACAGAGGTACTTATGCATACATGTGGCAGTCACAGGGCGGCTTTTGGGATTTGATTTTCTCTTTCTACTGTGGGCTCTGGGAGTGAACTTGGCCTGTCAGGCTTGTACCCACTGAGCCTTCTCCGTGACCCCTATTACTTCTGTCACCAGCAAAACTCTTTTAAAGGTAATTAATTCACAACTGTGTGTAAGACATCCTCTTGGGAAATATAAAGATATAAGCACTAACATTTGGGTTTTTTTGTTTTGTTTTGTTTTTTTGTTTTTGTTTTTTGAGACGGGTCTTATTTACATAGCCCAGGCTAGCTTGGAACTCCCTTTGTAGCTCAAGCTGGACTCAACTTTCTTGAAATCTTCCTGCTTCAACTTCTTGAGTACCATGGCTCTAGGATTCTACCACCAAGCCTGGCTAGCAGCTTAGACAGTAAAGAACTGCTAACACTCATTCATATATTTAATATTTTTGGAGCCCCATCTGTGTTCTAGGAACTAGGTCTTGGCAGGGGGGTGGTGGGGGAGAAACAAATTAAAATGAAATATAGTCTATGTGCAAGCTCACTGGGAAATCCCATGATTGTACACGTACATCTGCGCCTGAAATGATACCTGCGTCTGTGTGTATCTGCATCTAATTGAATCCACCTGCTTTTCCACAGCAAGGGTAAAAGCCGGCCCAGGTGGCAGGTGCCAGCCTTTTCTTTCTCCTTTTGTAAACTGTGAAATTTGATCGCCAATGCCCCTCGGGCATATTTCCCTGTGCCTGGGCGGGTCCCCATTCTCCAGGGCTTGTGCACACACCTCTGTTTTCCTTGGCCAGGTTATCAGCCATCTCCCAGTAGTCATAGCTGTGGAGGATGCTGTTGGTGATGCTGACGTGATTGGCCGCCATCTGGTGAATGCGCTGGGGGATGCTGACGATGGTCGATGGGGACAGGCCGCTGGAGCTGGAGAGGCTGCCCTGAGACCCCACGGAGCTGGCGGGAGAAGGGTTGGGAGACATGGGGGATGGGCTTCCAGTGCTCCTGGAAGAAGAGAGGTAGAAAATCCAGAGTGGAGAGGTTGGGAGCAGGCCAGGCAGGGAGGGCAGCCCCTCCCTCCAGGTATCGCGTCATGCAATGCGTGGTTTATCTGCATTTGGGGAAAGTGAACTTACTTGCCACTGGACCCCCATGGGGATGGGGCTTGGGCAGCTTTCGATGAATTCTGCAGGGAAATGAAAATTGGTACAGTGAGTGGCACTGGTTAAGTGACAGCAGCATATTTTCAGTCAACTGTGACAATAACTACTAAGATTCTGTAGGTCAGCGCAGACTCACTGAGAACAGATGGCGGCAGCGGGGAGTTACAATCTCGGGGCAGACACTAGTGTGTATGAATGTGTGTGTGCACAAGTGTGCATATATGCCTTTACACACAAATTTTAGGCATGGAATTAGTCATAACTGCAAGGGTTTGGTGAACGATGAGCCAATCCAGAGTTTGTTTGTTTGTTTATTTTTAATTGGAAATTAGTCTAAATCTTCTCAACAGAGTAGGAACTCTTCCCTTCTCCACAATAAGCAAGCCTTGCACCTAACTTTAGAGATCATCTACAGAGGCTTTTGAAAGAAGTGTGTCGTTAAACCCTATTGTTTTAAATTACAAAGTTTAAAATTATTTCTTTTAATGCTGGGTGTGGTGGCACATGCTTTTAATTCCAATACTCCAGAGACAAGCAGGCAGATCTTGGAGTTTGACGCCAGCCAGAGCTACAGAGAAACCCTGTCTCAAACAACAACAACAACAACAACAACAACAACAACAACAACTTATTTCTCTTAAAGGAATAAGAGAATATTCTTAAAGTAATAGCTTCAAATGTATTTCTTTTCTTTTCTTTTTTTGGTTTTTTCAAGACAGGGTTTCTCTGTATAGCCCTGGCTGTCCTGGAACTCACTTTGTAGACCAGGCTGGCCTCGAACTCAGAAATCCGCCTGCCTCTGCCTCCCAAGTGCTGGGATTAAAGGCGTGCGCCACCACTGTCCGGCTTCACATGTGTTTCTTAATGGAAAATTTAGAAATTCTAACACTTATTGGTACCTTATTACTAGCCCAATTAATTGTACTGAGATGTCCCCTCCCCCTTTGGTGGTATTGGGCACTGAGCCCAAGGTGTTACAGGAAAGCTCTCTGCCGCTCAGCTCTATCCTCAGCCCCTGACTTCCAGAGGTAGTCTGGCTTGGATATTACATCTCATGGGCTAGGTACTACATCAGGCATTTAAAGGTTCCCTGTGTTGGGGTGTGGCTCAGTCACAGACTGCTTGGCTGGTATAAGAAGCTCCCAGGTTTAATCCAAGGCACCACAACAAAGCAGAAACATATAAGCAAGCAAGAGAAAGCAATTTAAAAAAAATTTATGTGTCTGTGTGTGAAGTGTGTGTGTGTGTGTGTGTGTAGGGCTGTGTGTGAGAGCATGCCATGGGTGTGTAGAGGTCAGAGGACACCTTGTGGGAGTCAGTTCTTTCCTTTTACCATGTGAGTCCTGGGGGAATGGAACTCAAATCATCAGGCAGCTAGATGCCACGTGTCTAGCCTCTGAGGCAGCACACCAGCCCAAACCAAAAAGTTTGGAAAGTGTTTTCTTAACCAAGAGAAATTGGCAAGTGCAGCCAGCGGGCTTCCTGAGAGCCTGACCTGCCTTCTTGGGTAGTCTACACCAGGAGGGGTTAGGACAATGAGGGTCCCACCATTTCTTCCTTTCAGGGACAAGAAACCATGCCCACCTAAGAAGGTGCTTCCGGCAGAAGGAGCTTCGTGAAGTGCCTGGCCATCCAGTGTTAGTGGGGAAGCTACCACTATGATAAGAACTGGCTTTTCAGGTTCTCCGCAAGTGTAGACACAGGACAGAGTCACAGACTGCCACTTTCACGTGTCTCATGGAGAAAGCCGGGAAGAAAATATCACCTTAGGGGGTTCCCTCTCTTTCCTGCCAGAACGGTTCTGACGTGCCTAGCTGACGTGAGGCTCTTCACCTGTGTCTCCTCACGTCAACATTGTGGACAGGAGAGCGCGACGTGGAAGAGGGAGAGACGTCTGGGGGCTGCAGGCAGCTTCTGAATGGATGGAAGTCTGTAAGCCTCACGACATGGGTAGAGACAATCTCTCCCTAGAGACGGACTGCTAAAGCATGTTTTTCACAGCCAAATTATCACGGTAGCCTGCAGGCTCCAGGCCCCAAGCTGTATTTAAACGATCCTTAGAGTGTGGCACAAAGGGCACCTAGTAGCTACAAAACTTCAACAGGAAGGATAAGGTTTGGAGGTCCCCTGAAGGCATGTGGTCAGAACTGGGAGAGAGGGACAGATCTGAGATGTCCTGTCACAAAGATGGTGGCAGCAATTTAACAGGTGCAGTGTACAGCAAACCACACTGTACACTATTAATAGTAACCTGCCACTTGAAATATACTTAAAAACATACAAATGCCCATAACTCCTAGAAGAGAAACTGATTTTCTGTTCCCTTCTCTGTCCATTTTTGTTCATACTTTCAGACTGGATACACACACTGAAAACAATCCTTTAAAAGCTTGCCAGGACTCACTGGGATCACAGAATTTATCTTACTCCTTTTCCAAGCATCTTCGGTTTTACTCTATATAGCAATTCATCCCTTAGATTCTGATCTGAAAGTCACTCTCTCTGCCTCCTCTCCCATGTCTGTTATGTGTGTTTGGGACAGGTCTCACTGTATAGATCTGATTGGCCTGGAACTTGCAGCGATCCTCCTGCCTCTGCCTCCTGACAAGCCTGCCAGGCTATCTCATTGCTCCGCAGCAGTCATTCCATATGAACAATTAGAAAATGGCAGTGCACCAGACACAGACCAGAGCATCACCAGAGTAGCCTGACCATCCAGCTGGTCTCTCAGATGTTCAGGATGTCAATAAATGACTAAAAAAGATGTGTGTGTGCGCGTGCATGCACATGCGTGCATGTGTCTGTGTGTTTATATATGTGTGTGCGTGCATGTGTGTATTTATATTTATGTGTCTGTGTATATGTGTATATATGTGTACATGTTTGTATGTGTGTGTCTGTGTGTTTGTATGTGTGTATCTGTGTATGTGTTTGTATGTGTGTGTATGTATTTGTGTGTGTGTGTATGTGTATGCATGTATGTGTATGTGTGTGTCTGTGTGTTTGTGTGCATGTGTGTGCATGCATGTGTGTGACAAAGGAGGGGTGGAGACAAGGACGGTGTAATCTCAGACAAATGACATTTTGAACAAATGATTAACTTCAGGTACACTTGCAACAGCGCAGCAAAGAGGTGCTCTTCATTTGTTTTGATAGTTTTGTATTCTTCTCAGGAAAGTAATTGAATTTTCTGAGATAAAAGTTGCCATGGCTGTGATTCGATCTGTGTCACCACCACACATTGCTGTTGAGGGTCTCTGAGCTATAAGGAGCCATTTCCTATCCTTAAAAATGACATTTCAATCAAAGATTAAATCAGCTACAAGAGATGAACTCAGGGCAGTGGGTCTAAGTAGTTACTTCTAAGAATCTACGTGGACATAAGGAATCAGGTCTGCTCTAAGGACAGATCTATCCCCTAGACATTGGGGACAAATTGGACATTCTCTGTTTAGAGGCCATAAAAATAAGGACATGAAGACAGGGGAACAAGTTATCTGGGCTCTCAAGGCCCATTCTTGGAGCCCTGCAAACCACAAGTGTGTCATAAATGGGGTGACTCTGGACAACAGAGATGGCAGGTTTAGCCTCAAGGCAATGGGTGCATGAGGCCTTTCAGAGGTGCCTCTGCCAGGGAGAGAGCCTAGCACAAGGAGGCATGGTGCCTATTTGCTAGGCAGTACCTTGAAATAGTCGATAAGTGCTTTTGAATATTTTACAGCATGGTCTCTTTTGAGTCGAAACATCCGCCAGTATAGGAGAGCCAGGCATCGGTAACTGCAGGGGAAGAAGAGAAACGTGTGTCTTTCACAGCGAAGCTCCAGAACAAATCCTGTCATTTCTGACTCAATATTTTGATCACACTTATACCTCTAAAATGTTTCCATCTTAAGTATGTGTATGAGTATTTGATGTTCCTTTTGTTCAAAAAAACACGATTCAAGATTCCAAGGAGGACCCCCATACCTGCATTTACCACCAGATGAGGTGTAATAACAGCTTGAAGAGCTCTTTGTTGGGAACAGGGTCAGGCCACTCTCCTCTTCCACCACCAGAGGGCAGTGTCTCCCCACTACAGCCTGCGGGAGTGCTAGCACATTCTACCCTGCTTTATGGGGCGAGCTATTGGCCTCGCAGACGGGACAGCAATTTCCCAGATTCTATCACCTCTGCTTGTTAACGCTTTACTAGATTGTAATCAGTTCAAATAAAGTGCATTACAACCACAACAGAAATACTAATCTGAGGCTAGTTACGTTTGCTCATTTACTACAACGTTTTGTATAATTATTTATAACCTACATATATTCCAACATTAATTATTAATCACCGTCAATTTATTAATCTCATCACGGTACTTCAATAAAGAAAAGGGCATATTTAGCATTTCCTGAGACTCATTCTTTCCTGGTGCTTGACACGGGTAATTCTTCCCCAGCTCAGATCAGGAATGTGTTACAATCACAAGGCGCCCAGTATAACCCGATCCACCTCTTCTAGCACCTCAAACTCCCGAGGAAATCACGTCAAACGGCTCAAGATCATCTTGTGTCTCCCTTGCGGTTAGGCCATCTGAGATTCCATTTGCTCTTCCATCTCACAGATTAGACCTAGAGCTCAGGGAACCTGCTGAGGGCACACACCACTTGGAATTCACAGGACAAGAGACTAAGAGAGGGGCCGTACAGTTTGAGAGATGGGTTGAAGTGGCAGAGCAGATGCTGTGGGGAGAGTAATCACTGCACAGCCCTTACTGCTGTAATCCTAAGTGCAGGGAGATTAATTACCCATTAGCTAGTGTGGAAGAAATTATTTTACTACCTAAGTAAAATGAGCGTCCCCTCGGTTCAGTGTATTGATAACTCTAATGGATTGTGGGTACTCGTGCATACTGATTCGGCATGCAGAGTAACTTGTCCATGATTTTGACTGCATGTAAAGTGTTAAGTGTAAGAAAAATTCCATTTAGCACAGTTCACGTTCAAAGAACTGAGGTGGGGCCCGCTGTTTTGACTTCGCTTTTGTGTGTGGGCACATGTGTGTATATGTATGTGCTCATGCCTACCCATGCATGTGTAGAGTCCAGAGGTCCACACTGGGTGTCTGTTGTTCACCTGATTTCTCTGAGACAGGGGGCTGCTGGTTTTGGTTACCCTGATCGACTACTGTCATCATTCTCTCCCTGTGATGTGGTCAACCGTGAACTCAGGGTACCTTAGGGGAAAGTGGTCTGGAGGTTCCAGGAAGCACAGGGCAGCTCAGCACCCCATTTGCAGAGCTGGGGTTATACTTACCAAAGCGCAGCTAACTGTTTGTCCTCTGGTGTGGCATTGGGGCCTGAGTGGGTTTTTAGTCTCATAGCATACCTTAAAAAAAAAAAAGATAAAAAAGCAAAGGAATTAAATAGTTCTTTCTGGGTATCAACAGAAGTTTTTCTATGGCTCTCCACCCCACCCTCAGGTGTTCATTCTTTCCTTTCTTTTTATGTATATGTGTGTGTCTTTTTGTGTATATGTGTGTACATGTATGTACATATGGGAATGTATGGGTGCGGATGCCCATGGAGGACAGACTGGGTGTCGGATCCCCCGGAGCCTAAGTCACAAAGTAGCTTTGAGTTTTGGGATTCAAACTTGGGTCCTCTGCACAGGTAGTGGGTGTTCTTAACCACTGAACCCAACCTGAGTACATCCATCGGTGTACACAGTGCTGACAAGCCTGCCTTAAAAGCTAGCTGATGGCATTACTGTGCCAACTGGAAAGAGATGGCTTGTATGATGTGCTACCTTCTGTACCTTAATGACACAGAACCAACTCTCAGGAGTGCTGCAAGCTCGAGAAGCATTCACAGATACGGTAGGCGTCATTTCTGCATTTCTACCACACTGCGCCACTGAGGATAGAGCTGAAGCTCACCCTGGTACTTGGATGTAGTGCTCAGATTTGACTTTGTGAAGCTCTTGGCATAGCAAGCGGCTTGCTGAAAACGGCTGAGAAAGTAATCCTGCTGCTGCAGAATTTCTAAGTTCCGAGAGCAGCCCTTTGCAGCTTACCCCAGAGCTTGCCCAGGGTAGAGCCCTGTCTGTGTGACTGCCGTTTGATGGCATCGATGTTTTACACTGATGAGGCACAGACGTCTTTACCTCCCTTTTTTAAAGTCATAGTATCTTGAATACCAGACAGTGGTGTAAATTGTGTTTCAACCATCAAACCATTTACAAAGCTCACTCGAAGGAACAGTTTATTGTGGACACAGCTACAAATGTTCTTCCTCCTGGACACCCCAAGATTCCCTTTTCCACCACGTCTTTTTTATTGAGGAAGTTCCTTCATTCTTAAAAAAATTTTTTTTATTTAAGTTTTTTTTTAATTAGTTTACAAATAACTAGGTTGTATTCTGGCACTCTCCAAATACAATTTGTTTTTGTTTTATCTCCATTCCAACCTTCCATTATGCTCTGAGAACCGGAGAGGGAAGCAAGAGATGTGGGTCAACTAGAGACACATGCTTCTGGTGCCCTTAGCCTGACTCCAGCTTGAGCACTGGAAGGTTGTTTTTAGACTCCCTCTGCCCCAGTGAGAGGAGACCACTGCTGTCCTCGGAGGTGGTCTCAGCACTGACAACATGCCTTTGCTTTATGGTTGTTTTCAGGATTTGGGTTTTGTAGTCCCATGTTGTCATGGTGTGTCTTGGCATGTCTTGGTATGTCTTTAGGGTTATCCTGTTTGGGGTTTCTTGGCTTTTTGAATCTGTCTTTTGTTCAGTGATTTTTAGCCATTATGTCTTCTGCCCCATTCTCTTTTCCTCTCATTCTGGGGCTCTAGTGATAACACACACATACACACACACCACATGCACACACAGAAACATACCACACACATACATACACCACACTACACACATAAAATACATACACACATACATACCCCCTAACCTCCACACACACACACACACACACACACACACACACACACACACACACACCACATATATAACACATACACACACACACATGCCACATACAAACATACATACATACATACACACAGCACACACACATTACATGCACACACACGCACATACATACATGCATGCACATACATGCACACACACATACATGCATGCATGCACATACATGCACACACACGCACATACATGCACACACACGCACATACATACATGCATGCACATGCATGCACACACACAAAGTTGGATCTTTTGTGGTCATGTTTGCTGTAGTTTGTAGTGACTTGGAAATTCATGAGTTGGGAGTGATTCCCAACCTAACAGTACTCAGGGGCAAGAATCTTAAGATGGCCGGGCAGTGGTGGCACACGCCTTTAATCCCAGCACTCGGGAGGCAGAAGCAGGCAGATTTCTGAGTTCGAGGCCAGCCTGGTCTACAGAGTGAGTTCCAGGACAGCCAGGGCTACACAGAGACACCCTGTCTTGAAAACCAAACAAACAAAAAAAGAGAGAAAAGAAAAAAAGAGAAAAAGAAAGAACCGTAAGGTGGCTTTGTCCCCTGAATTGATTATGATCCTTTGCTCTCTGTAGCCCTGGGGAGGGAGGACATCTCTCCCTTGTAGAGAGATGCCCCTGCCCTGGCTCCCAAGTGTCTTTTAGGGAGAGGGGAGCTAGGTTTGGTGGGTAAGGCACAGATTTAAGTGGCAAAATAGCCACTCTGCTCCTTTACAAACCCCATCATGGCAGAGTTCATAACTGGTTACATTTTTATGGGGTACAATTTGACATGTGATACACATTCACACTGTATATTGATGAAGGCAAGGTAGTTAGCACAGTACCTTTTTATTCATTTGCCTTTTTTTTTTTTTTTTTTTGGTGAGAATGTTAAACCAATCAACCACCCAACGTCTCTTGAAGTTCCTCTGAAACACACCTTACCATTAACTGCTGTCATCCTTTAGGTAAGAGAACTTCCCCTCACCTCCACTTTCTGGGTACTGAGGGGGTGCCACTCATTCTGAACTCTGCTCCCTCTGGGCCAGGTGTCATATCTGCATCCGGTGTGTTTGATCGGCTTTGTTGTGGCTATGATTCACCTGTCCACTTGACAGCATGATGTCTTTAAGCAGGACACAACACTGAAGTTCACTGTAGGCCCCGTGGCATCAGATATTTAAAAATCAAACTGCACACCTGGTCTGCCTGTAGTTTTAATTCACTGTTGCTTAGCTATACACTGACGGTCCGGTCCTTCGTTGGTTTCCTTCCGAGAACTGCCTCCTTAGGTCTACATTTCAGGTTACTACTGTCATTTCTTCTCACCACTCTCGAGAAGTAGGATGAGTGAATACATTTATTCATCTGAGTGACAAGGACTAAACCCAGTGGCTTGTGCAGCTAACTGGTCTACCACAAACTTCAATCTCCATTTTCCCTATTGACCTTTTGTTTTCAAGCAACTTATAGAAGAAATGAGTTCAACACCTACCACTTCCTATCTGAGGGACACAGGGTCACATCCCCGCTCACTTTGGACAACCAGGGAGGCTTTGTGCAAGAGGTGCCCTGCCACACATACGAAGCAGGAAGGCAAGCCAAGGGAGAGTTGTAAGCCCCTCCACATTCTTATTTTGGGGGAGGAATGTTTGGAAATTGGTCTGGTGTAGTGTATACAAATGCTAAATCCTGAACCCCAAGATCGGGTTGCAGTCCCACAAGCAAATTCTCATGTACACTAGCCCCTGTAATGTAAACCTAGCTCCCCAATTTAAAACTATTGGTTAAATAAAAGTGGTTATAACCGATTAATGGGAGAGAATAGAGGCTGATGGGGTTTCAGTTATGGCTTGGGGACATTGCAGGTAGGGATATGGAGGAGAGGAAGAGGAGAAAGAAGGAGAGAGAAGGAGGGGGAAGGGGAAAAAGACCGAGAGAATAAAAGGTCTCCATTAGACTTGGTGGACCAGGAGCACTGGCTGAATGAAATGCCCACAGACAGACTGACAGCAGAACTAACCGGGGCAAGACTAAAACAGCAAGCACTTGGTGAGCACAAGTGAGAAATTAACAGTCGAGCATAGAGAAAAATAGATTAGGGGTAATTGGCACAGTAATTGTGCTAACGCTGATTTTAAAAATCCATAGGGGGCTGGTGAGATGGCTCATGGGCTGGTGAGATGGCTCAGTGGGTTAGAGCACCCGACTGCTCTTCCGAAGGTCCAGAGTTCAAATCCCAGCAACCACATGGTGGCTAACAACCATCCGTAACAAGATCTGACTCCCTCTTCTGGAGTGTCTGAAGACAGCTACAGTGTACTTACATATAATAAATAAAAAAAAAAAAAAAAAAAAAATCCATAGGACTCTGCCTCGATTATGGGGGGCTTGTTGAGTTGTATTAATAAACTAATAGTTATTAAATAACCTTTAAAAACCATGTACAGGGGAACATTGGCTCCCCATGGCTGCTAGAGCCGGCCACAATTCTCTTCTTAGTATGTGCGTATGTGCGCCGCTTCCCACCCCGCCCCGCCCTTGCTGGAAGCGGGGCTTGCCTACCTGATGAGCTCCACTGTCTCCGAGTACATGGTGTAGGGAGACTTGGATTCCATTGGCCCTTGTTCCATTGCGTTTCCGCACTCGATGAAGGACAAGGCAGCTTCGGCATAGTTCAGGGCCTTCCCGAACTTCTCCACCTGACAAACAGAATTGGTGATGTGTCCCTTCATAAGAGCTTTTTAAAGGGGGAAATTGCCGCAGAGTTTAAGAAACACAGGCTTCAAGCTCTAAAATTTGAGCTGGGGGGTTGGGGAGGGGGAGGAAGGGGAGGAGGAAGGGGAGGAGGAAGGGGAGGAGGAAGGGGAGGAGGGTGGGCGGTGGGGCGGGAGGTAGCTCTCTCTGCCAACCATAGCTCATTTTCCACAGTGTCAGGTTCCTGTGGTCAACACAGTCTGAAAATGTTATGAGGAAAATTCCAGACATATACAGTCGTTTAGTTTTTTTTTTTTAAATCATAGTTTTCTACTATAATTGTTCTACATGATCAGTATTTACTAGTCACTGTTAATGTCTTTCTGTGCTTTATTGCATATTAAAAACATGGATGCATATGAGAAATGTGCACACAAGGCTTTGGATAATCTGCAGCTTCAAGGAATGATGCGGGAGCTTGGAGCTTGAAGCCCATCTCCCACAGATAGAAGGGAGCCAGTACAAGTCCTCTCCAGTTCTCTCTCAGACTGCCATGAATTTGAGGCAGGTAAGTAGGAGTCATGTGACTGACAGCTGCCAGCACAGCTCAGGGCTAAGTTGCAGATTTCTGTTTCCTTCTCCCCAGTGGTCTGGCAAATCTATCCCCACATGGTGCTAACCGTGTGCCAGAGTTAAAAGTTCTGGCTCAGTACATAGATCTCCATGGCTGTCTTAGAGCCTTGATTACAGCCTCATGGGTTATTTATGACTTTATATCCCCTGGATGCTCACCCTCCTGGGCTTCATTGCTAAGGAGGAGGGCCTCACTAATGATTGAGGACAGAAACAAAGGGGGGATCAACCCAAGGTTCAGAGCTGAAAACCAACCACAAGAACAACTCTGGGGGTTATCCACATGGTCTACGTTTATGCTAACCAGCACAAACTGCATAGCACCGCCAGTTTGGCTGAACATACCTGGCAAAATAGGGCTCCCTACACCTGATGCAGCAGCCACGGGCCGGCTTTACAGCCCGAGTTCTCCCAAGTCTAGAACTCTGTACTGAGGTTCTGGCTCTAGACACTGAAAGCTGCTCCAGAAAACCATGTATTCTTGCCTTGCAAAAACACCTCTGTTTTCCCACGATTTATTAATCAAAGAAAAATTCATGGACATTCCCTTTAACTACTCTCAATCCCCGCCACTAAAAATAAATAAATAATTTCCCAAACTTTCATTAACAATGATAACTTTGAAAAATGAATGCAGAGCAAAACTCTTGTTAAAAAATCAATAATTTAATACATTATAAGTCAAAACAGGCAGCTGGGCGTGGTGGCGCACACCTTTAGTCCCAGCACTTGGGAGGTAGAGAGAGGTGGAGCGCTTAGTTCGAGGCCAGCCTGGTCTACAGAGTGAGTTCCAGGACAGCCAGGGCTACACAGAGAAACCCTGTCTTGAAAAACCAAAACCAAAACCAAACCAAAGTATGATTTTGCTCAGCAGTGGCCATGCATGTACACTTATTTCCTTCCTTTCCTTTCCTAATTTTCAGTACTATAGAAAGAGTGATCCACACATTAGCTTCTTTGGATGACCTAAACTCTGCACTTGTCTGAGGACAAGAGCCATTCCTTGCCATCCTCTCTGTGTTCTGATATTCGCTGCCTGTATCCACATTACCCTAGTGCTCCTCAGCAGGTGACATCAGGTGATAACCGTGGTGGGCAGCATGAGGCACACCGAGAACGCCTCTTAGGGGTTATGTATCTCGCTCACTGGAGCCATATTCTGAAAGGTAACTGAAATGGCGCCTTCATCTCCAGCCCTCCTGACTGATCTTGTTATGAACTCCAACGAGGAAGAAAACTAGCATTTCAAGGTAGAAACAAACAAATCTGAAAGAGATTTGATCGTGGGCCTGAGCCAAGGAACAACCAGACAGACTAGCCAGAGAGTAAAATGCAAATTTAATTTGTTCCTAATAGCTCCACCCACTGACTCCACTGATGCTGGCTACCACTCAATCCTTAAGACAAAATTGCAATATTCATTTATCCAGGGCTTTCTTCCAGTTAGACATTGCCGAGTGAAGTCATAATTTATTGGGCTATGAGCCTTTGATTATATAAACATTTTCCCATTTAGCAGGCCCAGCCATCCTTGTAATAGATTTTATAATTGCCCTGGCTATACTGCCCCAGTGACGAAGCTGCAGAACAAACAGTTTGGACTAGCAAGTCTAGAAAGAAAGGGTCTTACCATGGCGTCTGCTTTATGTTTCATCCGCTTGGCTTCTCGCATAAAATAATCTGCACTTCGAGGCCTGTAAGAGGAGAACATCAGATGCCATTACTGCTTAAGTGTGAGATCTATGGGAACTACGCTTTCCTTTCATTCAAACATAAAGCGCAATTTAAAAAACTCTGCTTAATACGGAATCAGGCCTACATTTTGCACTCTCAAATTACAGCCTGTACATAAAATACATTATTTTCCTCCTAAGTTAGCAATTCAGAGCCCACTCAATACATGCAGATAGCCTATATTTTTAGTTATTTTAACGTGATTCTCAGTGCCTAATTTGTGGACAATTTTTTTTTTATTGTATGGATAAGAAAAACGTAAAAAATCTTATTTTGCATAATATCTACAGAAACCCACCCCCCTTTAACTTAAAATCTGTAAATATATCTGATGATAATATCATGAATATGTACGGGTGAATATTTATTTGTTCTTGTGAGTGTGCCATTTATATACAGAAATGGTACCTAGAATCGTATGCACATATATTTAATTATCTCAAAGCCTCACAGTGAAATGAAAGAACTGTGATGCAGTGTGTTTATGTTCCAGTTGTAATAAAGTTAATTGTAAAATGATGTCTACCTTGTAACAATGCAGAGACACCATGTATCGTCTGGAGTGCTGATTAGCTTGCTGGTGAACAGAAGCATTAGACATGTGTAACATGGAAGCAATAGCCTTGGCCAGGGCCAGTTCTTCTGGGAGATGAAGGTAATTTGTCCCAAGACCGACTGCATGTGCATAACGACCCTGAGTCACATAGATAGGAAAGCTATGCAGAGGATGGTGCCTTTAAAAATGCTTAGTCTAATAGATTAATTTAAAAAATCCTTCACATCCTTTAGATGCCATCAGCATAAACTTTTTTGCATTCCGTGTGTTATGCGATCAAGAAACTGACCTACTCACAACTACCAGTCGGGGCTATGATGTCAGCCGAGACATTAGTCACGGGTTGCTTAACCTGTTATGATATGCTTATCTTAAACTGTCTTGTTTCAGATTCTAATGGGTCTTTTACCGCATTGCAATACCAGGTAGTCAGAACATTCCTTTATTCAAAGAGATCAGTATGATAGTAAACTGTGGGTTAGTACTACATTTAATTAACAAACTAAGAAACAAAATCACAATCAAAGCAAATAATTAGTTTTGGGTAAAAAAAATTGGAATAATAATAATAATAATGATAATAATAATAATAGACTCTCAGGAATCAAAGGGAGGGAGCTTAGATGAAATGTCCAACATGTGGAGAAGGAACTTGTAGAGTCCTCCTCCAGAAGAAAGACAGAGCATCAAGTGGAGGGATGGGGCTGTCATCCCTCAGTCAAAAACCCTGGTCCAGAATTGTTCCTGTCTAAAAGAACTGCAGGGACAAAAATGGAGAAGAGACTGAGAGAAAGGAGGTCCAGTGACCGGCCTAACTTAGGATCCATTTCAAGGGGAGGATCCACGCCCTGACACTATTACTGATGCTATGGTGTGCTAACAGACAGGAGCCTAGCATGGCTGCCCTCTGAGAGGCCCAACAAGCAGCTGAAAGAGTCAGATGCAGATATTTACACCCAACCAATGGACAGAAGGCGGGGATCCCTGTGGTTGAATAGGGAAAGGCTGAAAGAAGCTAAGGAGGAAGGCGACTCCATAGGAAGACCAGCAGTCTCAACAAACCTAGACCCCCAAGATCTCTCAGACACTGAGCCACCAACCAGGCAGCACACACCAGCTGAGATGAGGCTCCCCACACATAGACAGCAGAGGACTGCCTGGTCTGGCCTCAGTGGGAGAAGACTCGTCAAAACCTCTAGAGACTTGAGACCCCAGGGAGTGGGGAGGCCTGGTGGGAGTGTGTGTGTGTGTGTGTGGGGGGGGGGAAGACATCTTCTTGGAGTCAGGGGGAAGGGAGAATGGGACAAGGAACCGTGGGAGGGTGGACTGGGAGGGGGACAACGACTGGACTGTAAAAAAAAGTATTTTTTAAAAAAGAAATTTAACACATATTGTCAGGGTTGTGGCAGTATACTGAGACTGACTTGTTGGTCTGCAGCTGCGGAATTCCCTGAATGCTACTGTCTGTCTGGCAGCAATGGCTCCTTCACCATCCTTGCTCCCATCCAGTCCAAAGCCTGCTGTTCCCTTTGGTGGGTCTCTGCTGTGGCTAAAGGTTTCCTTCCTTAAGAGGGCCCGCTCCTGACACCTCTGCTTTTCTAGTTCATTTCCCGGGGACCCCAGCTCCACTTGGATGCTTTTTCAGTTGGCTTAGAAGAATGCTCCTCCTTCTTTGGCTACAGACTGACTTGGTTCAAACTTGGCCAATTTCCACTGTTACTACTTGCTTGCTTCTGCTTCCAAACAAACCAATTTTAGAGCATGTTTAGATTCACAGTGGAACTGAGCAGAAATTATGGCATTTCTGTGCACTCGTTGCCCCACACATGTACAGCCTCCTTTGTTACCAGCATCCTGAAGTAAAGTGACAAGCCACTGGTGACCCTCTGAAGTCTATGGACTATGTGTAATCTCTTTTCTTTTTCAAAGTCTTAGTTTGACTTTTTTTCCTAACCTTTATTTTTTGTGAATGGGTACTCTGTCTATACACCATGTCTGTATATCATGTGCATGTTGCATACCCCGAGATCTGAGTTACAGACAGTTGTAAGCTGCCGTGTGGCTGCTGGGAATTGAACCCAGGTCTTCTGGAAGAACAACCAGAGCTCTTAACCCCTGAGCCACCTCTCTAGCCTCCAGGGATATTTCTTGATGGGTTAGATCCTGTGAGTTTGGAACACTGTGCCATGACACATATCTGCTGTTAGGGCACTAGAGGGGCAGAGCTGTTGCTCTGATTGGTCATTGCCTTCACATCCCAACACATAATTAGAACTTGCCGGCAGCCATGCATAGACTGACTCCCGAGCTTCAGACCCCAGTGCCGACAGTGTGAGGTGAGTTTAGTTTTCATCGGTTCTCTCTGGTTGCCAGATGTGTCCATACTTCTTACCATTTCTCTTCTCTTTTTTAAAAACTTAATTAAAAAAATTATTTATATGTATGTGAGTACACTATAGTTGTCTTCAGACACACTACAAGAGGGCATCAGATCCCATTACAGATGGTTGTGAGCCACCATGTGGTTGCTTGGATTTGAACTCAGGACCTCTGAAAGAGCAGCCAGTGCTCTTAACCGCCAAGCCATCTCTCCAGCCCCTATTCCTCTTCTCTTAAGGAAGAACATATAAGCTGGTTTTTATCAAGGTTTTTGGAGCTGTAACTCCTCCTCCCTTAGAGTCAATCTGGAAACTTACTCCTTGACCAGTGTTTCTAAAATATGGTTTCTGTTGTGTTACCATCTTGTTCTAAAATCAAACTCTGGGGCCTCTGAAGTCAAATCTTAGTTCAGGCTAGGGATTCATGAGGGACTTTGGGCCACGTCTGCAGGTTCCATCAGTTTTGATGGCCTGCCTCCCTGGTTTGAAGCTCTGTCCTTCCTTTTCACTGCCTGGAATGCTGGGAGTTCCGCTCACTCGCTGAGAGCTCACTGAATCCTATCATGAACCAAAGGTTATTCCCCTTGGAGTCTGGCCACTGTCAGGAGCTATTAGCATAGGCCTTGCTTCTGACTCTTTCCCACCACTACAGAGAACTTGTCTGTGCTATACTCGGTGGCTAATTAATTGCCTTCCAAGTTTACGGGGCTATAGTTACTTCATGTGTGCAGCTTGGCCACGGGTACATTTCAGCGTTGACCTCTTTGGTCTTCCCCAGCCTGCAGTCATCCTTGAATTGCACTGAATTTCTTCTGAGCTTAGGGAAGAGTGTTGCCTTCTGAGAGGGTGCGGCATCATAAACCAATGAGCCGGAGAGTGTCTCCATGGCAACTTGAAATTCTCCACATCATTATCTGCTCTACACTCCAGTATCTAAGTTTGGTCATTTTGTTGCGTGTGTCCTGTTTCGTAGACCTCACCACTAAAAGATTTTCATTTTAAATGCATTTTGTTCCCATGAAAAAAAACTGTCTTGATCATAAGCTATGGCATCTTAGATTTTACAGATTTTCTAAGTTACTCTTAGAGATGGCAGGCGCTGATAGGCTCTAATGTGTGTTCTTCAATCAATGTTGTTTTTATCTGTAGCACATGAATGCATCTTTCAAACCTGATGTGGAGTCCGAGTCATCGACACACAGCAGTGCCTGTGGGTAAGTAACACATTTAATTTTCTGACTGGATCCTGGCAGCTACAACAGTAGCCTGCCATGTTAAAGGGAAACCCGGTGCCATCTATGGACCATTTACAAACACGCTCGTTAGAATCCGCTTTGCATATAATGGAGGGCTCACTATACTAAGCACGGAAAATTGCCTGAAGATTGGCCCATTTTCTCCTCTCAGGTGATTTCTGCTGCTATGCTCTTAAACCAGGCCATTATAAAGCCATTGGGACCAATGGGACGTCACTCAGACTGTCCGGCGTGGCTGTGGACTCACGTTACTCTGAAGATGTTTCTTTTCGCAGCTGTATACAAGTCAGTAGGAAAAATGAAATTGTCCTTACACCTGTCAGAGGTTCAGAATCTAATATACCAAAGGTTCTGAAATAAAACTAATGGTCTCAGTGCAGAATACATTTTTCACCCGACCTGTCTTTAAGTGGGAAAATCTAGAGTCTTTACACTTCTATAATAATACCCTGTGTGTTATTTTTCATAGTGTTTTATGACGGTCATGAACAGGCCAATAAACGTGCAATTAAACACTGCAAATGGAAGAGCATCCAGCGCTCCACAGAAATCGGGACTGGCTAATGGCAGAGCCAGAGCTCAGTCGTGTGCACCTTTGTGCTAATAGGTCAGTGTAACAAAAGCGACTGGTGTGCTTGATCCAAACAGGACGTTTCCTTTTCTTTTCTTCCATCAGCATGATCTGCAGACACATAGTCTTGGCCCTGAGCGGCAGCGGCGTGCAAAGGACCTGACACATCGGAGCACAGGAGCTTTAGAGAGGACTTGGGTTTTTTGTTCTCCTTCCTGGCTGAGGGAGCAGAGAGATGAATGGCCTCCCACAGAGAGGCTGGCACACTGCTTTCTGTAATTCCTACCTCTTTGAAAGGCCGTCCTTCCATAGAGCAAGCCTGTTTTGTGCAAAATGGCAGGGATGAGAGCTCACTGTGTTTGAACAAAACAGGTTCCTGGGCGTGGAGCAATCGGGATGATTTGCTTAGAGAAACTGAAATCTACACCAGACAGAGGAGCAACGATGGCATCAAATAGATTTCTCTTTCTTGCGATACCCCCTGTATCATTTGGCATGCCCTAACTGTGTCCTTGGCTTTCAGGTGCTTGTTCCAAAAGAAGGCCGATGGTGCAAGAGGTTGAATGTTTCCTTTTCACACACAAGCTGTTTGTAGTGCTAGCTTTACAGAGCTGGGTGACAAACTCAGCTTCCTGCACGCCAGGCAAGTGTTCTCCCGCCTGCTCCCTTCCAGTCATCACTGTTGGTGGGGGATGTTAGGAGACTGGGGCTCCCAGGTGTTGCTGTCTGCACACACCCTGTTGAAGCAGCTAGACAGTGTTTAAGCAGTAAAGATCCCTACGCAGCTTTGTTCTTTGATGGATACTGACTGGAATCCTAAGGAGCTTGGAACTTGGTGTCTCCAGAGGGGAAGCACCCTACGCCGCATGCGTTTCTGACACCACTCAGAGTACCTTTCTCAGGCTGTGCTGGCTAAGGCAGGCAAGGTTTGAATCATTTAAGCAACTTTTATTGAGATGGAAAACCATCCATCTCACTGCTGTTCTTCTCTGCGTTGGATGTTTCAGCAATCGATTTTAGCAGGGCCTGAAGGTTTCAGTAAGAGAAGGATGTATCCTTTTCCTTCCATCCGACCTTTCTGTTTTTCCATCCATCAGAATAAAGTAGGGACCCAACCTGAATATGCAATGGAAACAGTTCCCTAAGAACAAAAAGGTGGGGTCCAGCTTTGCTGCAGCAAGGTCTCCCTCAGGACAGCAGTGCTGTGGAAAGGTCCCCAGAGTGCCCTGCCTATGACAATAGGGCCTATGCAGACATTCTACTTGTTTCCTTTGATTAAGTCATGCTGTGGGAGATTCACCCTCTCATATGCAGGAATCTTCCCTTCCTCTATAAAATTAAAATCCTTTTAGCTAGGAGAGTGCGCCATGTAATTACCTTACACATGGTAAGCCCCAGTCCCTTCCTGCCATTCACACTTACCATGCTCACGGCCTTCAGTACTGCGTGTTCCAGGGAGCCCTCATTCAGCTCAGGAGGGATAGCTAGCTCTGCTTCTGCTCCTGGCATCATGGGGACAGATGGGACATTTGGTAGATGGGCTGGGTGCTCTGGTCGTGACCGCCTCTTCCATGGAAATACGGGCAGAGGACAGTACATCCTTCAGAGAGCAGCAGGCAGTGCTGGCCTCCAGCCCCACTGGCTTCTAACACAGCAATACGGCTGGCAGGAGCCGGGCTTCATTCCTAGCCAAGCCTTTCACCATGTAGCTCCATGAATTCAGTATTTCTGGACTGAGGCTTCCCATGCCATATCTCTCTCAATTCTCCCCGGCCAAAGCTCCCTGTCACTAATTACAACACCAAATAATACACAGCTCGCTGCTTTGCACTAATAAGACCAGCATCTAAGCTGCGGGTTGAACCAAGCACCGCCGCTCCTTGATATAAATTCTCGGATCCTGTCTTTTCAAAGAAAAGTCTGTTTTCCACCTTCCTCCTGAGGCTGTGGAGTAGTAATTGTCCCTGCTTTTCATGCTTTTGTGGAATGTCAGGGGAGGAGGGGCTGTCAGACTGCTGCTAGTCTGCGCCTGCAGCTTACCAAGAGCAAGCCGACCTTGATTCAGGTTCTAAAATAAGAGCTAACCCCTTCAGTTCATTTGCATCCTCAGAGCACTAACTGCTGCTTAATTGGTAAGAAACATAGGAAGTGAGGTGTGGAAGGCATGAATCTAAGCGCTCTTTCATGCAAGTTTATGGGAAAAGAAAGAAAGATGGAAAGATCCAGGCCCTCCCCTGGGAAAGGTATTTATAAGTCAGCTATATTTATTCAGCACCCATTCTTGACAGCCTGGTGGCTTCAGTTGTCTGAATTGTATGTTTATTCAACCATTAACAGTATTTATAATACAAAAGGATGAATTTCCTTTTTTAAAAAAAGCTATGTGCAGGGGAGTCGTCCCCCTCTGTGGAGAAGGGGAGAAGGGTGGAGGAGGTCTGGTGAGAGCCAGGACCCAGAGGAGAGGGAGAGGGGAAGATGTGACTGGGTTGCAAAGTAAATAACTAAATCAAGGAATGAAACAAACTAACTAAGCCAGAGTGTGGCACCTGTTACTTTTTGGATCTTTCTAGTTGTTTCCTATCAGCTTCTCAGTGGCTCTGCCCTAATGATCTGGCACCCTCCCTTTCTTCTCCTGGCAGCTTTTCTGTTCATCTCAGGCCCCATTGATGCCCCAGTGAAGATAAGCCAAAGAAAGTGGAAGGGGCTGAGGACCTTCTTGACCAGGAAGCTGCCAGGGCAGAAAATGTCAGGTAAAAGAGGAAGAAAAGGAAGTGAGAGAGGAGGAAAAGGAAGTGAGAGGAGGGAAGGAAAAGAGGAGGAAAAAATCCAATGGGAAAGGGGAGGGCAGGAAGGGTTTATTTGCATCACTCGCCTAGGGATGGTACTGCCCATAGTGGGCTGGGCTCCTACACCAACGGACACTCAAGAGAACGCCCCATAAACATAGCCTCAGGCCATTTCTTATGGAGACAGTTGCTTAACTGAGGTTTCCTCTTCCCAGATGTGTCAAGTTAGAACTAATTATGACAGAAGGGAAGGAAGAACGGGGGATGTGGGAGTACACATGAAGGGGGAAGAAGAGGAAAAGCTGATGGGAACTAAGATAAGGAACTAAGAGGGAAGAGAAGGGGCGGGAAGAGGAGCAGGTGTGACCATAGTCACAGTAGTGGTGGTTGTATTGGTCCACCATGGGCTTCTCTCCTCTGACTCTGGAGAATAACAGAATGAACTCATCAGTATATCCTGGCTGTTGCCTGTACCTGGCACATAGTAGGTGCTTTGTATATAGCAGCTGGGTGTGTAAGACATTTTGCATGTTAGGTGACTTTGGTCTCTCGAGGGACAGCTATTTTCATGGCTTAAAGGGAGAGACAATGTTGGTTCTTGGCCTTTCGAGTTTTTAGACTCTTCCCACAGCTTTCTTAGGCCAGTGGCTGTTTCTGTTGTGTGTTTATTTTTCTAACAGAGATTGCAAATCATTTGGGGGTAAGTGGACACTCCTCTCCATGCAGGGGGGTGTGGAAGAGTGCTTTTCCATTTCATTCTACCATATCCCTAAGAGAACAAACAGTCCCAGCACAGGCAACAGCCAGAGCTACACGGCCTGCCAACAGGCTCAGCCTCTTCACTGGTACAGACAAGGAATATAACGAGAAACATTTCCACTCATAAAAAGTTCTAGAAACTTCACATATTGGGCTGCTCTTTCTGACTCAGCCCTCTATTTTGACCACTGGGGAAGTCATTAAACTTATTTTCTCATACATACTTGTTTTTTCTTCTTATCTTTACTATGCTCCCCATATCATCTACTAGAAATATTTGGTGTTTTGGGCACCCCAGTGCCTAACACTTCTGTTACCAGCTATGAGTCGAAACCACAAATGCTACGATCACCTTAATTATCACTCTAATTGTGTCTGTTTTCAAAAATGACTAAAATTCACAGGGACAATTTCCACACAAAGTCCGAGAGAGACCACCTGACTGCCGTCCCAAGGGCCAATGAGCTCAGCAAAGGGAAAGCGACTAAAGTGGGTGCTGGAGCAGCTGAGGGGACGGGAGGGGAAGGCTGCATGCAGGGAGCTGGCACGCAGTTCCAGTAACCAGATGAGGAAGGGAGACCTCCCTCGCTCCCCAGATTCAGTTACCTTAGCACGTGATTTTTAAATGACACATCTGGCTTCCAACCCTAGAACTCTGTGCCCTGGTTAATGTATAAAAGTCTAATTAATACGTAAAAGATTACTACTCGACTTAGGTCTGACAGAGAAGCAGGCAACACATTCTATACTTGGGTGAGGATGAGGGAGGGCTGTCAAACAGTGAGCAGGGCTGTGATCCCAGCAGGGTGCCTGGGGTTCCCCAGATGTTGCTGCTTGTGTGGCACCCCAAACGAGGGAGGCAGTCATCACTGGTATTATTGATCTTTCTGAGAACGGGCTGGGATATCTTGAGAGCACGTTATAGTCTGACTTTCAGAGGGCTTTTGGCTTATAGTCTGTCACTGCAGTTGAACTGTAAGCCACCGGAGGGCAGGAATCTCCTGCCTGCTGTTTCTGGAGACTTCATTTATCCTGCCACATGTGGACATGCATTGTACTGCATGCTTTTGGGTCAGCTAACAACTGAAGGCAGGATTCAAGCTGAACTCATGAAACTCCACCTTCTGCCTCCTTGACACCTGCTTTCTCCCTGGAACACTAAATTATCTTCAGTCTCCAGAGCATGGCTGGCCAGTCTTCTTACTCACCTTCCACTCCTTTCTCCTTGCGAGCTGGTGCTGGCTATGGGAGATGCATTCAGGTTTTAGCAGTAGAAGTGGACAGATGATGTGGGGTTGGTTGTTCTGTATCAGGCCTGTTTACGCTGTTACAAAGAACCCACATCTTGCCAGAAAACAGCATTCAGGGGTAAATCAACATTATTCTTTGGCCATCCTAAGAAGCACTTTTGGTTCTGTAAATCTGATATCCCTTAATCCATATCCTTAGAAATAAGACTCACCGGGGGCTGGACAGAGAGCTGAGCAGTTAAGAGTATACCCTGCTCTTGCAAAGGGCTTGCGTTTGGTCTCAGAACCCACATTGGGCGAGCGATCCACGAATACCCACACTCATGGACACATACCCAGACAGATACATACATAATTAAAGAAGAAATAGGCCCATCAGTTCAGTTTGCCTCAGTTTCTTGAGGCCTTGGGTGCTAAACCCATTATCCCTGGTGATCCTGTTTACCCAGGGGTGGCCACAAAGTTAGGGCTTCCTTTGAGAAGGACATTTAAGTGACCGTATCGTGCAAGGGCAAATAGCCACATCAAAAATGGGAGGCAGCGATCTTTTTCTACGTCCTTCCCCCTCACCATATTAAAACTTACATGTCATCGAAGATCAGTTTCTGTCTCTTGCAGTCCCTGTGGCCATTGGAACCTGGAGACCATGGCTCCGTCTGGGGCCGTGACTTGCTATGGAGGGTGCCATTTTCAGAACTGTTGTGAGATGCCTTCTAAATAAAAAATGAGACAGAAGCCACTGAGGCATGGCTACTTGGCCGAGAGAGCGACAGATACCTTTTAACCCAGAGAATATCACTCTGCTCTGTACTAGACATGATGGTGATTTTGTTTCAATAAAGAAAAAGTAACAGGTTGTGTATTTTTTTATCCAAAATACTGGGGACCACAAGTGATTTTTTTTGGGAGGTAGAACCCAAGTCTAAGTATGAAACTCGTCTGTTTTTCTCCCCACGCATGTAGTGATTAGATATACATTAAAACAATTGTATGCTGTATGTTTTAAAACAGTTTTGTGAATCTATCCTAGGAGGAAGTCAGGTGTGGAATGACCCGATTGCAGAATTAGAATTATGTTGGTGTTCAGCAAGTTTCAGATCTTGGAACCCTGTGGCTTAGGGATGCTCAGCCTGTGCATGTCTAGGGATCAAGCTGAGGACTTCTGCACCGTTGTCAATTCTGTTCTCACGGTAATATAAAAAAGGGTGTCTTATGCTCCTTCCATGGATGGGAGAAAAGACTGGGTGGGTTAGGCAACTTTCTCAAGTTCAAATAGTAACCATGGGTGGAGGACCTGGGCTTGTATTTTTCCCAATTTAGATACATAACAGAATCATATGGAAGCCTGCTAAAACAGATCGCTGACTTAGCTTCTCCTTTAGTAGATCTAGGGTAGGGTTTAAGGATTCTCTCTCTCTCCCCCCCCCTCTCTCTGTGTTTCCCTGTCTGTGTCTCTCTGTCTGTCTCTGTCTCTGTCTCTCTCCAGATAAGGTCTTAATATATAAATCTGGGCTGATTTTGAACTACCTCAGCCTGCTGAATGCTAGGATCACAGGTGTGTGCTGCTGCCACAGTCCCCGTGAGAATCTGGATTTCTAGGCTAGGGACAGAGTGGCGGGCTCAGTTTCACTGGGTTTATTTAGAAAGAAAGGGCCTTGACAAACCGTGAGGTCCCCAGCAATCGTCTGCAGCTGACTCTCAGCCTTTGGCTCTTTGTTGGAAGACGCTGAAGTCAACAACCCGTTGCCGTGAGGTCGGCTGGAAGAAGTCAGGTCCTCGCTGGCGTATTTGTGTTTACATGTGTCTGAGAGTGGCGAAGTGGGCGACCGGAGCATCTTTTCATTTTTGTTTATTGGTATTGCCAAGCTGAAAAGAGAAACAGCAACGGAGCGTCCCAGTCTGCACAGGGAAGAGAGGCCGTGCTTCTTGTACTGCCCAGCCTCTCACTTAACATCTGTTGGCAGGAAGAAGTTTCTTGGGAATTACTTTGGAGAAGTGACTTTATGGCACCAGGATCACAGTAAACAATAAACAGAGCTCATGCTTGGTTTCTTTACTTTATCGGGACGCCCAGTAATCTGGAGCTCCTGCCAATGAAGGACTGAGAAGAGTAACATGTTCACACTCCCAGTGCTCCATCAAGGGGTCTACAAATACTGAATAAGTGAGCTGTTCCTCACGAGCCTGAGTAGCTGGGAAAAGCCAAGCAACAGTCAACAGCAGTAAGCTGTACTCAGTTTCTTAGAGGATCCCCGCCGGCCAGCGACTGAGTCTGTAGGATACAGTCACAGAACATCAGGGTGACTCCAAGGCCTGAAGCCACCTTCCAACCACTGAGTGTCTGAATTCACCAGGCACCGATCAGAATAAACACACAACAAAGCAACTGGTACCTGAAACCACAATTTCTGATCCTCAGCTCTTACTTTTTACCTTAAAGACGATTGTCTAGTCTTAAACAGAATTTCTCCAAATCAACCATCAGAGAAGACAGACAGACTGACACTAAAGTCTTACCGTGCCTACGATGATGCTTCCTGCTGGGGAGCTATGTGTTTTGCATTAGGAAGAAGAATTGTTTGTGAAGGATGTGGTATCCCGAAAGAGTCAATCACTGCTAACCAAAGATGCCCATAGAGTCACCTAATACAATTTACACAACAGAACAGTAAAACCAATGAAGGTTTAGCCGGTGACTCCTGGGGTTACGATGAGTTAATTGTATGTGTTGGTTATCAGAGCAAACAAGCCATTAAGTCACTTCAAAAGCAATTTCCTTAGCTAGTAGTCACAGTGGGGACCTTAAGCACTATCCTCTAAATTAAACAGCAAAGTTCTTTAACATCATGCAAATAGATGCGTGTGGAGACAGAATTTCTGGTTCTAAAAAGTTCTCAGTCTATAACATGTTATAGACAACTGTTCTGGGTGAGTCTCAAGTAGTGTCTGCTGAAGGGAAGGATGCTGATGTTAAGGATAGAGGTTGGAAGGCCTGAAAGCCACCGTTTCTTGACATGGGAGTGCAAAACCCTGCTTCTAAGCATCTATAATTTTACATTCTTTAATGTGTCATGAAGAACAGACTATGACATTAGGTATCATCATGGGTATATCTGATTGTTCCCTCTCCGTCTTTGCGAGTTTACACAGAGGATCTAAGAAGCATCCTCTGGAGAGCTCCCTGGGTGATCAGCTCTCCTCTCCTGAGGTGGTGAAACTTGGCGGACCTGTGAGAGAAGCACAATCCCCAGAGCTTCAGGGACCACCTTTCCCAGCGAGACCACTACCTGTTTGCTCACATTGTTTCCCTACTTAGTTTGCTCACACTGTATTGCTAGGTGTTCCCACTCACAATTGTGTTGCTACTTAGTGTCAGCAAAGCAATCAGATACAGAGGCTCTGCCAGACAGTGTGAGGGCAAGAATTTTAAACTCCAGGTCCACAACTTTGGATGGCAGAGAGGGTTCCATGTCACCATCCCTCTCAAACATCTCAGCTCTCTTTGGAACATCTCCTTTAGTTCCAAGCAAGGGCAAGGATAGGAAGAACAGTTAAGCTGGAGTCAACCTTAGCAACACCCGCACTTGTGCCTCAGCAGAAACCACTGTGCTTTCTTGAAATACCACAGTTGTTGCAGACACCTTGAAATATCATTGGTGCTCATAGCTATGCAGTGGTTATAACAGTCACTAGATAGGAAGGTTATTTAATGCACTCACAAATGCACATAAAACATATTGCACATTAAAGAGAACCATTTCGGGGGGCAGGGTCCCTCCATTCCCATTGCCCTAGTCCTTCAGAATGCACAGAGGACTGTGGGAGCACTGAGGATCTGCTTCCTCCTGTGCAGGGCTTCAGCCTCCTCAAGGTGATCCCCACAGCACCGTGGCCTGTGCGCCTCTGCTCACCAATCTCATCTTTGACTCTCAGCGCTGCTCTACATCTTCCCCAACCTTTCAGTTTACATTTTTATGTGCTGTGCAGAACCATTAATCTCCTCTTTAAAGCCCTCTATGTATAGTCAGGGAGAGCGAGAGGTGTCTCAGCAGAGGAACAGCGGGGTCTGGGCTGAGGTGCTTCTAAATGGAAAAGCCTCTATGACAGAAGCTAAGCTACTTGCTTTAATGAATACCTGGGACCTTGCCTTGCTGGAGGACCATTTATCACAGAGGGAGGTGGTGTGTGGGGGCCTGTGCTGTTCCTCTAGAGGAATCACTGGGTGGCGGTTTGACCTTGGAAGCACACGTCCTTTTTAAGTCTACAATTTGTCTACGCCCAACAGCTTAGGTCCATCACCTGCAGACTCAAAGTGTGGATTTCCCATGTCCTTGGGGTTTTATGGTTTTATGTGCTTAGCAGCTACTATTAAAATACTAGCTTGTAACATTTGGTTATCACATTGGGGGGGGGGGATCATCTCTGGGGAGTACAGAGCTCAGAGCTGTGCTGCCTGGCTGCTGGTCTCTGGTTACACGGAAGGACCTGCCATAGCTGTCAGAAGCAGAGCCAGAGGCTCGCACTTGGACCTAAGTATTAGTTTTGGATAATCTGAGGGACCAAGGCCATAGACTCAGAGTAGAGCAATCAAAAGGCCCCTCAGTCTCCTCCACACAGCGGTGACTTTCAGACTCAGCAGCCTGCCTCAGCTCAGCCCTACCCTCCTGGGAACAGGCTTACCTGTTGACGTTCACATTGCAGTGATTGCCGGACAAGGTGTTATTAGTGGAGGCGGCGAGGCGTGAGGCACTCTCCTTCCTTCCCTGGACCTTCTTTATCTCCCTGTAGTCATCTTCGTTGTCGCACTGGATGATAATAAGCAGAAGCCATTCAGCTTTGGGTTTATACGTGACTTAGTGAAGGGAAAGATATCATGTTGTGATCAAAATATGCGTGATGAAGGCTGCTTCGTGTTCAGCATTGCAGACCAGATCTGGTCTGAATTAGCTTGTGGCGTCACTATCCCGTATCCCTTACTGGTATGAGAATAAGGTATACGCGGTGTGCTCTGCACAAGCTTGTTGGAGTAACCAGGGTGAGAAACCCCAGCTCTCCCTCTTTAAAGCCATGTGTGCCTTTGGTGAACGGCAAGCAGTGGCTGTTGCCTGGTGTGCTTTACTCCCGGCCCCGAACACTTTAAAGTTCCTTTTGGTAAAATAGAACCTTTTTTGGGTTCTTGCTGCACAAATGTGTTTGACTCTGCAGTGTCAGGGAACAATAGAAATCCACTCCCCAAAGTGCTACTCCTGGAGAGACAAGAGCTTAATCTAGGGTGGCATCCCCAGGGCTGTACGGGGGTGTTTGCCAGGAGAAAACCCAAGCATACATGCCAGAGAGAACTTGACTCTTTTTAGTTAGGACTGTGTCATGCAGCCTCTGCCATAGAGAACTTCAAAGCTCACGTTGTTACAATGGCCCCATGAGGAGTCCAAAGCCAACTTTAAGTCCTGGGCTGTCAGTTATGAAGCATCAGTAGGGGGGGACCCAGCTGTGCCAGTCTGTGTAGGGTTAGTCATCTGCCCTCTCCAGCCCGCCCATGGAAAATGGGTGGCATAGGGGACTGTGATGTTCTCTACTGAAGGCTAGTTCCCTTATTCTTGGCAGACAGGGAGTTGACACATTTGGTCCTGCAAGGTAAAAGGCACTTGTGGCCAAGCCTGATGACCTGAGTTCAATTCCTGGGACCCATGTTGCGGAAATAAACAACTAACTCTCACAAATTCGTCTTATGACCCAGGTGTGTGTGTGTGTGTGTGAAAGCCTTTGCGTACGTATTAAGAACACAGGAAGAAGCTAACCCTTTCTTTGGTGGTCCTTCTTTTCCAAGGTTTTCAAGTTCTACTTTATAGGGATAAGCTTTTTAATGTTACTATGTGAAGAAAGACATCTTGTGTCTGAATCATAAATTCTCTTGGTGATAATAAAGATGACTGTAACCAGGAGAGACGATGCCTTTGACATATACCCTTCCAAAATGAGGAATGCCTTCATTTTGGCCAGGAGGATTGTCGTCTGATAAACATTACTTCCAAGTCACCTTATTTAACCAGTCTCCCCTTCCCCCTGCGTTCTGCCTGGATCTGAACACTCAATCTTGTCCGAATAATCATTTCTTCAGGCCGGGACAGGGCTTAAGTATTCACAGCTACCAGGTGTGATGGTACTTCCTTATTGCGTGTGTGTAACAACTACTTATGCAGTTATTGGAGGACACGCAACTGCAGACACCCACAGTCCAGACCAGCAGCTTATTATCTGGGATCTACCCCTCCCCCTCCAGTGCAAAGCGACACAGAGAACGACTGCTCCTCCCAACTCTAGGCCTACCTTGCGTTTCCTCTTGGATTTTGGCAAAGTCTTTTCAGCAGGAGCGTCTAATGCATGACTGGCTGGGGCACTATCAGTGTCCTTGGCCGAAGGAGCACTCAAAACCCCAGGCTCCTGGGACAGGTGTTCTGGGATCCTGGACAGGAGGGTCAGGTCAATTTTGACCCAGAGAGACCTGACCTCATCGCTGTCCTTTAGCGGAGATAGTAGTTCATTCCTGCCAAAGGGGACCAGCGTGTAGAACTGTTCCTCTAGCTCCTTGGCAATGTCACTGGTGGTCCTGGCGTTGATGGAGCCCACAGAAGCCCGGGAGGTGCTGCTGTTGCTGTTGCTGTTGTTGTTGCTGCTGGCGGCCTCCTTCAGCCGCTGCTCGCTCCCAGTGGTGGTCGGAGCCTTGGACAGGACGTACTCCTCTTGCTCTGACTCCAGGTCTGAGTCCGAGGAGGAAGAGGAAGACGAAGATTCTGTTTCAATAAACTCCTTGGATTTGGGGACGATTCTGCTCAGCCCCCTCGTGCGCCGCTTCTCACAGGTCACGGAGGAGCGCAGCTCCTTGCGGTGGCCTGTCCTGTTGTTACCGCAGGGTCTGGTTTTGGGGGGCTCTAGGGGTCCCACCACGCTCGCCCCCAGCGTGTCTGGGGCCACTGGCTCCTCAGGCCGGTGGCAGTTGGCACCGTCCCCGGCTGAGGTCCTCTCGGTGCGCCGGGTGGGCTTCTTGCCTGCTGACCTGCGGGTGGGCGCAGGCGCGCTCTCCGTGGGTGCGCTGGGCACCGCGGGCGGGAGGGCAGCTGCGGTCACAGCCACAGCAGCGGGTGGGGACTTCTGCTTTACACTTTTGCTGCCAGGGGCCTTGTTTGCGGTCCTCGGCCTCTGCTCCTCCTTGCAGGTGGTCTTGAGCTCCTTGTCCCTCAGGCTGGCTTGGCAGATCTCAGGAAGTTTCCCGCAGTCTTGCCCTTCATCTTTCACCGGCGGCGTGTAGTATTGATTCCTTTCCGGGCCGTGGCTTTCATTTTGGATCAGAATTGGCGGCTTGTGAGGATTAACTTTGTTTAGCCATTTATCCAGCTGCCACTTGTTAGAGGACGCAGGTTCGGCCTGAAAACAGAAAACCCGGGACAAACAACACAGCTTTTATAACAGGCTCACTTGAAAGGGGCCCTGGCTGTTTTGATCTTGACATTCTCTGCTAAGCAAAAGAAAATTGAATGGGCTGGCAACAAACAAAATGGAAACGCAGGTATGTGGGGCAGCGCTCTGCTGGTACAGAGGATGCCCAGCTGGCCCCTGGCTTTTCTGTATCCGTGAAGCAGTTTCAAGTCCACTTAATAAAACAACAGGAAAGCAATGAACCTCCCCAGCTCACCCCTAGAACTTCTAAGTGTTAAACAGTTAGTTATGTGTATGCAGATATATCAATCCATGTATATTTACACACATACGCCCAAATTTGAGATTAAATCTGAGATTCTATGAATTTAACTGGAAGGTCCTGAATATTAAAATATTTTCTCTCTCTCTCTTTCTCTCTCTCTCTCTCTCTCTCCTTCTTTCCTTCCTTCCTTCCTTCTTTTTTTTACTTGTTATCTTTGGGAAAATCATTGAACCCAGAACTCAGGCCCCCTCCCCCATTAGCGTATAATTTATGCAGAAAAGCAGGTAAGCCACAGGTATTAAACCACAAAAGCAGTGACATTGAAGATGATGCCCAGTGTGCCCTGTAAGCCCTGACAGCCTGAGTTCGCCCCCAGCCTGCTTCTGCCAGCTCTGCCATGCTCTGCTAGGAATGTCTGGACACAGGAGACTCAGAAACCATTCCTGGGGACAGTTTTCTAACTTAGAGCAAATTGTGGGTGTCACAGTTTTAAAATTCCGACCTATGGACCAGCTCACACAGAGGGTGCACGGAATTCTCTGGAACAGAATAGGAAAGGCTGGGTTGGCACCCCTCCCCCAAGAGGTCTACAGTTTTGAGCTGAGTCTGTAAGGATTTGTGTTCCAAACAGGTTAAAAATGAAGATTCCACAGAGAATGTTGGTTTCTAATAAAAGCTCACTTTGTAATGCAATAAAATAAACAGAAATGGTGCCTTTTGAGAAGCATGGAACTTCAGTGACAGATTTCTAATCTGTGATTGAGAATGACAAGGGTCAAACATTTGAAGAATCACAGTCATTTCCTTAATGTTTCTGTATGGTCTCTTCTCTCTGAATCCATGGCATTCACCACTCCAGGGACCAGATGCTAGCCTAGAATAGAGGCTCTCAGCCTTCCTAATGCTGGCATCCTTTAACGCAGTTCCTCACGCTGGGGTGACCCCCAACCATAAAATTATTTTCATTGCTACTTCATAACTGCAATTTGCTACTGTTATGATGGCCTTAGGTGACCCCTGGGAAGGGGTCGTTTCATCCCCAAAGGGGTCATGAGCCACAGGCTGAGAACTACTGGCCTAGAACAAGCTTGTCTGTCTGAGTCAGGACTGTCACCTACCTATCTACCTATCTTATTCATCATTTATCTATTTACCGATTATCTATCTATCTATCATCAATCAACCTATTTACCCACCTATCTACCTACCCTACTCATCATTTGCTGTCTGTCTATTCACCTATCACTCACCTGTCACCAATCTGTCAATCAGTTATCATTGAATGGTGTCCCAGGCCTTACACATACCAGGCAAACAACACTCCGATCTCTACCTCCAGCCTCTTAGCTATGTTTCAAATTTTCCAGTCAAAAGCTTAGAGGCAGAATCAGTCAGGTTCTTCTCTGTGAGACTATACATTTCTATTATAACCTCTTTCATATCAAGATTTATTTTTCATAATGAGGTGCATATGGACAGCAGAGCTGGGTCTCTGGCTGTTGTTACAGATCTAAGTGGACAAGGGGAGAGTTGTGTCTGAGACACGAGGATACTAGACAGGCCCACAGAGGTGAGGGTGCAAGGTTCAGGCTGGTGGGAAGCCTCTGATAACATCAGGGGATGGAGCGAGCATGTCACCAACCACAGCTGTGGTTGGGAGCAGCGACCGACACCCCACTGCTCATTCTTAGCAGATGAGATCAGCCTGGTCTCCCTTATTCTGAATGCTCGGGGCCAGGAACTCTTTGGGTTTTGTGTTATTTTTGGATTTTGGAATATTTGTATATAATTATGAGATCATTTAGAGATGGAACCCAAGTCTAAGTGTAGAAGTCATTAAACTTCATACATACCTGATTGTGCATGTGTGCGTGTGAGTGTGTGTGTTTGTATGTGTGTGTTCATGCGTGTACATGCCTAAGCGTGTTTGCGTACACACCACAGCATGCACGTGGAAGTCAGAAACCACCTCCGGTGTCAGTAATCATCTTGTTTGACACAGGCTCTCTGGTGTCGTCTCTGCTGCCCATGGCTAGCTGGCTTGCCAGCTTGCCAGCTTTCCCCCACGGATTTTCCTGTGTCTGCTTCTCATCTCTCTGCAGAAAGCCTAGGGTTGCAGACGTGAGTTACAACCAAGCCTGGCTTTCTGTGGTTCTGGGTCTCAGCTCCTCACCCTCATGCAGCAAACACTTCACTTGCAGAACTATCCCTGCCCCTTGGTGGTCATTTTGTGCAGTTTTAATGTGGACATACAACCGAGTGTTCTGCTGTGGAGTTTTCCACCAGTGGCCTCATGGCAGCACTTAGTAGGTTGCAGATTTTAGAGCATCTGGATTCGGGTACTCAAGCTAATACCTGAGTGTTAACTCCGAGTTTTACATGTGATTTTTATTTTATTTTATTTTATTTTATTTTAGTGGCTTCTCAAGAGAAAGGGAAGCAGAGCAGCCTGTAGAGATGTCTGCCTGCTTTAGGCTGCAGTGGCAGCAAATGGGACAATAGGAACAGAACAGCTTCTTGCCAAGGGGAACTTGCTGCTGTGTTTGGCTCCCCAGGCCCCACCTCCTCAGGCTCTCAGCTCTTGTGTGAGGCAAACACAGCTGCATATGGGAAGAGTCACGATGGAACTTCAGAGTGGGACCACTGATAGTGAATTGTAGAATTTCATGGGCCCATTGCCAGACGTACTCTGGGGTCATTTTTTTTTCCCCTTGTACTTCAGAGCTGAATGAATCAGTGTGAAGTATCATTTTCAACACAGCACTAAATCACATTCTCTTCCTCAAGGGTCTCCAATAACCTCCTATTGCCTCTTAGACAAAACCCGAATTCCCAGTCTGGCATTCAAGAGCCATCATCCTGGGATCATTTATCATTGCTAGAGCATCTACGCATGCCTCCCGCTTTGCATACATCATCCAATTTAATCTTTGCAGATAAGAAATGCTACCTGTAACTTGTGGATGAGGCTTAGAGGTGCTCTGTGAGATGCCAAGGCTGCCTGGTTCCTAGTAACTTCATGCTTGCCTACCAGGTGTACAGAACAGGTTCTCCACACAAGCTGCCTCCCCTCCTCCAGCACTCTCTGAGTAGCCTTATGTAAGGGATTCCAACCTTTTAAGAAATGTCAATCCTGAACCCCAAATGAGAGAGAGTTTTAGACAGAATTCTTGGAGAAAACATGACTCCCGCGAAACATGTCTGTTGGCCTCTACCTCACCAAGCAGCATAGTCTTTCTGGTGTTTGTTCCTGGGTTTGTGATTTGTAGCTTCAACATCGTGTACACTGCTTTCAGGCTAGGACCTGATCCTTTTTATGCCTTGCAACAGTTATGCCAGGCCTGGGAGCTTGTGGCGACGCCTCTGCTCTCAGAAGAACTGCATATACCTCTGTTCCTCAAAGATGAGAGAGGCGCGCTGTAGCTGAAGCTCACATGGTGGGTGGAGGGGAGGTCATTCTGGCCATGGAATCTCAAACAACAGGTCATCAGGGGAAGACAAAGCCGAGACTTCAAATCCTATCCCACAACCGTGTGCTGAGGCACTACTGAGGTTTCTGCCTGGGGTTTGTGTCTGTCTCCTGGGGGTTCACTGCCTTGCATGCACAGCTACAGCTCTCTTCCCTGGTTGGTCTTCTGCATGATTCATATACAAGGTCTCCAAGCACACCCCCACCTTGTCTACTTCTTTGCAGCACACACCACCATGTGCCCCTGAGAAATGTGATTAACAAGAGGCTGTGCATCCATCGGCATGAGGAACACACTCCATGCTTCCTCTGCTGGTTGTAAAGAAGAATCTATAGTGTTCTTTACTAACACATACTTTCTGTTCAAGTCTTCCTTGAAGATCTGCATTGGTCAGATCCACTACGGAAGAGCCGCAAGGGAAAAAAAAAGGTTTAGTGCAATATCTAGGTCGGGGGCTATCCAATATAAAGACACAGACTTAACCTGCTTTATCCAAGAATTCATATGATGTGACCAGAGTCTTTCTATAAGGACTCTGGCAACAGAAACCCTGTGTGCTCTCAGCGTGGCAAAGGCATGAAAAATCAGCTTCCAGCCCCGAGAAGCACTAGTGTGAATGAGCCTATGTCCAATGCCAGGAAAGTCCCTGAGAGAAAAACCAACTGAAAAAAATCAGTCCAGCATAGGCCAGCCCAGAGGCGATTCACAGGGAGCCATGTGCATGCTGACAAGACTGTCCTGTGCAGGCTCGGCAACCTGCCCTGGGGCATGCTTCAGGGATTCATAAACCATGAAGTGGCTTTCAGCAACCATGTACATAAAGACCAGTTCTTAGGTATAGCAGGGTTTTCCCTGTCCAATTAATTTAATTATTTATACAACGAGAAGCCTGTGATTAGACAGGGAAAAGGGAGGTGAAGAGTTGCAGAGACAGAGACGGAGATGGAGGAGACAGGCAGGGGAGAAGGGAGCAAGATGGAGGACAGATTCACCATGGCTTTAAATAGCCACAGGTAGATATACTATCATATAGGGATAGAATAATTGGGGTAACTTGTCTAATCTAGGTAGGAGCTTGTATCATTATCAATTGGCTCTGAAATTATTAGAATAATTGGGGTAACTTGTCTAATCTAGGTAGGCAGCTTGTATCATTATCAATTGGCTCTGAAATTACTGTGTGGGCATCTTGTAAATTGAGATTTTATTGTTATATAAATCTGAATGGTTAATTATAAACTTCAAGAGTTTTGATTTTACCTGTTGCTGGTTATGGTGATATCTAACCTCCAGGCGGGCAGTTATTGAATGGGGCTCATGTGGAAATGACTTGCCAAGGGAACTTAGCTGTAGCAATGTGGCCCGCCAGCGCTCAATGTAGCTCAGAAACTTGTTGGACCTTAGGGGCCTCAGTGGGGCCCACAGGGTTTTCTAAGCACTGCCACACTGGAAGAAGACTTGTACATCAGCATCAGAACATGAATGCATCTGCATCTGCTTCCTCTACTCCTGTGAAAGGGTGGTCTGGAAAAGAAGTGAGGGCCAAGGCTGTTTGCTTTGAGGCAGTGTAAGTGGGTCTGAGGAGTGGACCAGGCAGTGTGGCTATCCAGAGCTGGTCTATCATGAGAGGCTTGTAATACAGGGCTCCATGCCGACAGGCAGACTGGGCCAGCCACCTTTTAAGGAAGCAGGGTCTTACTGCTACTTAGCACTGTGATGTTCATCTACCTACAAACTCTTCCTTCATATAGGCCATGTGTCTACGTTAACCTTGGGGAAAGGGCTCAAAAAAATCCAACTCTTATTCCAACAAATACATGCCCCTTGCCAGCAGAAAGGGACACTGAGTAGTGTGCTTAATGCATTACTCGGTGTCTGCCTTCTCTCTATACAGAGTCAGAAGGAAGTGGAGACCTCACATGCTCTCTAAGAACTTAAAAACTTCAGAGGTCCCCCTCTTTAGCCAGGGACCCCTGAGACTTTCAGAAAGAAACGGCAGGAGGCTCTATCCATCATCCAGAATTCCAGGCTTGATGCTGTTAGAGTGTCCTGCTGTTCTCAAGCAAAACTCTAGGAAACCCAGGAGCCCCAGGAGTCAAATTTCAATGTGAAACCAAGAATTGTCACCTGTGATTTTAACCAGCAAAGTCACAAAGATTTGGAACCTGGATAGGAGGCACTTCATGGACCCCATGCCCTTCAGTTCACCCTCAGCCCGGGCTCCTGCACTGGCCTGGGACCCAGTACCATCTTCATCTACTCTACTCTCCCTCCTTCTCTCCTTTCCCCCTTCTGGCAATGGGGATTGAACCCAGGGCTTTGTGCATGTCAGGCAAGTACTCTAGCAATGGTCCTAACTCCAGCTTTGTCATTTCTTAAATTCTATATTCTGAACTCTCTCAAAAAAATTATAGCACAAGGTGGACACTAATAAAGTTCACTTACCTCATGGATTTTGTTCTCTTTAATTCCTATATTTTTTCCATCTCAAATAACCCCCATGGGGATGTTAGCTCTGGGCAGACGGGACACTTTCTGTTAGGTAACTGCTACATTCCCAGGCCAACACCGAGTACTGTGACTGCTGGTCAACTAATGTTTATTAAGTGGCTACAGAATGTATAAACGAATAATGAGGGAGGGATCGTGGCTTAGTTTCTGGGAAGAGCCAGGTTAAAATGAATCGGTTAGTGCTGCTGAGGCCTTTGCTCTTATGTGTATGGAGAGAGGCAGACACAGCCGCAAGGAGAGCTGGGCAGACAGGAGAGGACTTTGTGGGGAGGAGAGAAAACACTGGGTAGAAGGCTCATTTTAGGATGAATGGAAAGCTTTGCCTTGAAGCAGAGAGGTGCTGACGAGGAAGGGAGGGTGTGGGGACATAAAACAAAAGCTGGCAGGGGTGTGAGGAACCCTCTGTGAGCCTGGAACCAAGACGTAACTATTTCCATGTGTGGCACCTGGATGATGCCCGGTGTGGACGCTCTACACAGTGCTCTGTTCTCACTGCTGGACTTTTCAGGAGTAGGTCTGCACCTTTAGGAATTTGGCCCTTTGGATGTGTGCAAAGCCTTTCACCCCACAACCTACAGGGATGTCAACTGTTTTTATATTCTCAGTTGGGGGGGCGGGCTGGTTTTATTCACTATGTAGAAATCAAAGCCCGCCCTTTCAGCTCCACAGGTCTAAGGACCGGGGTCTCCGCCCTCACCCAAGAACCTCTGGGCTCTGAATTATCATTTATATCCCCCTTTCCACTAAAAGTAGAAGCAGCAATGTTTTTATTGGTACCTTATAATGTTTTTATATGAGGCACCTAAAGCTTCCCTTTTAGATACCGATCACAGCTGTAAAAGGTTTCATTATTATTTGTAGGTGGTTGCTAATTTCCCCCATTATATTTTCATAAAGAAAATACACAATAAAGGGGGTTTTATTAATATTTATAGCCCCTGTTCTTTTGATCCGTGACAAACTGCAGAAAGGTAATATTCTAAGCATACCCGACGCGTAAAACTCTTTGGCCTGTGATTTACGGGTGGTCACACTTCCCAGGCGACAAACTTCTCTGCCTGGTTATTGCCTGGGATGACCCTGAGGGGGAGAGACCCCAGCCATAGGTTATTTCCTGTCAGTGATGTTTATAGCATGTGTGGAAATTTCTGGAAGCCGAACAACTATTTTTTTAGACAGTAAAAGCTGATGCTTTGCATGCGAAAGGAGGCAGTGTCATCCTGAGACAGGGAGGAGCGGAGCTGAGACCCTAAGGCCAGCAGCTTGTCCAGGCTGGGGACAGCAGGAGGGTGGGTAGGCAGGCAGGATGAAAGCCAGGGCTGGGGACTCAGGCCTCGAGTCTGCAGCCGCTGCCTACCTCGGGGCTGGAGCAGTGCGGAGGCTTGCTGCCCTCGCTCTCGCTGGAGCTGGAGCTGCTCTCCGTCTCGGAGTCGGAGCCGGAAGTGCTCTCTGAGTCGCTGGAGGAGCTGCTGCCGCCGCTGCTGCTGCTGCTGCCGCCGCCCTTGCTGGATGGCGCCGAACCTCTACAGTTGGTCTGCTGAACCACGGAGCTGCCAGTCCACCAGGCCCCCCAAGAAGGAAAGGGAAAGAAAGCCAAATGAGCAAACAGGAAACACCAGCAGGCTGCCATCCTGGCAAAGGAAAGGGGAGGCACAGACTGCACACATCTGTCAAACAGGACCTGGACTCAGGACAACCATCCAAACCATCAAGGCCCAGAGCAGCCAAAATCAGACAAAATTAGACCCAGAAATAAAACTGAGAGCGAACAGTGCCCACTCGCTATTGGGCACTGGTTTGATGCGTGGCTACTTAGAGGGAGGTGGTGTGGTACTCTCGGCTTATTTCAAGGTTGCGCTGTTCGTTCTGAGAACGGCTTTTCAAATGCGCCTCTACTCTAAAAACCCATACAGATTCGAGGGACTCCCAAGACCTCAGAATATTTTGCAAACCGTCAAAAATAACTCTGTTTTTGCTTTAGAGGAAAATGTCTAATGGCAAGGAAACTGCAGAAAGGCCACAGGGTTCTGTTGTGAGCCTTCATGGCTGCTGGAAGATTCCACAGATGTGGCGACTGTCAAAAGTTAGACATCTTGCTTCTCTCCGTTTTTCCATTGTAGAGTCCAGTGCTGTGGTCGTTATGGATGCTGGCATGGTGTGTGAACAGTAGCTTTGCAGTCCTTCACAAAGAGCCGATGATCTTTCACAACATTAAAAAAAAATCACTCCTATAACAGGTAGAAATGGCATCCTCGGCTGACACCTGATAATTACACACGTGCTAGAATCTGCCATGTTGTCCCTGTATTTTCAACAGGAAAATTCGATCCACACTTTTTCAAATGGTAGCTCACCAGCCACAAAAATTCAGGTATCACATATCCATCAAGGAGTACATAAGTCAAAAAGAAAACGTTAGTGTGCTCGCACATTCATTGAAACATTCACGGATGCGTCCCTCTTAGCTTAAATTCTAACTCAGAAAATGCTGGTCACCTTTGAAGTACTGAGTTAGCAAAGAGTTGTTGGCCACTTCCCAACTGTGACCACGGCTTCAACAGGGCTGACTTCCACGGAGGATGTGTCTTTGGAGCTCCTTACGGTTTATGGTCTCGAGTGCCAAGGAGACGGAGCATGGCTCAGGACCCCTTCACCCATCCCTTAGATCTCAGAATGTCGTCTAAGGGTAATCTCAGAGGAGATCTGGGAGGAGGGAAACACTTCAGTCTCTGCTTCTCTTACTGAAGCCACAGGAAAGAAGAGTCTTGGGGACTCTGGCAATGAAAAGCACCTTTCTGAATGAGGGACTTAGGGGAAAGTGGAGTTCAAACATAAACAACTCCATTGGTTTTCACTCCTTCCTGCCAAAGTCACGCATCGTACGTCCACACATACTATCTGCCCGAATCCTTCAACATCAGACAATTGCAGGCTCACACCTTGTCTCGGCTGCACAGGTTTTTATTTTCATCCTGTTATTGGTGTCTGGCATTGAGGAAAGATCTTAGATTTTGAGATGGAGAGGAGAAGGAATAGTTCATAAAATATATCTTTTTCCTCAGGATGAAAATCTACCTCCTAGTTGGCTGAATGAAGTGGGGTGGGGCTTGTATTCAGCTGACATGACATCTGGGATCTGCACTAATAGGTTTTTTTTTTTTTTGATTGGCCCACTAAAACACTGGGACAGACAGACAGACAGTCAGACAGACACACACACACACACACACGCACACACACACACACACACACACACACACACACACACACACGACACGTGGGACCATGCTACCAGACAGGCATCAGAACTGGTAAGGTTGAATAAGCTCAATTCCAGGGACTCTCAGAGATTTGAGAACGGTAGGAATGGAGCCATTCCCTAACTGTCTCTGTACCTGGTCTGGATGACCAGATCTAGGTCTAATGAGGGATCTAGACAGTCTTGAGCCTTCCCTTCCTGGGTATTCCTTTCCCACAAAAGGTATATAATTCCTAGGTCACCCTGAATAAGTGTATATGTTTACATCCACCATCAAATAAAGCAATATGTACAAGCAAGGATCGTCCCAGAGAACTGCTTCATTAAGGATCGCAGCAGGGAAGACTTTTTCTCTTCCAGCCCCTCCAGTACACTTGGCCCTTGCTCCCAATCAGACTGGATTCTGCTCATCCCGGGTTCCATCGGAACCCTCCCTCATGTGACCCTCCCTCCCCACACCTCTGCCTGGTGCGTAGGCACCCTGAGGGAAAGAGTAGACTTCAGACCCCTGGTTCCCAACTCCCTCTCCCAGTGGTATGCAGGTACCCAGAGTGGAGATTGGGAACCGCTGTGGACTTCCCATTTCAACTTTGCCCTGCCTCCTTCTAGTGCTTCCCACCCCCAGTACCTCTTCCCAGTAGAGAGATAGGATGCAGTATGACAGAGGCACACCCAGAGACACACACTCAGACACAGACACATACACACACACACATAGTTAGACACCCAGAGACACACCCAGACACACACACACATACCCACAGAGACACACACACTCAGACACATGCGCAGACTTATACATAGAGAGACATACAGACACACATACACATATACTCAGACACATGCACATACACACAGACATAGACACACACACACACACGCAGACACACACACACAGACGCGCACACACACACAACCATCAAAAGCAACAAAACTACAAGCAAAGTTACACATGGTCCGGAAGCGTTTTCCTTATAAGAGGATGTGGAAAGCAGAGAGCAAACAAAGATGGACTCCTTACCATGCTCTAAAGCAGTGACTTTCAACCTGTGGATCATGCTTTGGGGGGAGGGGGCCAAACCACTCTTTCACAGGGGTCCCCTAAGACCATCAGAAAACATGGATACTTAAGATTTACAACAGTAGCAAAATTAGTTATGAAATAGCTGGGGGTTCCTACAACTGAGGAACTGTAGTAAAGGCAGCACCAGGAAGGCTCTAGGGTGAGGTTTGCTGAAGGCTAGGAAATAAAGATGAACAAAGATTATTTTGATCGGTTTTATAAAATTATGGTCAGTGCACTCAATAAATGCACATTGTGAATCCAAAATAGCCCTGCTCAAGTGCAGCCGAGGTCTCAGTGTGTGGGTGGGACTCCTTGTGGCCTGCACCGCACGGGGAGGGGCTGTCGTTTGAGAAGAGAGGTTTTCATTTCTGGGGATGTGCCATTTACACAGCCACAGACTGCCTCCCTCTGTCACTACCCCTTCTTCATGTATGAGACACGCCAGCCAGGACGATGCAAGCACAATCAGTGATCTGAAATAGGTTGGCAGAAAAGCCTCGCACATCTCTGTCTCTCTACCCTGAATAAACAAACACATTTTAAATGGAATTTTTACTGGCATAACTAATTTTTTTTCTTTAAAAACATCTGGGAGAACCAAGGGGACAGATATTTTTTCACACCTGGCTTGTAAGATCTGAGAGACTCATAATACGTCTGAGATCATGAGTGAAGACTCAGACAGCCCTTTTATGATGGGTATTGGCTCCAGAGTTTGGATTTAATGGTGAGGTGAGACGGCACTATGTACTCAGTAGGAACTGCACGTGAAATGTTCAATCTGAATCTTTCCCTGGGCTTGTGACTTGTCCTCTGGAGATGCTGGGTATCAGCAGCGACGTTATCACAAGGGGACACAGCCGAGAATCTTCAGTCGGTAGTGTTCATAGACTTAATATGTTAACAATCTACACTGCTTCCAACTTAAGATGAATTTATCTGGATGTAATCCCAGAGGAAGCAAAAGAGCATTTGGTATTCATGTTCCTCTGATCTGAAGAGAGAATGCATAGCCAAAAAAAACCCCAACTATGTCTGGGCGGAGCTTAGCAGGACTCAGCTGGCTGTCAGGCTGAGAGATCTATCCATGATCTATTCATCTAATCCTGTTCCACAAAGAGAGCTCTGCTGAGTGGCCTTTGCAAGCATCCCTGGGGAACAACTGGTCACCCAGGCCAGCTGCCAGTGACTTTTCTGGCCCTGAGTGCATGCAGCTGCTTTGCCTAGTCTGGGCTGACAGTGGGGGTGGGGTGGGGTAGGGGGAGATGACAGCAAAAGGGATGGTCACTCACTCCTACAGATGATCACTCAAAGAAATGGCTCAGAATAGTAAGGAAGGTTTCAGAGTCACAGATTCAGGGGAATAAAAAAATCAGAAAAACCTTCCTGAAAGGTCACCACAGGCTTACACTTAAAATTCCCCAAATGAGCCGGGTGGTGGTGGCGCACGCCTTTAATCCCAGCACTTGGGAGGCAGAGGCAGGCAGGTTTCTGAGTTCGAGGCCAGCCTGGTCTACAGAGTGAGTTCCAGGACAGCCAGAGCTATACAGAGAAACCCTGTCTTGAACAACCCCCCCAAACCCCCAAATGAAAAGGCCAGTACATACCTTGATGCTATGTTTATCAGGGATACTTTGAAAAGTAGACTAATAGGCCCAAACTTGGCAAATTTGGATCTCCAAGCATCCATCTACAAGCTGGGCAGGTGTGATGGTTTACCTGTAGTCTCAGCACATGGGAGACAGAGCTGGTATCCTCTAGCAAGCTAACTGGATTAGCCAAAAGCATCCTCTAGGTTTAGTGAGACACTCCTTTTCAATAAATAAAGTAAGATAAAGAGCCAAGGAAGCTACCTGACGTCAGCCTTGACCCCCAACACACCACAGAGACAAACCAAACGAAGCCCCTCCAAATTAAAAGCAAAGTCTTTAGGTCACAAAAGCTTAGCACAGCTTGGCACAGTTGGGTATCCACAGGCAATTACAGAATGAATAACTAAATGGAACCCGCCCCCCATCACTGATTTAATTGATGTTGACAAACCAGATCTCATTTTTCACAAAGTTTTAAGATCTCCTGTCTCGAGGTAACACAAATGTGAGAGGACTTTAGTACCTCTTGTTGTTTTCCAATTTTCAACATTTCTTTCTTTCAGAAATATGTTTTAAAATGTATTATAAATTCCATTTACTATAACTCAAGCAAGCTTCCCAGTAGAGTTTGTTTCTGTCTTCTATTGATTTCATAAACTGGTCTGCTGGTGTTCTGAGTGTCTGCACTCAAATATTTCAAATGCACCTTTGAGAGATGCCCAGCTTTATTCTGGGGGATGTATTTGCCAAATCCCTGCCTTAGTCGACACTGACACATCCCTTCTAGAATCTGGCCCAGGCTGAGTCTAAATACAGGCCATAAAAGAAAAGATGCTGAATGGAAAGAACACATCCTGGCTCTCACAGTTAAGACTCAAGGTCTCTCATGCCTGCCTGAATAAATGCCCCCAAGCTGTCACAGCTTCGCAGGGACAAATGACAAGGCAGGGATTTCTGATGTCTCCTGGGATGGTGACACACGTGCTGTAAACACTTAGTACCTTAGTTTTCTCAAGGATTCCATAACAACTCAACAAACATGCCATTTCCCAGCCACCACCAGGGCCTGGGTGATGGCAGTCCTTCAGTGGTAGCATCTCCACGGAGAGCAGCTGATCTAGAGCTTCCTCATATCAGAAGTGAGAGGTGCAAGCAGGCCAAGGCACTTCACTGGAGAAAGAATTCCCTTCCCAGATCCAAACTGATGGCACTGTAGTTTTATCCCAAATCTTGTTTGTTTTCCTTCCCCGAGAAGCTACTTCTGTATTTTACATGGCTTGTGATGCTCCTCACGCTTGGCTCATTATCACGTCTCCAGTTCCATTTCAATGTGGCTGTCCCTGTACCATGACCACTGTCCATTTTTTCACCATCTAAGGTGTGAGCTATGCACATGCTACACGCTGTGTCAGAAGTCCTTGTTCCCTCTCTTCTGGTTATTCCTTTTACTATTCTCTGAGGAACAAGACACAATGATACCTCTCCCGTTGAGCTTCCCCTAATGCCCCGGATGTAACCAACGCTTTCTTCTCTGGTTTTCTCTGGCACATTGTTCACTGAACTCCTGACCACTCTGATGATTGGAATCATTAGATCACCTGGGCCATATAAGAAGATCTACCATAAACAAATCTCAAATAAACGTAGCTATGAAGTAGCTCAAGAGATGTATACCCCAACCCCCATAGTTTGTTTGTTTCTGATACTTTGAGGATGCCTAGGTTTCCATTTGTACACAGGCTGAAAATTGAAAAGCTAACATAGCAAGCAAGCAGCACAGAACGAGTGACATACGCAGGCAGGTTGCCTATTGTCCAGTGGTATAATCCTGGACCTTGGGCTCTCCAGTGGGGAAGTTGTGAGGCTGGAGAGTCTTGCATAGCTTAATGTGTCCCCATCCCCACAATATCTCTGATATATAGATGTGAGAGTCCAGTAGATATAAGGTGTTTAGACTTTCTGGAGGATGTCCCCAGTCCCAATGGTTATATCAGTTCTCCTGGTTTGAAAATACTGGTACTAATCTGAAGTTTTAACAACAGGTTTCACTGCATCGTAGGCCACCTATAGGCCAGGGCACAGGACTGAGAATCACAGCTGATATCTGGTCAGTACTCTGAAAGTGTGAGTGGCTCTAGTTAGAGAGGACAGACTGATAGACACTCAGCTATGATTTCACCAGGGATTCGGACAAGCAGGCAATCACAACGAACTAATGCTCATGGCCTGCCTTTTAAAAAAAGATTTATTCTTATTTATTTATTCATTGTATGTATGTATGTATGATTTGTGTGTGTTCTGTCTGATGTGGGTGCTGAGAACCAAGCTCTTAGCTCTTCCGTTTAACTACTGGGACATCTATCTCTCCAGCCTCTGACTTCCAAAAAAACAAAAAAAAATTGCATTTTGAGCTGATTAGTGAGTCACTGGAAACTGTAAAAATAGCAGTGATCTTCCATGTGTCCTTTGCCCAGTTTTCCCCAGTGGTTATACTTTAGGTAATAAGATGGATCAAAATATCAAACCAGAAAATGGCAATGGCACAGCGTGGGTGCAGCTCTGGGTTGTATAAAACTAGAAAATGGCAATGGCACAATGCACATACAGCTCTGGGTTGTATCACATGCTTGGATTCCTGCCAACACATGGAGGCGCCATCGCTAAACTCTATTTCAGAACCATAGCTTCTTCTCTGCCTTTGCCAGAGCTGAGCTGATTCCTGACAAACATTGATCTGTTCTCACCTCTAAAACTCTGTTGTTTTGTAAATTATACACTTCATGTAGTCTAATTCCCTTTAAAAATAAGATTTCTTCCAATAAGCTTACCTATGTGTATATTACTTTAAAAATACAATCGCCACATATTCTGAGACCCATCCAAGTTACTGAGTAGATATACTGAGTAGTATTCTCTTACACGCGTTCGCGACTGGCCAGGAAAGACGCAACAAACCGGAATCTTCTGCGGCAAAGCTTTATTGCTTACATCTTCAGGAGCCAGAGAGCAAGAGAGCAAGAGAGAGAATGGCGAAACCCCGTCCCTTTTTAAGGAGAATTATCCTCCGCCTAGGACGTGTCACTCCCTGATTGGCTGCAGCCCATCGGCCGAGTTGTCGTCACGGGGAAGGCAGAGCACATGGAGTGGAGAACTACCTTTGGCACATGCGCAGATTATTTGTTTACCACTTAGAACACAGGATGTCAGCGCCATCTTGCAACGGCGAATGTGAGGGCGGCTTCCCACAGTATTCCATGGTCATTTAACCATTCACCCATGGAGGGACATTTTGGTTGTTTCTAGTATCATGCCATTAAAAATAAACTTGCTATCAATGTTTTTGTATAGGGTCCTGTGCAGATGTAAATATCCATTTCTCTGTGACTTATGTCAAGGAATGTGATGACTAAGTTGTATGACAATTGTCATTCTTTCAACTACTTGAACACTTAAAAAATTCTTTTTATTTTGTTTTTTTGCCTGCAGATATGTATGTATGTGCCCCATGCACATGTTTGGTGGCCTTAGAGGCCAGAAGAAGGCATGGGATTCCCTGGAACTGGAATTACAGATGCTTGTTAGCTGCCATGTGGGTGCTGGGAATCAAACCTGGATCCTCTGAAAGAACAGTCAGTGCTCCTAACCACTGAATCATGTCTCAAGATCTTGAATACTTTTATATTTATTTTCTATTTATGCTGTTATTTGGTGCTAACCTTTCATGAGAATTGAGTTGTTCATCACTACATCATGTTGTGCTCAGCCTGTGGGAATTCATTTTGCTTTTAAGTTGACATTACTTGGCACTAATATGGCTATCTCTTTCTCTCTTTTTTGGTTAATTTTTATCTCTTTTAAATTAAATAACCTAATAGCTGTATATCCTTATGGATTGCATGATGACGTTTCAATACATGCATCCACTATGTAATATTCAAATCAGGTAATGGTATTTCTAATGTTGCTTCAATAATCAGATGCAACTTTCAAAGTTTACAAGATGAAACGTGGGATTAAAAGGACTAAAATTCATTATATAGATGCCTGAAATGTATGTGAACAACATTTTAAAGAAAAATAATAAATATATAAGAATACCAAGGGGAAGGAACATTTCTTGTAATTATGCTTCTATATAAATATGTTCTGTTTTCTGGATATGTCAAGGTCCCTTCCTCACTGAAGGCCCTCTTTCAGCAGTCTTTAGCCTTTAGGGTAGTTGTGGTGGTTTTCCTTAAGAAGTGTGTCTGCTATTCCTGAAGGATTTCTCTGTTTGCAGAATGACAGATGGATGGTTTTCTTGGTTTAGCACTTAAATGATGTGTAACTTTCTTGATATCTCCAGGTTTCAGAGTCCAGTGTCACCGAAATGGCTTGAACTGTGGCCCTGACATGCCTAGTATTTGCCTCTCACTGCTTAAAAAAGAATCTATGTATCCATCCATCCATCCATCTATCCATTCATCCATCCATCTTTGAAGACAGGGTCTCATGTAGCCCAGGCAGACCTCAGGCTTATTTTATAGCTATGGAGGATGACTTTGATCTTCGGTCCTTCTGCCTCTGACTCCTGAGTGCTGGGATTACAGGCATGTGCCACCTCTGCAGGTTTATATGGTGCTGGGGTGTGAACCCAGGCTTCGCACATGCTAGGCAAACTTTGGACATACTGTGGCCAGCTGCCTCATCTTCCTGCTTCCATAGCTACAGCTAATCATCTCTCTACTGTACCTCCCCTGCTACCAATGGACGACTGTTCCCTCAAATTATGAGCTAAGATGAACCTTCCTTTCTTAAGGTCATTTTGTCACATGCTTTGTCCAGCAGTGAGAACAGTAACTCATGTGCCTCCACCTGGATTTCTTTGGCTTCATCCTACATGGGGTTTGTTTAGCTATTGGAACTTATAGGTTTATATTTGTTTTGTAAAAATTGAAAAATTTTAAATATTTATTTTATTTTGAGCACTTTCTGAAAGTTTTTTTTCAGCCCCACACCCTTTCTCCACTCTTTTTGGAACCCTCATGACACATATGTATATGTACACATATGTCCAGGTTTTATGATCCTATTACAAACTTCCTGAGTTGAAAGCTAACACCTGGGATGGTCATGTCACCCCTCAGCATATCACACGATCAGCACCGTCTTCATTGTTAACTTTCTAAATGTATGCTCATGAACAGCTTTTAGGTCTAATCTTAGATCAAGTATTTACTCAGAGATTGCTTTTTCACTATGGGATGTTGTTATATCGAGGTTTAAAAAAAGGATAGGATGGGGATGTGGGTCAGCATGAGAGAATGCGGAGCCTGGAGGATACCCTGGGAGCTCTTGTGGAAGAACATAAAAGAGGTGACATGCAGCGGCAGGTAGAATGGCTCCTGTACAATGGGTGGAAACTGGGTATGGCTTGGGTGGAGGTGAAAGCCATAAAGTAGACTTATATAGCACTGCCCAGGTCCCAAAGGGGTCCACAACCTTCTGCTGCCCTTAGGGAGGGTTAAAAATTGACGGCAAAGAAATTCAGCAATACAGACAGCCATAAACTTGGACATTAATCGTGCTATTGGAGCAGCTGGGATGATGATGATGATGATGATGATTATTATTATTATTATTATACACAAGCCACCAAGTCCAGAGATGTGGCTCAGGCCATGGAGCCACATGCATAGTCCTGCTGAGAATTTGAGGCTGTGTCCATATGCCAGCGGGGGAAGATCTTGGGGGCTAAGGCTTGACCAGTAGTTTCAGATACCAGAGAACAGAGATGTCACCTCTGGGTCCCTGGTCATGCCTGGGTTTGTTTTCTTCATAACGCTCTGCTCTTGCAGGTGAGTCGGGCACCAGGGCTTAGGAATCTGCCTCAGCAGTGCCTCTAAAGCATTCTTGAGTTTAAGAGCCTCAGGTTCATGGCACCTCTATCTGACTACTGATATGTGTTAAGAAACACATGTTCTTGTGTTCTGGGGTAGCCCCATGTTGTTACTGTGTCTGGAATGGTCCTGCGTTTTCGCAGGCTTTTCTTTTTAGAACGTGGTGAGGGATATTGTCGTCATCCTGATGAACCCAGACACAAAAGCTATGGCTTGGTGCTCTGCATTACATTATATACTTTTTACTTTCATCTGGGTAAATGACCATATGTAGCCTAGCCAAGAAGAAAGGCATGCTACAAAGAAAGGGGAAAATACAATAATGTGCAAACATTCCTTGGCTCTCTCCCCAAACATTCCTGGGCTTGTTGATGGTTTTTATGGATAATGTACTATATTAAATATACTATTCCTCTTAAAGTTCTAAATGCCTTTTGTGTTTGAATATCCATTTCTTTTTATAGATGTGGGAGAATTTCAATGATAATTTCACTGTCTAACTTCTGAGTGCCTCAATACTTATTTCAGTAATTTCTGCTTCTTGTCACTCATCCAGGGAGTAACATGACTAGTAGCTTACCCCAACCCCCCTTCCCTTCAATCTTTACAAATATTCCACGACTGCATTTGCGAATTCAGAGACCTTTACCTCTCACTTTGGGAGGGAGTATTTTATTTTATTTTATTTTATTTTAACTATTATCCTTGCTTGTGTCACAGAGGTAACATTGAGTTCAGCATCTTGAACTGAAGTCTCCCATTATCCTCCATAAGGCAAACTGATTATGATACACTGATAAGGTTTCTAATGTTTTAAACATTAAAAGAAATTCATGTGAAAGATAGCTATGCTTCTTTTGGAACCTATAAACATGTTTGGAACACATAAACATTCTAAAACATGTTTTGGAATGTATAAAATAATATTTACACAGTAAGGTCTGTCTCAGAAGTCTCCATGTAACTGTTTCTGTGACTATGTTGAGTCTGCTGGCCCTGCTTTCAGGAGGGTGTGCCCTCAAGAGGGGGTCCCTGGACTTACTACTTGGAAGAAGGCATGACAGACATACTTTGAACTGTGATTCAAGATGGGGGAAGGGCCTTGGAGGAAGTTGGGCTAGCCCCTGCATACCTCATCTCTGAGTGCCCTGGGCTGGCTAAGGCCAGGACACCTTCTCATGACTTACTTGACAAGGTGAGTGCTGCATTCTCTTTCTGTCTTAGGAACTATTTGAGAGACAGGGCCAAGAAGCAGCAGCTGTCTGTAGTGACACACCTTTGCACCCTTTGGATTTGGTGATGTGTTAAAAAAGTGTCTTTGTCTACAGTGACAATTCATGGGAGAACTCAGTATTCTGACTGGTGACAAGAACTGTGATGTAGCCTGGGACCTGCGTGGTGTCAAGAGAGCGGGGACCTGCTAGTACAACTTGTCCCCTGGCAGGGAAGGCTGAGGATGTGTGTGATCCCAGGTGTGCGGGTGAGAGGCCACGCTAGTAGGGGTGAGAGAGGAGGCCATGCTAAAGGCCTGGGCTGGGTCACACTCCAGCTGTCCAGAGCCAGTGGTGTTCCGCATGAACAGACAAGCTTAGCACGTTTCATTTGACCTACTCTTAAGAACAGCATGGCTGTCTGCCTTTATCCACCCATTTGTCCCCAATTTCGTTACTGTTAAAAGAGCAGCCACGGAATGTCTCCAAGTCCACTGCTCACTCCTCAGCCACCTGCAGACAATGAGGTGCTGAGAGAGAGTCTGGGCTGTGGTAATTTACTGCTCTCCCCTTCTCTCCAACTGTTCTCTGGGATGTACCCTGGATCTGTTTGTAGAAGAAAACTCATGCTGAAGGACATATTCAAGAGCCACGAGTCCTGTCAGCCCCATGCCCAGTCAAATAGTTCATGAAGACAAGGGCTGTCCCTTGAGATGCAGCTCTGGTGCCCTTCAGCAACCGCAACATTTACAGCCATGTCCCATTAGATACTCTGCCACTCCTGACTTATTTATAGGGTTCTGAAATTCATTTCTGTATGTTTTAAGCTCCTGAAGTAGTGCAGCCCCAGACTGCTGCCCCATGGGAACACTAGAATCCAGGTGGTGGTAAAAACTTACCCAAGCTTGTTGACTCCATTTTAAAAAGCAGCTTCACTCAGACACGGTTACTCCTACCACCTGCTTGTTATTTTTCTCTTCTAACTTATTTTCTACTCCTTCGAATAGCGAGCATGCTTACATTCATAAGGTTATTTAAAAGCATTTTCAAGCCCTTCTCTTGACTCTTTCAATAAACCTATGACTTAGGTAGGAAAGCCAGCTCTAGGGCAGGGTGGAGGATCAAGGGTCTGTTCCAGGTCATTGTTAGTAGTAGACAGAGGCTAGAACCTGGCCTTGGCTTCTAGCACCATGTGCTGTCTGAGGAGTGGATTAGTCCCTGAAAATGGGAACTAATCAGTGGCTTTTCTGGCCCCATTTGGGGATATTTAAATAATTTTGCCATGTAGGAAGGACTGGCACACAGGCTTTAGAATCAGACCTGAATGGACTTTTGCCTACTTTGCTTAATGGCTGGGTGACTTTGGGGAAATTGATAGTTATCTCTGAGCCAGATATTTCATGAGAATGAAAGGGGTAATAATTGAACAATCTTTATAGGGTTGCTAGGTAGCCCAAATGAGAAAACACTGAGTGTTCTTAGCACGGAACCTAGCATATAATTAATGTTATCCTTTATTTTTAAACATAGCTAATATTATCACGGTAGCCTAAGAAAGACCAAGCAGCCCTTTCTATAGTTTACCTGGATTCTTTATTAAAATTATTTTCATTTTGATTGTTTTGGTGTTAGGGATTGGATCTGGGGCCTCCAGAGCTAATGAAAATGCCGTCTATCAATGAACTACATCCCTGGCCTGAGTTGAGCCAGTACTTACTTACCCACACTGTCCATCTGGTATTTCCGTGGAATTCCACCATGCCTGATCAGGAAGGGGCCGACATGAATAACTAGCATGGCGTGAATGTCAGCAACACCTGCCCAATGAGCCTGTGACGGGGCCTCTCAGGGTCTCCTCTAGGACATTCCAGGATGTCCTAGTGCAAAGCCTGGCAGCTTCAATCAAGGGCAAAGGGGGCCACGAGAGTCCTGGGAAATGGCAGTGCCTGGTTCTTTCTCTGAAATGAAGGTTGGCAGCTGAAAACCCTCCTCCTCACTTAAGCTCTGAAAATAAACCAATTCCACATCTCTGCTGTGTTTTAAAGCAAAGCCAGCACCTGAGTGCCACCAGCCTGTGACGTTTAATTTATATCTCACTCAGGGGCACAGGATTTAAGGACGGGGAGCTTTGGGGGAATGTCAGGGGAATCCACGCACAGAATCTGAGATCCAGACTTGTAGCTGAATCCGCTCAAGCTGTGCTCTTGGTAGTTGTCGCAAACGGAGCTGGGTTTGTTCCCTGGGTGAGGATATTCCTGCTACTCAGGTAGGTCTGTGGGAAGTGCCATCTAGGGCCTAGTCAAAGATGAGGTCACTCAGATGACAGACTGTATCTGGAAATAGGGATCAGGGACCACAACCAAATAAGAAAAGCACAGTGGAGACAGACATGTTTCAAAACCAGAGGCCCCAAGGGGAGTGTTTGCAGGACTCATCAGTTCTGAGACCCAGTGGCTCAGCCCTGGAAACAGAGGCTTCTCTGTGTTTCTCAAGGCTGCCCCAGGCTTGTGTGTAGGCTGGAACCACCACACATAGTAGGCAGTGCACAGGAAGGAAGCTCTGGCCTGGCTTCTCATTAAGCCTACCACCTCTTCTGTATCACTTGCTTGAATTCTTGTAGGACCATGAAAGTCAGCCTGGTTCCTGGTTGAGCTAAGGTTGGAAACCCCAGCGACCCTGAGGAACGGCAGGTGTTTTGCCTGGTTCCCAGATACTAGGCTCCTGGCACGAGGCTGCAGCACTCCATAGATTTGTGGCCATCAGTCACATAAGGGAAACGCCCCAAGTCCCTTCACAGGTAGAGGATGTGTGACCTGTGGACACGTAGCCTTAAGACAGATCTCCATTTTAATGAGGTACCTAAAGGTCTGGAGACTTAGCCAATTAGGCTTTCCTTTCCAGACACTCCTCTCTGCAAAAGGTATTTAACCTCAGACCCACCCTGAGAACTGGGGTACGGTTTTACCTATCCATTTTCTGCCACGACAATAAATGCCTTAAAACCATGGACTGCCTCTTTTCATTGGGATCTTCCATGGGTTGCCATAGAGTCCTGTCTAATCTCCTGTGCAAGGCCTCTCTGTGCTCCCAGCCACAACCACCATGCCAAGCCAGGCACCCACCAACAAGCCAAGGACAATTCCCACAGAACCCAGCCGGAGCTCTCCCCTTTTCCTCAATATAAGTCATCACCCATCTGCTCAGAACAGCCCCGGTTCCTGTGGTCCCACAGCATGGGTTCCAAGGCCAGGAGCTTGGTTCCCAGTGAGCCAATGTTCTGAAGTGTAGCGTGGTGGTGATTTGGTCACGGGGCTGCTGCACTCTGAAGTGATTAAGCCATGCTTGAAGGGCTGGGTTAGGTCTTTCAAGAGAGTATTGTTATAAAAGAACACATTTGGCCTCTCTGGTCTCTTGGTTCCTCATTACCACACAGGCCCTTCCTGCTCCTTCATCTACTATGTTGTAACAGAGTTGGAGGATATCTGCTAGATGCCAGCACCATGCTGTTTGGAATTTCCAGTGACCAGAACCATGAGACGAATAAAGTATAAAGCCCAGAAATTCTGTTATAGCAACAGCAAACAGATCAAGACAAGAGCCGACAGGGTAAGCTTGATGGGCCATCTTGGTTAAGATCCCAGCAGAGCCATTTGGTCAAGAGTCTACATGGCTGGGTCATAGGGCCAGCTGTTCTAATAATACTTCACTGTGAGTTTCAACTTCCTTATCTTTTAAAAGAAGGGCTTGAAGTATGTGATCTTTTCTTCTAGTAGACTTGGAGCAATGCATAGTTACATAGTTAATTATTCCTATACATAGTTACTTATTCCTAAAGCTGACAGATCCTAGAATTTCTATCTACCAGTTAAGATTAAGTTCATTTTAAACTCCTTTCCTATTGCCCAGGTAGGCTGATGAGTAGCTGGGTGTGGGTGTGGGGGGGAGGGGAGGGAGAATGGTCAGAGACCACTGCAGTGGGGGTTGCAGCCACTCACTACAGTTAATAGAAGAAGACTATACAATGCTTCCTTGTAACTCTTCCTATATTTGCCTATAGGAGTATCATGCAACATTTTGGCCTATGCCATTAAGTTGCTGGCTTCACTGCCTCTAGTAGCCTAGATAAAAACTGACATTCCCACTACTAATAAGTACAGTTGGCCCTATGTACATGGGCATTCCACATCCAGAGATCCAATCAATCATAGGACACTTCACATCCATAGATCCAATCACAGGACACCCCACATCCAGAGATCCAACCAATCACAGGGCACTTCACATCCACAGATCCATCCAATCACAGGGTACTCCACATCCATAGATCCAGCCAATCACAGGAAAGTTCTATCACATACTCTGTTGTGACCTGAGGGATCTGAGAATTAGCAGGTGTAGGTTTCTGCAAAGGCATCCTGAAGTCAGTCCCTATGGGGGCTGACGGATGGCAGTGCTCTGCCTCCCAGATGTAGGCAACGTGTCTTTAGGATCTGAGGCTGGGCTTTTGGACACTCAGCTTCACCATCACAGAGAATGCAAGCAACATGGTTTTCAGAAATGACACTGCTCCATGCGAATCAAAATTCCATAAAGCTCTCACCCCAGCCCCACCTTCTCTGATGAAGCCCTTCTAGCAGGGCTGAGCCTGCTTTCCAGTGAACTGTGCTCAGAGGCAGGAAACACAGTGCCAGCCCTCGGTTGAGCAGGTGACTCCGAAGCATGGAGACAGTCCTCGTGTACGGGAAACTCCATGGGAAACTTAGCTTTGATATTCTCATCAGAATTTCTCTCTTTAAAGGGGTGTTCCCTCCTCAATGAAAGAGAGGTAAGCTGGAGCCTCCCAGGAGTTAGGTCATTAATTAGACACTAGCACACAGAACACTGTGTACCTGGGTTGGCATCTGGGAGCAAAATGTATTTGAGATCTTGGAATGACAAAGAGATAAAAATTTTAAAGAAATACTTCATTAAGATTTTAAAACACTAAAAGGCAGGCTGTTCCTAATGACAGGCCAATCAATACACCCACCATCGTCCTCATCCCTGTAGTGAGAATGGCTACCACTACTCAGAACAAAATGTAAATTTGAGCCCCTTATCCAAATGGCAGGAGGAAGGCTCACATTACACCCACGAGGACATAAGTCTGCCTCTTGCATTGTCTCTCAGTTGGCATAACATTTTTATTTGTTACTTCATGTTGTGCTCTATGGCTGCCATAAAGGCACTGTGACCTTCACATGGGGATGCACCAGGCTCCTAGGTTAGGCTGGGGAGAAGCTCAATCCCACCCAGTCACCCACTGGACAAGCCATCATGCAGACAGCTTGTAGCAGGACATTGCTGCCATGCCTGGGCACAGGTGTGTGGGTGCCCTGCCATCCCGTCACACCTTTATGAGAGTGATGACAGGAGGGACGGGGAAGGCTGGGTGGGGTCAGGAGCCTGGGCAGGGGAGCTGCTGGCTGAGAGGGACGTCATGTGACAAGAGGTGACTTGCCTTGAAATATGCTCCACCACTGCACTGGATCTGACAAATCAAAGACAGAGCTACTAAGAACTTCAACATGTCAACCACGGAGCACTAGTAAGGTCTGTCTCTGTGTGTGTGTGTATGTGTGGGTAGTTGGATAGATAGATGTCTGATGAAGAGTCCTGTAAGAATGCACAGGTATCTAGCTGTTCTTGGTGAAGCCAGAGGTTTCTTCTGTGTTTGTCTTTCTTTAAAAGCCATGCCCCTGAGATCCCAACCTTCCAAACAGCCCAGGTCCCATCTAACACCTTCCAGCTACCCATCTGCCCGAACGCCTCTGGCTGCTCACTAAGGCAGAGAGGGAGAGACTCTCCCTACTTGGAAACAGTTTCAGAAGCTCAAAAGAAGCTCTGTGGAGACAGGGCTTGAAATAAGCTGGCTCCCATGTAATTAAAATAATTATGAATGAAAATTACTACTTTAGTAATTGCTTTATATTATATTTACTACAGTTTCCATTGTGTGACTTATCTCATTAATTACTGCTGGAAAAAGTTAGCCAATGAATAATTAATACTATGTGATATCCAAGGGAGTAATCGTGTTTAAGAAACAGAGTTTGAGAGTGAGCATCATCCACAGCCCTACTAATGAGGACCCCTCAGAGTCAAACCACGACTTGTGAGTAAGAGCCTCTGCTTATAACCTGCCGTGACTAGAGGTCAACAGAAACTCTCTTTATCCTGAACACAACTGGAAACAGGTCTGAAATTCTCAGGGGCGTCTGCTTTATCAGAAGCAGCCCTCTGCATGGCTAACTTGGGAAACATACAAATCAGAGTAGCTCTCAAAATGAACATGGATCAGCAGTAGCCTACGTTCCAAACAAATCGAGAGTCTAGTGTTTCCTATCAGAGCAGGTGTTGGCGGAGGAGAGAGGCCAGGAGGCCAGGAGCCTCAACCTGCAGCCTCCAGCAGGTTCCATATGTACTTCATACATATATATGCACCACACACACACACACACACACACACACACACACACACACACACACACAGAGAGAGAGAGAGAGAGAGAGAGAGAGAGAGAGAGAGAGAGAGAGAATCAATAGGATAAGCCAGAACTACAATGTTTATTCTATTAGTTCTTCAGTTGTGGTTTTGACTGGGGCTGGCAATGGATCCCAGAGCCTCAGACTCACCAAATGTATGCTCTCATGTGGAGCCACCCCTCCCCCTTTTCTTCAAAGAGGGGAATCAGCTATAAAAGAAATAATGGAAGAACGGGCCATTCTCATCGCTTCAAGATCCCAAACTTTTTTCTTTCTTTCTTTCTTTTTTTTTTAAGCCAAGCATTTACTATTTCACTTTATGTTTAGAAATTGTGTGTATGCGTGTGGGTGTGCACGTATTAGTGCCCACAGAGGCTATTGGATCCATTGAGGCTGAGTCATAGGTACTTGTGAGCACCTAGTATAGGTGCTGGGAGCTGAGCTCAGTCCTCTGGATGGGCTGTATGCACTCTCACCTGCAGAGCCATCTCCCCAGCCCCTTGATTTTTCCTATGTGATTTGATGGCATTGGAATTCAAACTTGGGTTGCGTGGGATTGCCAGATGAAATGCAGGACACCTACTGAGACTTACTAGGTACAGTCTGCATAGTAGGCAACTTTAAAGAAGCCATTTATACCATGAGATTATCCATTGTTCATGGATACTCTGTCTACTTTAGGTCTATGGCATTTCTTGCCCATCCCAGGTCAAAGCATATGTGCACACTCATCAAACAGAGAGCAGGGGATGGAGATGACTGAGAGAGGAAGATGAATCACACCCAGAAACTGCATCATTACTAACTGCCACCGTCTGTGGGTCGTATGGCAGGGTTTGAGGTGGGATGACAGGCCAGAGGATTAATTACAGTTAATCACAGACAGGGAAAGTCCAGGGACCTGGGAGACTCGTCCTTCAAGTTGCTGGAGCTGTATTTTAAAAGCAATTTAACACCATCCTTTGTGGGGGATGGAAGAATAGTCAGAAGATGGAAGCATCACAGTGGTAAAATATTGTGAGTCCACTCCGAAGCCATAAGATTCGGGGTTAATGGGCTTCTCTCAGAACTTCCGCATTTGCAGGGAGCCTTACGTGACCATTTTCCTACTGACATAAAAGCTGTTTGTGGCTTGATGACTGAAATACCCTCTGGCTATTTCTGACTTCTGAAGGGGTCACAGGAAGAGGCCAGAGTGTCTATAAAGAAGAGTCCAGACAGCTGTGGCTCTGCCCAGGTGTGCAGAATGCTGTTACTTAGGGGTTCTGCAGGCATGATGGCTGGCACAGCCCCACCTACCTTAAGCTACAATCTGCAGTGCTTGTACAGTAAGACAAGGGGAGTTGCAATCTTATTGGCAATGATGCTGGAATTTAATAAGATCTCACTGTAATCTTTTACTGAAAAGAAAGCTAGTTCTGCAAACCCAGGCTCCATTTCGCAGGCTCGCGCTTCTTGTGGGATTTTATTCGTATACTACAAAAAGGTAATAATTCCTTTGGAAAGCAAGCCACCCCCTTTACAGCATATGTATTTATTTGTGTGCTGAGGATTGAACCCAGGTCTTGCACCTGCTACGCATTAGCACTTTATCTCTGAGCTATACCACAGGCCACGCTCTACTATTGCAACAGATGCAGCTTGCCTTTAAAAATGTGGTGTGCAGGCATGCCGTTAGTTTGTCTGTTCACTGAGAATTGAAACAGTGTATAGGGTGGTGTCTTGCTCTGTTCTGAATGCTGTAAGAAATATCACCGTCTGAGTGGCTTAAATAAGATACTCCGTTCTTGCAGTTATGAAGGCTGTGAAGTCCAAGGCCAAGGTGCCGACACACTCATTTGTTGGTGAGAACTCTTTCTGGCATGCCCACAGCCTCCTCAGCGTGCCTACACAACTTCTTCCCTGTGTATGCTTTTTAATATCATGGGAGCTTGTGCCCTTACTTGAATCTAATTACCTTCCAAAGCTCTCACCCCTAATACTATGAGACTGTGCGTTAGGACTTTAATGGAAGACTCTGCAGGGTTGTGGGGGCACATGAGACCTCACCACAGATTCAGGGACTTGTAAGGCCATCAAACCAGGTTTCACTGCTGACCCTTTTGGAGGCTACTTCATGGCTGGGCACCCCAGAGAGACCCCCAGTAGAGGACCTTCTGGGCATACTCATCACCAGGTGAAGGGAAGAGCCTGCTGACACGTGATAGGAATCACCGAGAAGCTCACAAAGGCAACCTTGGCACAGGAGAGCTGATAACCAAGTAAACCCTACTGTGGTGTCAGAAAACAGAAGGCCATCTATAGAAGCCACTAAGGACCTGTCACAGCCATGCAGAGTTAAGGACATGATCTTCACTGTTCCCTTGAGAAGTGAACCACAGTACTAGAGGACAGTTTTTTTTTTTTTTTTTTTTTTTTTTTTTTTGTTGTTTGTTTTTAAACTTGAGAAGTCATCATACTTCAGCAGTCGTACCACTGGGAATGTCACAGTCAAGGCACGAGGGCTCCGATTTCTCTACAGCCTTGCCAACAGTTGGTGCACGTTTTGAAAAACCAAGCACTCCTCATGCTGTGTCATCTCACACTGGTTTACCCAGCAGAGGAGATGCCGTCTTAAACTTACACGAGAGCAGAGGCATGAGTCTGGGTGCACGGAGTTACATGTGGCTACTACATCTTTCAGAACCACAGAAGCCAAGGGTGCTGAGCTTCATGAGACACACACACCACAGTCTCCGGAGGGATCCAGGTCCAGTTCTTGTCTATCATTTGCCAGCTCCTGATCTCCTTGACTGCTGCTACCTTTAAGTAAGGAAAACATGCTGGACAGTCTCCAGGTAACCAATATGGCTTCAGTTGGAAGATTAAAGTCTCCCTGGAGGTGGGGCTTAAATGAGCTGGAGCTTCATGTAATTAAGAGAATTCTGGATGGAAATAGCCAGTTTAGTGACTTCTTTTCCACGACGCTATTTACTATGACTGCTACTTTGAACCTTCTCTAATTACTTATAGTTAGGTTGCTCCTAGCTTGGAGGTAAAGAATTAAGAGCAGAGGAGGAGCAGGTGCTCGACTCTGCCTTTTATCGCCAGTTAAGACTAAGCTGTTTAGGTGGTGCTGCTAGGTAGCGGCCCTGTTACTAGGAAACAAGTTTTGGTCAGCTTTAGCTTTACAAAGCTCACCCCTACGCAGGCACGCACGCAGGCACGCACGCAGGCACGCACGCACGCACGCACAATAATCTCTCCCAATGTCTGCAACACTGTTGCAAGGTGGACAGAGGGAGTTGCTACTCTTCCCTCTGACAAAGCTCTCTTCCCCCTCCAATAATCTCTCGCAATGTCTGACACACTGTTGCAAGGTGGACAGAGGGAGTTGCGACCTTCCCCTCTGCCAGGGCGGGAAAAGCCACCGAGAAATCAAGTCAGTCATCAGTATCCAGGCTACACATCAGGCTGTGCCGGATGTGCCCAGATTTGACGTGTATTTCCTGAAACTTGTCACCTGTGGAAAGCTGCTTGATCTCACAGGGGTGAGTACCACCGAAGGACAAGTGTGGATGGATGGCCAAAAAAGGAGGGCTGACTATGGGAAGGGTATCTAAGCTGAAGCTTGGGAAGGTTTCCAAGTAGGTTGGAGGAAGTGGCAGGATGGAGTCAGGGAAGGGAAAGCATTCCAGGCTGAAGGAATACGGTGTGTGTGTGTGTGTGTGTGTGTGTGTGTGTGTGTGTGTGGCTACGTATGAAAGAATGAATAGTTCTGTGGCTAAATCACAAAATGGGCCTATGACAGAGCCAAGGCTTGAAAGGGACCTAGGAAACAATGTTGGCTGAGCTCTTATTACTGACCTGAGATATCCAAGGAGCTATGGGGTTTCCACCACTCTGAAGCTTCGCCTCATTTTGCTAGGGCAAGAAAGTTGGCATGGCTGGTCTCCAAAGCAATGATACATGGGTGTGTGCACATTTAGAAAACATGATGTATATTTGAATACAATTTCTTTCCTTTCAGAGTACCAGTGAATAGATCCTAGGTCTCCAGCCAGCTGGAAGAAGAAAATTCTCCAAGGAATAGAAATCTTAGGAAACAGTACTGGCTTGCATCTTCTTCCTCCCCTATCTAAATCTGTCTGAGTCCAACCAATTCCCCTTTCAAATGCTTCGTCATCTTCTACTTTAAGCTTAGAGCATGGGAAGATAGCTGACATTCCTGCACCTGCTTGCTTGGATGTAACAAGGCTAGGAGAGGCACGTTGTACCACATAAATCTCCAGCTGACTATATCTTCTGGGGCAGAGAATGGAGCAGCCCTCGTCCCCGTGTGAAGCACCCAGGCATGTGTTGTGTGTGATTCAAGGAGAGCTGAAATATGCATTGTTTTAAGAGATTAAGTAGGGTGGAGAGGAACCCGAACCCCGGGCAACCAGCCTGTGGTGAGGCAGACCTTCCCAGTCCAGGGCCACATATCCCCTGCAAACTGTGGACCCAGTAGGCACCACCCCTTTCTGTGTCCATTAACTTTGGGTGGCAAGTGACTCAACAATTTGAAGCTTCAGTTTCCCATATGCAAGATTTGGACACTAATGCATGCCGCAGAAGGCTGTCTGTTGATGACATGGCATGGTGACAGGAAGGTGCCCACGCATAGGCCCTGAGACATTCAGCCAGTATGGCCCCCCAGGAGGTCAGAGGTAACCTACCATCCAGAGAGGGAGAGTTAACAATGTGCTTTGTGCCCATCTTTTCTTGCACACAGGAACTCGTGTCCTTTCACAATTACATAAAATAGCTAGGACAGTGACTCAAAGAAAACCTGGCGCTCCTTCGTATGCTCTCTCCAGTGACTAACACCTCAATTTGCAGTGCTCATGGAGTGGTGTTATTTGCCTTGGCTCCTCTTAGGTCTAGGATCAGGCAAGCTGAACAGGGGAGACTTGTCTCCATTGAAAGATGAAGAGCTGTGACCTCAAGTGGCTCGCTGACTCCCTGGCTGTGAACAGGGGGAACAAAGCCAAGAAGAGGCAGTGTTGGGGAGCGGCAGGGTCTCCGACTCAGCCCAGGCAGGTCTTCAGAAAGCACTATTTGATTTGCTACACCAGGGCCAGCAAGCAGGCTGACCTGGCCTGTGATATTTAACAGGGGCCATGGCCTTGGTTAAGCAAGCCTGTTTCAACGTTTTAGCTGAACTGACTACAGTGAGCACAGTCACACTGGATTGATTCCCTCTCTCACGATGAGAGGGATAAAGAGCAGAATACTATGCAAAAGAAGACAGAATAATTGTAGTGAGTCCAAGGGGCAAGGCCGAGAAATGTACTTGGAATTTGGTAGATCAGATGGTTGTTCTAAAACATCTGGAATATACTCTGCGTGGTGTATCCTGAAGGGACATATGCTGCCCAGAGACTGTATGTTGCTTGCCAGGGTGAGGACATGATGTGGCTGCCAGACACTGGCCTAAGAACCAGCACAGGGCAGGGAGCTGGGCAAAGTGAGAAAGGTCAGGCTGTCCCAGCCATCGGGAGCACATTAACCTTCCCTGGCAGCAGGGCACTGTAGTGGCTCCAAATCACAGTCATCAAAGGCTAGCTAGCTAGTGCAAACAGCCAGCGCTCGGCCAAGGCTGTCTCAGCAAAGGATGAAAAAGAGCAGGTCCTTGGGAGGGGAGGACTTGGACAGGGGCAGGCCCTGAGTTCAGAGTAGCAGCTGGCTGGACAGTCAGGTCTCATGGCTGTGTGATTTTCAAGTTCAGAGAGACACTTGGCCAAAGGACAGTTCTGGAGAAGGTCCTGTGTGCCAGGCCAGTAAAGCCAGAGAAGAAGACTCTGTGGGCTTGGAGATGTAAAACAAAATCAAGCCAAAGGCACTGGGCCATGATTTAAATAAATAAACTCCCGTTATAAAGAGCTAGGTAGTTTGAGTTTTGAACAAGACACAAATGCAAACCAATGACCTCAGACTATCAAATGGCTAACATACCGTTCCAGATGTTTCTCTAACTGGCTTGCTGTGGCCCCAGCAGGTTCAGAAAACCACCTGTGCACTTAGGATGTAACATTTAAAAAGCTTTTCTTGTTAGATATATAATTGGTGAGTTGGGAAGATAGCTGAGTTGGTCAAGTGCTTGCCAGGTAAGCCTCAAGGTGTGAATTCAAATCCCAGCACCCATGCAAAAAAAGTCAGGAGTAGCTCTTATCTCAGCACCGGGGAGGCAGGGGAATCAACCCAGAGGCTGGGCAGTCAGCCAAGACAAACAGAATCCCAGGCTGGTGAGAGATTCTCATCGCTAAACAAGAGGTAGACAGCTCATGAGGTTGTCCCCTGGCCTCCACACACACGTGAACCCACACCCCCATATAATATGTTACTCTGTGGTCTCTTTTGGTTTTATCTCAATTTCCCAGAGCAAGGTCACTGAGACTGATAGCACAGGCCGAAGTTCAAGGCAGGCAGCAACTGTATGTTGCCATACTCACTAGTGGTCAGTTTAAACATTCTAAAATAACTGGCCCAGTAACTACCAATTAGTAACTCGTTCTCGGCGGGACAGTAAGTCTGTAATCAAAGCAGTTTGTCAACAAGGTACAGGCAAAAGTCTCTTTCAGAAATATATAATTGTAAAAAGTCTCTATTTTTCATTAGATAGCTGTGACACAGAAAACATGCTAATCACACAATAGCTTCCCCCCGCCCCAGCTTTTGCACTGAAGTGCCACATGTACTGTTTTGTGTCAAGTTAAATAAGAAATAAATAGGCTACAAACATTAGACATACAGAACATCCACTAGCCTTGGTTTAGAAGGGACAACCCCAAGGGTGTTAAAAGGCACAGGATATGCTGACCAAGTGACAAAGACTAAGCAAAAAATAATGTATAGGACTGGGATTTAAACTTAGCAAATGTCTGAGGATGTATTTGATAGGAAGAGGACGCAGTGTCGGATGACAATGTGTAGAAATGAGTAGTGTGGTCTAACTGCCCTGGCACTGAGGCGTGAGGACCTGGCTCCCTCTGCTCCCTTTGCACAGTCCTCAGAGCACAGTGATGCACCTGAACAAGGGTGACAATTGGTTGTGTTACTTCACAGTCACAGTGGCTGGGGGAGTAGGAGAGGGGTTGGCTCTGCTCTATCCCCAGTGCAGAAGGCTGGGGTCACTTCTAACTCTATCTGAGAATGAGGTACACAGTGCTTTGGTGGGAACCTTGGAACCTCAAACCCAGGAGAGGACACCGATCGCCTGCCCTATGGAGGAGAAAAGGCCACGTTGGTCAAAACTCTTGGAGCACCAACGCTTTCCCCAAATTCCCAACTCGACAATGCTTTCTGACTCAGTTCCTTTTCAGAGTCTGTGGTGTATATGTGTGTGTGTGTGTGTGTGTGTGTGTGGTGTGTACCCAATACAGTAAAACCAATTGTTTCTCATATACCTTACACACATATTCTGAAGGTAACTTGAGATGATGTTTTAGCCACGCACAGACCAGGTTTCCTAATAAACAATCTTCCACTTGTGGTGTTAAACCGGTGCTCCAGAAGTTCTGGTGTTAAACTGGTGCTCCAGAAGTTCTGGCTCTTGGAGCATTTTGCAACTGAGAATTTTTGGATTAGGGATCTCAGGCTGTATCTACAGAACTGTTCATTTTCTTTGTTAAGCTATAGATTTTTTAAATTACTATTATGTAAGGTCCATAATACCTATTTTAACCATTCTCCACACATCTGCTCAGTGGTATCAAGTGCAGTCATGCTGCCGCATGGACGTCATCACCACATTATTCTCTTTAAAGAAGACAAAGTTACGTCACCCATGAGCTGGGGCTCTCAGCAATTGTGGACATTAACTAAAAGCGTTAAAGCACTTTCACCCAGAGGACCCTCCTTGCTAACCCCTCCCTGGACAGACATCTGGTGGCAAGTCTGTATTAATTCTCAAGCATTCTCAAACCCACTAAACCACCGTAAAGGGCAATTAGTGGCTTTATACAATCCGTTATTTATTTACTCAGAAGACTAACTTCTTCCTTGGCTCTCTTCTGTTGTGTGAATACATGCCTGGGACCTTTTAAACTGTGTATTATTTACCTGATAGGACTCAATGGTTTCTCTGGAGCCATTTCATTTTATTGTGGAAATTAGTACTGGGTTGGGGGGAATGTTAAAGCAGAGTTCTAGACTCTCTAGCCTGTGCACTAGCCTCTTGTTAATGTCGTGTTAATGCAGCTGACTGGGCTAATAGCCACCCGAGGGCCGTGAGGGACAATTATGTGGCTTCCATCTAGAAGGGCGGGTGGAGGGTCTCCCTTTGTGAGTACTGATGGATGGATATCACAGGACCCTGTTATAGACCAGAGAGACTTAGCATTTATGGCTCTGTACATGGCCCCACACAGTGGTTTTCAAATAATGAGGATTACCTTACTCTGGGAAGAGCTTCAGTAAATGACCCAGAGGAGCCTTCCAGATAGCTGAAGTGAGAGGGTGGTAGAGACACAAGCTGAGGCCAGGTCCCCCTCAGAGGTACAAGCAGACCTCATCTAGGATCCTGGCTTTGGTGTTTTAGGAGAGAAAAAGGCTAGATCAGCGTTTAAGATGTAAACAGTAAATAAGTAAATAAATAAAGATTAGTAGAAGAAGACATCTTCCTTTGGGAGACAGAGCAGTTGAAGAAAGTGCTGCTCTGTGTCTCAGACCCCGTGGAGCTGCTTCTAGTCCCTCCCTCCCCACAGGGCAGAGCCACTCTCTGGATACCCTGAAGCCTGACCCTGTTCATACAGATAGTCCTTGTGCTCCACTCCTGGTCACGGGCACTGATGAAGTTTTCCTTCATGTCACAGCTAAAATGCCCATCGGGTCCCCTTTTCTGACTGCTCCACATACCCTACCAAGGTCACCGATTCCCCCACGGCTTGATGGGGGCTTTCCTTGCTGAAGTGGCTGAAAGCATCAGCCCTGGGGTCGGAGAGTTTGTCCCAGGGGTCTGAGATGTGGAGGGAAGTTGCTCGAGTCTATTAATAGAAAGCCAGGTGCACTCAGTAGGATTTTTAGGGACAGCAGTTTTAGGACACGAAAGGAAGTGGGATCCTATTGACGGCAGCCCCTCTGTATGGCCCTAATGTTGAATCTTTTCTTCCTTGCTGAGATGGCTGTGGTCCTCAGGATGCTGACACACAACTGTTCCAAGAGGAACACTGTGCATGCTGACACACCGGACCATCCTCTCTTTGCCGAATGCCAGGCTCCTTGGGAGTGGGAGCCACAAATGATGGATCTTGGTATGTTGATCCTTGAATGGTGCCTTACCCAGTGTTCAGGTTCAGAACTGTAAATGTTCACCAAATACGTTAGTAGACAAGAAGGGGACATTTTAAGTCTTGCCATGATACAAATCACTGCAATGAGAGTGGGGATGGGGCTACAGCTGTGGGGGTGGGGCTGCACTCATCACCTGACCTCACTTGGTGCCAGAAACTTTCTGATGAGACTGCAGGATCTTCTCCCTGTCCCTGGGTTCTTAACTTACTCTACTCTAACTTAAGCATTGAGCAGTTTACTGAGACTGTCTTGCTTACCCTTGGACTGATTTTGCTATTATTAATTGTTCAGTGTCTCTCTTGTTTTATCCATGTAATAGCTGATCATGTCGCTTGACTCTCAAGCAGGCTGGTACCTGCCTGAACTCCCAATGGTGAGTCCCTCTGCATCAACTTCTTTTCAAGGCACTCTATCACTGACATGGAGTTAGATTCAGAAAATCATTTTTTACTTTAAGCCCAGAGTTGCCTCTGTAACCACAAACCACTGGTTTGGTTCGGCATTCATTCATTCATGTATGCATGCATTCATTCATACATGTATTCATTCATTCATTCATGCACTCATGCATTCATTAATCCATGCATTCATTCACTCATTTGTGCATTCATTCATTCATATATGTATTCATTCATTCATGCATGCAGTCATATATTCATTCATTTAGCCATCCAATAATTTCTTCCCTATCCCTGCCAGGCAACCTCCCAGGGATAAAAAGATGTCTACAGCAGCAAGATCGAGGATGCGAAAGGTGGCCAAGCCTACGGTGGAGGTCTCTGACCATTTCCAAGCCAGTATCGACTGAGAGGATGGCAGAGTGTACAGTTGGACCTGTGTTTGATCACAGCTAGGCCACTTGCTTCCATGTGGCCCCTGGTTGAGTCACAACATGTACCCATGGTTTGGTTTGTTCATCGTTTTGTTTTGTTTTGTTTTAAGGTTCCACGTACCTCTCAGGACTGTTCTGAAGATTTAAAAAAAATGATACAGTTTCTAAAGAGTAACACTACCCTTTGGAGACAAACTAGAGAACAGGGGCTATAGGCTCGGCCAGTAGCGACCTGTTGCTTTAACACTGTGAGCGCTGTGAGTTTAAAACTTCCTTAAAAATGTCCCATCTCTTCTTTTTGATGCTTAGAGAAAGGATCCCTTGAGCCAGCCAGCTAGCTCAGCAGGTGACAGCACCTGCCATTAGGACTGATGACCAGAGTCATTGTGCTCTAGGTCTCTAAGAGGTAAGGAGAGGACCCTTCTCAAATTGAGGACCTTCCTCAAATTGCCCTCTGACCTTCCCAGACACCCAGTGGCACAAGTGTTGCCCATTATAAGTGAAAAAATGTAAAATGTTTTTAGAAGGGATCAGTTAGCAGTGCCTAGCAGCTGCAGACCTCCCTCACACCCACCGGACTGAGCAGAACAGAGCCTAAGGGTAGGTACACTTGTGAGTTGGTGGCCGTCGCCAGTGCACTACACGCCCTTGGTTCCTCTGAAGCTGGCCTGTTGGACTGGAGTGGGCAGCAAAAAGAAGCTGGAGCCCCTGCTGAGCCAGCCAGCACCTCACCTCACCCCCAATACGTGTTTGATCTTGTCTCTGGACACAGACCATTTCACACTCGGCTCTGTAGATAGAGGTGAAGCTCCCTTAATTGTAGGCTATTTGTCATCGACTTCATTTCCATCTATTCTTCCCCATGGAAAATAGGACTCCATGCATGAGATTTATCTGAGAAAGGGGAAAACAGAGAGCCAAGTTCAGAAGACCTCTCTCCATACCCCTGCCTCCTGCTGGCGGAGGCCCTGAGAAGCAGCACTTCTCATAGGGTGCACTTCATCCCGCATTGCACCCCATCGAGCGCATGGTGCTCGGCAAGTCTCCGTGGAATAAATGAATAAATCTGAGGCAGTTGTTTGGATTTCAATATAAATGGATCTTGGACCTGAGAATCTGCCAGATGGGCAGACAGGTTATAGTCTGGTGATGTGTCTCCAAAGCTATAAAAATGTAGCCATGGCTGGGAGTTGCACGCTGACATTTCAGAAAATGATTATATGCACAATTTAAGCACTCGGCCGTTCCTGCCCTCCAAGTGCCGCTGCTTCACGGCTGCGCTGATACTAGCTTTCTTGCGCCTTCCTCTCTCCTTTCCTTTTCTTTTCTTTCTTTCTTTTTTTTTTTTTTTTGAGTCAAGTGAATTTTTTCCTCAGCCCCTCATATTTCTAACAGAGTGTGATTTATTCATACCAAATTATGCTCCATTTTTATAAAGCCTGAGTTGCTGCAAATGATGCTGAGGTTCCACAGAAAATATTAATTCCTGATCTGGTGCTATAAAGCATGCCTGCTCTCCGTGCAGAGGCTCTGTCGCCCCAAGACAGATGGAAGCAGTCTGGGGGTATGATTAACTTCTTAGTCCTGGCAATCTCCTCCCGCTCCTCTGGCCGCAGACTTCCAGATTGACCTCCAGCTCCTCTGCAAATGAGCAGTCGCTCAGATTGATGAATCACACGCATCCCTCTTCTGATCAGGGCTGTCTGCTATTTACTACTTACAGAGAGAACTTAATCACAGTCAGGGCTCCTCGCAGGCTGCACACACATCCTGCCCCTCTCAGAGCCCTTGCATATTCTCCACGGTTCTGATAACAAGGCGGCTTCTGCAGTGCAGAGTCTCCCATCTTTGTAAAGGAACCAGGCATCCATTTCTTCCCCTCCCTCCCCACGTCCATTAAGTACAACTGCCCATATGAAGAAAAAGCACTTAGATTATAAAGATAGAGCCCCGTGCAAAGTCATCTCCATTAATTGGCTTATTTATCTCCTCAAAAAACTGTCACCTCTTCCTGCCCTGGCTGCTTGTTGTTTTCATCCTTTGGGGACACCAATGGGGCTCGAACTTATCAAAAATACAAAAAATACAAAAAATCAAATCAAATCAAATCAAATCAAATAAAAAACCACAAACCCACAGTCAGGTATCGAGAAGAACCAAACTCGTACTGCCCCATCTTCCCAGAACAGGTCGATCCTGTCATCTCAGGGTGTATCTGGTGAGCTGGCTGGAGTCCCGCTTCTCATTTTGCCTAGTGTACTCTTCTATGGCTATGTAGACTGCACTATAAACAAAGCCCACTGCTCTGGTCAGTATATGAGGCGAGTTTCGAAGTTAGGCAACGGATGCATTATAGCTTTTATTTTCCAGGACTGTTTACTGATCATGAGACTTCCCAAACTTCAGAGCCCATGTCCCGGGTGTTAAGCTCCAGTGTGCCAGTGTACTGTGGATAGAGACAGGCCAGGACTGTGTGTATCTGAGAAAGTTAGACAAGGACTAGTGAGTGGCCCAGCGGGCAGAGGGGCTTGCCACTAAAGCCCCTCTGCCCGCTGAGATCTCTGAGATCTAAGTGGAGAAGGCCGATTCTTGCACGTTGTCTTCTGATCTTGAGACATAAGCACGCACACATGCACCTGTACACACACACACACACACACACACACACACACACACACACAGTGTAAGACATCTTTTAAATAAGCTACAAGAAAGGGTTTCTGCAATGAAGAAATGATGTTTGAAGAGACAGATGCTTCTCTGCCCAACTCCAGAAATCACAAACTTAGAGAACACGTCAGGCCTGAGCATGTTTGGTCTTTTGGATAAAAAGGGGAGTGCCATGTAACTGTTATGGAACTTTATAGACAGAAATGAGAACAGGCTAGAAGACGGAGTTGAGGAAGCCAGAGGAATCCTGTGATCTGATGTCTGATAGATTGTGATGATTTACACTGTCAGCCTGACGGGATTAAGAATTATGTAGAAGAGCCTTGAGGGACAGCGGAATTTAGGTTAACAGAGATGGGAGGACCCACCTTAACTGTGTGCGGCATGGTTCTGCAGGCTGGGGGCGCCCAGAGCAAAGAGAAAGGAGGAAGTGAAGGACGGTTCATTGCTACCCAATTCCTGACTGAGGACATAATGTGACTGGCTGTCCCAAGTTCCTGTCATGATGACCTTCACAGAATGCCAAGGAACTGTGAGCCCACATGAACCCTTCCTTCCTTAAGTTGCAGATATTTTGTCACTGCCACAGTGACTAATGGATTTTTCCCATGCTCTGAGTAGCTGCCCCGGGTAGCCCACGGCTGGGATGATCAGTTTCATTGCAAATCTGTAGTTATTCTGACAGACAGAATCGTAACCAAATCATACCATGATATGGACCCAAGGCACAATGATATTTTTTTCTAAAGATATTGGTTTACTCAAAATATTAAGTAACAGGATAGAAAAAGATACCTGCCGTGTGAGCCGTTACTATCCTCTAATTAAAAACAAAACAAAAACAAAACTAGAAAATAATGAATTAGTGAATCCAAAAAATTCAGTAGGTGCTTTTAAGTCCTGAGTTTGAAGAAGAGCTTTTACAATTCATTTTTCTTTATTTTGAAAACAGGATCTCACCATGTAGCCCTGGCTGGCCTAGAACTCACTATGAGAGCTGGGTATGGTGCTCGCCTTTCATCCCAGCACTTGGGAGGCAAAGGCAGGTGAATCACTGTGAGTTCAAGGCCAGCCTGCTCCACACAGCAACATCCAAGCCAGTCAAGTTACACAGTGAACCATCTCTAAGTGACTCCAGATGCTCTCACCTATGCCCTGATAATGAAAACAGAATGTGTCCTGAGTGGGAGGAAGTGGCACAATTCTCGATGAGCTAAACAAGCCAACCATAAGATCTCAAGTTTGCCCAAGGCACATACCATCACATACACATACCTTAGAGGGGTGTCCAGCCTAGGGCCACGAGTTGCATGTGCTTAAAAATGGCTACCAACTGCAACCCAACACCAAACCCAGAAGTCACTTAAGAAATGTCTTCATTGTAACTCAGTCATTTGGTTCTTGAACACAGATTTTGTCATAATGGTGTGTCACAGTGTCAAAAAGCTCGTCACTCAAGTGGCTAGGCTCTGAATTAATGCAGACAGAGAGAAACAAGGAGAAGGCAGCTCCCCACAAAGGCGTCGCCAGAGCAGTGCAGTAGTTTGTGCTATCACCTGGAAGTGAGCCGAGTTCCTCTAATTCTGAATAAAAACCTTCTGGATAGAAGAGGGGAATGGCCTTTTATATTGGGGAAGAAAGCAATGGTGACACCGGGGCCCTGGCTTCTGGGCACTGCGCTGGCCTGACAGGTTCTAGTGAGAATATTCAAAAGAGGTCAAAGGGGTCCTCATTAAGATCTATCCACAATGGCTTCCCAGGGCTAAGTCACTGAGAGAGACTTTTGATTGTGTCCTGCCTGGTTTCTGATGCAGCCAATCTGATCTTAGATGGTATGCCCATTTTCTTAACATACGGCGGTTTGATTTATTCTGACAGAGGCTGCCATGATGCTTCTCAGGGTAACATACACGGTTTTTCATCGAAAGGGTGTAAATGGGTGGTTTGTGGTTTATCAACAGGGTTTTGAAACACTGCACTAATGTGATATCACAAGCTTCTCATGACCCCCCCAGAAAGGACGTACTGTATGTACAGTAATGGCCATTCTGGGAACCTGGATTTCCCTTGCTTTTCAAAGCATTCGACCAAAAGACTCTTACGTTCAAAGAGAAGACAAAAAGAAGAAAGAAATATATGTAGGAAGAGCTTGATTGGGTCACAGTGTGAGTCTGGACCCTTGGTCCCTCTGACCAAAGGGCCCAGAAGCACTGCCCGATTCGGAGACTGTCACTGGCGAAAGGCTCTTGGTTGAAATAAGCTTCCTCAGGTTCAGGCCCCCACAGGAAGTGCTTTCAACTCGTGTGCTCTCTGTAAGTCACCTACGTGAGGAGCCGCACCTGGGAGGAGTGCTGGACTGATCTGGTTCAGTCAGCAATTGCTCATTCATTCTGAAGGGAAGTCCGAAGGAAGGGAGGGCAAAGGCTGGCTAGACAATCCTGATGTGTGTGCCAGTCACCTCAGGGGCATCTCTGACTGAGTCTGACACTGTCGAGATAGAGAGATATGTCGGGGGTTCATCTGACTGCTGACAGAGCACAGGTGTGCCTGTGTGCCCGCTCTCTCACCCACTCTCGCCCTTGCCCTCTTTCTCCCTGCCTCTCCTTTTCTCTTTCTCTCTCTCTCTGCCTCTGTGTGTCTCTCTCTCCCTCTCTGTCGCTGTCTCTTTCTCTGTCTCTTTCTCTCACACACACACTCGCATACACAGACACACACACACACAGACACAGACACAGACACACACACACACACACAGACACAGACACAGACACACAGACACACACACACACACACACACATGTCATGGTCTGTTCTAGGTGTGAGTTCCAGTTTATGCTTTTTCTTCAGGGTTATGACTCCTTGAGTCATACAAGGCAGGACAAACAACGGAGGGCATACGAAGTCCGGTGGATGAGCAACAGGCAAAGGTACAGGGAGTAGGGCAGGAGAGCACGAGTGGGTGGCTTGTACGCGTACGGCTCAAGAGAAAATCTTATCGGAAGACAGAGTCCTCTGGGTGAACCAATATGGAAAGAGCGAAGAAAACACCTCAAAGTAAAGAGATACTTATTGGTGAGAAATGAGCTTGGCTCTCAGCCAATTCCAAAGTTCAGAATTTACCACACCACTCAGGCCTTCCCCGCTAAGATTCTTGTCTCTTGTTTCACGGCACAACAAGGGATTCTTCATACTTTATGTGAAATACAACAAGCCAAGTTTTGCGGTAATAAACTCCATGCACGCATGACAAATCCAAGCACGCTGAATGTTTAACATCCCAGTTCGCAGATTCTTTAGGGACAAAATCCGATTATGAATTATATGCCACAATAAATAGGGCTCAATGTTTCATAAAGCAATTTATAGTTCATAAAAATGACAAAATGTACCTGTCAGCTAGAGCGCGGAGAGCTGTTCTCTGGGCTGCCTGCTGGAAGAAAAGGGAGAGATGTTTATTTAATATTCTGACTTTTAAATTATGCGCTCAATCAACACTTAAAAAAAAGTATCTCACACACATGCACATTTTTGTCAAGCAGCCAAAGTTTAAACTGTTAGCAACACAGTGGAGAGCCCTGCTATGTCATGAAAGCAAGCTTCTTCGTAAAGGGTGCTGCAGTAACACAATTTTTCCAGCAGGGGGCGACTGTGGGGGCAAGTGCTACATACTTCTCCCTGGCAGTGTGGGGCAGGTTTCAGGAAGCATGGCCAAGACCTGAGCCATTTTTTTCTACCACCTAAAATAAAATTTCCATTGTTATATAAATATCCTTATTTCCTGTAAGATAAAAACCAAACAAACCCTTATTCTTCTAACTTCTTGTGTAGATCGGTGTTGGTACGTCTTTATGTTGTGTGTCTGCGGCTGTGCACGTGTGGGCACACCTGTGGATGTGTGTGCAGAGGCTAAGGAGGGCACTGGCTCTCTTCCTCCATTGATGCCTGTCATATTCCCTTGGGTCAAGGTCCCTCACTGAACCCAAAGCTCTCCATTTTGAGGAGACTGGCTAGCCATCAAATTCCCAGCATCCGATTGTTTCTGCCCCACCCCAACGCTGATGTCATAGGCACATGATTGGCTTTTTGTATTTTTTTTTTTATGTGTTAGAGGTCCGAATCCAGGTCCCCAAGTTTGCATAGCATGTACTATGACCACAGAGCCATCTTGCTAGCCACTAAAGATAGAATTTAATTACTTTTTATTGTTTTCTTTCAGATTTATTTATTTATTTAGATCTATTTATTTATTTATTATTTGAAAACCTGATCGTTGACTGGACAATCACAAAATATTATAGGATTATTGATACTTTTAGACACAATAATGAAGTTGTGACAGTGGTTTTGTTTGTTTCTTTTAAGAGTGTTTTTTGGCCACCCAGGGACATGGTTTGTTTGGTCGCGTGCTTGCTGTGTGTATAAACCTAAGCAGTATTGTTTGGACCCCCAGCACTTCTGCAAAGACATGCACATATGCGTATCTTAAGCCCAGCGCTGGGGAGCAGAGGTCAGTGTGCTTCTGGAGTGTACTCCTCAGGTGGACTATCCCAGCCGATGAGCTCCATCCAGATTCAGGGACAGACCCTGATTAAAAAAAAAAAAAAACCAAAAAAACAAGGAAAAAATACTCCAAAACTGAAATGTAGCAAGCACACCAACTAATGCACCAGCCACCTATGCTTAAGTCTTATCTTAAACATAGTTCCAACTGTTGGTGACACTTGGCACACTTCAAACTGACCCTCGAGTGGAATGGGCTGCCATCAAAACCTACAGCTGACATCTCCATGCTTAAATAGCCCTGATCCTGCCTGTGGTTAATAGGACTTATCCCGTGCTCGCTACTGACTCTCCCTTGGCCCTGTATGTCCTCACTCTGACTTCAGGACAGCTTCTAGCAAGTCTGCAGCTGCCTTAACCTCTTCTTAGCCACCCTGTATTTGGTACATGTATAATCTGAGAGTTGATATTAGTAATTGAGACTGGAAAAAAGGAACTTGAGATTGCTAGTGGTTACCTAGTGGGCAAAATTAGCAAATTGTAGCCAATGAAACAGCTGTATTTTGAAATTTCTGGCTACCCCATAAGTTCTAACAATGCAGAAAGATAACAAAAAATAGCATGGAGGGCAGCTGAGGGAGACACATCACATGTAGGAGCACCCGAACATGTGTGTACACCCCCGTGTGAATCAGGAGGGGCAGGACTAAAGATCCAGTCTGAACTTAAAGTCAAACGACTCTTTTCTCCAGTCTCCATGGATTCCCCTTGCTGACTTCTGTGCCTGGTCATCCATAGTGAGTGTTGATGCACGGTTGCTGGTTGGAAAGAGATTCAGAGAATACAGGAAGACAATGTAAAGCAGGGAGCGGCTGCAGCCACGGAGTTGCCTGTGAACGGCCGCATTCCACAGAGGAGTGCTGCTAATAGATCCTGTTGGTCAGCTCTACATAAGTGGGGTGGGATCAAGGGCAACTTCCCTTTAGCAAAGCCAAAGGATGCTGGTCTTAGAGATCGGGCACTCTCTATCCATCCATCCATCCATGTCTTCCTGTCAGTCTTCACTCTTCCAGTCCGTCTGTGAGGAGTGTCACCACACGGCCAACGCAGTGGGACTCAGTACAAAAGCCCACCCTCCTGGTTTTTTCAAATGCTTGGTTTCTGACTGTGCTTTTCACTGAAGCTCCTCTTTATTATGAATAAATCCTCTACAGAGATCATTCATTAAGAAAGCCAATGAGAATGTACTAAACATTTAAAATCACTCCTCCAGGAAAAAAAAATAGCTATGGTGTTAAAGTAAAATGCTATGTCCTCTACCTAGGCAAGAGCTGACTATGAAGAGATTCTGTTGCTTATTCTCCTAATTTAAAAAATGAATTTTAAGGCTGGAAAATAATGAAAGAAATAAACATCAGGATTGAAGAGTCAAGAAAAAAATGACTTAGGTGACTCGCGATTGAAACCCGAAAGACTAGCTGAGAACTAGATGGACTGCCCAGTTCTGCCCCTCTAAGATCTCTACCACGGTGACATTCTCCTCTCCTAATCGCTCATCAGCTTCTCCTCTGATTTGGCGGCAGCACAGTCACTTGAGAGGGTTAAGAGAGATCTTCTCTCATCTTTCCTGAGTGCATTATTCATTCATGAATGACGCTGAAGCTCAAGTCTATAAGACAAAACAAGTTTTCTGCCAGAAATAGTCATTTTCCAGGCTCCTCTCAAGAGATGACATCTTTTCTACTTCTTTACTTTAACAAGGTTGGTGCTTGGTAACATAATCAGCAGATATTCCGCTCCAACGCGTGCTAAATGAATTACAAGTCACAATCTGTTATTGAAAGGCAATCAAAGAGGAAATTAAATGCCCTTTTGTAATTGGGTCTGGCACAGGGCAAGTCCATAGACACTGGGTGGGACTGTAAGGTAAAAAGGAAGGAAGGGGCTAGAGGTCCACAGAAGCCCAGAGACGTGTAGTTTCTTGATGGAAATAGAATTTATGCCTGGATAGCTATGCAATTTACTCTGAACTACCTACTATGTGCAGGCACTGGGTTTGGTGTACGTGATAGGAGGAGCAGATGAAGGTTGTCATTATAGTCCTCTGAGTCTGGAGGTGGGGCAGACAGGAAAGGCCCACAGGCACACAACAGTTAGCATCACAATGGCTGTGGTTGAGGGGACAGCATGCCTTGAAGTGGAACAGTGAAATGACCAATGGTTACAGAAAGCTCAGCCAGTGTGGGATAACAAGGCCTGAAGAGAAACTTATGAGTCCAGACGAACGAACGGGGAAGGGAAAAGGAGAGCCATTAGACCAGAAGGATGGGGGAGGGAAGAGGAGAGCCATTAGACCAGAAGGATGGGGGAGGGAAGAGGAAAACCATGAGTCCAGAGGGATGGGGGAGGGAAAAGGAGAGCCATTAGACCAAAGAAGCAAGGGTGGTGGAGGAGGAAGGGCTAGATGTAGAGGAAAAGCTGCAGCAGGCTTAGTTCCTGACTCACTGTGGCACAGCTCGATGGGGCACTGGGACCATGGCAGAGCCAGATGAGGCCAATGTCAAGGTCTACAGAGGTCAAGTGCAGGCTTGTGGAGGTACAGGACAACTGGAAGTCATTAGAGACTTTGCACAGACAGAAGCTAAGCAAAGTGTGCATGTATGTGCTGTGTAACTTCCTGTAAATCTATAAGAAAGTAATGGGGATTGGTGATAGTCTATTTTCAAATATCACTCTAGCTTCTGTTTTGTATGATGAATGTGTTTGCGTAAGGAAGAACTACCTGTGAGGTTATTACAATGAGAAATATTCGACAATGGAGAGAGCAGTCTGTACTTCGACTTGAGGGAACTGTCTCTGGTAGGACACGCAGATCAGGACAGGGAAGGTGTCAGCATCAGATTCACGCCTGGGCACCTGGTGTGGATGGAGACGATTGGGGGAGATGTGGGGCTGGGGGTATAGGAGTGGTCAAGGTGGAGTAGGTCTTGTGCCATTAGGTTCAAGTTGCCTATGGATGTTTAATAGAGATGATGGATGACATCTGGAAATATTAGCTGAAGTTGTTAAAAAACAAATCAAACAAAGACACCAATAAAAAGGTGGTGAGAGAGCTCAGTTGGTGTGAGCACGAGGACCTGTTAGAGTCCTAGAGCCCATGTTACACAGGAAGGAGGTGGGGGACGAGGAGGACAAATGGGAGAGGGAGGAGGGGGAGAAGGAATGGGAGGGGGAGAAGGGGGAGGAGGGGGAATGGGAGGGGGAGGAGGAGGAATGGGAGAGGGAGGAGGGGGAGGAGGGGGAATGGGAGGGGGAGGAGGAGGAATGGGAGAGGGAGGAGGGGGAGGAGGGGGAATGGGAGGGGGAGGAGGAGGAATGGGAGGGGGAAGAGCGGGAGAAAGGGGGGAGGAGGAGGAGGAGGAGGAGGAGGAGGAGGAGGAATGGGAGGAAGAAAGGATACTGGCACACATTTTTAACCCCAGCCTGAGAAGCAGGGGACAGGCAGATTCCCTAGGGCTGACTATTCAGCCATCCTATCTTAATCTGCAAATTTCAAATACAATCAAAAAGGTTTTTTGTTTATTTTTTTAAAATAAAGGTGAATCTCACACATATGCACACACACATGAAAACACATGCATGCATACCCTCTCCTCTCCACAAAATACCCACAGCAGTCATAAAATCGACTTAAGGTTCTGGGCCAAGACTTTGCTGTTGCTCTGAAGGAAGCTCTCTCTGTGTTTCCCTTGGAAAGCATGAGCACTGTGCATGTCTAGGTTCAAGCCTTGTGCTCAGCAGGCTGCCTCTGCACCCTGTTCTGCACTGGGGTCAGGCAGAGCCACTGAGGACAATATCATGTAACCTCTGCGTAAGAGCACTTTGGGCGCTAACCAGACAGCAGTGGGAGAAAGGAGGAAAGAAATCCCTCCTTGGCTGGGCATCCTGGGCTGCCTGGTTGTTCTAATAAAGACAGCTCTGTGTGGGTACTGCTTGCTCTTTATAAAACCCACATTGAATAGGCTCCTAAGGGCAGGCAGAATTTCAGAGGTGACAGAACTCATCAGTAAAGAAAGCCCACGGCTGAACGGGGGGCACCAGAGGACAAACCACCAACCTTCCTGACGGCAGAGGAGAACCGACATTTGTAAGGTTTTCTGGCTCGTCCCAAGCACTTGCCCCTGATTTGGATCCCACCTAAGCTCTGAGGTCTAGCTCCCTCCTGAATTGCTTCTTTAAATCCCAACTTTCCTTGGGGACCTCCTCCCCAAACTCTGGGTCGGTAACAGGAGTTAGGTTCCACGCATCACTGGGGAGCACGCCATTGGGCAGGGTAGCGGTTAAACTCCAGCTTCCCCTGCTCCCTTTAAGATGACACAAGGCAGAGGTCTTAGAGGATGTCAACAGGGGACTTCTGGGCACAACTGAGTCTCCTGATGGTTAAGGGAGGCACATTGACTTTCGTTAAGCATCTCCAGGGCATTTTACTCCCTGGAGACACTCTCTGAACCACCCCTATGGCTCTTGTGGGGTCTGGAGCTATTTCCCTTACAGACTTAGGGTCTGCTGTTCAACTACGAGAGCATGCGATCTTATCCTGAGCTCATCCACTACTCTGGCGCATTGTGACAGGACTGGGTAAGGAAGGCCAAGCCTGGCTGTGTTAGGTGTGAGTGGCTCCAAAGGCCATTGGGATTAACCTAATGGATACACGCTGCTCTGGATAATGGAGAGCCAAATCCACCTGCCCTCAGGATTGAGAGGAGGCTTTTGTGACGGTGGCAGACATAGGATAAAGCCCTGGCAAGACAACTGCGCCTTCAGAGGGGAGAGAGTCTGCACGTGCCACCATGTGTCAGCCTGTGAGTTCACACCTTCAGGAGAGCAACCATGTAAGCGTATGATACCTAGAGCTGGCTGAGGTTCTAGGACAGAGTCAGGGGTAGGGTATGCCTTGACAGTTCTGGTTCTTCACACTGGGAGGTTAAATCTGGAATATGGATGCTGACACCAAGACACAGATTTAAATTAGATGCTGATTCACCTTCTACAAAGTTCTCTGGCCTCTAGGCCTCACCAGAGTAGGCAAGTCCATTCTCTAGAATCCAGAGATATACACCATGGGGGTGGGGTGGGGTGGGGTGGGGGAAGGAACATAGTCAGTTACTGGTAATGAGTCGGAAATTCTACATTGTTGTGCTTGGGCTATGTATACGATCTCTGGGTTTGCATAACGCTGATGTTGGTAGAAAAACAAAAGCTGATATAACTGTGTAAGCTATGGACTACCTGGTTAATTAGGCTTGAGTTGGGGACAGATCAAGTGTCCCCGTCCCCAGGGTGAATTACGTGTGCAGTAACTATGCTTGATGTTCCAAGTACTTTGCCAGATGCAAGTGTTGGCTAAATCCTACGTGATCTGCCATAGCTGTGACCTCCTCATCTGGGCTTTGGTCACTTAGTGCTCCTGAAACTTATTCCACATGGCAACTTAAATGCAGCCACAACTTGAGCAAGGTCCAAACGGGGATATCTTATTGATAACTAATTTAAATACATATCCAAAGTTTTCATTGACACATCACACACACACACACACACACACACACACACACACACACACACATACACACACACACACACACACACACACACACACACACACACACGGTCACAGTGGTGTGATCTGTCAACACGTGCATAATGTTAATGGTCAGATCAGGGTAATGGAATCTTCTCGATCTCAAACATTTATCATTTCCTATCATCAGGGATATTCAAAACCTTTACTAGCCAATTTGAAATATGTGAGTAACTGCTGTCACGCATAGTCAGCCCCCTTTACTGTGCTGGGGAACATCTGAAGTCATTGGGCTTGTCCAAGTGCACCCTAATCCCATGTCCTGCCATCTTTCCACCCTTCCCCCCACAGTCTTCCTACCTACTGGACTCTGGTGCAATGACTCCCTGAGGCTCTCTTTGCTCTAGCAGGCAGGCACTAGGATGAGTCATTTCTCACTCTGTGACTTTCCAAGTGCCTCCAGAGCTATTACAAAGGTCCCCTTTGCTACCTTAGTAAGATGCTTTGGTGGAATTTCCTTAAGTTCCCACTGGGCTTGGTGGGTGGTCGGTAACTGTGAACGCAGACTCTACACATGTTACTTTGTTTTTATATGAAGACCACACAAGGAAAGCGAAATAAATATCTCGGTAGCTTTGTTTTAACTGAAATCTGTGACTGAAGACCCCATATCTGAGTCTGGCTTTACATCTCATCCAAACGTTTCTACTAAAAATTACCCAAGGTTTGAAGGTAAAAATAGCCTTGTGCCAGTCAGGCAGACTATCCCACTTGTACTTCCTAAACCGATTACGCAAGAGGAAGCAGAAACAACCCCAAGCTTGTTATTAGTATCTGGATGTTCACTGGCTATATGAACACAGCTCCACAACCGTGGTGTGCAAGCACACACTCTTCTTACAACTGCCTTGAACCTTTAAAAGCGAAGCCTAACTTGAAGAAAGATAAACCCAGAGACAGTGCTGACCCAACCTCCCCAGGGGAAGTCTGGCCTACAGGACCTCCTGCGATTCAGTTGTGGCAATGATTGTACAAAACACCAAATAGGAGGCTTTTCTATCAAATACTATAAAACGTGAGTTTAGGACCAGGAATTAAAATTTTTTTTCTCTTTCTCACCCGGTAAGACTTTTATGCAAACGTTTTAACCATTTTCACTCAGTGAGAAATTTGTTTACACCAAGGTCTAATGCTCTGATATTCTAGACATTTGATAGCCTCGAGCAGCGACGCTTTTCTGCTTCGGGCAGGAGCCACTCTCCCCTTCCTCCTTCATGTCTTATAAGGCAATTCTAATTGAATAAGACTGGGAGGTCAGACCTAGCCAATGGGGAAAAGACACAGTCAACACCTGAGACACCTTTTCGGTCTCAGGGTGTGTTTGTGTCCTTCCAAGCAGATCTTCTTAGCAAGAGTGAAGATTGTTATTTCCAGACACTTCAGTTGGAATGCCGGTGTCTTTCTTTGCTATCCCAAACATATTTCTAACAATTTGGGGGCTCTGTCTGGGAACCTACCTCACCTGAGGGTGTGCCTTGAAACCAGTTTTAACAACTGTCTGATCTGTTTCTTAGAGACGGTTTTGTTCCATTCAGCATAACTTGTGGGATACAGAGCTGTTCTGGATAGAACTGGAGAGGGCCAAGGACCCTTGAATGGTTTGCTCTATGCTTCTCCAGGCTGAGAGTCTCCTGAGAAGAGCCATGTTTACAAGGTAACTAGTTGCACATACACGGGGAAAAATTAGGATCACAAAAATAAGAACAAAACTTTGCAAAAGCTTATCTGGACGTCATCCTCAGGGGGAGAGACATGATAGCACACACCGACCAAGGACACTCTAAACGCTGACACTTCCTGAGAAACTAATGAAGAAAACAAACAACCCCCCCAAACTCCACATCATCAGAGTCACAGGACAGAGGGTCACCCCTCCCAGTTAAAGGAATGTTCTCTGGAGAGGGGAATCCACTTTCCTTGCCAACTGACAGTCCTGCTGAAAGTTAGGTCAGAGAAGACTGGTCCATCGGCTCTGTCTCTCTGAGTTCCCGAAATGGAGGATCCAGGAGGGTGGTACTGACATCTGATATTAACAAAACCTTGCCTTAGTTAAAAAAAAAAAAGCTCCTTGTGTGAACTATACTATTTTAGCAAAGATCATGGTTTCCTGTCTGTGTTAATCATTTTTTTCTTATATTCATCGGACCATCTTTTAATTTTTATACAATTTATATAAATCTCTCACTTTTCAGATTTCTGTTTGCCAACATATATTCTCCAGCTTAGGCTTACACAAACCTCACCTGAGCTCCAAAGCCTCTAAACATCAGGGAACAGCACACGGGGCTTCACACATTTGTGGACAGTGACGTTTAAGTCACCCATATCAGTTTTGGAAATTACGGCTGATTAGATGGAAAGAGAAGAATTTGACTCCCCCTCTCCACCCCCCACACGTGGCTTTTGTAAATGTTTATATGAGATGAGAATAAAATTTTGTTTGTAAGGTGGAATTAGGGCTGATAACCAAGGCCACCCTCCTGCTGAGCTGATAGTGACTGACAGTTCAGATGTGCGCTCACTCCTAGACAGGCTCAACAAAGCTCTGAGAGGCAAGTGTCTCCAATTGTAGTTATTGTGTTTCCATTCAGAAGGGAAACTAACTATCAAATTGAGCACTCAGGTATATGATTACAAGGCTAGAAACAAAACCAAATGCAAGCCACTATTCTTTCATCGCCTGTGTTCCTGCTGCGTTCAAAATATGTAATATGTAGGTTTTTGTTTTTGTTTTTTGCATAGTTCTTCGAAAATGAGGTACTTTCTGGCACTGAAAATTTACTTAAAGTTTTTGTGGTTAAATTATCATAACAAATATTACTAATGTGTAACTCATCTTAAGCAATTTGCCAGCAGCTTGCATGGGTCTGTGGAGCTTAGTAGGTATTTAAGACTATTCTGAGAATGATTTATGCAAAAATTGCATAGCTCTTGTTTGGATACAAATAACATCTCTTATACAGTTCATTTCTCATGAAAGAGAAACTTGATTTTGGAGCTGCGCCCCCCAAACCTGGTCCTGATTACTGCTTCAACTCCTGTTTATATAATTCTACACAGTTTTGGCAGGATTCAAGAGCACATACCAGGGTGTTGGCTTTTATGAATCTCCCGAGATGCGAATGTCACGCTGACTGGATGAACTCTGGCCACAGATCCCAGACATGCACAATGACTCTATTTATTCCGACTTGGCTGCCTGGATGCAGATTGACTCTGTGTGTAATAAATTTTCACAGCCCCAAGAACCTCCACATCAACCAAGCCAAGGCTGAGAAGACAAACACACCTAGTGGAACTGGGCTGCGTTTCACCCAGTTATTCTGTCAGAGCTCACTGATGGGTGACATGCGCTGTCAATGCCTTTAAGGTTTTTCCCTTCTGGTGTTCTCAAAACCCTGCTCTCTGTTACAAAGTTGCCATATTAAACAAAACAAGGGTTGGGGGGAGATGGACAGAAATCTGCTTTTAATAGTTTACCCCACACTGCTATGAGTCCTCAGAGGCCTCTACGGGACAGGGCTGAGAACTGTGACTAGTTGTTTGCCACTTCAACAGAGACCACATGAAACGCAATGGCTCTTGTCTCATCCGGCACTCAGCGGGGACTCACCTGTAGTCTGGACATACTAGAGGCATGAGGTTTTAGCTTCTCCCTGACAGACAAGATTATTACTCTCTGCATTATAAATAAGAAAATAATTGCCTCTTTAGCTTGCAGATTTATGTTAATGACACAGATATCTATTAAATTAATTGTACGCTCTCCAAATATTGATTGGGGATTAAAAGGTAACTTTCCTTCATTGTGTTGAGAAATCAATTAGGCCAATAGAGAAATTCCCCTCTACAGATTAAATCCAATGATCACTGCCTGTAAAGTTAAAACAGTCAGTTTAAGTGGATAAACTACACCCATTTAAAGAGAAAAATGCACTTATATAATTAAAACGAAAAGGCTGCCCAGTCTGTGTGGATAATGTGATTACTCGGAGCTGCAGGCAGACATCGCCGTTCAGTGTGGATGGCTGCTCCCTCGATAGCTGTCCCTGAGCTACGGATTTGTCATGGTGCTTGCAGCTGACACTGTCTCAGCTACAGCTTGCCAAAAGTCTCCAGCATTTGTCCTTTTCCTCTTGCCTCAGCTGTGATGACTCTACCTAGAAATTTGCTCAGTCTCACTTCCTAAACCGTCCCAGACTCAAGAGGGTGAGATGGCCACTTTGACTAAATGGTCAGACACCCGTGTGTGTTCCTCCTCCCCCCACACCCATCAGGCTGACGGTGCCTCCACATATTGTTTCACCCAGTTTCCTTCACATTTTCCCAGGGAACAACTAAACATTGGAATCTGTGACATACACATCCAAACAAGAAATGTCGTTCTCTGGTCTGCTCGAACCTCACCGAGTGGAAGCAGTCTGATGACAGCTTGCTTTCATTTCAAAGGTGTCACAACCAACTTATCAAGTAAACAGAAGTACAATTCTGGTGCCTTTGCGAGGGGACAGTGAGGAGATCCGGTCTCTCGGCTTCGGGGACTCCAGCCTGAGATGGCTTACAGAACTTACATTCTAATAGTGCTCGGCATGATGAGTGTGTAAGGAATGGTGTAGAGTCCTCAGCGAGTCAAGGCTATATGTGAATGTATGGTTGCTTTATGATATTGAGCCTTATACTTTTTTTCCTGTCATTCATTCAATGTTTGGGATTTAGTAATGGGCAACAAAGGCAGGACAAAGATCATCTCAGCTTCTGGACACTAGTAGGAACTGTAGGAACGGGTCTCAATTTAAGACAGCGCCCTGTGATTATTTATGCATCTGTTCAACAGACAGAGTGTCTACTGAGCCAGCCAGTCTCTGTCCTCAGGGATCTTCCAGCTTTGTTTATAGGAGCAGTTACCGTTAAAAGTGAATACATACAGTATAGTTGAAATTAGGGTGAGGTCCAGGAGAAAGAGTAATATTACTGAGCAAAAGGACATTCCAGAGTCTCTCTGAGGACGTGAAATGATGCTGTACCTTCGGGATGCACTGGTGTCAACCAGGCAAGACACACAGCAGAAGCCTTTGGATGCTCTGCGGCAGCTGGGCATGGCTTGTTGGAGGAGCTGAAGGAGGGCCCACGAATGCGGAAGTGCTGGGAAGTTGGGAGAGAAGGGGAGGCATGAACAAGGCCAGACTGCAGGTTAGTGGGGGCCATGCTGGGACCCCTGCATTTCTTTCCAGGTGGGAGAGGAAATTCATTTCAGATTTTAGATTAAAAAAAAAATGATTTGGGAGCCAGAGAGCTAGCTGGGTTAAGAGCACTTGCTGTTCTTGTACAGGACCAGTGTTTGGTTCCCAGCACACATACTGGGCAGCATGCAAGTGCCTGCTAACTCCAGTTCTAGGGGATATGATGCCCCTCCTGGCCTCGTCAGGTACTGCATGCATGAAGTGCACATATAAGCATCGAGATACACACATAAATGAAACTTCAAAAAAAAAAAGTAATGATTTGATCTGATGTACATTTTTAAAAGATCACTGAGGACAAACTATATTATAGATGTCAGAGAACAAGGTGACAGTTCCCACAAGCTGGTTTAAACTACTCAGGATGGGAAGGGGTTGATGTACTAATATTTAATTTTGGAAGTTAAATTTATAGAAGGCAGAGAAGAAAAGAGTGTTTGAATGAGGAACGAGGTGTTATCAAGACTGGATCCTGTGGGTTTAGGCTTGAACAGTGGGCATCTGGGCATGCTAGGTCTGAAAAAGGGAACAACCACAAGACAAACATATTTGAGTAACAGGGGGTGGCAGAACCCAGAAGTTCAGTTTGGCATGGCTTGAGTTTGGAATGTTTGTGAGACAATCAAATAGAAAACTTAAGTATGTCTGTATTTTGGTAGAGTGCTTTGAGTTGAGACTGCATAGAAGTTGCCATTATAGAAAAACTGAAGGTCTCTGGGGGTGGGGAGGGGACATGAGGATGCCCAAAGACAAGAACTAGAAAGTAAAAAGTAGGAAGGAATCCTTTCAGACTCTAATACCTGGTGGAGACTGAGCACTTGGCAAAACACTAGAAGGAGCATGGTGGGGGGAGAGGGAAGGGGCACAGGTGAGGGGGGAGAGGTACAGGTGAGATGGTGAAGGGCACAGGTTGGGGGAGGGGAACAGGTAAGTGGGGGAGGGGTACAGGTGAAAGGGTGAAGGACACAGGTGAGGGGGAAGGGAGGAGCACAGGCAAGGGGCAGGGAAAGGCATTGGTGAGGTGGGGAGGGGCACAGGTGAGGGAGAGGGGCACACTGCAATGTCACTTTTCTGGTAAGGCAAGGGATGAAGAGACAGGTATTTGGGTATTTGGGTACTGGTGGTTTCTGAGTAGCAGAATGTGATGCGAGAGTCATCCTTAGGGGAAAGGCAGAACAAAGAACGAGTTCCAAAGCTGCAGAGGAAATGGGACAAACTTTTGATAGGACTGGCAGCACGCTCTTGTGACAGGAGGGAAGGAGGTCAACCCAGGAGGAAGATGAGACCAGATGTAGCAGGCAGATGAGGTCAGCCACGGGGCTCAGCATGGAGATGAGGAACTACAGGACAGGACTCGGCTCTTTCCCAACCTTAGGAGCACTGAGCACCTGAGCAGCTGAGGGATGACAAGCGTCACAAGTCTGAGGTCTGTCTGGGCTACTGTGGGACACTCTTACGCACTGCCACAGAACCCCAGATGTTAGAGTTAGATTCCATGTTTGTCAAGTTTTCGACGGAAGTAACTATAGGCTATTAATGGAGAAGAAGCATAAGACGGCAGTGTCTATACAACGCAATACAAATGCCTCCATCAAAGGCTGTATAAAGTGATGAGCATGTGTGTGTGTGTGTGTACATGTGTGTGAGTGAATACATATTCATGCATGTATGTTTGTATGTGTGTGCGTGTGCACACTTGTGCATATGTGTATGTGTGTACACCTGTGTGTGTGCACATGTGTGTGTATGTGTGCACTCGTGCGTGTGCTTGTGTGCATGTGTGTATGAGCATGTGTGTGTGTATTCATATATTTGTATGCCTGTGCATTCATGTGTGTTTGTGCGTGTATGTCTGTGTGTGCATGTGTGCGTGTGTGTAGGCCAGAGATCCATGTTGGGTATCATCCACCTTCACCCGACTGTGGGAGTAACATGGCCTCATGATCCTGGATTGTATACCTCCGGTGTGAGCCCAAATAAACCTTCCTTGAGCTGCTCCTGAAGGCGTTTGTCACAGTAGCAGGAAGAGCAAGGGACGTAGGGACTTCTAACTTCACAAGTGGAGCACTGAAGGACTCTGTGGTTGGATAGCTGGGCCAATGCTGCTGAGCGCCTCAGCAGCTGAGCAGGGACCTGGAGCCTGCAGTAATGTTTCAGTGGTCATCTTTCCTCAACTCAGCTTCTGTCTTCTAAGAGAATAATGGCGGTTGGGAGGTAAGCCAGAAAAAATGTGTGTTAAATGCACCAGAGTGGGAGGTTGACAGTCGGCAACCTGAGGCTCTTAGGGACATCTTTTCTTCTTCTTCTTCTTGTCCTTGTCCTTGTCCTTCTCCTCCTCCTCCTTCTTCTTTTTTAAGGTGATCACACAGGCCAGCTGGACCAATATTTATAAAGACAACCAGGTAGTTTCTCAGGGAAGGAAAAAAACTGCAAAGGTTTTTTGAAAAGATTTTTGGGAAGGAGGCGATCTCTGGTTATACCTGGAAACAAATGTGTCATCGTCTCATGGTGTCAGAGAAATAAAATGTGTTTCATATACATGTAGACTACATGCTTTCAGGGGAAGTCTTATCGTTAGTCTTTTTCTAAAAGTAGGGAAATTCCTCCAAGGCTCGGGGAGCACCGGGGAAGACAGGGAGGAAAGAATATCAAGCTGGACGTCAGGGAGTAGGCGGTCAAGCACTACCTTCCGGGTGTAAGCTACCAGTCACAAACCCACGATCCTGCAGCAGCTACAGTAGCCTAAGCTGGGAAGGCATGAGAACGGGCCTGCCAACAGCCAATCATGGGTTAGGAAGAACTCAAGGGGCCCCATCCTTTCCCTGATGAACTGGTGGCAAGGGATGGACTCTAGGGTGAAGGGGACATTATCACTGTCTTCAGCTGAGTCAAAAAGTGAGCTCGCCATGGTGCAAGGCAGAATAAACAGAATACAGTATCTACATGCATAGACCTGTCGGTAAAAAGAGTGGGGGAGTCACAATTTTGTGACTATACAAGAGTATACTTTGGACCCAAATAGAACAACTTAATCTAATTAATGTTGACAATTTAACTTAAATTATCATATGTAAACCCCACTGTCTGGAGTCTTGTTAATGAGTTAGGGAAATACTGTATAAAAATCATTTATTCCGAGTGCTCCTTGTACAAAAGGAGTAAGACACACACTAGGGTCTGGTCGAAAAGCAAGAATAAACAGTCCGACATGTGTATTCATAGTACAGTGTCGCCCGTGTAGACTGGAAAGCCGACAGCAAAGCAAATGATTTGTTTGCCTTTAGAGGACGTGATAGCTCAGCGTTGATAACGAGTTTCTTAAATTGCGTTTTCACTGGAAGTACTTCCTGCAGATAGTTCTGGGAATGTTTTAGCCCGTGAATCCTTTTCCTAATAGAAACCATACACAGATTGCATGCTTGAGAAGGCTTAGCCCATTTGGTACCTAGCTGAGCCTCTCAGTGGCTTAAAACACACACACAGAGGAAATCATTTTCTTCTTAGTCGCTCGCACAGATGAGAAAACAAAATTAGAAATGAATTTCTACTGTGGCTGCTGAGGTGTCTGACTGCCGGCGTTAGACACCTAGAAACAAATCATCCCACTGCTAAAGGCCTCCAAGCTTGAGGCCCCTTCTGCCCGGCTAACCACCCTTTCCTGGGACTCTCTCGGTTTGCCAACCAGGTCCCCAGGTTCCCGGAGTCCTGGCTCATCTGTGTGCCTTAGTTTGTCTCACAAAGAGGAGCACGTCTTCCCTGCCCCCAGCCCACGCTCCACTGACTTTGGCCTCCCGTCTATAAACATTATTTGTATTTGCATGTCTAGACAGCAAATCACGTGCGCAACACTTCACGGTACCTTTGAATCAAGTTCACCATTTCAAAAATCCATTGACTGGCACATGCATTTAGCCCAACATATGAAGATGACATAAAAAAGAGAACTCTTAAATTGTCTTCCTAACCTGTCCTGTTCATCCAAACCCAACAGTGTAGCTGGTGGGGCAGATGAAGGAAGTGGAGGGGAATCTGTCTCTAGTGCTCTTGAAATCTGCTTTAAAGTAAAAACGTTTCCCCGAGATGCAGAAGCGAACGTGATGAATGCTAAGCGGGTATTTTTTCACCTTAACTGACTGATCAGAAGACTATTTATAGCCCCCCTGACTGATGTCTCAAGCTGGTGAATCAACAGCCAGGGAGACTATTTGCAGCGCGTTTATCATTTCAGACAAACAGCCGAGACTGTGCCTGATTATTTTTTATTCATCATCTTTGAGCACCTCTGTGTTCATTCCTTCTCACTGTTAATAACGTCTGTATAAGGCTTCTCAATATTTAATGCTACGGCCTCCTTGCTGCATGCTAATGTGTGTAAGGTCACATGCTTGATCTCGAGAAGGCCAGTTATCTTTGCCAGAAGAAGAAGGAAGAGGAGGACGAAGACGAGGAGGAGGAGGAGGAGGAGGAGGAGGAGGAGGAGGAGGGGGAGGGGGAGGGGGAGGAGGAGAAGGAGAAAAAGGAGGAGGAGGAGGAGAAGGAGGAGGAGGAGAAGGAGGAGGAGGAGGAGGGGGGAGGGAAGGGGGAGGAGGAGGAGAAGGAGGAGGAGAAGGAGGAGGAGGAGAGGGAGGGGGAGGGGGAGGGGGAGGGGAGGAGGAGGAGGAGAAGGAGGAGAGAGAGGAGAAGGAGGAGACGAAGAAGAAGAAGAAGAAGAAGGAGGAGGAGGTGAAGGAGGAGGAGGAAGAAGAAGAAGAAGAAGAAGAAGAAGAAGAAGAGGAGGAGGAGGAGGAGGAGGAAGGAAGGAAGGAAAGAAAGAAGGGGAGAGGGAGGAAGGATCTGTTTCTGAGGGAAGTCTGATTCTATTAGTTTTGTTAGAAACATGATTGTTGGTCTATGCCATTAAAAACAAAAGTCACAGACTGAAATCCTTTAATGGGAACTGAGCTCAAGACATTTCAACAGACTGGACCAACACACAGAAATCCATCAATGGCAGTACAGTGTCCAGTATGGAAGACCAGCTTGGTTCAGTGTCTGTGTCCATTCATTTGTGCCTCATCTACACATGAGAAAGTCTTACCTGCTCACCCTCTTCGTCATCACTGCTTAGCTTAAGGTCGTCTTCCAGAGTTCTGAAAGGGACAAAGAGATTCGGACACTTAGAGCCAAAGTCTTTCAATACTGAAACATCATCTTTCAGGTCTGTGTTTAAGTTCTATTCACACCCTTATACTATATGTGGTTTCTCTCTGATGTACCTAGGGAAGAACAGAGAGTCACATCACAAACATTAACCCTCCTGACAATCTCAGGATGAGATGGCCTCCTTCCGAGTTGGCAGTTTTAGAAAAACAGAACCAAACAGGGGCTGCTCCCTGGGAAGTTTAAATTCCCCAAGTGCTTGTTCAATGATTTCCAGGCTTTGGAGCCCAGCTGGGTCCTCCGGCCTGCTGGGGGATGCTCATGGTAAAGACAGAGGAAGGGCAAGCAGAATTCTGCTAAGAGTCATGCAGCCATTAGTCTTGAGTCACATGACATTCATACAGGCCCTCTGACAGCCCAAGGGCTGGAGAAGTTGTCTCCTCCATGATCTTCTGAGTACAAGGCAATGAACAGCAGGACACTTCTGAAGAGTCTACAAGGGCCCTTTCCACAGGTCACCAGCCACCACCATGCATCCTGACACAAGCAGCGAGTCCATGAAGGCCAATGGTGGACAGAGAAAAGGGAATATGTATCCTAACGTTCTTAGCGGGAAGAACGGTTCTTATCAGTGCTGCTTTGATCAGTTCTTCAGCATAGCAATTTTCAGAGTTGTCCATTGCCAAGGGAATCTTGCTCAGACATGCACTTTCTAAAATGTGTTCTGGGCACACAGAATGGCTCTGCCTCAGAGCAGGGAGAGTCCACTGGCACAGAGTCCAGGGCTTCAGACACTGGTTTGGAAGCTGTCAAGCTCTTGTGCTTAAAGACCTCAATGTCTTCCTTGAAGTCAACCAAATATGCTTATGGCCATAAGGGTCGGTTATAGGCCTATCATAGGAAGATACCTTTATAGTAAATGCTATTTCAGTGACTTTGTGGGTAAACTGTGGTTGTCAGGGCATAGGATCAGTTCTTCCTGAAGAGTCTACATTTTCGGGTAGGTGACTTATGGTGCCCATGTTGGAGATCCTGATTTAGGTTCCACGAGACTAAGAAATAAATTTGTTTCTTTATTTGATCAATATAATTTGGAGTAACAACTGCAATTGAACATGTGCACGTTTGGGCCATTGTCTCCTGTGCATGGGGCAGAAGGAGGCATTTATATTGCATTAGGTATTCTAGGTGCTCTAGGCAAAACTGAAAGCCACAGGAGGATGTGAGTTGGTTACATGTAAATCCAATGCATACTGAAGGGGCTAGAACATCCACAGTTTTTATAGAAGGGGCCAGAGCATCCACAGATTTTATAGAAGGGACCAGAGCGCCCACAGATTTTACTGTATGGGCTAGAATGTCCAAAGATTTTGGACTCAGAGAAAGGTCCTAGAACCCAATCCCCCATGGACATCAAGGGACAACTGTACTTTTGACAATGAGGCAATAGGGCTTCTAAATGTCTAAGTAACCCATATGGATAAATAAATTGAGATACAAAGATGTCACAAGGAAGTCTGCAACTAGGCCAAGTACTCTTGCTCAGGCCTTCTTCCAATGTTGCTACTTTGTGACTACAGTGGGGTAAGATGCTTTAGCTTCTAAAAGAAGGCAGAAATCAAGTCTGCCAGCCCAGTATTTAGGGAGGTCTGCCCTTTGGAGTCAGTGGTGGGTCACACAGTAGAATGGGGTGCAGTGACTAAATCTATGACACAGACAGGATGTGGGTATGTGTGCCTGTGTGCAAGGGCACGTAGCAGGGTCTGCGTATCACAGAGGTCAATTGGCAGGAGTTGTCTCTTTCTACCATGTGGGTTCTAGGGTTTGAACTCAGAATATCAGGCTTGGTTACAAGCTTACTCTCTGAGCCAGACCAAGACAACAACTTCTTATCATTACCATAACATGATACTACTAAGTACAGGGGTCAGCATGTTTGAAGATACTGGCTAACGAGCTCCTCCTTCCACAGAAGGAGAGAGGGTTCAGCAGAGGCAGATCTGTCTGGTGTTGGCCACACACGGACTGTTCCCTTTCTGGAAGTGAGGGGTAAGCCAACAATTGCTGACATGTACTGACTCCTGCAGTCACTGAGTAGAACACACACCACCGCAGAATGCACAGTGCCTTCTAGGGCCGTTTCCTATCCACTTGCCATTGGAGGCAGCTGTGTCATTACATCCACGTCTCAGTGCTTCCGAATCTTCACGCTCTGGCTCGGTAATCCTACCATAGGCACCTACTCCATTTGTCAGCAAACTCAGCGCTCTCACAAGAAAGACTTGGCTACAATCTTTGCAACTTAACATTTGACTACCTAACTTCCTCTCTCTTTTTAAAATCAGATTAAAGGTTTATTTATTTATTTTCTATGACTATGTCACTGACTTCAGACACACCAGAAGAGGGCATCCGGATCCCATTACAGATGGTTGTGAGCCAGCATGTGGTTGCTAGATCTTAACGGCTGAGCCATCTCTCCAGTCCCAAGCATCATTGTCTTTGAGGAGCATGAGAAACAGCTACACTGTAGCCACGCCTACTTTCTTGCAATCTCAGAGCAGAAACAACAGCCCATAACAGGTGCACAACGCTCTCTACTTAGCTCCATCCTGCTGAGGAGCTGCTGACCCACACAGCAAGTGCCTCCTCCTTAGGGTGTACCGACACTGCTCCATGGAGCAGAGCCTTTAATTGGCTTGATTTCCTGGTCACACTTGCCATTTCAGGCTCTGCAAAGACACCTCAGTCTTTTATTTAAAGTTCATTTCATTTTGCTCCCTATTAACGGCTTTAAAAACAAATCTGAGTTTTAATCGCACCATTTGATTTTCAGATTTGTTTCTACAGCAGGAGCTGCCACCATCTCCACCTGCCTGAGATCTGACTATGAATTCATTATGCCTATGTCTGTTCGGAGACAGTTTGTATGAATCTTCATGAAATAGATTTACATATGCAAATATCCATTCTAGAAACTAGTATTTCACAATGGCCTGTATCTTAGAGTTTACGTAGAAGTGATAAAACGCAACCAAAAGCAACTAAAGGAGGAGAGGTTTTATCTCATCTTACAGCTTGTAGACCATCACACAGAGAAGTCAGGCCAGAGACTCAAGGTAGGAAGCTAGAGGCAGTAACAGATGCAGAGGCTATGGAAGAGTGCTGCTTACTGGCTTGCTTCCTGTGGCCTGCTTAGTGTACTTTCAAATATCATCTGGGATTACCAACCTTGGGATGGTACCTCCTATAGTGAGCTACATCTTCCCACATCAATCATAAATCAAGAAAATGCCCAAAAGACTTTCCCACAGGCCAATCAGGTGGGGACACTTTCTCCATGAAGACTTCTACTTCCCAAACAACTCTAACTTGTGTTAAGTTGACATAAAACCATTTAGTACCACTTGCAATTAATAACTGCTGGGAATGAGAAAAATCTATTTTCTCTAATGGAGTGCCCTGTGATGTCTCAACACACACTCTGGGGTAGGCCACATGCCCGGGAATAGTTGACCAACAAAAAAAGAACTCAATTTGTGCTTGTGATTTTTTCATTTGTTTGTTTTTTGGTTTGGTGTGGTTTTATCTTACAGACATGTACACACACACACACACACGCACACACACACACCACACCTTAAAACTTCCCACATAGGAAAGTATTTAGTTAAATCTCTCCCTCTGTCCTTGCCCCCATTCATGACAACCTCCCCAGTTACCAGTGATTGTAGTTTCTCCATGCATTAGAAAGTCAATGTAGATACTAAACATTGGATAAGTGTATGTATCCACACATTAACAAAACAACCACATGCAATGACTGCGATGTTAGCTGGAGTCTCACAGTCTGCCCCGGATGCACCAATCTCCGTGATCTCTGCCTCTGTCTGCTTCCTCCCTTACACAATGCCTGCTCTGGAGTGTACTGCTCTGGTGACTGGCCTTTATGGTCTTTATTGGACAGCGCAGGGCAGAGGTGATGGGAAAGCATGTGGAGACCAGGTAACTTCTGTTGGATGCTGGGTGTTTGCTTTGTTACTCACCTTGCTTGCTCTGATAAAGCAAGCCATCATGGTATGACTGCTTTATGGAGAATGGCTGCCACTGGCTGATAACAACAAGCAACCAAGGCTCTGAGCCCAACGGCCTATAAGGAACTGAATCCGGTCAGTATCCACAGTGGTGAGCTTGGAGGTAGATCTTTCTCCAGTCAAGATGTGGGGAGACCACAGTCCTGGTTGGTATTGTGTGGTATTTGCAGCCCATGATAGACACTGAGCTAGAGGACCCAGCTAAGCCACTCTCAGATTCTTCACCCATGAAACAAAAACATAAAGGATATTACCCTGAGCTTCTAAGTTGAGGGTTATTTCTTAAGCATTACATTAGCAGATTGTATAGTGAATATTTAGTGTGTCTCTTCTTGAAGACTGTTACTAGTGACTTGAGGTAAGCCTTTGTAGCCATCATTCAAGCCATTCAACAGAAGAAATAAGTGAGACATTTTCTAATAGTGATATTAAGAGTAAGTAGGTGAGCCGGGAGTGGTGGCGCACGCCTTTAATCCCAGCATTCGGGAGGCAGAGGCAGGCGGATTTCTGAGTTCGAGGCCAGCCTGGTCTACAAAGTGAACTCCAGGATAGTCAGGGCTATACAGAGAAACCCTGTCTCGAAAAACCAAAAAAAAAAAAAAAAAAAAAAGTATAAGTAGGTGAGATTTTATTTGTGTCAATATGATATTTCTGTATCATAGCATATATATTTTAAGTGCTCAACAGGTACATGTAGGTATTAGGTAACACTTCCATTATTTTTTTCAGAAGGTGAGGGTGCTCAAATTCCCAGCATGCCCTCTGTCTCTCTTCCAGCTCTCTTACACTTACTGATAGGGTGCTTGGGGCAGGCCTGTGGAAGTGACAACGTTGAAAACTGTGTAGCAGCTGAGAGAGGAGCAGAAGGCACATTTCCACTGACTATTCCCTTTGGGTGTGAGCATCCTGGTGCTCACAGTGTCTGAGTCAAATATGTCAGCAGCTCATCTTGGTATTAACCCAGTGAGTCTATGCCTGACACACCACAATGTATGCTCTGATATCACAGAAGCGCCTGGAAATAGAAACCAACACAACTACCACAAGGGTCGGCAGGAAGTGCAGGCTTTGGACAACGAATTTAGGGGCATGTCCTAGACACCCAGGGCAGTAGGCAGCCTTGTGAACACATCTTGTACAATTCTGAGCACCTGGCAAGGGAGTCTGCACACTTCTTACCTGAGCTTGATCCCTCTTCACTCTGGGGTGTAATAAAGGCGCACAGTAAAGCACTGAGGTTATTTGTAATTCTCTGCTTTTTGGCTGTGTATTTCCAAGTGTGTCTTTGGTTGCTCTTTTCACTTGGAATTAGAATTCTTGTCGCTGGAGCTGGGAGGCAGGAGCAAATCGGTTTGAAAAGAGGATAGGGACACGGGGCCCTCTTTTCTTGAGCACCCCATATTTCTTCCCAACAAGTGCCACATGCCATTTGTGTGCTTATGAACAGATGAAGAAACTCCATCTTTTCCATTTAGGGCAATGCAGAGGATAGTGATTAAGGTCGCATTGCCCGAACACATTAGACTTTAAAATCGCTTCTTCCTGAAGAAATTACAGGAAGGGGGGGGGGGGAGTGGGCTACGTACTCTATTGTTTCTATCAAAAGACAACAGGGGCTTAGAAACAACACTTTAACAGGAAATGCTTTCTCCATAATGTGATTTTAAAATTCTTATCTTTGTTACACTGACTTCTAGAAAATGAGTCTCCAAGCTGGTATTCCTGGTCTTAAAGTGTTGAGTTTCTAAAGACAAGTGGATACAAACACAGCGTGTGTAAGAATATGACCCTTTCCTTGGCAGACAACAGAGCAGAGCTCAGAGGTCCAGGCTAGGGATATAAAATGCTCTCGGCCATACAGATCCAACGATGGACACCTCTTTACTGGATCCTTGCTGAAGAGGAACCTGTACTTAATCATAGGGCTAGACATACATAAATTTTTCTAGCTCTAGTCTTTGATGTTGAATATTAACTACTGTCAGTTAATTAATAAGCTTGATTCCTGTTCTGTTTGCTAATGATCTGCTTAATTGGTACCTCCTGAAAGTAAGGGTGTCTTGACGTTAAGAAGGTCATATATACTTAGGATAAGGTTTGCTCTTTGGGCTTGAAATGCCAGCGTCTGCATTTTGTTGTTTCTGACATGTGAAGAGAGTCCCTAATGAAAGGATTTGTTGGAACAGGTAAGCTGGTAGAACTAGGAAGGAGGGAAAACCATAATCTCTCAGTGAACAAATTCACACTTTAAGCTATATCACAGCTTCTGAGAACACCATGACACTATATCACAGCTTCTGAGAATGCCATGATACAGCCACTGTTAAGCTATGTCACAGCTTCTGAGAACACCATGACACAGCCACTACTTAGCTATGTCACAGCTTTTGAGAACGCCATGACACAGCCACGGTTAAGCTTGACTGCACACTGGACCCATTTGGGAATTTTTAAAACTACTGATGCTGGCTTCTACTGTTCCCACATGCTCTGACTTAACAGATCTGAAGTGCAAGCTGGGTGTGCAGACTTCAAAGTTCCCTTGGTGACTCTAAACTGTAGCAAGGGTTAAGAGCCACTGTGAACAGGATGACATTGACTGCATCAGAAGACCTAAAGGTCAGCTCCTGACCTTGCATAATGTCCATGCCTCTAAGGTTTAGTTTTTCCATTAACAAAATGGGATAGATGACAGTCAAGATTCAAAAGAGACAATGTAGGTAAAAGTGTTAAGTCAACTCCACAGCCTTTCAGGGGTGCGCAGTGAAGGATCAGTGTAGACTGCGGTGCTTCTAAACATACTGATTCGAGGGCCACATCCCTCAAGGTTCTGGCTTCGCTGGACTGGCCACAAGCATCAATATTTTTGATAAGTTACAGTGTTCAATCCATTAGTTGAAACCCAATCACCAGCGCTGCGTGGCATGAAGATGGGAGATCATTGAGAGGTGATAGTTATGAATGAGAACAGGGCCATCACCATTGGAAGGTGATAGTTATGAATGAGAATAGGGCTATCATCAATGGGAGGTGATAGTTATGAATGAGAAGAGGGCTATCATGAATGGGATTTCTTCCCTTACAAAGGATCCCAGAGCTGGGCATGCAGCACAGTGGTAAACTGCTTGTGTATCATGAACAAGACGCTAGGTTCAACCTCCAGTTCTTAGAAGCACCATACCAACAAGCCAAGTGCTCAAAGAGATCTATCTTACGAGGCCTCGACCAACAGGTGCAACCTGCGACCTAGAGAGTGCACACCTATCAGATGCCCCTCTAGTGCCTTGCCCTTGGACTGCCTAGCCTGTCGTTGTTTATAACCTACCTAGTCTAATATTCTTTCTAAGATATTCTGTTACAAAAGTCTAAACCGACTGAGCACACGCATCCTACAGAATGCATCCACACTTGAGACTCACGGTCTTAATTCCTACCGGATAACCATCTCACTTTTGTACAGACGCTACCACTAACTCACTGACAGACAAATGGCTCATTCTGTACACAATTTTGTGAACAACTAGCACACCATGCATATTGGAATTGTATATTGACTCACCTGTCTCTACCTTTCCCTCACCTTCTGTTTAAATAATCGAATATTTGAATAAGCATGTATTATGGCTCGGGATGCCATAATACACGCCTCAGTGGTGGGGAACTTGCTTAGCACACAACGCCCCTCAGTTCCATTCCTCTGGCATTTTTATTTTTATTTTTTTAATTTTTTTGAGACAGGGTTTCTCTGTATAGTCCTGGCTGTCCTGGAACTCACTTTGTAGACCAGGCTGGCCTCGAACTCAGAAATCCGCCTGCCTCTGCCTCCCGAGTTCTGGGATTAAAGGCGTGTGCCACCATGCCCGCCTTTTCTCGTAAGGAAGAAAAGGACAATGCTGTGTTTCCTCAGAGCCTAGGATACGCATGACCTCATCATTACCAACTAATTAGCTGAGAGACTGTGATGTAATTTAGAATTCTGCAAGAGTAGTTTTCAGGAATTACAGGTGGCACAGGAGAATCTGCATTATCTCCTGGCCTGCTCTTCAGCTTCTGGGACAACACAGAGATTACTTGGAATACCACATCTTCAGCATGTGGAGCCTCATGGTCATTCCTTCTGTGTCACAAGGGCCAGAGGCCTTGGGACTACAATTCCCAAAAGCCTACATTTGCATGGTTTTTATTTAGGTGTCACCACTGAGAGGTACTTGGAAGGTGCCTGGAAGGTCAGAGACTAACCACCACTGTTGCTCCCAGGGCAGAGAAGCAGCTGTATCAGCTGTAGCACATGGCTGCTGTGACTTCTGCAGTAGCTCCCAGCATCCCTGTGAAAAAATACCTGCAGGCACCATAGGCATCTGAGATTATCGTTAGCAGGTTTCTGCAGTCCCTTGCATTTATTGCTTCTCTGAAAATGACTCTCTGATTACCAACTTCGGCCCATTGGCTCCCTGACCTAAGGTTTCCTAGCCCACCTGATGAGTTTGGAAGCTACTAATTCTTCATGTTAGTGTCTTCCTGCTTGCAATGCCTACAGTGGCTTCTCTTGTCTAGATCAAACTCTGACCTGCTTGTATAATAACCAGGAAGAGGTCGGCAGCAGGGAGCCTGATGCACTCTTTATATCCCTAATCTACCTCCCACTGGTTATGTGCCCTTGTCCAAAGAACCTAAGACTGCTCTGCCTCAGTTTCCTGATCTATAAGGCAGTAAACTGAATCCATTTCCCTTCTAGAAATGCTGTGAGGATTACTCGGGGACAAACGAAGCACATTATTGTGCGTACGACACACAGTGGCCACTCATAATCACTGGAAATTCTGACAGGTATTTTATCAGCCACTCCATATTAACACTGTAATGGCTACAATTTAGGCCCATTTTTATTGTTTCTAGCACAGATCATAGACTGCTAATTTATTCCCCATTTCCAAAGAGCACATTTTAGGAGCTAAAAGCATCAAGTTGCAGAAGTCTCTGTCTTCCAAATGGCTCACTGTTGATTGGGGTCAGTCAGAAAAGAAACCCTTTGAGGTGATGAATATGTTGTCTTCTTTCCTTGGCAGGCAATCATGGCCCTGCTCTCCTTCCTTGTAGGCTTACTCTCTGGCTTGTGAGGGCTCAGTGTTCTGCAATCCTCTTCTGTGTCTGCTTACAAATTCTCTGGTATCCTTTCCAGCCTGCCCTTAAGTGAGCCATGTATCAAAGGAGATCTCTTGCTTCTGTAGGGTCATGGCAGGCACACAGTCCACTCACCATACAGGCGATATCGATGTTAACTCTGCTGGGAGAGTCACCGGCTATAATGGTTTGGGTAAGAAATGTTCCCTATGGGTGGTGTGTGGAAATACTTGGTCCTTGGCTGGCAGTGCCATGGGAAGCTGAGAAACTCCTGGGACAAGGCTAGCAGAAGGCCTTTAGAGCAGGCCCTACTGATGTAACCATTACTCTGCTTCTGGTTCCCCCTGCTTCTTGATATTCAAGATGGGAAGGAACAATAGCATCCAGCTCCCACGGCCCATCCCTACTAGGATACATTGTATTCGTTTATTCCTTAAATTGTCTGTCAGGATTTCTGGCATAACAACAAAAAAGTAACTAATACATCCATGTCGTGAGGAAAGTTCTGATAGCTAAGGCCTAAAGTTATAAAAATAAGGCTTTCCAATCCCTGAACCCACTTAATTTGTATGTTCCCCAGCTCTATCTTGAGAATACCTCCCTGTTTTGGATATTCATGAGGCCATTTACATTTCATAAAATGCTCACTGTGGTGACACAGACCTGTAATCCCAGCACTTGGTAGAGGCAGGGACAGGGGCAAAGGACAGAGGGAGGGGAGCAGAAGGTACGGGGAGGGGGAGGGGCAGGGGGAAGGGGAGGGGGAGGGGCAGGGGAAGGGGGCAGGGGCAGGGGGCAGAGGCAGACCTGAGGATCAGGAGTTTAAGGAAATCCTTTACTATCTAGCATTTTTTGAGGCCAGCTTGGGCTACAAGAGATACTGTCTCAAAATACCAATCAACCAACAAATCAACCAAGATCCATGGAAGCAGTCCAACAACTTTGTCCTATTCTGTGGGGAGTCTGTGCTGGGAACGGGTCTGGAACTGGATTCTGCTGAGACACACCCAGCCAACGGTCTAGGTCCTAGACTACAGACCCTCAGGACTTTTTGCTTCTTACGACTTGGCAGCTTTTACATGATCCACTAATCCTCTCTGCTGCAATGTAATAAGCTTGTCATTTAAATGTAAAGAGGAGAAAAAGACTTTCATGCTCCATATTAAGGAAAATGCATCCCATTAGCCATTCATTGGACTTGGAGATTGGTATATGATCCTCTAACTAAGGCATTCGCATGAATTCGGCTTTAATGTTAACACTCTTGTAATATGTTGCATATTATGTCTGATACTTCCAGACTTTTTCATTATGAAAGTAATCCAGGTGGCCTGAATATATAAAACTACAATTTGAAAAAAAGAAAAGAAAAAAAAAAAACCCTCATCTACAGAAGGACTAATTCAGCACTTAAAAAAAAAGAGAATAGACTTGAAAATGAGGTCAGCTATATTAAATGTCCTAAGCCCAGTATCAGATATATACAGCTGGCTCTTGCCAAAGGAAGTATGATAGCTCAGTCAACAGGAATCACTCTCCAGCATCTTTTGAAGGTGGGGTGTTAGCTTATGGAAAAAGAGAACACATCAAACAATCTGTGTAAATATAGAAACTGTTCCATCTATTACAGACAAGGTTCTTACTACAGGGTTGGAAGCAGGGCTTCCCCAGACCGGTTGAAGCCTCCTTAATTCGCACCTCAAGGTTCTGCACCAGCTATGTTGGGTTTAAGCAGAACACAGCTACAGCAGGAGTCATTTGTTACCCATCCCACATTTTTATATATCCATCTGTTGGACTTCCAGAGTGCTGAGAAGAATCTTAAGTGGCAGGAGAATAAGTCAGGCAGAAGATTTTCGGTGGGCAGTTGGATCTCTGGGACGGATCCCGACAGTGGAATAGCACCACTGCTGCTGCTTAGGAAAAGCATCGGGCAGTTTTGATGAACACGGCCATCATGCTGGAAGGCAAGGCGTGAATCCTGCCTACGTGGGTCTGTTCCGTGATGGAGGGCAGGGAGCAGGAAGTAAAACAGACAGGGTCACAGTTCAGAAATGCTTATCTATCCCTGTTTTTGATGAGTCGAGAATCTTGAGAAATACATTTTGATTAAAACAGCAGAAAACCAATTGCTTTAAGGCCAATTTTAAGCAATATCTATGGGTGAAGCTTGTCTTTGAAAACACTTTTCATTTTAGGCACACTTTGTACCCTCTAGGACTCAGGGCTTCAGCTAGCATATTTCTTTCTGAATGTCGACCCTGTGGCCTAGCATGAGTCTCCTTCCTGCCCATGGCTACACATTTCTCTAAGCCCTATACCATTGGCCCTGGTTGTGAGAAATCACATTGCATCTTGAGGGGCTACTCACATTCTGCCACATTCTAACAGGTCTCTAAGTTTTTTGCAACCTACAATTGTAGAAAATATGAATAAATAAAGCCCTAGCAACAGCCACAGTGATCCTGGAGGAATGACGGCCCTGGGGCTTTTCAGCTGCAGTGTGAACTCCGAGGGTGGACAAGTGAATCTGTGTCTTATCTCATTGCAGAAGAGCTCTTAGCCAGGACCCTGAGGGCCTGATGGGGATGCAGAGATGGGCATGCCTGATTGATGGCATGCAACATTACCTCTCATGGGTCCTTAGCACAGAAGCTTGCCTTGCTGAGAGCACAGCGTCACTGGCTTCTACCTGACATCGGTACTGGCCTTGATATACCTATATACTGAGGCAGGGTCTCAGTCTCAGCTCACAGATTCAGCTAGCTTAGCTATCCACCTTGTTCTGGGGATTCCTTGTCCCCGCCTCCTGAGCTCTGGGACTGGCAGGGAAAGCTGCCACACAGATGCCCAACACCTGAGTACACGTCCCTGTGCTTCTGTGGCAAGCAATGTTCATGCTGAGCCCTGCCCCTGGCTCCATCGAGAGTTCCTTGAATGTTCTAAGTGTAGAGTACTAGACTCAGAATACGTAGAAGGCTCTAGAAGATCCTGAAGTACAATAGCTGTATGGCAAAGACAAGTATTCTTAACAGAAATTCCCTTCCTGCTGTAACCTCTCTGCTGTCACCTACATTTACATTTTAAACAAATAGTTAAATGTATATGAACGAGGATTTTGTAGATATGGTACTTTTTTTTACTTTGGGGTACTGCAAATTGAATCTAGGGCCTGCCCCCCCCCCCACCATCCCGAGCTACACACACATCCACTCTTGTATTCATTGGTTCCGTTCGGCCAGGGACAGGCTGCAGAAGTGCTCCCTAAACAGAACTGTACTCTGGGTCAGCAGGAGAAGCGGGTTTGTCTGATGATCTGGAGCAGGGGCAGCGGCGCGGCATTTTAAGTCAGAGAGCGCAGAGGGAGTGCTTGCTCACTGTCATCCCTGACTGCTGCTTTCAGAACTGTGCCCCATGCCAGAGGCTGTGGGCATTTGCCTGCATGACATTCTGAAGTGAGGATCCAGCAACCAGCAGGGACAAGTCGGGGCTTAAGGAGAAAACTCATGTTGGAAACTAGCGGGTCACCTGTTGTTACTTCAAAACAAACATTTGCAAGTTTTGGATTTCTAGGGAAGTTTTGAAGACGGTACAGAAACACATAGAGTTCTACAGCCACAGTGATACCTGTTAGGATGCCCTGTCTTCAGGGCAGTATGAGTGTGAGCATCAGAAGCAACCACTGGTTTTTCAGTTAGCAGTATTCAAAGGAATGATATGCTAATCAACACATTACTGATAAGCACTGTGTTTTACCCTATAGGCTCATGTGCTCTGAGCGTGGTTAACATCAATAGAGCTACGCCAAGATGGCCGTTGACACAGGTGCGTTAGTTACATCCCTGACAGGACTGTTCACACTCAGTACCGATTTCCATTACTGTCTAGATCTAATGTTGACTATAATTTGCCACAGATGAGCTAGTATTGACATATCAACTTAAGTCTACACCTATTTTCAAAGTTTTTACTTGTTACCTAATGGTCCCCCACCTTGGGATAGGGGTGGGCAGTATGTTTCTCTCTAACTGAGATGTCCTCAAACTCACCCTGCCTCAGCCTCCTAAGTGCTGAGCTCACACAGGTAAGCCCTAGCTCTTGGATCTAATGTTCCCTTTCTGTCCTGAGCTCACACAGGTAAGCCATAGCTCAGAATGGTATATCTAGTCATCTTGCCTTGGTAGAATCCTCTTAATTGTGATGGCTTCTTGAACGTGGGTTTTTAACGTTTTGACTGTCCTGAGGAGAGGGGCTGTATATTTAACACAATGCTCCACATCTGGCTTATGTGCTGGTTTTCTTTTGTCTACACGTAGAGAGAGAGAGCATGACCTCAGAGGTAAACTGCCATTCTTCCCACATCTTATCGAGAGCAGCATGTGGTCAGCGTGTCTTAGCACTTGATGGTGAGCTTCACTACAGCAGGGCTGGTGTCTATCAGGGTTTTTCACTTCCTTAAGTCTAAGCTCCCATGCCTCCTCAGTCCGCAGAGAAGACCCTGAGCAAGATTCATACAGAAGGAGACAGAGATGCATCACCCCTTGAGGGCTGGTTCCTACATAAATTATTTAGAATTCTTCCATGTAAGGTGTCTGTCTATTTCTACACCCGCTTCCCTATATCACTCCTACATCAATATGCGACCCCCCCTTATGTGTGTGTGTTTTGTTTTTCTAGTGGTGAAGGATTCCAGAGCATCATGCACGCTCGGCAAGGGCTCTACCACCAGCCCATTCCCAAGCCTCTTTTATATTTAATTTCTATGATAGCTTTTAAAACAACGCTAGCCAATTGTTTCCAAAAATCGCATTCAGAAGTTCCAGATCCCTGAGCCAGTCAGTGTGTAGAGAATAAGAGACCAGAGAGTACTCAGCCTTAAATGATACATATCGTACCTCTCTAGGGGTGGGGGTGGGGCTAAGGGTCAGGGATTTTCCCAGAACAGGGAGTGGAAAGATCGTAAAAGCCAGAGATGATAGACAACTCCAAGGGAACCATGCTTTCCAGACACAACAGGGCGGTTGTGCATTTGGGTCCTCGGATATTATGGGAGCGTGGGCAAGACCTAGGCAAGCTCAGGTCAGACAAAGTTCTAGTGGTGGTGGTGGGGGGGTGGGAAAGTGGCACAAAAATCACACCATTAGCTGAAGAGCATTTTATAGATGTTGGGGGAGGGCGAGTCAGTTTTATTTAATGATGTGACCAACCTCTGATGGGCTGACAACACTCCAGGGTAGGCTCCACTCACGAGAGTAGGTGTACACCACAGACGACTCCATAGGAAAAAAGAACACTCAGTGCTGGGCGGGTATGGAAGTGAGAGTGGAGATCAAAGGGGTTGATAATGGTGACTATGACAAAGATTCCCTGTGTGACATCTCCAAAGAATTGATAAAAATGTGATTTTAATGAGTACCAGAACAATCTTTGCTGCCTTTGGAAGATGCAGGAAGGGGGCCTGGAGGAACCAAGCTGCCTGGTGTTATGAGAAGTATTGGCTACAGATGCAAACAAAACAGCTGTCATTACCCCTACAGAAGTGCTGAAAATCATGGCCAAAGCCTTCAGATTTTAGACAAGAGGAGCAGATTTCTTTTCAAATCACAGTTATCCACACATCCATGCACACACACTTAGGCTGTTGAGGACCTCAGCTGTCACATCAAATGGACATGTGCTTGCCCTGCTTGGTCACTTGGCCATTCTTTAGGTGTCACGAGCTTTGCAGTTTCTGCAGCAATCCTGGTCTCCTCTCCTTATCTGAGACTTCCCATTCTCCTCAGTGCATCTACTCCTTCTGGCCACGCCCCGGAAGTTTCCATCCCCTTGCTGGGCCAATTTTGACCTCTTCTGTCTCTTTATGTCTCCGTGTCTATTCCCAGATATGACAGCAGGACCTTCACTAACTGCCGGCTTCACGGGCCAGTGACACTGGCTTTGGTTTCCCGAGGCTACAGCCATTAGTTTATATTCTGTGGCTTCCTCCGAAAAGTGCGGAGCATAGAATAACCACACAATCAACATTCGTTGACTGTGCAATTAACCTGTACTTAGAAGTGCTTTCACCTTGATTCTCCTGAAATTGGAACCCCTTACCTGCTTACTTAAAATCAACCATCACTTCTGAGTGTGGAACTCAGCAGCACAGCCCTCTCTCCTTCCTGCAGACAACACAGCCCCTAGAGGTGCCTGTCCCATTCCCCCAGATCACATGTCCCCTCTCTTTGTGACAGCTTCTTCTCCTCTCTCCTTGCTTCTAGTCATTCCTCTGGGTCTAGTTCTCATTGTTCTACAGTCCGGGTGAAATCTAACCGCACATCACTCAGCTTCTGGCCTCAGCTCACTGCCGCCGAAGCCTGGTGTCCACCCTTGGCCTACACCGGAACTGGTGCAAGCTTTTCACGGCTCTTCTCCTCAGGATCTGGTCAGGTGTTCCCCCGTCTGAGGTCTGCCTCCTCTTTCTCCTTATCTCAGAGGATGCCCAAAGGGCACATCTCCCTGCTCAGCGACCTGAATTAATCTCCCTCTACTGTACACATGTCTCTTAGTACACCTGGCACCCTATACTGTAATTATTTGTCCTCCAGCCCGCTGAGCCGTAACTGTCTGCATCTTCCTCCTCATTTCTGTGTCTCTGGTGCTTGGGAGCTTTGGAGCTTTGTCTGCCACACCTGGATAAAATGGAGCTGGGGATCCACAAGAAAGGAAGACTCGGGTTGCAGACACCTACTTAAGGAGCCAGAACTAACCCCATGTAAAAGCCTGCTCTACTTTGAGGCCATTTCTATGGAGTAAGTACCAATAAAATTGCCAAATATGACCTTATGATGAGATTTATGCAGTAACTGCTGCCACACACCAATCAGAGAGAGCCAGCTCCCTGCAGCACCCAAAGGGCCAATGAATTTCCAAGGTAATTTGTGTGGATTTCTATGTCCTAATAAAATTCCCTAGACATATCTTGGCCTTTGCCTATATAATCCCAGGGTGTGTTCCTAGTCTTTATTCCTGAACACAAATAACTTCATCATAGACTTCACTCTTTTGGGGGGGTTTGATTTCCACATGGCACTAGCATTTTTAAAAACAATATATGTATTCTTTTAACTTCCCACATACACATTATGTATTTTGTATACTCCTCTCCACTGCCTCATATACCCTAAGGATATCAGACAAGACATGGAACAGAACTTGACCCAGGATTCCAAACGGAATGGAACACTATTAGAGTCTACCTTACTGAGCTAGAAACAATGGCAGTAAATTACACAAGCCCATCTAAAGGGCCTTGGAACAGGGAGGATTTCACTGATGGTTATGAAGTAGAAACTGATCAACTGTATCAACTTTAAAAACAGTGCGTGGTTGGGCAGATCTGTCTACAGTGTTCATGGCAAGGGTTTTTTGTTTGTTTTTTTTGTTTTGTTTTTTTCTTCCCCAGACACTGCCAAGAGCTCCAGGACCCTGTGGGCTGTGCAACAGTTATGAAGTAGCTCCCCCAAGGCCGAATGATTGTGCACTACTGTTGAACGCATCACAGGAACACCTGGGCATGTAAAGAAATTTGACTTTAATAAAATATATCCTGATTAAAACTCTCCTAGTACAACATAAGACTTTGTAGGAAGAAGTTTATTTTTTCAGGCTTTATATATGGTGGAGTTTCCTTCTTTCTACCCTCTGAGGAGTGTTGGGAGAGAGGAGGCTAACTGCCAGGGAGTGACTAAGTCATTAGATATTTAATTCATGCCTAGTGTTCAGGGAAGGACTCCCCGCCTGACAGTGCCTAACAGGATGTGCAACATGGAAAGCCTGAAGGACATTTCTCAAGTACTTCCTCAGGGATCCCACCAAGGGCTGGTACTCAGCCTCAAGAACCAGCAGTAGTGCCCATAAATGTGGTGAGGTTGGAATAGCTTGGCTCTAGCACAGTGAGGTGTGGCAACCTTGGCTACCCTGGTGTGCATCCTCCCTATTTTTAGATCAAGGCTTCTCCCGTTCATATCCAAAGAGGACTTAACTATGGAGGGACCCATTCCCAGGGTCAAGCTCTACCTGCTAAGCTTGGCTCTAGTCCTTACTGAGCTCCACTGTGGGCATGATGCCCTACTATGTGCAGAGACACAGGATGGTGCATTCTGCTCGTCTCTTGGGCTTGCCCCTTCATCCAGCAGCATGCTCTTTATTCTTACACTTGAATACCCTTAGTGGCAGAGTTAGAAGAGGTTACTGGTTTGTGGAGGTAGAAGATGGGGCTGTGTGTGGGACCCATGAGTGATATACACAGGATGACTTCAGGAGGAGTTTGGGGAGTTCTCCAGGAGAGGAGAGGAGCAGACTCCAGTCTGATAATATACCCCAAGGGCCCAGCCTATACATCTCTCTTCTATGCTATACAGACAGACACCAGCACCTCCAACCCAAGCTTTCCCTCTGCTTCCCATCCCCTCAAGCTGGTCCCTGATATGTTTCCCGTCTCCCTCAAACTCCTTCAGGATCAAGACCATGCATTGAACACTCAAATCCTTTAGGGGTGGCATGGTTTCAGGCACCAGGTCGGTGACGAGGAGAGTCAATGTAAAAGCTTTGAGCTATAGGCTCTGGCAGGTGGCTCTGGCATGGCTGAGCCCATTTTTATGAACGTCAATCATAGCTCCAGCCACGCTGGATCCACCACTCATACCTCAGCCTGGTCCTCTGCAGGACATGTAGTTCTAGGCACCATGTCAGCTTATTATTTGACTTATTTTCCAAGAGTTTAGCATGGGCCCCAGACAGTGCAGGAACTCAACAGCCGGGCCAATCCCCAACCAAATCAATGTGAACTCATAGACCGCTTTGAATCCACATAGAAAGGAACATCTCTCTCTCTCTCTCTCTCTCTCTCTCTCTCTCTCTCTCTCTGTGTGTGTGTATGTGTGAGCTCAATTCTATTTTCTATATCTGTGTGCTGAAAAGCAAGGACAGTGTCAGAAAAAAAATAATAAGCAGGATGTGGCCAACTCTAAATGGCATATGGAAATGGCCCACACATTAAAACCTTAATCAGTTTACTACCTAGAGCAACTATAATTGTTTTCTGTTTAAAAAAAATGATAGTTTTTAGAAGTCAAGGTGATTTTAAGTAAGGACAGTTGAAAGGGTGATTTACAGTATGACAGAACTAGGGAGTGTTACTGCTTTGATGCAAGCAAGGGCTTAGTCACCCAAGGCTCCATAGTGACAGGGGATGGAGGTATCACCCATGGCTTAGTGGAAATGCATATGCAAGGCACAGGGTTCCACCATCATCCCACCAATAACTGTGAAGTCCAGGCAAATGGACTCACATTCCGCCATCTTGACTCTGAGATCCAAGGTCCTCTATCTTTCCTTATAACAAAACAAAACAAAAACAACTCAAACAAACAAAAATAAACATCCCCAAAACACTAAAATACAAAACAAAACAAAAACCCAAACAACATCAACCTATAAAACCAAACAACAAACAAACAAACACAACAACAACAAAAACAAAACCCCCAAACTCTTCAACTAAACATCATTAAAAACATTTTAGGTAGTACAAAGGCTCGGACAATTATTTTGTATTCTTTCTTTGCACTCAAAGGTTGGCAAAGAAGAAAAGTACCTAGACAGTCCCTTTTATTTCCCACACATTACAGCTTTGGCTAAATCATCCTACATAAAAACCCAGTCTTTTTCTGTGTTCAATTTACATTTTCACTCCTGAACAGTTTGCTGTAACATTCTAGCCAGGAAATTAGAGAGGGATATTTTGGACTTTCAAAGGATTTTAAGGACTTAAAAATAAAATTCTGACTAAGAAAGAGACATGCTTACTCCAGTAGCTGGCCAGCAGATGTAAAGCAGAGGACACATTGGTACGCCATGATTAGCAACCCACAGAGGCAGCCAGAGGAATTTAGCATGCAAGCCTATGGGAGGGGAGGTGGGTGTCTGATGGTGCTGAGGCTCTCAAGAGCATAGAGTGGGCTGTGATGTGATTCAGTTGGCACAGTGCTTGCAGAGTCTGAAGTCCTTGGCTCTTATCTGTAGCAGCACACAAAGTAGACAAGGCAGTGCACACTTGTAGTCCCAGCACTTGGAAGGTGGAGGCAGGATAATTGAGATCACCCTTGGCTACACATGGAGTTCTAGGACTAGCTTGGGATAGATGAGCTACTGGTTCAAGACAAAACAAACAAACAAACAAACAAACAAACAAACAAACAAGTGAGCAGACAAGCATCCCCAGGGATGCCTGGCAATCACCTGGACGTAAGATAGGTTGGCTTCTATGGTCTCTTCTCTGTCTGTTCAAATGCTGACCAATTTTTGGGAACAATGCTATCTGGCAGAAACATAATTCGAGCTTCCTATAAAGGTTTAAATTTCTAGCAGGCATGTTAAAAGAAAAAAAAAGTGATATTAATTTGAAGATAGCCAGCTGAGTCTATGGGTTCTAGATCTGAGAGTTCAACCTACCATGAATAGTAAATTAAAAAAATATGCATCTTTACTGAAAATGGATGGGCATTTTCCTATGTCCCTAATCTCTACACAGCATTATAAAGCTATTTATGGTGTCTTTACATTGAATGAGGTGTCATAGACACTTTATTTGACACTTACACAAGGATGTATAGCACTTCTAAGTGAACACAAATACCATTTTCTAAAGGTTTGAGCACAGGTAGATTTTGGTACCCTGGAGCCAATAACCATTGATAATAAATATGCGTATATATTTACATATATATTTTATTTAACCTCACAGAGAATATACTACTACTTTAGCATGTAATAAAAAGGATCCATGTTATGATTATATTTTCTTCATATGACAAGTTTCGCATCTTGGTCTGATCTCAGCTCAGACTGCCCATTTTAAAAGAGCATCTTAGGTAGCCCAGGTTGGCCGGGAACTGAATGACTCTTTGGTGACACTGAACTTCCTCTGGATGTCTGGGATTCCAGGCAGGCCTATGTGCCAATGCTCGAGGTGATGAAATGCTGAAGACAGAACTGGGGCTTTCTATGCACTGGGCTGGCTTCCTACCAACTGAGCCTCGACTATAGACTGTGCACTGTAGGTGCTTAACAGCCACCTGTAGTTGGTGGCTCTCTGTTGGACAGCACACATGCCCAGCTAGACCAGGCCTTCCTATCTTGGGGGCCCAGGTCCCACGTTCTCCTTCTCACTAGGGGAATTTCACACCAATGGCTCCAGTTGCTAACAGCTTGATTCAGTTCCTTCGTTAGCTTTCCTATGACCAGGGGTGTCCTGCCAGGGACCTCCGTCTATGTGCAGGGACACATTCTTCTCCTGAGAGAGCCTGAATGTGCACGCTTAAGCTGGAAGGAAAAATAACCTGGGGAATGTCTTTCTGACTCTGTGTGAGGCTCCACACAGGATGGAGGAGGCAGGGATGCCTCTGAACTCCCTTTTCTCTGCTGTAAGTGAACATGGCTCGTCTCAACTGTGTTAACAAATAGATTTCTTCAACTCCAGAGCCCAGTAGCTCAGTATCCTACTTATCCCTTCTTTTTCTTCATTTTTTTATGTGTCCATGTGAGGATTTGCAGCTCCTTATACATTTTACTGTCATGCCAGGAGGGAAGAAACAAAGACATTGGAATATATTACCTGTGAGGATCTAGGTGATCAGCTACCGTGTTGTAGTTTGCAGCTCAGAGAACTCTCAGAATCTGGGGGGGAATGACTTGGAGGAGCACCCCAGGCCATGCGGGAAGGCTTTAGGAAATGCTCATAGCCAGCTCCTTTGAGAGGGATGGCAGTGCCCCTTAGAATGACAGCCTCGGACCACAGTCAGCTGTTCACACCCTTCCTTTGTCAGGGCACCAGACAAAACTGATTATTTTTCTGCTGAAAGGTATGGATAAAAGCCTAGATAAACTGCCTGTAAAGTTCCCCTGACAGAAGAGCTCATACAGCCTTTGCTGCGTGAACGAGCTGCAGGAAGCATCATCATCATGTCGCTTTATTCACATCTAGCTCCTCAAGCACGCTGTGTGGTTGCTGCAGGGTCTGTAAGCAGAAAGATGCAACCACTGCACCTCAGATGGACAGGATGCAATTGCGGGCAGAGGGCGGGATATCTACCCTTTGTGCCTGTCCGCATCTTTACATTGCATGTGTGTGTATTCATGTGTGCAGATGTGTGTGCCTGGGTATGTACATGCACATGGAGGCCATGGGTCCACATGAAGCATCTTTCCATGATCTCTCTCAATTTATGTTTTTAAGACAGGGTCTCTCACTGGCCTAGAACTCATCAAGTAGGTAGGCTAGCAAGGTGCCAGGGATCCCTCTGACTCCACCTCCCCAGCACTGGGCTTATAAGCACAAGCCATCACATCTGGCTTTTTACATGGGCTCTGGGGTCTACCTTGGGAGCTCACATCTGAAAGGTAAGCACTTTGCTGACAGAGCCCTCTCCCCACCATTTATTCCAAATGGGCAACACACTGTGTTTTTAGAAGGGTTTTGGGGATCAGAACAAGAGGAAAATGGGTGCTGACCCAGGAACATCTTTTAGGGCCTGATAAGTGTTATGAGCGTAGAGTTAGCGGATCTGCTTCTCTGAATTCTGTTAACCAGAGAAAGACATACCTCCTCGTGGTTTCTTTACACTGTGAACAATAAACCAGCCCCATCTCCCAGGGTATTGTTAGAGACAACACAATGGAGGTGGAGGAGCCATTAAGAGCACTGTTGTATGCAAATGAGTACATTTGAAAAAGAAATGTCACTCTGCGGATTTAGGGTTGTCTGAATCATGAAGGTTCACACCAAATCCAACTTCAAGTGTGTGTGTGTCTTCTGGGGACATGGATACAGAGTTCTATGCTACTCCTGACCTTAACTAGAAGTTTCAAGAACTGAACCACGACTACCCTTCTTCTCAGCATGAAGTTCCAATCTCATCTGTGCAGCAAACAGTATCTAGGCAAACATCTTGCGTCATCCCTTCGCAATGTTTTTCCCAGTGGCTGATTTGTGGTTTTTGATGTTCATTCCTCAGCCTGCAGGATCGCTACCCATCTCCCAACCCGTCTCTCTAAGGGAGTCTTGTGACTAAGGAAGGTATCTTCAGAACACAGACTGACAGTCTGCCTGACTCATGCTTTGGAAAAGTGGGTATCAGGGCGCTAAAGTGTTGTTGCCATAACACTGGCAGTGGTTGGAAATTCCTCATCAAGTTTGCCTCCAAGCCTGTTGATTCTGGCTAAGCGCTCTAGCAAAAAAGTGAGCCAAGGCCTTTAAGTCATTTGGGAGATATGACAGGCTTGGGTGTTTGGTAATAAGACAATGGAAAACTTTGGTATCCATACAGAAACTGCAGCAATTGCTTTTATTAGTTTAAGCACCTGATTGTTTACATATTTACCCATTGATTTATAAAGTTCCCATAGCTCATCTCCATCATTTCTAAGGAGAGATCACTCCATAGTGCTGACAGATTCACATTAGCAGTCTCTAAGTAGGCAGAACTTAATTTTGATTCTGAGTTTGGAGAAACCTGGCAATATGTTTTCAACTAGGTGATAACTGTTCTAGTTAATTGAAAGAGCTGAAATATAACATTTGAATTTGGACTATAGACTATAAATGCTTCCACGTCAGGCTACCAAGTTATATACAAAACATGGACATATAATGAAGGGGCCACGTGCTTTCTTAAACAAGACACATTTAGTAACAGTGTCAAAATTACATCCTATTACCTGTGTTATTTAAAGTGAGAGAAAAAGTGTGCCACCTTCTGATGAATGTTAGTCTTTCCCCTAGATCTGCATTAATTATAGAGTCTGTGTTTACAGGAAAAGATCTCTGAGGGATTTCGAACTGAGATTAAGCTTGTGTCTGAGTCACAAGACCTACAGAGGTCTTCCACTAGCCTGAGGTCTGTGTTAATGGGAACTCTGCTCTCTGCTCTTCATTCCATAAGCATGGGTAAGAGGCAGGGTCACAGTCATAGGCAGTGGGACTGTCATCTACAACAGTGCTGGCCTCTATGGAGCCACCCTTTAGAGTCACCACAAAGCCGCCTCTCTGTTCAGAGCTGTTCCTAGGCAACAGACGAGAAACAGGCAAGTACAGGATTCTACTCAGCTCCACTCTGCTCCTCATGGGACTCCTACGATACAGGACAAGCTTCCTGCATGGAGTGCCTGCTTGAGTTTGTGAGGGAAGCAGCTGACTTTTGCAAGTAACCTTCATGGCTTCTGAACAAGCACCTGCCCCGACAACCCAGACATTTAGGTTGCCCTCAGCAACCTGCAAGCAGGATCTGCCTTACCTGGGTGCGCTCTGGGCTCAGATACTCATTTAAAACCTCAGCAACGGTGGCAAGACGAAGGTATGGAGAGAATGAAACTCATGAAGTACGTGTATATAGGCATATATGCATTATGTGTACAGATATGTAAATAAATTATATATATGTATATAATTTATGTGTCTATGTGTGTCCCCACGTGTAAGGAGGAAGCGCACGTGTGTGTGCAGGCATCATCATCAGAAGGCCCCAGATGTTTTGTAGCTGGAATTATAGATGGTTGTCAGATATCTGACACAGATGCTTAGGAACCAGGCTCAGGTCCCCTGGAAGACCTCAGCAAGCATTCTAAACTAAGCCATCTCTCCAGCCCCTAGAGAGGCTTAAAACATATTCACACTTTGGTTTTTATTACTTATTAAATTTTCATTTCGAGTCCATCGTCAGCTTGGTTTAAGAGGATGTACACCAACTGAACAGAACACAAGGAGAAGAAAACAAAGGGCCAGGGTCTGGGGAATTCCAAGACCTATGATGGTGTTCTAATGGATACTCAGAGCTGTGTTGCCAAAAGTCAACGTGTTGTCTCCTGGTGGGGCATAAGGGTGGAGCAAGGGCAAAATGACCAGGCAATCTGTCTGCTGAGCTGGGGCGAGCCTTCATTTCAGGAAGACGTTGCCTGACCTTAAGAAACCCAGCCGCGTGCTTTGAGAACTTGAAGGCCCCAATGCATTTCATTGGCTCCTGGGCCATTTTATGACAGGTGCTGATGGTCAGCCTGCCGAGGATGGGTAAAGGAGAACAGAGACAGAAGCAGAGACAGGAGCTGCATCTGAGTGTGTCAGATGTGGGCACGCACCCAAGATGACGGTGGGCAGGGACAGCTAATATTCACTAGTACTTCAGCCGAGGCCACAGGTGACAGACAGCACACAAACAGCATGTGGCTGTGTAGACAGAGAGCCATGGACATACCCAGTAAACAAAAAGGAACAGTGAAAATTTAACAATACCCTGAAGCCTGATACACGAGGAGACTTGGAGATTCTGGCTACATTCTTACCGGGTATCCTCATTATCAGAGACTAGGACTAGAAGGAAACACACAGAAAGACAACAACTACTTCTTTAGGCTCACTCGTGTGAGACACAGCTTAGACACAGATTTGTGCGAAGCTACCATGAGATGCACAGGGATGTCTTGAACCCCACCCCCACTCTGCCAATAGGTATGCCTTTGCTTTCCACTCCGAATGTTACACCTGGCTGGCAGATACAATACGAATGCGCTGGATCACCGAATCACATGTACGCATGCGATGCCAGTATCTGCCATTACTGTGCTGAAACCAGGAAATGGCCACTGGGACCCCAAGAGTGTGCATTCAGGTCTCAGTGGTTACACATGCGTGTGGATGATAGCACTGTGGAGATGTGTGACAGTCTACTCCCCTAAGGCACTGGCCTCACAGTCTCTACAAAGTCCTTTCAGTCACACTTGGCAGCCACTCCTACCCTAACCAACGGTCACCGCGATTCTGTCTAAATCTTCATACTCTAGGTATTGCTCGGATGCTCTCAACATTGAGAATGGAGGAATTCTTCAGAGACTGTACTCTGACTCGGCCCAGGTTCCTTCAGACGTCCAATTCATCATGTGTTTCAACAGTTCATACTTTTTACTGCCAACTAATATATAACGCTGTGAACATGGAGTTGGTTTCCAGTTTGGGACTTTTACAAATAAAACTGCTATGAACCTTCATGTACAAGTTGCGTGAAAATAAAATCTCATTTCTCTGGGATGTATGCCCAAGAGTGTGACTTCTGGTCCATTTTTAGCCATAAAAAGAATTGCCAAACTTGTCTCTTTTTTGGCAATGGTTATAGTGTTTTACGTTTGCAGCAGGGCTGTGCTTACTGATCCAGGTCCTCTTCATCCTTGCCAACATGTGCAGTTGGTGTAGTCTTTATTTTAGCCAATGTGATCGTGTAACAATAACTTATTGAGGCTTTTGAGTTACATTTTGTACAAGGCTCAGGGATGCTCGCCGTCTCTCCCCTGCTTCTGTATCTGTCTTCTGTGTAACTTGAAGGTTTGTTTCTTTAACGCTCAAGTGTTTGGGGGCTCTTTATGTGCACCAGGTGCACATAACTGTACTGAGAAATAGATTAAGGTGCATGGGAGCAGGTTATATGCATGTAATATGCAGTTTTAAGGGATTCTGATATCCTTCGTGGGGCCTGGAACCACCCTGCCCTCAGACATTTAGAGGTGACGGTATCTTTGTTTTACTGTGAGTAAATTCATCATATAATGGTAGAGGGAGAGACCGAGCTGGTTAGTAGAACCCAAGCAGGCCTTGCCATAGGGAAATGGGATAGAATCTCACTTGAGAAACAAGAGAAAATGTCACAGGGAAATCAGGAGAAGCCACTCTGGGTACAGAGAATGGCACACCCACAAGAGCAGAGGAGGTTTATGTGGGTACACATTAAGAGTAATAGCAAGCTTATTAATTTTTTTGGTGCTTCGTTTGTGGGGTTGGGAGTAAGGGCAGGAAGTAGTAAATGAGGTCAGAAAAATGAATAGGGAGCTAGGGGTTGTAGCTTAGTGATGTCTCCAGCACTGTGTAAAGAAAGATGACGAAACAAATAACCAGGGGAAGAGTATGGAGGATCCTGAAGGCCAGGCTAGAAATCTCAGGAGTCCAGTTACCGACCATCATAGAGGAGACAGTAGAATCACAACTATCCTTTACTTAAGTTAATTTGGGCCTATAGCCTTACCCTGCTGCATGCACCCAGTCTCATGTGATATAAGTTCATTTGGCAGGATCATACAGACAAGGAACTAGGAAGCTGTTGGTGGGAGATCAAGTTTCCATAGAGCACAAAGGATGAAACAGAAAAGCCTTGCTATCCAGCAGCCTGGGACACCAAAAGGGTCCCAGCACTCGGGCGGCAGAGACAGGCAGATTTCTGAGTTCGAGGCCAGCCTGGTCTACAGAGTGAGTTCCAGGACAGCCAGGGCTACACAGAGAAACCCTGTCTCGAAAAACCAAAAGAGAGAGAGAGAGAGAGAGAGAGAGAGAGAGAGAGAGAGAGCCCTAGAGAAGCTATACAAACGAAACCTGATGGGACAGATGGAACTAGAGGCTGAGACTCAGAAAGAGGCTATCATTTTGGTTTGGGATGGTGTTCTAGCTGATGTTCTATTGCTGTGAAGAGACACCATGACCGAAGCAATTCTTATAAAAGAGAGTATTTAACTGGGGGCCGAGTTTTAGAGGCTTAGTCTATTCTCATCATGGTAGGAGTCTGGTGGGAGGGAGGATGACAACAGGCAGGTGTGGTGCTGGAGAAGTAGCTGAGAGCTAATCCTGATTCACAGTGTGTGTTTGTGTGACAGAGAGACAGAGAAACAGAGAGAGACAAAGAGAGACAGAGAGAGACTGAGATTCTGCCATGTGCTTTTGAAACCTCAAAGCTTACCTTTATTGATACCCTTCCCCCAACAAGGCCACATCTCCTAATCCTGTATTTCTATCAACAAGTTCCACTCCCTAGTGACTAAATGCTCACCTATATGAGCCATGGTGGCATTCTTAGCCACAGAACCACAGGTGGTGATGTTAGTAGGCAATATAAGAAGAGCTGGCGGGGGGAGTGGGTAACACGGAGAAGAATGCGAGATGAATTGTGTGGAGTCTCAGTGGATGGCTGGAAAGGCCGGTTAGAAGGGTCGGGAAGATGCCCAATTTGATGCGAACAATGTCTGAACAAAGGTTGACAGAACAGGAATACTGAGATCATGGTCTTACTACAGTCTCCCGTCTGCCATGGTATTTTGTCCCACAGTGGCAGATGCTCATAGTCAGTCAAAGTCCAAAACTCGGAGACAGAAAACTCTAGATACAACTCATAGTTAGTTAGTTAGTTTGTTTTTTCTGAGACAAGGTTTCTCTGTATAGCCCTGGCTGTCCTGGAACTCACTCTGTAGACCAGGCTGCCCTGGAACTCAGAAACTTGCCTCTGCCTCCTGAGTGCTGGGATTAAAGGCGTGCGCCACCACGCCTGGCCAACTCACAATTTTTAATTGTGTTCTGCTCTGTCTTACTTGGATGGGAACCATCCATTTGCCCTAGGTATCCAAGCTGCACAAGTTCCTTGGTCTGCAGACCTTTTACAGTTAACTTGGCTACCAGACTCAATGCAGTAAGTACAGCATTGGCATATTCGGTGGCAGAGGGGGCTGACAGCATTCACACGACTTACTTTATGTCACACTGTTAGAACTGCTCTGATTTTATCATTAGCTGTTGCTGCTAATCTCTTACTGTGCCAATGTTTCAAGTTAAATTTTGCCATAGATAGGTATGTACTGGAAAGACAGTGTACACAAAGTGCGGTTCGACTTGCGGATTCTGGAACCCGCCAAGAATCCCGGGACACATCCCTGAGAATAAGGAGGACTTTTATAGTGTGGATGATGTTGAAGTGTTAGAGGTCTTGTCTTCAGGATGGTACCATTGAGAAATGGTGGACCATCTAAGAAGTGAGCCTCAGTAGGAAGAATTGAGGAAGAAGGGGTGGCGGTTGTGGGTGAGGGCAGAGATGCTGCCTCTGGAAGAAGATGCCTATCCCTGGGAGTAATGAAAGTCTGATCTGTATCCTTGACTCCCTGTTTCCTGCCTCACTTCCTCTATCCTGTCCTCTTGCCACAGTGATTCGCCCTGAAGCACCACCCCAACTCCAGAGCTGGACAGTTGTTAGGAACATGTCCCTCAAGCTACAGCTAAACACACCCGTCTCTCAGGAAGTCAGCCTACTGCAGCTGCCCTGTAGGAAGGAGTCGACTGATAACACAGTGGTTGATCGGTGTGACTGTTTTTATTCTATTTGGGTAAAATCTCAATCTATGGAAGGAGGTTCTCCAGGAAACAAGACAGAGGCCTGGGAGGGAGGGAAGGGATGAGGTCAAGAGATCCTGAGGGGACCAGACATGTCTTCTTTTGAGATGAGAAGAAAGCCAGGCTAGGAGAAGCTGAAGCTGACGAGAACAGAAGTCCAGAATGAGGCTCCAAGTGCATTGTGTGGATGGAAAGCAAACCCTCTGTTGCTGAAAAGAATTCCGTTCTGTTAGGACGCTGGTGGAGTCCTTATGTACCTAATTATCACAATCACCCAGGAAAGTTAAAAACCACAGATTTCTTGGCCCAAGCTCAGCCTCACTGAATGAGTCTCTCTCTGGTGGAGGAGGGCCAGAGCCTTGTGCTTAAGTGTCTTCCATAATTAAGGTAATCAAGCCAGGCAGAGAACCTCCTGAATTCCAACATTCTTTGCTTCTGTTCCTTTTCCCCTCTCCCTACTCTAATTTTGGTAGGATTGAAGAATAAACCTGCTTACAGCATGCTCTCTGCCACTGAGCTACATATATTACCCCAGCTACCTTGTCCTCCGTCTCCTTGTCTCTCTGTCTGTCCATTTATCCGTCAGCAGATTTCACTGTGGCATTTTCGTGCCTTTTCCCTTTTTATTTTTATGTCCTGTGTTTTACCCCCTCCTACCCTCCAGGTCTTCTTTAAAGCTTCTTCTCTCCTTCTAGTTTCCTGGCCCCTACCCATATTCACTCCAACACATAGACACAGACACATAGACATACAGGTACACACACATGCACACGGAGATATACACAGAGATACACATACACTCACCCACACAGAGACACACACATACATGGACAGACACAGACACATACATATGCACACACATACACACATGCACAGACATATACATACATACACCTCCCACACACACACATGCATGCACACACACCCACATACACATGCACATACACAGAGACACAAATTAGAAGACAGGATCTGCACAAGATAGAGGGATGTGGTAATCGTCTTTCTGGGTCTGGGGTGCTTCAGTATAATACTTTCCATACATATTCACTTTCCTGCAGATTTCTCAATTTTATTTTTCTTTATGGCTTAAGAAATATAATATAGGACTCGAGCCCCGGGCTACCTTGCCAGCAGAGTCTTGCCCAACACCCGCAAGGGCCCACACGGGACTCCCCACGGGATCCTAAGACCTCTGGTGAGTGAAACACAGCGCCTGCCCCAATCCAATCGCGCGGAACCTGAGACTGCGGTACATAGGGAAGCAGGCTACCCGGGCTTGATCTGGGGCACAAACCCCTTCCACTCCACTCGAGCCCCGGGCTACCTTGCCAGCGGAGTCGCCTGACACCCGCAAGGGCCCACACAGGATTCCACACGAGATCCTAAGACCTCTAGTGAGTGGAACACAACTTCTGCCAGGAGTCTGGTTCGAACACCAGATATCTGGGTACCTGCCCTGCAAGAAGAGAGCTTGCCTGCAGAGAATACTCTGCCCACTGAAACTAAGGAGAGTGCTACCCTCCAGGTCTGCTTATAGAGGCTAACAGAGTCACCTGAAGAACAAGCTCTTAACAGTGACAACTAAAACAGCTAGCTTCAGAGATTACCAGATGGCGAAAGGCAAACGTAAGAATCCTACTAACAGAAATCAAGACCACTCACCATCATCAGAACGCAGCACTCCCACCCCACCTAGTCCTGGGCACCCCAACACAACCGAAAATCTAGACCCAGATTTAAAAACATTTCTCATGATGATGATAGAGGACATCAAGAAGGACTTTCATAAGTCACTTAAAGAATTACAGGAGAGCACTGCTAAAGAGTTACAGGCCCTTAAAGAAAAGCAGGAAAACACAGCCAAACAGGTAGAAATCATTAAAGAAAAACAGGAAAACACATCCAAACAGGTGATGGAAATGAACAAAACCATACTAGAACTAAAAGGGGAAGTAGACACAATAAAGAAAACCCAAAGCGAGGCAACACTGGAGATAGAAACCCTAGGAAAGAGATCTGGAACCATAGATGCGAGCATCAGCAACAGAATACAAGAAATGGAAGAGAGAATCTCAGGTGCAGAAGATTCCATAGAGAACATCGACACAACAGTCAAAGAAAATACAAAATGCAAAAGGATCCTAACTCAAAACATCCAGGTAATGCAGGACACAATGAGAAGACCAAAGCTACAGATAATAGGAATTGATGAGAATGAAGATTTTTAACTTAAAGGGCCAGCTAATATCTTCAACAAAATAATAGAAGAAAACTTCCCAAACATAAAAAAAGAGATGTCCATGATCATACAAGAAGCCTACAGAACTCCAAATAGACTGGACCAGAAAAGAAATTCCTCCCGACACATAATAATCAGAACAACAAATGCACTAAATAAAGATAGAATATTAAAAGCAGTAAGGGAGAAAGGTCAAGTAACATATAAAGGAAGGCCTATCAGAATTACACCAGACTTTTCACCAGAGACTATGAAAGCCAGAAGAGCCTGGACAGATGTTATACAGACACTAAGAGAACACAAATGCCAGCCCAGGCTACTATACCCGGCCAAACTCTCAATTACCATAGATGGAGAAACCAAAGTATTCCACGACAAAAACAAATTCACACAATATCTTTCCACAAATCTAGCCCTTCAAAGGATAATAACAGAAAAGAAGCAATACAAGGACGGAAATCACGCCCTAGAACAACCAAGAAAGTAATCATTCAACAAACCAAAAAGAAGACAGCCACAAGAACAGAATGCCAACTCTAACAACAAAAATAAAAGGAAGCAACAATTACTTTTCCTTAATATCTCTTAATATCAATGGACTCAATTCCCCAATAAAAAGACATAGACTAACAGACTGGCTACACAAACAGGACCCAACATTCTGCTGCTTACAGGAAACCCAACTCAGGGAAAAAGACAGACACTACCTCAGAGTGAAAGGCTGGAAAACAATTTTCCAAGCAAATGGACTGAAGAAACAAGCTGGAGTAGCCATTTTAATATTGGATAAAATCAACTTCCAACCCAAAGTTATCAAAAAAGACAAGGAGGGACACTTCATACTCATCAAAGGTAAAATCCTCCAAGAGGAACTCTCAATTCTGAATATCTATGCACCAAATGCAAGGGCAGCCACATTCATTAGAGACACTTTAGTAAAGCTCAAAGCATACATTGCACCTCACACAATAATAGTGGGAGACTTCAACACACCACTTTCTTCAAAGGACAGATCGTGGAAACAGAAACTAAACAGGGACACAGTGAAACTAACAGAAGTTATGAAACAAATGGACCTGACAGATATCTACAGAACATTTTATCCTAAAACAAAAGGATATACCTTCTTCTCAGCACCTCATGGGACCTTCTCCAAAATTGACCATATAATTGGTCACAAAACAGGCCTCAATAGATACAAAAATATTGAAATTGTCCCATGTATCCTATCAGACCACCATGGCCTAAGACTGATGTTCAATAACAACATAAATAATGGAAAGCCAACATTCACGTGGAAACTGAATAACACTCTTCTCAATGATACCTTGGTCAAGGAAGGAATAAAGAAAGAAATTAAAGACTTTTTAGAGTTTAATGAAAATGAAGCCACAACGTACCCAAACCTATGGGACACAATGAAAGCATTTCTAAGAGGGAAACTCATAGCTCTGAGTGCCTCCAAAAAGAAACGGGAGACAGCACATACTAGCAGCTTGACAACACATCTAAAAGCCCTAGAAAAAAAGGAAGCAAATTCACCCAAGAGGAGTAGACGGCAGGAAATAATCAAACTCAGGGGTGAAATCAACCAAGTGGAAACAAGAAGAACTATTCAAAGAATTAACCAAACGAGGAGTTGGTTCTTTGAGAAAATCAAGAAGATAGATAAACCCTTAGCTAGACTCACTAAAGGGCACAGGGACAAAATCCTAATTAACAAAATCAGAAATGAAAAGGGAGACATAACAACAGATCCTGAAGAAATCCAAAACACCATCAGATCCTTCTACAAAAGGCTATACTCAACAAAACTGGAAAACCTGGACGAAATGGACAAATTTCTGGACAGATACCAGGTACCAAAGTTGAATCAGGATCAAGTTGATCATCTAAACAGTCCCATATCACCTAAAGAAATAGAAGCAGTTATTAATAGTCTCCCAACCAAAAAAAGCCCAGGACTAGATGGGTTTAGTGCAGAGTTCTATCAGACCTTCAAAGAAGATCTAATTCCAGTTCTGCACAAACTATTTCACAAAATAGAAGTAGAAGGTACTCTACCCAACTCATTTTATGAAGCCACTATTACTCTGATACCTAAACCACAGAAAGATTCAACAAAGATAGAGAACTTCAGACCAATTTCTCTTATGAATATCGATGCAAAAATCCTCAATAAAATTCTCGCTAACCGAATCCAAGAACACATTAAAGCAATCATCCATCCTGACCAAGTAGGTTTTATTCCAGGGATGCAGGGATGGTTTAATATACGAAAATCCATCCAATGGAGGAGCTAGAGAAAGTACCCAAGGAGCTAAAGGGATCTGCAACCCTATAGGTGGAATAACATTATGAACTAACCAGTACCCCGGAGCTCTTGACTCTAGCTGCATATGTATCAAAAGATGGCCTAGTCGGCCATCACTGGAAAGAGAGGCCCATTGGACTTGCAAACTCTATATGCCCCAGTACAGGGGAACACCAGGGCCAAAAAGGGGGAGTGGGTGGGCAGGGGAGTGGGGGTGGGTGGATATGGGGGACTTTTGGTATAGCATTGGAAATGTAATGAGCTAAATACCTAATAAAAAATGGAAAAAAAAGAAATATAATATATAATTCTATTATATATTTACCACATTTTAACTATCCACTCATCATCTGATGGGTGTCTAAGCTGATTTCCTTTCCTTTTTTGCTTCTTTTTATTTTGAGAAAGAATGTCACTTAGTTGCCTTGAGCTCATTACATAGCCCTGGTTGGCCTTGAACACGCAATTCCCTTGTCTCAGTAGCTTTAGTAGTTGGCATGACGGGATTGGAGTTAGTCATGATTTTTTTTTTTATTGTGAATACATATCACATTACAGGAGCAGGAAATAATATACCTGTTGTTTGAGATGGGATTTTTCTACGTTTAGGCTGGTGTCTTAACTCCTAGACTCAAAGCAATCCTCCTGCCTTAGCCTCCTGAGGCAGGAAGGCCAAAAGCATGTGCCACCACTGACATCTTGATTAATTTTGATTTGATTTGTTAATATTTCATTTTATTTTATTGTATTTCATTTTATTCCATTCAGTGTATATGTGTGTGTGTGTGTGGGGGTGGGGTGGGGTACATGAATGGCTATGTGCACCTGTGTGAGAGAGAGCAGAAGTCAGAGGCTGAAGGTGGGTATCTTCCACTCTCCACCTTATTTTGGGGACAGGATCACTCTTACTGAACTTGAACTTGGGGCTCACTCTTCTGGCTACCCTGGATAACCAGTGAGCTCCAGGGATCTTCCCACTTCAGTGTATCTCACCAGTAGGCTACCACACCTGGTTTTTATATGGGTCCTGAGAATTTGAACTCAGGCCCTCAAGCTGGACTGCAAGCACCATACCCACCCAGCCATCTCCCTATGCCGCAATAGTTTCAAAGGTTATCGGAGGTCTGGGATACAGCCTGTTTATGATGCATAGCCAAGAGGTTGGATGGAGGAACTCCTCTTTGGTCGGGGCACAACCAGGTGCCACGAGAACTGGTCATCGGCTCACCAGACAACGTTTTTGGACATCTCTCCCTTCAAAACTGTACTTGTTTCTTGCCGACTGCCACAGGCTAGCCACGTGGCTCCCTGTCCCTGAGGTTTCCATCTATCTCTGGCTGTCAGGAGAGAGACTGGCTTCGGGAACTTGTTGAAGTCTTTAGTGGCATGCAGGCAGAATGGCTCGGTTCTTTATCTGAACCAGTCACACCATTACTTTAAAAGAGCTTGTAAGGTGTAGGCCAAGAGGAAAGGCAGAAGAGACAGGATGGTTTTTATTTTAGAAATTAGAAGGCATCTTATCTGGAAGGCCTATAAAGAATTTGGTCCATCTCATGTATCATCAGCCTTTTCTTCTCCCAGCTAAGATGAAGAAGCCAAGTCTTAGAAACAGGAGGCCCCTGTGCAGTTGCCTGGCTTTAGGAATCTGCAAGTGAAGCCCTTGAAAAACATCTCCAACACGCAGACTCTTGTCTCTCACACTAAATAAAAACATGATCCAATGCCGAGGCCACAATCCTAATGCTGCCATGTGTTAAACTGTAGTTCATGGCACAGACAGAAACCATCCACCTTTCCCCTCACATTATTAGCACGCGCAACAGCCAGCACAAACCGGCAGGCCGAGCTTCACCCAGAGCTGCCCGTGCTTGCAAGACTGAAGATAACCAGTAACATGAAATGACTCTTACCCTGTTTAAGGCTTGATCCAGCTGTGGCTTAGCAGGTCAGAACCTAGCACACGTGATTTAAATAACGCGCTACACATTCCAACCATCCTTCTCCCCGACTCACAGTTACACCTCCATCTCCCAGGAACAGCGTCAAGTCTGTGACGTGCCCAGGATGAAGGCAAGAGGTTTCTTGGTTAGAGTACTTTGTCTGGTTAGAGATAAAGGACAAGCAAACAGTCCCGAGCTGTCAGTTAATATTTTTAACCCGAAAGAAAGAAAAATCCATCTTCTCGCTTCACAGCCAATCTGTGTTTTTCAAACAGTGCAGATTCCTCTCCATATCAAGTGTCAGATCAGTTTCTGCTTTTTAGCACAAGACAAATAAAAAGTTATCCACGAAGTTTCAAGGGCATCTTAGAAATGAGAGCTGAAGTTTAGTACCTTTCCTTGCTATCCAATTGGCAGAGCATCTTGCAAGAAAGACAAAACCTGCAATTAATAAACCGAGTCCCAGGGTTTCAGGATCTTCACATTCCACTTCCTCCCTTCCTGGATAAGTGGAGCCGCACAGATACAAAGAACAGTCTCTCTCTCTCTCTCTCTCTCTCTCTCTCTCTCTCTCTCTCTCTCTCTCTCCCTCCCTCCCTCCCTCCCTCCCTCTCCCTCCCTCCCTCCCTCCCTCCCTCCCTCCCTCTCTCTGCCCCCTGGCCCGGCCAATATTCAGGCTCAAGACTCCATGAAACAGATATTTTCCATTCTATGACCTCAGTTTTAGGAATTCGTTTTTTTTTTTTTTTTTTTTTTTTGCTTCTTCTTCTCCAGAATCTAGTTATTTTACTTGGCAGCTTTCCAGCTTTCATTCTTTCTTTCTGTCTCTTTCTCTCCCTCTCTTCCACTCTCCACTTATCATTCATTCCTATTCATCAGTGCTTTGAAGACACTCGAGTCAAGAGTCTCGATGTGATGTCTGCAGGGTGTTAGAATTAGTAAGTGAAACTAATGGGATTTCCCACTAAATTTGAATTTTATGTAAACAACAAATAATATTTTTTTGCATATGTATGCCCTAAATATTGCACAGAACACACACTGAAAATTATTCCTTGTCTATCTGAAATTCAAATTGAACTGGGTGCCTTGTATTTTATCTGGCATCTCTACTCAGAGGTTGAAGAGAGGCATCTATTTACACCTCCCAGAGGAGGGGAACTTTCCTACAGACCTTCCTCCTGAATGTTCCTGGCCTCGAAAGCTTTCCACAGCTTCCCTTTATTTTAACTGTGGCCTACGTGCTGGATTGCGAGCTCCCCAGGGCAGAGAGCAGCATGGCATGGGCAGGGTCCATCGGAGGCACTAGGGTCTCGCACAGCACCACCCAAGGTCAGCATTTGCACAAATGCCTCCCAGGTAACAACAGACCCCAGTGCTGCTCCCAGCCATGCAAGCTGGGTCTGAGCTGATGATTTATTCAAGCACTGAGCATCAGTTTGGAATCTTCTCTGCTCAGTTCTTGTTCAGAGGCACTTGGCACGATCAGTAACAGTGACGATTAAAAACTCTGGTTATTTAGAGACATGTCAATATTCATCGTCTTACGAATATGCTGAAGTCTAGTGACCAGGACAGGTCATCTACAGAGGTGTCCTGAAAAGCATGGCTCCAGGAGTCAAACCAGGCCGAATCCTGGCTCAATCACAAACCTCTCACGCATGGATGCCTGTGCTTTGCCCATGTCATTTCTACACTCTTGGGGTGGGGACCTTCTCAGCACACTAAAAAGGGGGGCGAGGGGCACAAGATAGGGAAGACTCCCCATTTTTGAAGATGGCTTTAAAAAAAAGAAATTTTGTCTTGTGGTCAAATGAATGATTTTTCCTCAAATCTATAAATATTTTCCATCTGTATTTTCTATGTTTACTGATTTGAAAAATATTTCCAGAGTATATAGTTTCTGAAATTTTTATCATATTGGTCTAAGAAGCAAAAGTTTATGGTTATTATTTCTACTCAATTATTGCCTATTTTTCTTGTTTTACTTCTAATATTCTATTTATTCCTGGAGATTCAAAACAAACACACACATAAAACCACCCCAATATTCCTTCTGTCCTCTATGCCCTTAAATATAAGTGATCCAGTAGATATAATCAGTCTTGTAATTTTTGGGTCAAACAAATCTCCAAGTGAGATCACTCAGTGGCTCTGCGTCTTTCTGAAATTACTCCCTTTCTGTTGCTATAACGAAATACCCCAGCTGGAAAACCTTTCAACGCTTAGAGGCTGGCTTGGGTCCAATTCCTAGAGGGCTCTGGTGTTGGGTTGGCTTTGGTGAGGACCTGGAGGCAGAAGGTGCTAACGTAAGAATCAGTCACATCACAAAACTAAAAGCCAGAGAGGTTCAGGAGTCAGGCTCAGGGTTTACAATGCCCAAGAAACCAGCAACCCCAAGGAACTGAAGACTCTACGCCAGGCTCCATCTCTTATGTTAAATGTCCCTTAGCTCACTTCTGTATAGCCACACCGGACATCCAGCCTCACAGAGCACATCCAAACCACTGGACATGCCTGGAGACCACTTCAGGTGTCAATTCCCGTTTGTATTTTTAATGTAATCCAGTGCCCATGGACAAAGTGCGTTCGAAATCCCTGAAGGCTAGGGATGGCTCCGTGGATAAGGACCCAGGCTGCTTTTCCAGTGGTTTCCAGCACACATACCGTGGCTTACAACTGCATGTTACTCCAGCTCCAGGAGATCTGACGCCCTCTTATGGCCTTTCTGGGCACTGCATGCACATGGTGCCGAGACATACATGCTGGTAAACACGCATACGGACAGTAAAACGACAAAACAAAATCCAACAACACTGGTCTGTCTATTGCATGTGTACATGTGCTCGCTGGGCTACTACTTCTTCTTCTATAAAATGGAGGTGCTATGTCTACTCTGTGAAGATTCTGAGCTACCTCACCCCCCTTGCAGCTTCAGTTCACATTCGTTTAAATAACACAACTGGTCCGTGCACTTAGCATAAGTATGCCAACTTGTGGTCACTAAATACTCGCTTTTATTGCCTGAATGCTTGAAATTCCATACAGTCCTTATTTTTTAAATATGCAAAGTATTGAAAAAGAAAACAACCTAAAAAGGTGAGTGTACGTAGGCATGTGTGTAAAATTTCAGTCATCTGCCCTAACCATGTACTTCAGCCATGTCAGACTAGAGGTGGAAGTGGGTAATTCTCTATGGCAGAACCCTAGCTGCAGCGGCCAATGCATTTTACATTCTCTGTGAGATCTGGGAGGCATGGCTTCACTGTGGTGGCCTGTGCCAGCAGCAGAGGCCCTCTGAGGTGAGCAGGTGGGCTGAGGCTGGGAACCCACTTGCTGGGAGGAGAATTCCAGACTTCTGCTTAGTTCTGCCCACACTGTAGGCTCCCGCAGGGCAGGCACTAAGGCCTGGGGCCCGGCTTTCCTTGTATCCTCACAGGCCCTCCAGAGGCCTTTCTCTTGTCAGTAGGTGGGAGATGAAGACTGAAAGAGCTTTTTAGGGAACTATCAGCCCTTTGTTTAGAAATGGCATTTCTTCCTTAAGGACTGCTCTTCTCTTCAGAGGTCTCCAGTGCCAGGCCACAGACCTAAAGCAGTGCCTGTCAGCGGCTTTAGAGCCGGGCAACCAGCCAGACTCCTGGTGCTGCTGCCGCCAACTGTGAAGCCTCAGGGAGCCTGCTCAGTGCTTGGTGATACAGTGGTAATGTACCTCATCAGACTGCCCTGTGGACTGAATGCAACAATGTATCCAGTTGAGCGCCTGGCACAGAACAGGTATTTAATCTGGGGAAATATCTCAGGTGCCAGGTGTACAGATAGGATACCAGTGATAAGGGGCAAGGGTGGATTCAGTTTGTAACCACTTCAGCTGTGCATTTCAGAGGTTCCCATCTTAGACTGTGTGGAAGAGAGAACACATTCAGCTCACAGTGATAGACAGTAAGAGAAAGTGCACAAAATGCCCAGTGAATGTGTTCCAATCATTGCTGGGTTCTTCTACCAATTTATTTACTCGTACAAGGACTTTGGCACTGTGTAAATACAATGTTCTGAATGCAGGGGAGGCTCCTACAAACAAGCACGGAGAGGAAGCTGTGGGGAAGGCAGGGCTGTGCCAGGAGAAAACAAAACCAATCCATTAATGTCAGACGATATTTACTGTTGGTAACAGTCAGTAAATGTGGTAACAAGAAACAGATTCCTTCTACAGCCAAAGGTCTCCTCCAAAAAAAGGGGGAAAGAAGTTAGCATCTGCTAAGGTCACTGAGAACACAGAGCAACTGAAGTTTGCCAGGACAGGCTCTGTGCACTGGAAGGGCTCATGCCTTCTTCTAGAACTTGTGGGTTGCAACTCCATTCTTGGTCAAACGACCCTTTCATGGGGGACCCTTAAGATCACCGGAAAACACAAATATTTACATTATGATCCCCAACAGTAGCAAAATTACAGTTATGCAGTAGCAATGGAAATAATTTTGTGGTTGGGGGATCACCATAGCATGAAGAACTGTATTAAAGGGTCACAGCAGTAGGAAGGTTGAGAACCACAGCTCTAGAGACCACCCACTGTAAGCACAAGCTCATCACTAGCTGTGTATCTGGTCTTTTTAGGGGTCACTAGAAACTTCCTCCTACCGTAAAACAGGGCCCGAGCAGCTCCATCACAAGCCCGTGAGACTATCCTACAATCTTCTGGGTTTCAATTCTTTAACTGAAAACTATGTGGGTCCGATGAAGATACTTTTGAGTCCCCTGGGGTTGGGTTTTAGGGCTGTGTTCAGGCCCATCCTGTTCCAGCTCTGTGCAGAGCAAGGGCTCGGGAGATGGCCCAATGGATAAAGTACTTGTGCAAGTGTGAGAGGCTAAGCTGTAATACCCAGAACTCAGGCCAAGCGGGATGCAGGAGCAGACATCTGTAATCTCAGCGCACCTAGTGCGAGATAGGAGGCAGGTTCAGGAGAATCCCTGGAAGTCTTCTAAGGAAACCAAGTCTTTACAAGCTGGCCAGCCTTGCATAGGCAGAGGCAAACAACAACAGGGAAGAGAAGTACGAGGCTCTAGAGAATCAAACAGAGGACATGGGAATGGACGCCTCCATTTTGCTAGAGGCTTCTCTACCAGCCCTTGGGTCAAGCCTCCAACCAGGTGTAGGATCACAGAAGACATAGTCTTGTTCTAGAAGGGCAAACCTTATTGGCATTCCTACATGAACAGGAGAGTTGAACCAAGGTGATCTAACACCCGACCTCCCTCTTGGGCAAAATGGACAACAACCCTGGCATCTTTTCTCCTCCACCAGCCATGTTGACTAAGCCGTGCACGCAGGCTGCTCATGGCAGTCTCTGAGAGATGCCCCCTCATTCCTTCACAGACCTGCATCTACCTTGGGCTTCTGTATGATGTCTGAGGGGGTCTGGGAGTACTTATTTTTCATCCTTGGTATTTGAGAGTGGGGGAAGCAGGACCTGGCCAGCCTTTTCCAGCAAGGGCTGTTTCGTTAGCTTTCTCAGCTTTCTAGCTAACAGGATCTTGGCGAATCACTTACACAGATACAGAGAAGAGGTCTCCAGGGACAGACACCTAATAAGCTAAAAGATCGGACATAATTCATCATTTTACACACGTATTGCCACAGCCAAAATAAATACTACCATGGTTTCAAGTTTCTCAGTGAAAAACAAAATCTTTTTTCTTTTCTTTTCTTTTCTTTTTTTTTTCCCTGAGGGGAAACCATTTTCCAATAGACTTTGATCAACTTCCAGATGCTATTAGCTGACCAGTTTGTGTAACCCGATTATTATATGCATATGTATCAATGACACGTTTCTTGATACATTGAACAATCATTTCCTCCGTACCTAACATTTTTAAGGTAATTCTGCTATGAGCATGGAAAATTGCCATCCTTGAACAAGCTACCCCTTCTGGCTCAACAGCATGCTGCACACAGGCACGCAGGCTCAGTCAGACTGACTCTTCCCTAGTCAGCGATGCCCACAGCAGGCCAGATGTTTGTAAGGGAAGTCGTGGAAGCATTGGTCTTTGGCTTCTACAGGCCATGCATGCTCTCTGAAGTGAGGCAAAGCCTTTGCATACAGTCCTGCCCCGTGGAGGCTCGGGGAAGGGTTTGTTCTGGGCATCACCCATGGACTACACTGATAACAGATCTTTCTTTTCTTAGTCCTGGCCTCACTGGAAAACCTTTTTAAAAAACGTTGTACTAGTTTGTCTTTAATTCCTTTCATTGTTTCTAAGTTCTCTACTTGTTTTAAAGGACAAATTAAGCTTCTAATAAAGCTCTGAATGGCCACAGAGACTGGGCTGTTTTGGGGCTTTTATTCACCATAAATATTCGTCTAATGGCAATAACGGTGAGTTATTGGGTACCAGCTTGGTAATGGGCATTTTCCATACATTACCTTTGGAAGAAGGAACATTTCATGGGTTGCTGCAATTTAGTCCAGCTTATAATAACTTCCAACTCCTTTTACTGTACAATGTAGGCAACTGGACGGGCCATTCTCCTTCTGTCTCATTTTGGTTATTATTATTTTTTCTTCTTAGGAGTTTAACCCTTTTGTTTAATCCCATCATGTTGACTGATGAAGGCCATTTATAATCTTCATTCTCTCAAGGCACACTTACTCTGGCCAACTGAGGGGCATCCACAAATGTAAAGGGGCACTCTCTTGGGGTTTTGTCTTCAAGCCCGTGCCGTGACCTTTGACTTGAGAGTACATTCCTCATGGCTAGCAGGCCTCCAAAAAGGCCAGCTCAGCAATCAGCCTAACTGTGGGCTTTGCAGGGTCTTGGACATCTCCATCTGGCCATTATTCCTTGGAGGGCTATCTAGTAGTAATCTGGTCTCGTCTTCAGGTATTACAGTAAGGCTTGTTCTTCCCAGGATGGCTGCCATCTCTGAAGGAGCACCAGTGGCCCTGAGACAGCAGCAATGGATACTGGCTATGAACTTCGCTCCTATGACTGAGGTCTAGGCTTCAGGTCCTGTCTTCACCACTTAATGTATTAACAGCAGAGGAAGATGGTTACCATCGCTACATAATGTCACTGCCACTTGCCCGGTGTTGTCAGCCATTTTTATTCGACTCATAAAAATGAGGACGTGGCTGTGTTCCACTGTGGCTCTGTGTTTCCCTTGGACGAGTATAATAAGTGACACAAACCCTTTCATCTGCTTAGTGTCCATTTGCATATCTTCTCTAGTATCTTTGAGGATTTTGCCCACTTTAAACCATTTGTTGTTTATTTATGGACTTTCCCAGAGTTCCTTATATATACTGGGTACATCATTTGCCAGATTATAGACTACAGAAGTATCCTTCAAACTTTTGGCTTGCCCTTTCCTTCTGATGAAATAGGTTTCTTTTGATACAGGTAAATTTATGAGGATTTTTCTTTCTGTTGTCTGATTTTATAATTTCTCTAGAGAACATCTATTTTCAGGCAGTGAAGGTGCTGCCTTTTAACTTTCCCTGAAATTCTGTCATCTCGGTTTTATACTGAGGTCTAGCACCTGTCTCTGCAGCTGAATGAAACAGGAGACTCAGCCCCTCACTCGCTACCCTGGTATTGTTTGGTGAAAGGCTTTCTTTTCCAGCCAGCCTGCTTTGCTACGTGTGTAGAAAGGCAACTGTGCCCATGGCTGTCCTATGCCCACAGCTGTCCTTGGACTCCTGTCTTCTTCCACTGCTGTGTCTACTTTAAGCCAGTGCTACACAGTCTTGTTGCTTTAAGTCACTGCTACACCTTCTTGTTGCTTTAAGCCAGTGCCACACAGTCTTGTTGTTTTAAGCCAATGCTACACGGTCTTGTTGCTTTGAAGATTAAGTTTTGAAATTGGGTATTTATTCGGGGATGCCCTTGCTCTTCACCAAGACTCTATCTGTCTAGGTTCTCTGCTTTTGGGTTACTTTCCCCCTTAATATTTATGTGTGTTATTTCCTTTTCTTGTCCTATAGGACTGACTAGAATCTCTAGTAGGATGCTGGACAGGTGTAACAACCACATACAGTATTGATGATTTTAGAAGGAAAACATTTGGACCACTACTTTTAAATGTGCCACTAGAAGCAGGTCTTAATTTTTTATATATCCCTGTCATCAGATTAAAGGTTTCCCAATAGTCATAGTTAGCTCATTTAAAAAAAAAATCACGTATGGGACTTAACATTTTTATCATGTACTTTTTCTGTACCCAGTTAGATCAATTTTTTGTTCATTTATCAATATACCATCATATATATAAAGCAATATATATAATACATATATATATAAACAATATATTAACATACGTGTGTGTGTATGTATTATATTCATTTTTCAAGACAGGGTTTCTTTCTGTAGCTCTAGCTGTCCTGGAACTCACTCTGAAGATAAGGGTGACCTCAAATTCAGAGATGTGCCTGTCTACCTCTGCTTCCTGAGTGCTAGGATTAAAGGTGTGTACCACCCTTGCCCAGAATGTTCATTTTTAATGTTAAAGCAAACATATACTTTTGTAGTAAATCTTACCAAGTCATAGTAAATTTTATTCTTTTTAAAAACACCCAATTGGGTATGTTAATACCTTAAGTATTTTGCAAAATGTTTTATAACTCGATTATAACTTTCTTTTTAAGATTTAAGGCTGGTTATGGTGTCAGGGTTACACTGGTCTCAAAAAATGAATTTCTTTTTTTCTCTTTTACTTACTGAATCTGTGGGATGCTAACACTTCATTGATAGTGTTTTACTGGTGATAAACATTTTTTCAAAGTTTTACTTATTTATTTTATGTGAATACACTGTAGCTGTCTTCCGACACACCAGAAGAGGGCATCAGATTTCATTAGAGATGGTTGTGAGCCACCATGTGGTTGCTGGGAATTGAACTCAGGACCTCTGGAAGAACAGTCAGTGCTCTTAACCTCTGAGCCTTCTCTCCAGCCCCAACATTTCTTATTTAGAAATATAACAATTAGTAGTAAACTGCCTGACTCTGGAAGAATTTTCCGTTTGTGAAAGGTTTGATTGTGAATTTAATTATTTAATAATACCAATACAGCATTTAGATTTTGAGACAATTATCATCATTCTAATTCCTTTTCAAGAAAACTATCTGATCTAAATTGTCAAATTACTTCCCAAGGAGTGGGTCGCAGTATCTACTCACTGCTAATTACAGATTCACAGGAGCTGCTTCCTTTCATGGATTATGATGGCAATTTATGTTTTCTCTCCTTTTGCTAGGTCAATCTTGCCAATCTGCTAATTTTGCTCATCCTTAAAAAACATTTGTACTAATTATCTTTATTGTTTGGTGATCTCTATTATTTTTATTATATATGTTTTACTATTTATCTTAGGTTAGTTTCTTCTTTTTGAAATTTTTATCAAAATTTGGCTAACATATAGGATAACAAATGTATTTCATTATTGTTTCTATCTTCATTTAAGAACCCTATTTATTTTTAGATGCATGTGCATGGATAGATGTGGGTACACGCACATGAGTACTGGTGCCCACAGGGGCCTGAGTGCTGGGTTCCCCTGGAGTTGGAGTTACAGGTGGTTTTGAGCCACCTTGGTGTGGGTGCCCGGAACTGAAGCTGGATCCTCTGAAGGAGCAGTATGTGTTCTTAATCATCCCTCTTTTCCTAAGGTCTTGACATAGAAACCAGTCACTGGTGTCAGCCTTGGCCTTCCCCCCAGAAGGATATAAAAGTATAAATTCCAGCTCTCCTCACCCTTTCAGTGAGTTCCAGGTATTTCCATCGACTGCTCCTTCCCTTCCTGCTCAGACACAGCTGCATCCTAACTGCACGTGAGAAGTGCTCTTTAACGCAAAGCTTATTTGGAAATGCTACTGAGATTTAAATAAGACGCTATCACTCCTGACGTAGAATACAATTGCTTTGTGTGATCGTGGAGCACGAGCTACGGCGTTTTCGCAGTCTTAAGTTTCTTGGTATTTCATTTCCATGGCTCAAAATCGGGCCAGCCTGGACTGGTGTCTCTGTGCCTCGGGAAAGCCTGCATTTGCACTTCTTGGTGATGCACAGTACACACATTTAAGGCAGAGTGGCTGCTCAGGTACATACATTCCACAGACCCTAATAGTTTACTTATTTTTCTACTAGTTACTATAGGAAGATGTGTTTAAAAATCTACCTATGATGCTAGTCTAGTCAGTTTTTGTCATGACTTTTGAGTCGGCCAGTAATACATACTTATGAACATCATATCTTCCTCCTTAGCACTAGGAAATGACCTTTTTCCAATACCTTATAACGACCATGTCCTTTGTCTTAGAGACTATTTGGCAGCAGTATTAAGACATTTGCTCTAGTTTCCTTGCATTTGTTATATAAATAGTTGTGTGGTTTTTTTTTTTTTTTTTTGTCTCGAGGCTTCCATTTATCTGTATGCTTATACTTGAAGTGTGGATTTTTTAGACAATATGCAGTTGTGACTTTATAGCCAGCATGGTATTTTCCCTGTAAAGTGGAGGTTTTAATGTATTTACATTTAACACAGTGACTTGGGCCAGATTCACATTTGCTGGCTTCCTATTGGTCATTGCTGCCGGATTCACATTTGCTGGCTCCCTATGGGTCACTGCTGCCGGATTCACATTTGCTGGCTCCCTATTGGCCACTGGGGCCAGATTCACATTTGCTGGCTTCCTATTGGTCATTGCTGCCGGATTCACATTTGCTGGCTCCCTATGGGTCACTGCTGCCGGATTCACATTTGCTGGCTCCCTATTGGCCACTGGGGCCAGATTCACATTTGCTGGCTCCCTATTGGTCACTGCTGCCGGATTCACATTTGCTGGCTCCCTATTGGCGACCGGGACCAGATTCACATTTGCTGGCTCCCTATTCGTGTCTCCTGTTTCCATTCCTGTTCCTTCCGCTCTGTCGCCATGTCTGTTAATCTAGTTTTTAAATTTCTGCAGTTACTTTCTGGCTGGTGAAACTCTGCTCAGCACAGTCTGTAATATCCCTGGGCACACACTACGGAGATTTATTTTACAGTCTCAGTTGAGGTTCCCTCTTCTCCAGTGTCTCTAGACTGTGTCAAGTTCTCATACTACGAGCCAGCACAGCACTGATCCCTTGAAGCTGGAATTACGGGCTGTGAGGTGCCTGACCTGAGCGCTGGGAACCAAACCCCGGTCTCTGCAAGAGCAGTATGTGCTTTTACCACTAAACGTCTCTCCAGCCCCAAGAGTGACTTTACTCTCAAAGCTTGCTCCTTCTGGGCGCAGGGAAATGGAAGTTTAATCAACACCTCTATGTTGGTGAGATTTGAATTCCCAACTCCAGGCAGGAGCTGAAGTCTCTGCTCCTTTCAGCTTTCTAGTTATGGCTCGTCCTACTGTGCTCATCAGCATCCCCCCAAATTAGGAGCCATTAAAGCACCCGTGGGGTTGAGATACAGGATTGGGGTGGGGGTGGGGGAATCGCTTACTCCTTTATGAAATGTCTGCCCCTAATGGCCACACACGTTCACAACTGCAGACTTTATCCTCTGACCTCTCAGGCCACTGCAAGTGTGGTTTTTGTCCCTGAGTCCCTGCTGCTCCTTGTGGATGGCCAAGTGTCCCCAAGGAAGGGGCCATACAAGGGCTCACCCAATCCACTTTGCTTCCTTCCTGGATTAAACTTTCTATACTTTGCTTTAAATTGTTAGCCTCCAGTCTTGCCCATCCTTGGGAGTGGAATCCGTCTACCGTGAGCTTTTCTATCGCTGATGTAACTGAAACTCTTTCACCGGGTATTTATGGTTTTGTTTGTGTCTAAATAGTAAATGGTTCCTTTCATCTTCTTGAATTCTTAGCTCATTAATCCTGAAGGAAATCTCAGGTATTTCCCCCATTCCTTTGTCCTATCATACACAGCACACTTACAGCCCAGCATAATTAACAGCGAGGAGGGGAGGCGCTTCCTTAGAAAGTCTGCTTTGCCTCCCGACCGACGCTACTTGTTTATCCAGACAGGATTTGCCGTGTATTTGTGGTTTTCAGCTGGTCTGGAGACCAGGGTTGGTCTTGAACCTGCAATGATCCTCCTGTTTCTGTCTCCCCAGTGCTGGGACTGCAAGTGTGTCCCGCCATACCTTGGCCAACTGCAGGCCACAGCTTATGTCCGCTCAGCCCCCATGGAACTCATAACTTCCCATCTATCTTTCTCAAGCTTGCTCCCTTTGCCCCACCCTCTGACAGCTCTCCACCGTGTGTCTGTTAAATTCTGATGCCTGAGCATTCATGTTTCAAAGCCACCATCACTGAAGGGCTACAGGGGACAGAAATGTCCTCTCCCTGACAAGTCCTCACGGTGACCTTCTAACTTTAGTACTGTGCTGGTTATTTTTATGGAGCTGTGACAAAACAGCTCAAAGACACAATTTAAAGAAGGGAGATGTTTATTCTGGTGCACAGTTCAGAGGGTTCAGCCCACAGTTTCACCCTGTGAGCTTTGGCAGTGTCTCAGGACAGCGGGGGCAAGTGGGTGAGAAGGCGCTCACCTCACAGTGGACAGGAAGTAGACAAAGGGACAGAAGGGACCAAGAATAAGAGATTCTCAGTGATTCCCTCATTGTGAGTTGCTAAGTCCCAGAGCTTATGTCCCCAAATATCTCCAGATAGTGTCAGCTGGAGGTGACCAAGGGTTCAAAACCAGAACCTGCGGGGGACATTTTCTTTTCAGACCAGAACTAATAGCTCAGAATGTGACCTTGTGCTGAGAACGTATCCTCAGAGAAGTAATCCTGTTCAAATGAAGCCATCGGGGTGACATCTAAAGTTAACAAGTTAGGCCTTAATTGGCATGGCTGGTGTCTTTACAGAAGGAGACCCAGAGAAAGGTGTGTGTGAAAAGGACATGGCGTGAAGGCACGCAGAGAGGACGGACGGCCTCGTGCAGCCGAGAGTGAGGAAGTCAGGCCAGGAACTCAGGGAGACGTCCCTTACAACTGTCAGAGGGAACTGACCTCCCCAACTCTTTCCTTTGGGACTTGGTGCTCTCCAAAACTGTGGGAAATGCATTTCTCTATTGGGTTAAGTCATCTAGTCTGTGATATTTTATAACAGTAGCCCATAATGGGCATGCCTCTCCAACAAAAAGTTGTTCAACGTCTTAAATTTTCCTTCCAATTCACACCCGACTTTGTCTCAAGACTATACGTTCCTAAGATAGGTTTTGACTTCACCTTTAAATACGACAGCCTTTCTGACCCTCAGATTTCTCATACATAGTGTGTCATGTGGGGAGAGTGTCCCTGCTTATACCTGTAAACTCAAATGAGGGATATATGCATATATTTGTGTATTGGGTATGCATGTGCTTGTGTATGTAAGCACAGTAAGTATATACATAGACACGAATAGGCCTATATAATATTGCATACAAAAATGTCTAAGGCACGGGAGTCTTAAGTTCCCCACCACAGTGTTCCTCTTGCCTGAGTGTAACAGAAGGTCAGGAAAGCGCTCCAAGAGACTCCAGGCCCACAGTGCCCCTCTTTTAAGAGAGCCTTGTAAACCCAGCTCTCTGTTTCCTGTGACTTGAGTGGCAACCATGACACAGACGACAGAGGAAGGTAGAGGGGGTACCGAGGAACTGATACCACCAGAGGGCTTAAACTTAATGCCTTGCATAACCTACTTAATTTTTATACATTAGAAGAAATAAGGCTCTGGGGAAGGAGCGGAAACCAACATTTCAGGGAGTGGATGTTATAGAAATATAACGGAAGGAAGAGGGGATCACTAGCAGCACGTCAAATTGCATGAGTCAGGCTGGTGTCTGGTGAGTGAGACTTTAAAATATGTAAAGTTAAGTACAACATTCTGATGGTTTCCCAACACATTTCCGATGCTCTTTTTATCTGTCTGTGAAACGAGACAGATGAAAATTTGTTAGGCATTTCAAAGACTGCTGCTTTCATAATAATCAATCCTCTTATCAAAGAATGACTGAAACACAACTAGCTTACCAACGGCTTACCCTCTAGCTGTATACATTTTTATCTAGTCCAAATGGTAAGCAAAATGACTAACTTCTTCAGAGACTCTACCCTTTCCAGTTCTTTAGAGTGCCTCCAGATGGCATTAAAACTCTTTCCCCATTATATTCTGAGGCACAATTTAAAATTAGCAACATTTAATCATTTAGGACTGTCATGTTTATTATTTCTGAGAAAACACAAGGAAAGCCATCAGAACTTTAAAGGGATATCCCGAGGAACACAACCTATAGAGATACAACATCCAGCCACTTTGTGGAAGGCAGAGCCATTCTATAGACGGAAAGAGATCTCGGACAAAATAAGAACATGACACGATACTGTAGACTATGACTGCAAATGAGGGACACTTCATGTACCACTGAGAACACTGATCCAGAAACAGAGACAATCACAAAGTCACTTCTATAATAAAACATGTTCCAGTCTTCAAAAGTAATAAAATTAAACATTTTAATGCAGAAGCCTATGATAGATCATGATTAAACAGTCAGTGTTGGTTTGTGCTTCAGTGGTGTTGAGCATTGGTATATGAGATGATGATGATGATGATAACAATAATTAATAACATTATTATTTGACACTGGGCATGGACTCAGTGGCCTGGAACTCACCAAGTAGGCTAGAATGGCTGGCTGCTGAGCCCCACGGATCTGCCTAACACTGCCTTCCCAGTGTTGGGATAATAAGCATACGCTTGTACCACATGCCCCAGCAAGTGTTTAACTGACTGAGCTCTGGTACCTGAATTAGATATCATATTAACCATTAAAAACATACTTATGTTCTTTCAAGTCTGAGGGAAAAAAGATTGTAATGTAAGAAGGAGGGACAGGTACCTTCTAAGTGTCTTTTCTCATCTTTAAAAAACGCTTTACTTAAAGACATCAATGAACTCTTGGGATCTCGGTGATATTTATAGTTGGGTTTGTCACATATTTCGGAGGTGGGACTGCGGATGGCAGGCAGGCTTTTTAAGGGACTTGGGCACTTCACAGTATGTGGCATGCAGGACAGAATGTCCCCCAAGCACATGTGAAAAGTTCTGCAAATCTTATGTCAGTGTTAAAAGTCTCCAGCCAAATTTTAAAGGGCTCATCTCCATTCTCCCCAGCACTCTCTAGTCTAATTATATTTCTACTTTATAAAGAGGAACATTTGCATTTGCAAGATCCCTTTTCTATGCTAAAGCAGGAAAAACCTCAAAATGCGTCTGTACCCGAAAGCATTTAAAAAGGCATTATCATGAAAAGAGAGATCTGTGGGCCTCCTTTCCACTCTGATTACCACTATTACACGATACTTGCACTGTTTCATTTTATAAGGCATATTAAAGAACAGTCATCTCAGAGAGGAACTGGAAAGACACTTACGAAGTGTTCGATGCGCCATTGTCTGGACTCCCTGGCTCCGCATCAGCTTTCTCTTAAAAAAACAAAAAAAAAACAAAAAACACCAACATCAGTTTCAGAGTTTTTAAGATGTAAGACTAAACATACTTCTATGCTCCTATTAACAAGCTTTCAAAGTGTGCAGCAGGAGGCTTTTAAACATCTTTTATTGTTTGAGAACCGAATGTGAAAAAAAAAAAAAAAAAAAAAAAAACGGTTTCGCTTTGGCAATACAATTGCCCAGGCACGGGGCCCTGAGAAGGTACCAAGGAGCTATTTGCAAACAAGCAGAGACATGGAGTGCAGACCGTGCCAGAAGATGAATATCTTACAATGGAATCAGTTTCTCTCCACTATGTTTTACAGAAAGTTGAAGGAAATGAACTCATTAGCGCTGCACATCCAAGGCATGCTCAACTTTGATCCCTTCTGCTAACACGAGCCAAACGGGGTCAGGCTGAATTAGAACCTGGAGAGAATTTCACAAAACCGTGATGCCATTGTCATGAGATGTTTAAGAATTTTATCCCCTGGACAACTCTGGCAGCAGGTTTTGGGGCTCCCAATAAAAGCAGAACACGATATAAACCAGAAATCCCTTCTGACCATCGGAGAGGCAAGTGAATGAACATTTCTATGCGACGTGGCTATTGGATTTAGTTTTAGGAGTTTGGAAGCAGTCCAGATTCTTTTCAAACAGGCATAAGGTAATACTTAATCCTGGACCAACGGGCAGTTTGAAATGTGCACCCTCATTTTGTAAGGAGCTCTTCTGGTTTTCTGGCAATGGAAGGGAAGGGCTGCTCATGCTATGGTATTGCTACAGAGGGCTCTACAGCGCCAACCCAACAGGAAGGGTTGAGGTGCAGGAGATAAGCCAGTGGCAGCAGCTAAGCTTCCTTACATTCATGGTAGGCCTAACACCTCCCAGCATCCTTTGCTTCTGCTTAGCCCCTTCTACCCAAACACTGGACGGTGATATCACTTGTCTTCTATCCACCCTGGCTTGTGGTCATATCGCTTTGGGAACAACCTTCTGGAATACACAATGAACTTATCTGTCCAAACTGAGCTCAAAAGCCTACTCTGTAGCTGCTTGAAGGAGATTAAACAATTTTGAGGAAGAAAAGACAAGTTATATACACAAAGCTCAGATTTAACTGTGGTGTCTATATTGTGCTAGAACACTCAGAAGAGGCAGCCAGCCACTCAGTCCAAATCCCATTCATTAAGAAGGAAAAAAAAAGCCACAATACCTACGTGACTAGTTGGTGCCCAACCCAGGTGAAACATGTTCAGATAAAAGCAAACACGACAGACTGGCTTGCTCTAACACACCGAGTTTTACATTACATTGCATCTTCTGGGCGGAACTGTGGTATGCTCATTTAGGAGACATGTAAGGACTGGTCAAGGGGCCTGTATGCTGGAAAACAACCTAATTTAGCCCTTTCCAGATTCCTATTCCCAGAACCACCACCATTCCTGCCAAAATCCCAAAATACAACCGTGGCACCTGTGTTATGTAAGATAGAATTAAAGGTTTAATGCTTATATACATGGACTCTCCTCCCTCCCCCAAGTTTAGAGAAATGGGTTACTGTTCCCAGGGAACAGCTGCCAACAGTAACACTGAGGCACCATCACAGTGGAGGATATCAGACAGGATCAGCAGTACTAGACAGTAAACATTCCCAACTGTTCCAGTCAGAAAACAGGGAATCATTAGAAGATAAAGAAAGACCTCGATCGGGCATCTCCGTGAATGTTTTACCTTGACCAATAATCCTGCCAAGGAGCCAGGCTGAGAGGATCCAGGTTGGATTGCACATGGGGTCCAGGGACTGGAGGTGTTGTGGACTGGCTTCAGCATGGGCACAAAGCCGCAGCTCATTATCTCTGCTCTTAGCAGCATTTATGTTGTGGCAACAGGGCAAACAGAAGAGGTTTGGACGAATAGGAGAGATAACATGGGGCCAAATGGGACATGCACAGGAGAAGTCCGATAGTGGGTGTTCTCGGCAACCTCGGTGCCAAAGGGACTGGCACTTTCTGGGGAGAAGCAAGGCCCAGATTGAGACAGGAATTGCAGTTTCTTTTCATTTTTCTTTTTCTTGTCTTTTTTTTTTGGGGGGGGGGGGGAGAGGGAGCATCAAGCAAATTAAACCCCCAACGTCTTTGAGAATTTAGGTGATGCAATTTCTGAAGTCAATTTGAAATGTTCAGGGCACGAGCTACTGAGAATCATCACCGCTTCAACCAGGCCTCCAGGGAAAGCGACAAAGGGCAGTCAGAAAGCCTCAGGATCAGGAGTTTGCAGGTGGCTGCTTGTGCCCCACAGAAAGGACTCATGGGAGTCACCTTACATTAGCTCTTGGATGCCACCACTCTCTTTGGGGGGGAATCTGCATTGCTCATTAAAAAGTAAGGCAGAAGATGTACAGGTCGGTCATTTTGCACAGGGGAATAGAATTTCAGAGAGGAAAGAGGGAAATGAGTCACAGAAAGCATCGTGCAGATATCTGTGAAAATGCATCCGGATATATGCAAATGTATATAAAGATATTAATCTATCTATCACGTGTGTGTGTGTGTGTGTGTGTGTGTGTGTGTGTGCCCCATGAGGGTGAGGCATGCATACCATAGCAAGTATGTCTGAGGACAATCTCTGGGAGTTGGTTCTCTCCTATCATCTCGGTTGTATGGTAGATCTCAGGCACTGAATACAGGTCACCAGGCTTGGTAAGAAACACTTTTATTCACTGAGTCATCTATCTATCTATCTATCTATCTATCTATCTATCCATCCATCCATCTATCATCTATCTACCTACCTATTATCTATAATCTATGCATCTATTAACTATAATCTCTCTATTATCTAGATTATCTATACACATAGATAGTCTATTATCTACAGATTATCTATGTCTATAGATAATCTCTATGTATCTATTACTTATAGATATTATCTATGAATCTACTATCTATAATCTGTTATCTATAGATTATTTCTCTATCATTTCTATATATCTTCCTTCCTTCTCCACTGATCCACCCACCTATCATATATTATGTATGTATGATACACGTTTTCAGTGTCACAAATGCCTTCTGATGCAGTCACTAAAATGGAAGTAAATGGGCCGAGTGCAGCTTAGAACTTTTAAGGTACAGTCACTATAGAGATGGGTAGAGTTGAGGCATGAAACAGATCGATCACCCAGCGGGTCATTTAAAACATGATAAAGCTTCCTTTATAAGTGATTACACACACTGAGGGCTCCTGTGTGCCTGGTATTCTGCCTGGTAGAGGTAAAGATAAAAAATAATCTGATTCCCATTCCTTTCGAGATAGCGAGTGCCCTGCTGGGTTTCATGGGAACAACCTTCCTGACAAAGAAGAGTTTGGAAAGGGAACCAAATCGACCCGTGGAGTCCATGGCTTTCTATGCCCTGTTGTTGTTCTGGTTTGATGTCTTAGCTTTTTATTTTGGACATGTAGTCGGCTGGAGAGGGAGGAAGGGAAGGTCTGAGAGGACTGGGGGTGGGGCAGGATGAAAACGCTCAAAACACACTGTATGAAAAGTTTAAAAATAATGAAAAAGCACAATATACAGCAAATGCCAGCGGGTGAGCGGCATCTAGCAAGACTGTGATAAACTGTGCCTTGGTTTTGAATTTTTTAACTGAAATGTTACCAAAATTACTAAAATACTGGAAAAGGTTCGCACCCCCACCCCAATAGACACGCAGTATGCTGAGATTTCTCTCAAAAGAAGACTCAGCCATCCTGTGACACTTCCCACAATTGTAGTCACGTGTAGTTCAAGTGCATTTGGGCAAGCAGCAGTGACTTCACCCGCTTCTGTTACTTGTTACCCTGCAATTACTACTCTAAACAATGTATCTGCCTTAGATAACATCTACTCCCATTCATGTAATAAACTCTCCCTCCGTAATTTTCCCTAATTCAGTCTTTACTTTTAGCATTTCGTGTATGTATTCATGACTGTAAGTATATTTAATCTTTAATTTCTCACATTAAAAACAAAGTCAAAGATTTATCTCCTCCAAAGAAAAGACAGAACATAATCTTCTACTTCTTGACTAATCTGCTTCTTTTAAGAATAATTCTGTGTTTTTATTTCATGTGTGTGAATGTTTTGCCTGCTTGCACATCTGTGCATCAAAGGAGTGAGGTGGCTCTAGGGAAAAGTGCATCAGCTCTCTTGGAAGTGGATAAGGACAGTTGTTAGCTGCTGCGTGGGTGCTGGGAACAAGCAAGTGTTCTTACGGCTGAGCCCCCTCCGCAGCTCCTCAGCTTCTGTTTTTATACAAAGCACATTGAGGAGGCTCACTCACGGCTCCTTTCCTCCCTCCCTTTCTTTCTCAGCTCTAAGCAGCTAGATCTCTCCTTTTACGCTGTTAAAATTTAAAATAGTCATATTCTGTTCAATCATAATCATTAACAAACCACCGTTGTTAATACAAATTAAGGAATTATTGGATTTGCTTATAGGTCAATTAGAGAAATTACAAAGCAATCATGAGCACTTAGAGTCTAATATGAGTATTAGATAATAACGAACAGGGCAGTGAGGGCTGACCCATGCAGAAGGAGGTCAACGCTTGCGAATTTGTGCCAAATGCTTGTCACTCTTTCATTCCACTGCTCCATGGGTCAGTTATGCTCAAGTAAAGGCCAGGCCAATCTTCCTAAAAGATTGCTAAACAGTATGTGAATTTACTTTATTTAATTTATGTGAATTAATGCACATAAAATGCATAGGTAAATGATTTGGGAACAGTAAAAAGTTTTTAAAAATTAAAATGAACTATGGAAACACCTTCCAGGTGGGAAACAAACAGTAACGAATGGTCTAGATCCTCCAGAGGGCCTCCAGTGGGTTCAATCCTCTTTCCTGACCTGCTGTCAAGTAGCTAGAAAGAAGATTCTAGTTCAACCTTCCTGCTCCTTTCTGGATAGATAGACCACCAGGGACACATTCCCTGGTCATTGCGGTTTCTCACTTTATACGAATGGAACTGTACTGCAGTTCCATGGTCCTCTGAGTCTTGCTGTTGACGCTCAAGAGCAGGCTTCTTATAATCGGCCACCAGGATGTGCATAGCCTCTTGCTACAGAGGTGTTCTGTGAGCTTCTGACCTACAGTATTAGCCTCAGTGGGACTCCAGTTCCCATGGACTCATGGTCCGTCACCCACCTTCCCTGGCTACTTTCATTATGAAGCTTTGCTTTCAATACTGATACAACAAGGTTCAAACTTCGTTCTGCCTGTAAAGTCTTACCACACTCATCTTTTGCTCTATAAATTCGAGGCCCAGCTTGCAGACTTCCATATATGCGGAAGTTTGAAACTTGATGGGCACTGTACCGAATCTACAGTTCAATGTGTAAAGAATGCTAACCTGTACCTTCAAATGCCCATCCCTGATGCTAGGTCACCTGTAATGTTTCTCAATAGTTTGTTAAAACTTCTTAATTAATTCTAATCATCCATCTGTGGGGTTTTCAGTGTTCTATCAATATATTGATGATCGCACCGCTCCGGGAAATAAGTTCGGGGATTTGCACCCTAATGAACACTTTTCCCTTTTCTTAGTTTACGGCTGCGATCAAGGATTCTACCCCACCGGGCCCATTTGAACTGGCGCTTTTGCTGAAGCTTTAGAGGGTGAGAGAAATACCTGAAAAGAATCGGATAAAGATTCTTCCTTCCAACCTTGGGTAACCGTTCCTGGGAAACACTTGGTCTTCCATTCCCAACTTAATTGACATTTTTCCTTGAATTACATATATTGAATTTTATCAAGTATTTTCTCAGTGTCTTAGATTAAACATATTTTCTTTTCATAATTACCACAGAGAATTACATAAGTATTTGAACAGAATCTGATTTTGAATTACTAGGACAAGTAGGACTTCTTAATTATTACACTTTGAAATGTATTTTATACTTTGCTAGATTTAATTAGCAAACATAGTCTTAGGATGCTTGTGTACTAGGATCATTAAGAAATTGGTTTACACGTTTTCTTTCTTGTATGGATCTTGTAAAGTTTTGATACCACGGTTATGCTGGCCCTAGCGAACGGGGAATGGCTGCCCTTCCTACGAGGATCTCCAAAAGTGGGTGCCAGCTCATTCCTGTGTTTGGTGGAATCCTTGGTAGAAAGCAACCAGCTTTAGCATGTGCAAAATGATTTTACATTTAAAAATGACTGAGCCATTTTTTAAATAAAATTTTTAAATAATTTTTTAAATAAATGGTTGTAGGTAGGACTGCTCAGGCTAGGTGTGTAAAATTTTTATATAAAATACATAATTTCTAAAATTAGATAATTATAAACATATACTATGATAACATTAATTTCATGTAGTTTTGCCTTTGGTTACATGGGATTTTGAAATAAAATATTTCACTTAACTATCTGTGGACAGCCGCACCAGGGAGCCAGGAGGGTGCTGCATCTCCTGGGATTCCATGGGGTTGTGAGCTGGAATGGCTCTCTGGTCTTCTGCAAGAGTGGTACCCAGCCTTAACTGTGAGGCCCTCTCTCTACCCACCTAGAGTTTTCAGTTGATTTAATAAGTTCCTTCAGCTAACTGCAGCTATATGTCCACGGTTTGCTGATTTCCATGGCTACGCTTGTGAGATCAGCTTGGGCGTTTCTTTCTTATAAACAAAATGTATTAAAGGGTACGCAAACCTTTCCCTCTTTTGTGTCTGGCAGTGAAGTGCACATGCGGGCTTCTTTCCATTTACCTCGTCATGGACCTTTGGGTTAGAGGTCCATGTGGATAATTCTCAGCTGCCATGTGCCCCTCCCTATTTGGGAATTCCAGTCAGGTGTGTGGTAATCTTCCCTGCCTCATCTTTTAAATTCCACGGTCTGCTTTTGGCCGCCCTAAGCTGCATTCTTCATAATTTCTTACGTTCAGTTTCCTCTTTTCTCAAGATTGATTTATTTATGTATAGGAGAGCTCTATTTGCATATATGCCTGCATGACAGAAGAGGGCCTCAGATCCCACTACAGATGGTTGTGAGCCACCATGTGGTTGCTGGGAATTGAACTCACTCAGGACCTCTGGAAGAGTAACCAGTGCTCTTAACCACTAAACCATCTCTCTAGCCCCAAGTTCAGAGTTTTGATTCATTAGTATTTTTTTTTTCTCAACAATTTTCAGTCTGATATTAAACCTCCCCAAGGAAAATTTAATTTATTTTTTTTTTTAATTTATAGAAATGTGTCTTAACATTTCTTCTTTTGCTCTTTACCCTACCTTCCATCTTTTCTTCTATATCTGTAAGATAGCTCACATTATGGCCTTTACAATTCTAATGTCAGAATTCTGTTTTTACTGAATATGTGTACAGTGTTTATTTCCCTTTTACACAAAGTGTTTTTTACACAAAGTGTTTTTTACACAAATTGTGTACCACTAAATATTTTTTTGCAGGGGGGAGGGGGATGCTATTTAGTCGAGGTTTATTTTTTGACCCTTTTTTCCTGGTGTTCCCAATGAACTGGACCTTGGTGCTGAATTTTTTAATTTTTGGTTTTCTTAGCCTTCTTTGATCTTTCCCATCTGTGCATCAGAAAAAACAATGAGGGGTTCGATTGTATATGCCAGATTTGGGGCTGCAACCACTGCTTATTGGTTTTTATTGATCCTATTTTTAACTCTCGCCGTCATTTATGCAGCACCCACTTGTTTTTTACAGTGATCTCTTGCTCTTTTCTATGACCACGTCGCTCACAGGTCTTCCTGCAGACTCCTGCACTTGTGCCTCTGATTTCCTTGCCTTGGATGACACAGCTCTCTGAGGCCTTGCCTCCTCTCAGGGCTCACTGCTGTTCACTCTTTTGAGCAACACAGTGATCAACTCTAGGGAGGTGTCCATTTCTGCATCAGAACACTGATGGAGCTTTCTAGAACACCCGTGCCTTGGGAAAGAAGGGTTGATGTACAAGACAGGGATGTTGCCAAGAACTTCACAAGAGAAGACAGACCTGTAGATGAGCCGAGAGCCCAATACCCTCCCTTCTTGTTCCCTAAGAAAAGTAGGAGTAATTTACTTTGGGTGAGCAGAATTTTTGGTTAATCACCTTGCTGAGAAAAGTTGCTCCCCTTTCCCATCACGGGATTAATCCCACTTCTTGGATCTAGCGTCATCTTAGAGTCTACTCTGTTTCTTTCTAGGAGAGCTAGCCAACTGTTCATCTTTAAAGCAAATATTACTGTAGTTTGGGTTTTCTGAGCATTTTGAAAGGAAAATGAAATGGGAAGTTTATGTGTGACTAGCTCGGTTGGGGAATATAGGATGACACGTGTGGAATAGGCCAGGTATCCATCATGACCACCCATGCCTGTTTCACTGTGTTTCCATGGAGACCTAGAGCCCACCCAGGGGCTCCCAAGGGCTCTTTTCCCATTCCAACACGTACTCTCTGTTGATTCTTCTGTGTGAACTGTAATTTGGCTGCTAAGGCTGTGTGTCAGAAGGGGCCCATCTTTCTGTTCACAAGGTATCACTCTTTTCTGTACTCGGGGTGGCTGCTGACTTAGTCTCGTTTCTGTAGTGTCATGGTCATTGAGTAAGGATTCCAAAGGGGAGGGGAGGAAGCACTTAAGATCAATTCGCTGCCATCTGAACAGGCATGCTCCCAACTTATAAAACAGGGACCTACACCATGTGCTTTCAAATGTGAGTATACAGTGGCACCTTTAACATCTTAGTATTATAACACAGAAGCTTATTAAACATTGAGTAACTTGTCACGGGAGCAGACTTACTAGTCCCCACAGGTGGCTCTGTCCCAGAAAGCCCTACAGAGGGTGGTATATGATGCCATGTGCCAATGTTCCCCCTAGTGACCATTTTCTACTTGTGCATGAATTTTATGGTACTTCCCAGTACAATGTGTGGACATCTTTTCCCTCTAGCTCTCCTGCCTCACAGATGTCCAGGGGATGAGTCTTAGTTCCACAAACACACTCAGCAGTGCCAACTGACTTTATCTTCCTATAGAGCTTCATAAGTAGCAAAGGCTGTTCCCAGCTCACTGGCTGCTCCAGAAACATACACAGCCCATTCAGTCTTTATGAGCTTGCTTTTAGGACACAAACAGGGCAGCTTATGTATTTTTAATGCCCCAGACAACATTAATGCCGATTTGTAAGGGCCAAGGAAGAGAATTAAACTCCCTTTCATAGAGTGCTCCCTTCTTTGACGGCAGAGCTCATGTTCTTCATTAGACACTGGTTCAATAAGGAGACTACTTCCTATCTCGTCTAGTCTGCCTCTTTCTGGAAGAAGGCACAGTATATTTAGCAAGTGTGCACTTCCTTCATAGAGTCTAAGGTCATTTATTGGGAAGCCTTCTGATTGGATTTCTTTGCCTATTCATTTTCTTCGAATTCAGACATCTTGTTCCCTGCTGTTTGATTTGTTTCTCTTGTGTATACCAAAGACTGGCAGTGCACAATACTCTTTCTTCTAGGATCTCTTTGAAATGCACTATTCGATGTTTTTGGCCACCTCTCCCCGAAACAGCCACCCTCAGAGCCATCTTTAGGCCACGCCACAGGAACATCCACTCTCCTTCTTGATTCAATTTCCTGGACACTTCTCTGAAACTACTATTCATGTCCCCCTCCCCCAACTCAGAAAGCAATAAAGAGACATCAGAAAGGGACAGAGGCATTCTTACTTGGATTACTGTGTCCAGAGGATACAAGTTGCGAGTCCTGAAAAGACAAGAAATATCAATGAGTCCCAAAGCGGAATACACGATTAGATCTATTACTGATCTATTACTCATGACGTGGAGCCAAGTCCCCACGCGTATCTCCTGCTACTCTCACGAGAAACATTTACACAAATGTGCTCACCAGCATTCTGTGGGCACAGTTGACAACTGGAGTTGCTTGTCATTACTGAAGTTTGGTTATGTTTCATCGAGGTGATATTTCATAATACAAAACAAACATTCGGAAACAAAAACGCTCAGTGGCGTGGAGCACGGTTACGGTGTCATGCAACCGCCACCTCCACCCAGGCGCAACGTTTTCCATCACAAAACAGAAAGCCTCTGTTTAAGCAGCTTCTCCCAAGGCCTCTCCACTGTCCCCTAAGCCCCAGCAGCCACTCACTTCCATCTCTGTTCCCAGGCCTTTATATTCTGCACATATTAGGCACACGGAGCCACAGAGCTTGTGAGCTTTTGAGCCTGGCTTCTTCAGTTAGAATGCCACATTGGAAGTGCTTTTTTGTTGAAGCAGATATTGGTATCCAATCAGTATCCATCTCTTCCCTCCTTTTCTCCAACCCTGAACACCCCCCCCCCCATCTTCCTTTCTTCTCCTCTTCTTTCTCTGTCAAGGTCTCACAATACAGTCTACACCAGCCTAGAACTCGGAATTCTCCTACCTAACAAGAATTTTGTGTGCTGGGATTGTGGGTCTGTGCTATTGCTGCAGGGTATTTGACCACACTGTGAACTCTGGAATTGTGTTGTTTACTGGAACAACCTGTTTCTAGTTGTGGTGTGGCTCAGCCTTAACACCTTTAATCCCTCTGGCTGGAATGCAGACACACCCTTAGTACGCATCTTTAATCCCAAACAATGAACCTAAAGTTAGTTTGTAGAAAGAAGCAGCCACGTTTGAAGGTGATGTCTAATTGAGTGGCAGACAAAGTGGCGAATCAGAGAAAGACTAGACAGAACAGAATATGCCCAACTTTCATGAGAAGAGAGAGGAAAGGGAAGCTACTGGAGGGGCAGTGCAGAGAGAGAGGAAGCAGTTTTACCTGGAGAGTTTTACAGACAGGTTGCAGAGAGAAAAGGGAAAGACAAGCATGAGCCAGAGAAGGAGAAGGAGCCAGATTAAAACAGATTGCCAAAGTTGGGATGAGGGCAAGCAGAGCCACTCAGAGGCCAAGAGAGAGTCCAGATTGAGTCAGTTAGATTGGAGAGGAGTTTGAGGAACAGCGGAGATGCATCAGCCAGCCAAAGAGCAGAAGGAATAAGAAAGTGTGAGCTTATTCAGCAGTAAGTCTTAGAGGCTGAAAACATTCTAGGCCTAGATAAGATTGTACAAAGGCCAGAAGCTTCCAGGACTAGGCCTAAGTTAGTAGACAGTGGCAGTGGGCCTCAGAAATGACAGTCCCAATGGGTGAATAAAGTCATTCTAAGGTGCTTCCTTTCATTTTTAAGTTATTTTATGCATCCACTTGCCGATAGATGTGTACAGTGTCTATATTTTGTGAGCAACACTGCTATTGACATGCGTATACTGGAACGTAGCTTGAAACCCTTTTTTTGTACATACCTAGAGGTAGAACTTGGGGTCTTATGTAACTACGGTTTTGAGAAGCACTAAGACCATTTCCTGTAGCAGAACCATTTCCCTGCCAGCACTTGTTATTCCCAATTGATTTTGAGTCAATTTGACTTGATTTGAATTGATTCCATTCACCACACAGGCCATCTTTGTGTGAGCTAAGTGGTAGCTCCTTGTGCTTTTTTTTTTTTTTTTTTTTTTTTTTTTGCATTTACCTACAAATGTCAGGCATTTCTCCACGTGGGAGATGGCTATTTTCATTCTTGAAGAAATACCCACTCGAGTAATTAGTTTTAATGTAATTATTCACCTTTTTGTTATTGTGTTGAAAGGTTCCTCATACAGTTGGTTCTATACCCCTATCAGATAAACGGCCTGCCAATAACTCCGTTTCCTAGTCTTTTTCTTATTACTGATAATGTTCTCTGATGCACAGAACTCTTACATTTTATTATATTTATTTAAATTTTCTTTTGTTGCTCATATGTTGGGTATGGCAACTTAAGAGTCTGTCACCTAGCCCAAGGTTATGAAGGGTCAACTTGGCATTTTCTTTATGAAATTTATGATTTCCGTTTCCAGATTTAGCCACGAATACATTGCATTAATGTCTTTGAACTTAACTCATTTGCCTCTGAATGTACCCTACTCCAAATACACTTACAGATGAGGCCGCCAGGCTCATCCTGACTGGACACACTCTACTAAGCAATAGTGGTCATAGCACTGTGATAGACATAAAGATTATTACATATAACCATTTACCATTTATGCAAGGGCATAAATCCAGTGTCACTCTGTATATTAGATCGAGTTACTAGTCAGGTAAGTAGAGATTGAATCAGATTTTACTTGTATTAAAATGTAAATATATACTTCTGTCTTGAGAATTGTATTTTTTCTTTCTTTGAAAACTTTTTTTTTTCTTAACATAAAATATGAGTGAACTGAGGTGGCGAGGGTGTAAATAAAATGTGAAGCAGTGCATATGATCTAAAATTCCTATATAATTCTGATGTGTAGAATTAAAATCTAGTGAAATGGAATTAACTACTATTACATCATGTCACGTGTTTCTACAAAAGTTTGGTCTAGCAATGCAGTTGCTACAGGGAAGGGGGAGTCATTTAATCTGACCGGTGATATTCAAACCCTAGTAATAGTGTCTATTTTAGAAAGGCACCTCTCTGGAATGGTATAGAATATGCCAGTCTGTTGGGTAGAAGCTGGGTATCCTGAGACATGCCCAGGACCTAAGCAACCCTTCTTAGGAACCATGAGCTATTGACCTGCAGAAGAGCAACGAGTTTAGTTCTTACTCTGAAACTCAAGCTTTGGAAAACTGCTGTGTGAAGATGAAAGAAATACACTGCTCTTCAAGTGATGGGCTGAAGCCTAGTCTGCAAATGACTTTAGCCTACTTTGGATAGATTCTGAAATTTAAAAAAAAAAATCTTTATTTGTGGACCCACAGTTAAGGACTCCAGATGGGTTTGTGTACTTTCCCACTTAATTTAGAGTCTATATGCAGGCTCGAGTGTGCTTTAGCTTTAATTTGCAGACAACATTTTGAGCCTCGGTGAGCTTCTCTGTTGTGTGTAGGCTGTGGCTCTATGCTGGGGGACTCACAGTCAGCTGTGTGTAGGCTGTGCCTCCGGGTGTGGTGGTGGGGGTGGGGGAGTGGCGAAGCTCACCATCAATGGACAAGGATGGTAACTGGCATGGATTTCAGGACTCAGCTCATCCTCCGAAAAACTGCAGCAAGGCCTTTCCTGACTGTCTGTCCACACTAATGGGGATAAAATGTCTGCTTGCTGATACATCCTAGAGCTCATATAGTAACTACTGGCATTCACTCCTCTTAAGTAAAGAACGCAGGTAAGCTCACCGTTGACCTGAATCTTCACTGCTACATCCTAGAGGATGAAATTTTAGGTGAAAAACCCTCTGAGTAATGACTTATTTTTTCATTTTGCAGGGGTAGAGGAAGCGAAGCAGAATATGCTTAAAATAATTGCTAGTTAAAAATATAATAAAACACCGCAGAAGCGTTCTGTAGAGAAGGTAGAAATGAACTCAGACCTTGTTCCTTACTGTGCTGATGTCTACTGGCTGGTGCACAGACCGCCAGATGTTAGCTCAAAAAATACTAACTCATTAGACTCCAATATTCCCAGACTGCCATTCTCTGGGTAGAAATGATATCGCCTTATTCTTTAATTTTTTTTCCAATGTGTGTGCATAGGTCAGACAATTTCTGGGAGTCTATTCTCAACTTCACCCATATTTGAGGCAGGGTTTCTCATGATTGTGTCTCTGCACTGCATATACAGGCTAGCTGGCCTGAGAGCTTCCAGCTGACTAGCCTTGTCTCCTCTTCCTGTCTTGCTGTAGGAATGCTGGAGTTTCAGATGCTTAATACTGATGTGGCTAATTTATGTGGACACCAGGCTTGCAGAGCAAGTCCTTTTACCTAGAGCCATCTGTCTGGCCCTCACCATCATTCTTAATGTCAGTTGGCCCTGCATGTTATTAGTCTGTTCTTAAAGGCATTAGCTTCTTTAAGACACAAGGCACCATCTTAACCCTGATAAAGGACCTGCCGCCCTTCCCTGTGTAGTTATCTGTGAAATCCCGGAGGTCTCCACAATGTGCAGACTGCTCCTTCTACAGGAAGCCAGTGCCAGGCTGGGTCACAGCACAGGGAGATCACCACTTTCTCACAAGGGCCCAGAAGCCGAAGCCCTTTCCATTTTTGTGTCCATGCCAACTACCCAGACACCAACACATTGTAGCTTCTACCTCAAAGGGTGTCTCTCCCTTGTGACCTTCCGCTGGCAGCTGCCCGGGGATGGGAATACCAAGCCCTGCTGCTGTTCCCACATTCTTCTCAGCCGTTAGTTAGGCTACTGCAGTATTGTGCCAGTGCTTCTCACCCGCTTCTTGCTACTTCAGGGCTATGCCAGTGAATCCAGAAGGGATTCTAACCGGCTGGAAGTGATGCCAAGAGGCTGTGTGAGGCTTCAGCTGGTGCGCTCTGACCTACTTTCCTCTCAGGATATGGGCCTCCCTGGCATCTGGTTTCTGTAATTCAAGGATGACTCGCTCTCTGAGATCTTCCCGACTCTCAGGAGACCTTCTCTTTTCCTTCTTCTTCTTCTTTTTTAAAAATTTTCAAGCACAAGATTTTAAAAGGAAAACTATATTAAGGTATGAATGTACATATTTTAAAAAGACAACTGATAATGTCATAAAATCTCACTCTTGTGATTCTTAATCCAAGCACGGTTCCATGGTAACAAACAAAGTTCAGAGAACCGGAAGAAACAAGTTGCTGTCATCCCATATCGGAATTTCCCTCAAGCTTATGTGATGTCTCAGGCTCACACTCCAAATGTCTGATGGTCAAGCGCACAACGGCGAGAATCAGCCCTTAACAGCTTTAAAGGATGAGTTTAGCTGGGACTAATTCTGAAGTTCCAACACCTGAACTGTTACTCGGAATCGTGGGGGTCCTGAAGCCCCTGAAACGTGGTACTTAACTCACAAGTAAAACAAACTGTAATTAATTTTGCCCACGATAGAAATAACTAGGCACAGGGTGTCCAAGGGAACCCTTCAATGAAGTACTGTGATAAATTGTGATAAATATCCCATTTCATAAAAGGTACCATGCCCTTTAAATCAAGTGAGGCCACCTTCATTCTCTCATGGGCACTGTGATGGTCAACCATAGTTATGAACTTGACGGGGATGAGCAGCATCTAAGAGACTAGTAAGATACACAGCTGGCTGTGTCTTTGAGACATTTCCACAGGTATTAGATGAGGAGGCTTTGACTTATGGAGGGATTAATTTCTTGATAAATGAATAACATGGTGGAATTATTAGAAAATGATGCTATAGTTCTGGACGCACTCTGGTGAGGGCATAGCTTTATAAAAATTTTATTTTTTATCATTTTAAAAAATGAAGTGTGTGTGTGTGTGGGAGGGCATATTGCTAGGGCACATGTGCTAAGGTCAGAGTTTAACTTGTACAAATCAGTTCTCTTCTCCAATGTGAGTCTCGGCACTAGAACTCCTGTCCTTCTGTCCTCAGTCTTGGCAGCAAGTGCCTTTGCTTGCAGAGGCTTCTTTGCTGGCCCCAAGCAGTCTGTGTTGCCTCATTCTGCATCTATGAGGCTCAAGTTGACAAAATAGAATCTACAGTTAATTTAAATGTTTCTCTTTGAAGTGACGTGAATCATGGAGCTTCCCTGCAAATTCCCATTTGGAGTTGTGAGGAGAGAGCCAGCTACCCAGAGGAGATGTGTGATAAAGTTTCCAACTGTGGGCGCTTCCTTCCACACAAGTGAGTTCTCATTCTCCTGGTGAATTAGAGAAAATGGTAGTCAATTCTCATTTCTGGAATGATGCTAGAATTCTATAGAGTGCTTTGAAAACCACTCAGCAAGAATAGTTCCAGATGAGGGCTGGTCCCCCAGACTTCTTACTCCTGACCACATAAACTGCTCCCGAGACACCACTGGGTTTCACTGTGGATCCCTACCCAGAACAGCAAGCATACTGCACCCTCCAGTTCTTTATTTGCATTTCACCTTATGAGACTGCTGCAGAATGAGGGCGGGGAGGGGAGAGAGGCAGGGCAGATTCATTTTCTTCTCTCTTGGCTGAAGTACCTGGTAAGGAATGGCAGCCAATTTACAGGAGAGGCGTGCATTGTTTTCTTTACCAAATCCAATTACTTTTGAGATTTGAAGAATGGGGCAGAAATGCTGGGCAGTGTTTGTCTAGGGAACCATGACTCCAAAATCAAGTCCTCAGAGGACAGAAACAAAAGCCAGGCTCATTATCAGCTGACTCTGCTTGGCATATATCTTTTAACACTTAGACAAAATGAAGAAATCCTCAGAAGTGTTTAGCTAATTAAATTAGTGACACTGGACGTTCAAAATGTGCCATAAAATTGACTTTTTCTTTTTGGGAGAGTAGATGACACCCTTAATCTTAATAAGGTCTTAATTCCATTGTTTACTAGGCATTTTGAAGATTTTTTGCCCCTCAGATTCCATACACAGTTCTAGTTCAACAATCCAAACATGAATAGTCTAATCAATCAGCGGCATTGTCCAGCTGTCAAGATATTAACTAGCTGAGACTGGGGTACAGAGAGAAGACCCTTAGGACTGGAGTCGGCAGACCCAGTGCAGAAGCAACTGCCTCCCCGTGCTAGGCTGCACTCACCTCCAGCACCACAGACTACACTACAGCAGAGAAGCGGCAATGTCTACTGCAAACACTAATAACTATCTTTGTAATGGGCAGAACCCTGGCACCCTCGAAGACGCTGCTGCTGTTAGTTCCAAGAATATGCCGCCTCACCTCTGGAAAAAAGGCTGTGGCAGATGGAATTCAGCTAACGATTCTGAAGTACGAGTTTATTCGGGGAGGCTCAATATAATTTCAATATTCCGGATGAGACAAAGGAGGGGTTTAGAGGGAGCCAGAGAACACAAGACAGGCAAGGATCTTAGCAAGGATCCTTCCAGAACTCAGCAAAGAAAGAAACCAAGTTGTCCCAAAGAGCAGCGCTCTGGCCTGGAACCTGATTTCAGTCAGTGAACCTGGCCTCAAGGCTCTGCCCCATCCCTAGAGTAGTGAGACAGTGAATTGCATGATACAAATGTGTACATGTAATGACACACGCCATCGCAGACACTGAGTGTGCAGCAACGCTACAACACAAGCCAGAAGGGACACAGACTCAGCTCACCATAAGATCATATTCTCAGGGAGTCTGTCTAAGAGAAGGCGTTAGTAAGACCACTCACACTCCTGCAAGTAAAGCAATTTACATGCTCACCCTAGAGATGAGCACCTCGCAAACCCCTACAGTGGTCCTAAATAAGACAGTTTTCATTCATGTTTGAAATCTCTTCCCTTTCAATACGTAATAGGATATTTTTCAGTAAAAAAAAAAAAATAGACAACTTTTAGCTATTTGTTATAAAATTTGGATTTTTCCCAGGTGCGTCATCTCCTGTGAAGTCATTTGGAGCATGACCATTTTGTTAACACAAATATATATTTTTGCCTCATTCTTCCATGGCCACTTCAAGCCCCGGAAACTACCATCCTCTCCTTTGCTTCTGTAGGTCTGACAATATTAGATCCTACATAGACTTAGAATCATAAGTGATAATACAATATTTATCTTTTGGTTTTGGCTTATTTCATTTACATGTGCAGACACACACATTTACACACACCTGCACATTCTACATAATAGACCCATATAAATGCAGCATGTGTGTGATATGTGACATACATGTATACATGTCATATATGTGAAAGGTATGAATGATATGTAGCATAATATGTCAGAAATACAACTGCAGTTAATATTACAATGACTTTATCATACACTTAAGATCTGCTAAGAGGACAGATCTTTGTGCATGCGTATGTGCATGCATGTATGTGCATATATAATTTTCCTGCACACACATGTGCACATTGCATATGCTTGTAACAGTGTGCCTATGGAGGTCAGGAAACTATTTTCTTTTTTTTTTATGTAAGAAAAGATAATTTATTTACTCTAAATGGTTTTCTTTTTTAATTTTCTTTTCTTTTCTTTTTTTATTTATTTTTTATTAGATATTTTCTTCATTTACATTTCTAATGCTATTCCAAAAGTCCCCTATACCCTCCCCCTGCCCTGCTCTCCTACCCACTTACTCCCACTTCTTGGCCCTGGTGTTCCCCTGTACTAGGGCATATAAAGTTTGCTAGGTCAAGGGGCCTCTCTTTCCAATGATGGCTGACTAGGCCATCTTCTGCTACATATGCAGCTAGAGACACGAGCTCTGGGGGTACTAATTAGTTCATATTGTTGTTCCAACTATAGGGTTGCAGACCCCTTCAGCTCTTGGGTACTTTCTCTAGCTCCTACATTGGGGGCCCTGTGTTCCATCCTATAGATGACTGAGCATCCACTTCTGTATTTGCCAGGCACTCGCAAAGCCTCACATGAGACAGCTATATCAGGGTCCTTTCAGCAAAATCTTGCTGGCGTATGCAATAATGTCTGTGTTTGGAGGCTGATTATGGGTTGGACCCCCGGATGGGGCAGTCTCTGGATGGTCCATCCTTTCATCTTAGTTCCAGCAATACCTCTCCTGGGCATATGCCCAAAAGATGTTCCAACTGGTAATAAGGACACATGCTCCACTATGTTCATAGCAGCCTTATATTATAATAGCCAGAAGCTGGAAAAAACCCAGATGTCCCTCAACAGAGGAATGGATATAGAAAATGTGGTACATTTACACAATGGAGTACTACTCAGCTATTAAAAACAATGAATTTATGAAATTCTTGGGCAAATGGATCATCCTGAGTGAGGTAACCCAATCACAAGAGAAGTTAATTGATATGCACTCACTGATAAGTGGATATTAGCCCAGAAACCTAGAACACCCAAGATACAACTTCCAAAACACATGAAAATCAAGAAGGAAGACCAACGCGTGGATACTTCATTCCTCCCTAGAATAGGCAATAAAATATCCATGGCAGGAGACTACTTTCAAAATTCTCTACTTCCACCTCGTGGGTCCCAGGGATTGATCTCAGGGAATCAGACCTTGTCAGTAACCACCTTTTCCTGCTGAGTCATGACTGGTTCATTCAATACATGTTCATTTGTGAGTTATAATTCAATAATGCTATCAAAATGAAATTTTTGCATTAGTAGTTTAAAATTTCATTTTCACCTCAGGAGTTAAGGTCCTACTTGAATATTCACATGAAACAAAACAAAACACATTTTTGAGATAGGGATGACAAAATATACTTTGGGATGAACCTAGCCATATCACAACTTCTGTCACAGATGTGTGTATTTAAGAAAGGCTTGTTTGAGGATATTCTGCGTGACCATAGATTCAGGTCGAATTATGTGCCGATTGTGATGATTTATCATTTTCTTTTAAACATGGCAAGATGTCGCTAGAACCATGTATTACAGAAATTGTTCAGCTCGAAGCCTGAGCATTCAAAGGTGTCTGGCTTAGAGCTTACCCGATGTGCTACTTTCCTTATTAGGTGGTGTTACTGAGGCCTGGACTGTTCACTCTCTGATTCTTGTCTGAAGAACTCTGCAAATCTCTGTCTTATTTCTCTCTTTCTCCTTCCTCTTCCTCCCACCCTGTCTGTTTTTGAGGCAGAGCATTACCATGTTGTCAAAGTGAGTCTTTGAAGTCCTGGGGTTAGGAGATTGTTCTGCCTCGGCCTTTCAAGTCCATGGGACTACCATGCCCAGTTTAGTTGGCCTGACTTAAGTTATTGAGAAATATGTGTGTGTGCATATATCTAACTCGTCAGGCCTAAAATAAATTAGAATGTTGACACACAGGGAACTTCAAATTCCTGTGAGAAAAATGGACTAACGTGTGAACAGTGCTACAATAATTTGCTAGCCACTACAAAGACGAAAGCTACTTCCAACATCCCACATCTTTTAAAGCTAAAAGCATATTAAAATTAGAATAGAGACCATTGTTAGAATGTAGGAAAAGAGGATTTACTTTCCTCTGACAGAAAAATCTAACACTTTTTTAGACAAAAGGCACATAAATAAGGTTAGAAAATGATTCCATTATGTACACTAGACAAATGAGTAAGATAAAAGCGGTCACTACAAATCATTTTTATGAAGTGCCAACGGATGTGAATGGGCCATTCGTAGAGGAGAGATAGCCATTGCTCACGAGAGAAGTAATTGGGGAAATGCAAATTAAAACAAGGAGATATCAACTTTCCATCCATCGAACAGGCGCGATGATAAAACCTTAGCTAGCATTAATCATTGCCTGGGATACATAACAAGAGTTCTTGAAACATAGCCAAGTGTAAATGTAGTTTCCAGTGGCTCCATATCATAATTCCAGCCATTACTGGGGATAATCAATGACAGGCACACAAAGGGACATTCACAAAGAGTGCTAGTGGCCCTGGTGTTTGAGGTAACTGACCATAAGCTAGCTATCTACCAATAAGAGTGGAGTAGACAAATCAAGGCAAATCCACCCCACCCAACACTGAGTTATCATCCACAGTCACTCAGGAGGTCTTCCAAGTACCCTTGTTAAGGGAAATGTAAGCACCCCCTAGGAGGCTGGGCTTGTGGCTCAAGGGGAGACTGCTTGCCTAGCAGACCTGAGGCCCTGGGTTTGATTCTTTGCATGAAAGGAAGAGAAGAGGGGAGGAGAGGTATAGAGGGAGAGACAGAGACAGAGACAGAGACAGAGACAGGGACAGAAACAAAAGTCCAGCCCTTAGCACAGACTTTGTCATTTGGTTATGGCAACGAACTGTTACTTAAATGGTTCACTCAGAAGACAGTGATATTTCTGTAGAAAACTGACTTGGTGGGTGTCAGCGAGCTTCCCATTTTCCTTTCTTCCTACCTGTACAGTTAGATCTTTTATAGTGAGGACTTAATTACATGGCTAGGAAAGTCACAGAAAGCATACTAGACTTTAAGTGTATCTTGCAGCTTGAGTTTCTTACAGAAGATGCAGACATCCTTTTTGAATCTTAGGACATTGTCTGTTGTAAAAGGATATCCAGGGACGTTAATTACTACATGCCTTCAATTCTAAGGCATTCATTTTAAGATTAACCATTAAAAACCGCTTTCTGGAGTGTTTGTGTGGACACTGGAGCTCACTGAATGGGTGCAAAGACTGCAAGATGTTATTCAATCTCATAAACACTTAGATCAGTGGTTCTCACCCTTAGGGTCATGACCCCCTTAGGGGGTCAAGCAGCCCTCTCACAGGGGTCACCGAAGGCCATCGTGATCCAGAGCAGTAGCAAATTACAGTTATGAAGTAGCAACGACACAGTTTTACGGTTGGGGGGAATCAACACAGCGTGAGGAACCGCATTAAAGGGTTGCAGTGTTGGGAAGGCTGAGAACCGCCGACTTACATAAAATAATTCGCAGGACATGGAAGTGTAAGGTCAAAGCTTGCTGCCCACCTCAATGAAGACACATCATAGTTTACAAACCACTGAAGACCGGAGTCTATACTACTGGCAGAAACATTTACAGGGGTAAGGACTATGAAGGGCTAACATACCATCCACTCTAAACGTCTACACAGACAGACACAGGGTACCTCTCTAGTGCTGCACACGCTCACCTTATTTGGGAATGGGAACTTGCTTGGTTCCACTTTGGCAGGAGCTTGAATAGCAGAAAGTGGAGGAAGCCAGGTCATCTCCTAGAGGTGAGATTAAAAACAGTGTTTTCAAACAAGTGTCTCAAGGTAAGCAGCATGCAGAGCTTCAAGGGGCGTCAGAATGTCAGCAGTAAATAAAGGACAAAAGGGAATTCAAAGGGAGATTCGAATCTCATTTTTATGAACAGTCTCAGGCTCTCCCCCCAACACCTTTAAAGAGAGGGCTGTCCTATTTTCCATGACCTACAAACAGTGGCTCGAACCATTACACAAGATTCACGGGATGTTTCTGAAGGTGTGCTTAAGACAGCTGAAATCTTAGCAATCTTTATTGGATGAACTGTCTAAACTATTAAAGATAAAGATGGAGTTCCCAACCAGTTCCATCCATCATTGCACTCTTCATAGGAAATGGAGGAGAAGGAGAGAAACCAGCCCCATAGCTGTAGTAAAGAGAGAGACGATGGCATCAAATCCTATAAGCCAGTATTAGCACATCAGAAGATGGGCTGTTCACATTTAGTATTTTAGAATTTTTCTTCAGTTTTGTCTCCTAGAAGGCAGCTGCCATCAATAACGTATGAAGGGATTAAATTGATTTCTGATGACCAAGAGGATCAATGAAAACAGGTTCTGAATCCCGCTTTTAATTGTCCTGCATTTTCATGTCTGAGAAAACACAAACCTTAATTGATTTTTTAAAAAGAAAAGTTAAGACAGCTGTTCTGTTGGACAGAGCCCCACCCTCTGGTAGGCAAGGCTTTGAGAAAGGATCCTTCAGGGCTTGGGAAATCCAGGGATGGTCTTGAGTCTTCTTCCCCTGAGTAGCTCTCTCCTGCAAAGCCTCAGATGGGGCAGAATTCACATGGGAGCCAAGGGAAGGTGAGTTCCCTAACCACCCTGTAAGGGTTTAGTGGACCTCCACCAGCTCTGCCATGATACACATGCCGCAGGCAGGAAGGTTTAGCAGTAAGCTTTCAAAGTGTCCCTTCTCCAATCTGCAGTCATCAAGGACAGACCCCGGTTAGCCTATGACCTTGTCTCCTCCCACCTCCCTCTGAGGAGTAGGGGTGCTAGGTTTGTATTCAGGGGGGCATCATGTTCATGAGTGGAGGTACTTGCTGGCTTTTAAGGACAACCCTGTAGAAGCCCCAAAGCATTTTACATTTTGCACCACTTCTTGACATGATCTGAGTCCACATCTATTATATATGTAATATGTAATAATATATATTCTATATTCTCTATATATTATACTATATAAAGTATATAAAGCATAAAGTATGTATAGTACATACTTTATATAGTATATTACATATACTATATACACATATATTGTATATTATACACTACATAAGTATATAATTATATAACATATCATAATATGCAATATATAGTATGTGTAGCACACACACACATATAAAAATTTTTTTGGAAGTGTTACTCTTGTTTCTCTCTAGTTTACTCTGAGCATTTTCAGAGTAGAAAATGTCTCCCACTTTAAAGTCAGTACAACCAATTTTTCTATAAATTCGATACCTAACACCACTCAGCTAACAGACAGTGTGGCTGACTTCTCGAAGAGCCTCCCAAGAGATGCAAGCACTCTTAGGTCAGCTTCTAAACTGAAGCTTTAGAGTAAAGCTTTGTTTCACTTTCTTTGATCAGACGCTGCTAAGGAGAAGGCACTGTGCATCAGTACAGACCTGAGATGCTGACTTCCAGTCCAGGACCTCTAGATGTCTAGGATGCTCTGGTTCTAGTCTGTTCCCTCTTCCGTGTTCTTTGGACACTGTTCCTATGCTCTGTGACCTTCCTTGAACCTATTTGGTTCTCACATTCTAACAGTAGCCAGGTCTATTGTGTCTCTGACAACAACCAGAGGCTCCTGGGTGTCAGTGTTCCCTGAAGACAAATCCGTGGGTCCTCGTGGGAATCAAGCCCCACTGCTTTCCCCACTTGTGATCCCCACCTACCCTGCCCTCTTCCTGGGAACTGGATCCTGTCATTGTCCATTTAACTTTAACCTTTTCTTCCTCCTTGGCTTCGTCCCTTAAGAAACCGTCATCTCTTCTTTAGCTTTTCTTTATGTATATAATTCATGTCAATAGCCACCTTTTCTTGTTATTTTTTAAAGTATTATTTAATCCTATTTTGCTGCAAACCACACACGGCCATGCTCACACACAAGAGAGTCTATGGAATATTGGGTATATGTAGTTTAAGGATTAAAAAAAAGTGGGTGCTTGGTGAACTCCCAACTCACCAAGGTCTTATCATCACCTGAAAGGAGAACCGTCCCTAATAAAGCTACCTCAAGTGGCCACAGTCACTGGATTCTCCTGAAAGGACATTTCTTCATTCCAGTGCACTTGCCTTCAGAGCTCTCAGCCTCGTGTATGAGAGCAACATAAAGGGACCCGTGTAGGTCTCACTCTACTTCCTACTGTGTAACACTCACAGATGAGTGAGTCTCTCCTTGCTTACGAAGGGCCTGCTTTGGATGAGTGCCCGTTCCCTGTGCTGCTGCACTTCACAGCATCCATGACAGTTCCGTGCCTTTGCTGGTGCTCCCCGCTGTTCCACTATGACATGGGAGTTCCTTCCCCAGGCTCATCCCCAGCACTGACTGTTTGCTCCGCTCAGAGCCTGTTCTGGGCTATCGTGTTATAAGTGCACTCCTCAGTCTATGCCTATGCTTCCTCTCCTGATGCTTTTCTCCCTGCTGAATAAAAACCACACTCGGGAGACACTGATACCTTCCTTCAAGAGGATCCAGTCTTACTCAACAGAATTAACCAACAGGGATCCTGATAACCTTTGGTGAGGATGCTTAGATAACTAAACTCAAGACCTTAAAGAGGGGCTGCAAGTCTCTCAGGCAAAGCAGCTACTCATGTATGTGTCAGCCAGAGCATTTTCTATAGTGAATCTTCCCTAGGAGGTGAGGTGAGCTGAGCTAAGCAGTCATGTGTCAATGTGAACTTTCTTGCTGACGCTGATTTAAATACTGCTCTGCATTTCAATGGGATTTACCCATCCAACAAGTTTTATCAAACACAAAAATGAGTAGTGAACGTGGACATTGTTCTGTGGAACGTCCAAGCAACAAAACCACGAACTTTTTATGGACTATTTAAATAAGCTTTCTAATGTAATGCAAGTATGAAATGTTATATGTTATAGTATGTAATGGCTTTATGAGATATGCTTTGCATTTATTGAAATTATTCACTAAGGTTGTGCAGGAAAACCTGGAGCAGACAGACATCTCTATTTCCCTTGTCACTAGCTCAGCAAGCATACCTAAGTCACAGCTCAGGACAGTTCGTTGGACCTCAGCTGTGATATTCTTGAAGAAGAAGGAATGGGAACATCGTTCCCTGAGTCAGGCATAAAAGATTGAATCAGCTAATGCACACAATAACACAGCAGAATGCCCCATATCTAAGCATTCATCAAGGAAGCACAGATCAATATCACACTGTGTCTGATCCTGCTTCTAAAATGAGAAACATAATTTATTTCTGAGTTTTAGATGTTGGAAGCCTAAGACATAAGAACATATGACAAAGTGTGTTTGTCTTAAAAATAAGGCATCATTCATACGTAATCTGTTGTTCAGTTTGTAATTATTTATACAAATTATATGTTACTAGAACTGAAGTTATTCAAAGAATTATGATTCATAAGGGCGATTTGCACTTTATTTTTGAAGAAAGGTCCTTAGGTTTTCTGAAATGAATGTATCTGTAACAAAATAACAGGAGTTGGCCAAGTAAATTAAGTAATTAAGTAATTAAGACCCGATAGAAAAGCTTTCAGTTGAAATTTACTCCTGGTACTGATTAAAAGTGTGAGCAAAGACTCTCCCACCCCACATATATTACAGGATATTTCCACTACTACTGGTTACTCTACATGATCCTATTGCTGAAGACACTACAATACTTACATCAAGAAATCAAGCTGGTGTTCAAATAGAAGCTTCGCTGCTCACCGTTGCTAACTAGAATTCACGGTACTAGAAGGTTCTATACAAACTACCAGAAGAGAAGAGCAACCTTCAGTTTCTTCAGGTACAAAGTCTGCAACCTGTAACAGTGACCTGCCAGTAAGATAGATCTGCTGGGGCAATAGTGGCACAGATGCTGTGCAAGTAACCAAATGCTGAGTGGATTTAAGGCCTGCTCCACGAGATAGAACCCATACTTGACACTGTTAACTAGGCCCGGGACCTGAGACTAGACAGGCCGTGGGTCCTGCTAAATGAACATATCAACAACATAATTCCTAATGACACATTGCTATACACATAGGTCAGTGCATTGCTGAACCCTAATCAGAGACGCTTCTTCTCTCAGGAAATGGTGGTTAACATGGAGATGCACAGCTAGACAATGTGCAGAAGGTGGGAGACTTTGGAGCACTCAGCCCTAAATGAGATGTTATCAGAGCCCTCCCCTCAGGGATCGGGGATCTGTGTAGAATGGAGGCAGATATACTGTGACAATCAGAGGTGGTGTCCAACTCTAAGGAAATGGTGTTTTCCAGACACAACAGGGCTAATGCACATGTGAACTCAGAGACTGTGGTAGCAGACACATGGCCAATACAAGGTCAAACAAGATGGACTCCCAGCATGAGGAACATGAGGGAAGGAGGACCGAGTCCCACCTGTAACCCAGAGGCTACTTGTGATTGATGGCTGCTGAGAGAGATAAGTGAGTCTCAATGGAGTGGAATGGGTTTCATCAACTGGACCTCAGGGCAGGCCTCGTGTTCAGTATTACCCAACACAAAATGGACTCCATGGACTGTGTGTGTGTGTGTGTCTGTGAGTGTGCATGTGTGTGTGTGTGTGTGTGTGTGTGTGTGTGCATGTTTCTTTTTAAGAGAGAAGAAGAAATGGAGTTCGGTGGCTAAGAGGAGAATCCCGATGGAGCTTGGAGGAGGGAAAAATATGATCAAAGCATACTGTATAAAAATTAAGAACTAAAATAACAAATAATAAAGGACAGGCACAAGTATGATTTCTCATTCCTGTCCAACTTCCCCTCAGTTTGCCTCATATTACCTTCTTTTCAGAGAAGAATGTAGTTTTGTGTCAAGGCTAGAGATGCTCACCCCCTGCATCCAGGGTCTCCAACCCCATCCACACTCCCGATTTTGAGTCAACCCTTCTTTGATACTTTGCTTTATTTACAGCATGTCCCCCCTTATCCACAGGTGAGGTATTCCAGGACCCCGCAGGGGAAGCCTAACCCTGGATCACAAAGAATCCTGTGTGTACTATGTCTTGTCTTGTGCATACAGACCCATGATCAAACCCTTTTATGACCCAGCCATTGCAATCATAAACTCTGTAGGAGCTGTAGAAGCGCACATGAACCTTTACAACTCAAGTCCTGCCAAGAGTCACTCATGGATAGGAAAGGAGCTTGTGGGATCCTATCTCTCCCTGTCAAAACTTATGTCAACTGCTAAACACCAGGTTGGAAGAGCCATTAGTTTTAGATTCCCCACCCCCACCCCCATGACCCCACCAAGCTCCCCTGGCTGGTGTCACATGCATGGCCATGCAGATGACCCTAGCAAAAACAGCCTAGTCACAAAATAAAAAGATGTGAACATGGAAAAAGGAATGTAGGGTCGGGGATCATAGGTAGGAGGGAGAGGTCTTGTTGGCAACAGGTGGCCATCTTTACAGGGTGGGCAACCAACTACAGCTTTGTTCTCAGAAACATTGCTTTCTAAGTAGGACCATGGCTTAACTCTGCCACCCGGGAACGGAAGGGTTAAATGCTGGAGCAGCCATTTGCCTGTGGTGCTGACAGCTGCAGATTAGAGCAGGGTTTCAGTATCAGTTTCTATAAAAGAATAACCACCCAGATTTTCAGTCATTTCACAGGTATTCACGTGGTGACATTCCTAACAGGTTATTGTCACTGCCATCAAAACATGATAATGTCATTAACCTCCCAATCTCCTCCTTGCAGGTGGCTCACTGCCCTCTGCAGAAGGGGACAGCATTTCTGAGGAGTGTGGTCTTGGTGGGGGCAGTCTGGGAATAAGAGAAGAAGAAATGCTCTTTCCCTGGTGTAGTGGAAGGCTATGCCCTAACCACCAACCCACACTGGTGCTTGAGGAAAAGGTCAGCATTGGCCTTCACATGCAGACTCCAGGGCTGGCCATCAAGGCTAGCTGGCTCTGCTCAGAGCGAGAAAGTCATAGCCAAGAACAGAACTTCAAAGACATCCCTTGTCTACTTGTCTACAGTAGAGGGCTTGGGCTTGGCAAACAAGGAACAGTGCATTTGATCTCACTGCAAGCTCTGTCTACAGTGAAGCTGGTCAGACATCAAGGGCTAAAATGAGACAGTCCAGTGGAATCAGCCTGAGAAAGAGCATTCAACGCAAACTTTGAAGATTGACAAAACTAATAAGGTTGCCATTTTCCTAATGGAAACACTACTCACAGAAAGCTTTGGGACAAAAAGTAGTATGTGCTGGAGAAAATGTACCTTCTAAAAATATTTGCTTAAGAAATTTCTGTAGTGTAGGTTGTTAAAATGCCAGAAACCATGATTGTAACTGGTTTATATGTGGCTATAAATAAACAAACGACTAATAACTGTTTAAAGAATTAGCAAAAGCCACAGTGATCTTAAAATTCAGGAACAGAGCCACCGTGAACCAAAAGTAACCAAGACGGGGGTTCACAGAAGCTGCACTGGCATCCTTTGGTATTAATGGGAAATCATCCCAAGACCCCACCTACATTGGCAGACGCTTCCTGGGATAAAATGTCAGAGTATGCGCATCAACCTTGTATACCATCTGCTCATACAGTCAATCATCCACAGGTAGCCTGTGCTGTGGACAGAGGGTTTTTACCGCTCACCACACATGCAATACTTTCTCTGAGTATCTTTGATCAGTGGATGGGGGGATCTCCGAGTGGGATGCTAATTCAGCCAATCAGCTGCAATGCTAGGGCTCTGCCCTCAAAGGGGTGACGCACCAAGGGATAAAATTCAGTGGGAGCATCGGAATGGGTTGCGGAAAGAACATGCCATGCGGTCTTCACAGACGGAGAAATGCAAAACCCACAAGTGCTCCAAGCAGCAAACACTGTGAGCATCCCGCTTACTTAAAAGCTGAGACCACAGGATGAAAACCCCACCAGGGCGGACTTGAGTTGTCTCTAGAAATGCAGGGTTCTCCATAGAAAGTCAAGATGTGACCTCCAAATTTTATTTTCAGGTTAGATACCTAGTTTTGGACTTTTTAGAAGGATGCATTTTGTAGGTGCAGTTGTGTCTTTGAGGGGCAGGAACACAGAAGAGGCCCCTCTCACTCTCTAGTGCTCTCATCTTAAAGGAGCCCTAATATTACTCAGAAACTATAATTTAAAAAAATACATGTTTTAAAATTATATTTTTTAAATCCACCTGTCTTTGTACGCCATTTCATTACTTATGTGTAGAATACATTAGAATTCTCATTCCTCAGTCTAGGGTTGTTTTTATAACTCTCAGTGGATTAAAACGTTAAAGTCAAAGAATTTAAACTGGGTTCTCAGAATTTAAATTTGCCAGGGCAGGGGTGCATAGCTGCGGTGCTGAAGACTCCCGTGCAAGCCAGGTGTCAGCATCTCCATCCCTGGGCCGCAGCCCACACAGGTTAGTCTCCAGTCTGTGCTCCTGATGAGATACAGTAATTGGCATAATTTTAAATTAAAAATATTTAAGTCAAAATAATAAGCATCTGAGGAACTGTGGGGGCATTTCCCAAATTCTAAACATAGGCTTGGTTCTTCTCTGGGCTGTTTCTGAGAACCACATCAGATTGAGGTGGGCAACAGTGAGGGCAAAGTCACAGTATTAACTGTACTGCCATCCCCTTAGCTTTGACTCACATGACGCCTTTTGGTGAAAGGGTAAACACCTCCTGAGAGACACTTAGGGCTTATAATGAATCTCTGAACTGTGGTTTGCAGCCATTAAGTTGCTCTTTTGTAATACAGCTAAAGGAAAAGACTGCATTACTCTGACCAGAGAGGAAGACCATGGGGGCAAAAGGGAGAAGTGGGTGCATTTTGGGTCAGATTTTCCATTCCCAAACTCCTTTCTATAAGTATGGTGGAAAATAGCCATTTGACAAACTCCTGTGTCAATCAATCAATCACAGAGAAGCAGAATGGTTGAACAGGATCAGGGATGGACTATGAAGCCCCAGGACCAGGGATGATGTATAAATCCTTGTATAATAACTGGCCCTGCCACAAACGAGCAGGATGAGCTTGCATGAATAGTTCCCCCTATTATTACTATTATCATATACAAAATTATATTAACCATAGCTAAAGGATTAATAGAAATAGTGATACGTATACAAAGAGTCTAGAATGTCTGGCACACAGTAGGTACTCAGTCAGTGAGATTTATTGCTATAATACCAACTTTATAATTACTGTTGGCAGCTTTTGGCTTGGGCCTTGCGAACGGAGAGGATAAATAAAGAAGGCATTTATGAGTTTGTTTTTTAATCTATTTTACTCCGTTAATTATTTAATATTTAACTGGTAAATTATTCATAGTCAAATAAAAGGCATAATAAAAGAATGCTTATTAAACAATAATTTGCTTCCCCACTCCCGTGGCACTGGAGTCTCATGCACAAACAGAAGGGAGTATGTGCCTTTGTGTCGATAGAGTTTCCTCAAAGAGTAAGCAGGGTTCACCATCTTTGAAAAGGCGGCTTATCATGTAAAGGAATCTAGAATGTGCACTTTAGGCCTAAGGACAACCCCTGGCATAGCACTGGGTAGCTATGAGGGGGTACATTGCTCTAAGCCCTCGTCTGCAGGGGACGTTGGGCAGGAGGTGAACACAGCAGTAGAAGGCTTTGTATAGCAGGACAGGTGGACAGACAAAGCAGGGCAGGCAAGGCTGCACAAAAACAAATCTCAGTCACCAAGACCAGGAGAAACACTCCAGGTATGGCTCCAAGTATGGTGGACTTCTTACTCAACAATGGAGGGTGAGGCTGGTCCTGCCCACAGGCTGCAACCATCCCCTTTCAGACATCTCCCAGCTAAGTTCCCTTTGGCTACGTTGGCTTTTGTCTATAAGAGGCTCCATTACTTTCGGGGGACACATTTTAAGATTCCAGGAAATGTCTGAAATCTTGCATATAACTGTGCTTATTTCCATGTGTAAGCCCACAGATTTGAACAGCGTCCCCATCTTAGTTATGGGTTGGGTCATTATCAATCAATCATTTGCACACAAGCCCTGTGACAGGGTGGTGGTGGACTGTGGTAACCAACATAGCCAGTAAGGAATCAGCAGGCAGGTAGTGTACACAGGGTGAACACAGCTGACAAAAGGAAGATTCCTATCTCAGGAGGCATGGAGCGGGGCAGGAGAGATTTTAATATGCAACTCAGAATAGGGCACAATTCAAATAGCATGCCTAGAGTTATTCATTTAGTATTTTTGGACCTCAGTAAAACGGCCAAAGACAAATCTGCAGAAGGTAGGGGACCTTACTGTGTTGACTTTATTCAAACACTTGAGGTGACTGTATCAGTGAATAGCACACACAGGTGGCCCAGCTCAATAGAAATGTCTGTTGGTCTCAAGGATGAATCGGAAAGGCAGGATGGCTGTGTAGGAAATAGGAAACATCACCAAACACCAGCAGCCACCCAACCTCTAGGGGACAGTTGTGTAGCTTTCATAAGATCCATGTTTCTCCCCCCCACCCACTTTTTTTTAAAAAAAGCATGAGGGCAACATTCTTAAAATGGGGCAGAAAAGAACTCAAATGGTTCCTCTAAAGAAACGATCTATCTGATACGAGATGTCAGGGTAGTCAGAACACAACCAACCTGTTTGTTTGGTCCATTGCTGTCTGTATTTCTGAAGGCTCACTACACCGTGATCCTTTCAACTTTTTTTTCTGAAGTGCTGGGATTTACACGTATGTCCTGCTACCAACTGCTTTTATTAGAAGAAAATTAAGCTTTTAATAATAGAAGAATGAATTTGCAAAGATGTGGAAGGTATCTATCGAAAACAAAGGTAAAAGGGGATAGTGGCCCATTATTAAAGTAAAGAAAAAAACAAACCCATAATTACCCGAGATGCAGTGGGAGAGAATGTGCCTAGTCCTACTGGGACAAGATGCTCCAGGGTGGGGTGGTACCCAAGGGGGATGCCCCTTCTCTGAGGAGAAAAGGAGGCAGCAATGGACAGAGGAATTTGGACTGGGAAGAGAGGAGGGAGGGGCCTGTTATTGGGAAGTAGAGTGAATAAAATAGAAAAAAAAAAAAACCAGGAAACTATTTTAGGGAACAGGTAAACAAAGAAGATCTCATGGAGACTGTTGCATAGAAGACGGCAAGGATGGCCAAACTATGAGAGAAAATGGAGTGTGCAGGTCTCACAGAGCTTCTCCCTGACAGTAGTGATGTCTCCTCTCCTGAGGCGAGGCCTGTACCCACGAGAAGCAGGCTGACTTAGCAGAGCCAATCATCTCATTTTCTATGAGATGCTTGAGTGTGCATCCAACTGAACGTGTGCTCAGCGCTCACTGCGGGCCAGTAACCTGGCATAGTAGACCATAACCTGTCATACAAGAGAGATGCTTCCTGCTCCTAGGAAATGTAAGTATCAAAAGGGGCAGACAACTTGCACAATATTCTTCTATGTAACATTCTGTAATATAACTCAAGGTACTATGCAAAATGCATAATAACACCATAACTATTAAAACTGTGTCTCAGTGTGGGTCAACACATGCATATCAATGACTTTAATACCACACACAAGCAGAGATCATAGGATCATTGTAGTAGATGTAGAAAATGCCTTTGGCAATAATCAGCATTCCTTTGTGATACAAGTGTCAAAGAAACTAGGGACAGGGAGCAAATCTCAACACAATAAATGCCGTGTGTGACAAACCTATACGCAACTGAAATGTTTCCCCTTAAATCAGGAGCCAGACACTCCCCACTCTTACTCAATATAGGCCTGAATTCATAACCAAAGCTATAAAGCAAGAGAGAGAAAAATTTAAAAAGATAAATACCTGGCATTTTCTCACACATACAGACTCCAGGTCTAACTAACATATTTACACAGACATGGAAGCAGATGGGTACTGTTAGGACAGGGAGAAGAAGGCAGGTTGTGGGGAGAGGGGACGAAGGAGCCTGAGGTGAGAAACACGGGCAAAGTGCATATATCCTCACGTGACACATTGTTTGTACACTAAGTCATAATGTTGTCACACATTGTTTTGTACACTAAGTACAACTACTTTAAAACCGATGATCCAGGGAAGACAGCATTAATGGATGCAGGGAAGACAGCATTAATGGAACCATGTGTTGGCTCCCAGGCCTTCGTGTCAAATGCTGAGCTGCTTCTCTTAGGAGCACTGAGCATCTCCAGCAGGGGTGAACTTTAGGGATCCCAGACCTGGACCACACACACCCTCTGACTTTGGTTGAGCCATACCCGGGGAGAGGGCATTCCCAACTTCACAGTTTTGTGTGTATTTGTCTCTACTCCTGACTTGATGCCATTTTTAATTGCACACAGAATATCCGGGCTGTCTAGATCATATGATTTCATTTCAATTTTTAATTTAATTAAATAGTATCTTCATGGTTCTTTTTCTGCTTGGATAAATTACGCTTTTTATTTAAAAGTGAAACATTGTACAAATGCTAAGTGTGGGAGTGTGGGAACCCTCTAGGATATTAATATCTACAAAGTCTACAGTGAAGAGTGTTAAACACTGGCTACTATCCATCTTTTATGTGAATATACTAATATGAAAGACATATATATATATATATTTTCATGCATTCATTTGTATGTGCCTATGTGTGGAAGTATGAACACATATGTGTGCTGGTGCTGGAGCCTGTGCCTGTGTGTGGGGTCAGAAGAAGGAATTGGGCATCCTCTACCATCTTCTTCTACCTATTCCTTTGAGACAGGGCCTCTCCTGACCACGGAGCTTGCATCAGCTAGACTGGAAGCTAGCAAGTCCCGATCTGAGCGATCCTCTGACTCAGCCCCTGTAGGGTTGGGGTTGGAGCCGTGTGTGTAATGCCTCGTTACTTGGGTGCTAGAATCCAAGCTTGGGTTCTCAGGGTTGTACAGCAAGCTCTCCTAACTCCTCCCTCACATACATATTTTTAATGAGGTCACACCGTTGGGTAACTGGCTTGTTTGTTTTTTAACTGAACATCTTTATTTCACAGTGCCATATGTAAATGTATCTCCTTCTTGAGCGCTGCGAAGACCACCTCGCTGTCTGCAGGAGTGCTCTTTGTTTACTCCCATGACACAGTTGCCTTGTGGTCATTTCTTCATCACTACAAATGATGCTTTGGCAGAAATCCCCGCGCCTGTACCTATTTGCATTTCTGTATTCTTCACTAGAATTATTTCCCTAAGATAATTTCTAGTCCAAATGGTACGGATACTTATAGTTTTGGTATATTACCAAGGTTTTCCTTTCTCAGTTTATATCTCGACCTTGTCCATCCTCACAAATGGCCCCTCTCTCTAACCCTGATTCTAACGCTTTCTTCAAAGGCCACCTTTTACATTATCCCAGTCTTACAGGAAAACGATCTTTTAGCTGTTGTTTTAACTTTGCCTTTAATTGCCAACAAACCATATTCATTGGATATTCCCTTCTTATTTATGAAATGTTTATTAATATCCCCTGCGTGCTTTGATGTATGAATACATATTTTTCATATGGTTGTTTAAAGAATATATAGGGAATTAACGGCCTGTTTTGCCATTTGAATCACTATATACTTTCCATATTATTCATATACAAGGAGGAACTCCATGTAAAAATGAGTAAGAAACTTGGAAGAAAAAAATAACTTTTGAGAAAAAGGTGAGTAATAAAATTTTACTGCTGGGTGTGAGGCTGGGCGCTTTTCTGTGTGACAGCGTTATAAAAGCACGTGACAGGCACACTCCATTGCCTACTGGCAAACTTCATACTGAATCAGAGAAACTGATTTCCAGGCATATTTGGTGTAATAAAAGCTTAAATAGGCCACTACAGCAACGTTCCTGTTTAGCCCTTGGTAGGATGAAGATGATACTCTCCCAGGGACCTAGCATGGTGTCAGCCACCAAGTGACACAGCAGAGGCCAGAGATGGCAGGACTTTTGTTCTTAACCTGTTTGAAGATAAAAAAAAATAAGACAGACCAAACCTCCAAACACACACGCACACGCGCACACACACACATGCACACACACACACACACACACACGCATTTGCACATGTATGTGTTTGACCTTTTGGGGTGCCAAAGTGTTTTGCAACTCTGTCATGATAATGGTCTCAAAACTCTGTATTTATCAAACTGACCATTTTAATTTATTTCTTGCAACTTTTTTTGGTTCATTTTTATACTGTGAGTTCCTTTTATATATGCATTATATGTAAAATATACCGTGACCCAACTGGAAAAATGTGTCATTAGTTTCCTAAATTTCCAAAGTATTCACCAAACAACAACACAAAAAAAATACGTCCTCGGGTGTCATTGAGTCACTCGTTGGATGTAGGTTGCGTTCTGGCACAGAAATCCCTGTATAAGGTGTGAACAGGGAAGGATTATCGGGAGTAGCATTGGGCACTGCATATTAAAGCAGACCGGCTGGGAGAGAGACTTGGGCAGCCAGCACGGAGAGGAGGTGCTGCAGACTTGGGGGAAGTTGAGAATCCACAGTGTGACCCTGCATGTGGTGGGACTGGAGGATGCCCTGTGAGGCTCAGGCAGATAGAACAGGTATAGGAAGGTGGTACCCAGGTCATGGACAGCCTGAGAAGCAGTTAGTAAGACTCAGCAGCAATCAGTGAGGTACCTCAGGTATGCTGTCCAGGCCAGCACACCTCTTAAAGGGAAGGTGGTTGGATCCAGACCAGCACACCTCTTAAAGGGAAGGTGGTTGGATCCAGACCAGCACACCTCTTAAAGGGAAGGTGGTTGGTCCAGGTGAAGCACATCAACAAAGGAGGGGCCAGATTTCCAAGGAAGCAAGTTAAGTTTTATACCTGGAAGGCCTCAGAGAAAGAGCCACACAGCATAAACACATAGCAACAACATGGGGGTTGGAACGAGGGCACCTCGATTCTGGTCTCATCTATAGAAGCCATGGAAGGCTCACAAGGAGAGTGACATGGCATGTTTCCAATTCTTCCAACAAGGATGCCTGTAGATTGAGAAGACCTAGGTTGGCTACCTCTGCTGCAGAGTCACTTTGCAGAACATCTGAATGAAGACTGTTCTATCTTCTTTCAGCTTGTAAAGGACTGATGAGAACATCTAATACGTTTTGTGGGGCGTAAGAGCCTTTATATCGATCACAAATATGGTTCTGAATGTTGAACAAATTCACTTCAGTAGGACTGCACGCAGGCAGTCCCAAGTACTTCCCAGAACTGTGATTCTCCCACAGGCAAGCCTTGTTCTCTTCTTCTCTGACCCTTCATGCACTATGACTAGGATAAAAGAAGAAGACAGGAAGACAAGAGTCGTCTCTAGGTGTGGGCTGGGTGGCTGGGGCACGAGGTACAACCGGAGGCAGGACATCCTGCTCTGTGCCTGGCCAGATGATGCACTTGGCTTATTGGAGATCTGGCCTCTCCTTGTCTGTGAATTCCATGAAAGAAGAACACAGGAGTCGGAGTGTTTACAAAAAGGAGAAAATTGTACAGGGTATGTCAGTCACAGAGGTCTTATCTTCAGGTTCTGCTCTGTTTACCTCATCCACCCTTTGATACACCTTCTTTCTTCTCTATTTGTGAGATATAATGGCAATTTAAAAATGTATTTTAACAGACCTTTAGTGATGTTAGGTCTAATACCATTCTACTCCAAGAGTCAAACATCCTGTCTTAATGTTTAAATTATTCTCTAACTGAAAAAGCTGAGGTTTTAGTCAAGTCATTTTTGAACTAATTGTCACAAAAGGAGCTCTGTATAGGTGTGGTAGGGTAGGGTAGGGTAGGGTAGGGTAGGATAGGGAAGAGAAGGGAAAGGAAGGGAAGGGAAGGGAAGGGAAGGGGAGGGGAGGGGAGGGAAGGGAAGGGAAGGGAAGGGAAGGGAAGGGAAGGGAAGGGAAGGGAAGGGAAGGGAAGGGAAGGGAAGGGAAGGGAAGGGCCAGCAATCCTGAGGCAGATTAAACTTTGACAGATAATTTTCCCAGCACGCCACGCTGCTATTCAGGGTCATTTTCACTGGAAGGAATCCCTGAATCAAAGGGTTCAAGTTTTGTTCCTCGCAGGAATCCCCCATATAGTTCAAGGGAGGAAATCCCACCTCAGGCTTTTCCTAGATGGAGAAAAGGTGCCCTTCCAATCATACCTTAGGAACCTCAAGACCCGCACTACCCAGGAAACAGCTCCCCTCTACCTCCTTTTCCCAGGCATGTCTGGGGTCGCCTGGTGTTAGACCCCACCCCTACCCTCTTCTCGGAGCACTTTGCTTTCAGCGCCCATTCTACTGAGTGGCAACATAGTAACATTCTCAAGTTGTTTATGGCCACAGAGTCTGGCTTAGTGAGATGCTCCTTAGAAAATAGTGGAGTGAATTTATGGGTACTTACAGGGGAGAGCTGGATTCAACATTGCTGTTTCTGTCACGATTATTTCTGGCATTCTTCCTGTGCTGTGCTACTACATAGGGCACAGGGGTGAGAGATCTCAGTGGTCAGAGTGGAACTAAATTCAAAGAGTTAGAAGTCCTTTAACTAGACTGTCCAATGAAATAAGAGGGATGGAGGGAGAGAGGGAGGGAAGGAGAAAAGGAGGGAGAGAGACAGAGACAGAGGAAGGCAGAGAGACAGAGACAGAGGCAGAGACACAGAGAGAGAAGGAGCAAGAGCTGTTCTGGATTGGAACCCAGTGCGTCGTGCTGGGTCTCCACTGCCAACCTTCCTTCTCTCAGGTTGTGAAAACCAGCTGAGGAGTCTTGAGTGAGGAGAACACACTTGTTTTCCAATATGGCTATTTACAAGGGCTGCAAGTGATTCCTCGATGGCATCCAAACACCCACCACCCCCAAACCCCCAAAATGAATCTACCAGCTAACACCTAGAAGGAATTTAGTCAATATCTACTGACCCAACTTTATTACAGGGTAGCTGGCGAGACTCTGGATCCACACAGCATAAAGTTCAAGATGAATGTGATGCTTTAAAACTATCCAGCGCCTACAGAAGGACAGTAAAATAATGTTCCCAAGAGATAGGAGGAAAAGAGGGAGGGGGACTGTTGGCTATGCAATTCTCAGACTGGCTTCAGATTACACTGGGAGAGAAGGAAAAGGTTCCGTGTTTGCTGAAGTCTCTCAGAATTGTTTGCTTTGGCTGCAAACAGCAAGCAGAGTCGGGATTATCTTGGGAAATTTTCAAGAAATTTAAATTTAAAACAAAGGGCTTCTTTTCTTTCTTCTTCTTTTTTTTTTAAATAAAGAATAGGGGTCAGTCTGTTTACCTCATGTAGACAGATGGTTGTGTTTATGCACTTAGAGGAGTAATGCAGAGAGTGATTCCAGAGTTCCAGATGAGGCGCATTTGCCAAGAAAATGCTTCCGGTTGGCAGAAGGCAGAAACCCGTATTGGGTAAATATTTAGCAACACACAAGAATTTTAACACTAATATCTCATTTGTAGTGGAGTATGCTTTATGGCCTGCTGAAATCTCTTTCCCCGTTCTGTTTCACAGTCAATGATAAAAACCAAAACACAGTCACCTGTCTCCTGCACCTGTGCCTCCGCACTGCAAACTGGCTGCAGCAGTGGAAAGTGGCCTGAGAGAGAGAGAGAGAGAGAGGGCCCTTCCCACTGTCCGGCTCTGGGCTCTGGGTTCACAGACAACTGTTGGGATAGCAACAACAAAAATCTGCTAAAATAATTTTTTTTCTTATTCTGGTCTGTACAACCAACAGTTCCAGCTGGATCTCAGTGGCTGCCTCCAGCCAAAATGTGAGTGTGTGGGCTCAGCTCTGAGGCATTTGATAGTATTCCCGCGTAAGGGAGGGACGAGGCCGCCACCAGCTGGCTTCGTGCGGGGGCCATGTGCTAAGTGTGTCACCGGGCACGGAAAATACAAAGAATGGGCTCTTTTCCAAATGAGCTTACGGCATGTGGGCAGACAGGAACCCACAAACACACGTGTGCTGAGGTAACTCCCTCGGTCACGGGCTGCAAATTCAGATGTCTCCGTGGGTGGCAACTCGTGGAAAGGAGTGACATCGGAGCTTGCCGTGTGCATAACAGGAACTCTAGAGAAGCAGGGTGTAAACACAGACTGACACTCTGTGCCAAGTGCCTGTGGGGGTCTTCTCTTTACCTGCCTGTGACCCACGAGCATCCCGGAACAGTGCCCGGAGGAGCTGCCCGCACTTTCTATGCAGAGCAAAGCTTCCTCTCCTGAGTCCTCGTGTACTTGAGGCCCAGGCGCACAGTGAGGCAGCGCATGCGCAAAGGCCACACCATGGGCATCAGCGGGCCGCACTGTGATGTGCTGGGGCTTAGCGGCTGAGCCCTGAGGAGCCAGTGGTCTGGATTTCCTCCCACAACGAAAGATACTGCCACACTGGTGTAAGCACCCTCACCATCCTGCCCTTGAACACATCTCTCCTTAAGACTCTTCGTTCAGAACATTTAAAGTCACTCTCTACCTTCACGATACATCAGGCACTCCTTGGGTTCTTTTGTTTTCTGAATCCATGAAAATGTTCCCACGACCCGGTGACATCCGCTAACGCTAGATGCAAACCCATGGCTCAGCCATTTTGTCCCGGGTCTGGTGGCCTTACACAGAAGACCTTAGGCTTGTGTCCTGCCCAGTTTGGTTCTGGGAACACAAGCTCTGCTTGCACCCCATTATAGAAGGAAAACCCCCAAACCTGGGAAATTTGTAGTCAGCATATCTAGCTCCAACTGGTAACATGCATGTCCAACTGACCTGGTCTCAGTGGACAATACAGTCAAGCTCAAGTTGATTAGTTTGAGGTCTAAGACGCAAAGGTCAAGCAGTCTCAGAAGTGGGAAAACTGTAAGGCCAGTGCTCACAGCCCCATCTAGAAGCCGTGCATTCCTGTGAGCCCTCGTTTCCACTCCTTTCCTTTCCCTTATTCTTAATTCTTTACTGAAAAAAAAAATACATTTGTTTGAGGGGCAGGAGAAATGGCTCAGTGGCTAAGAGCACTGACTGCTCTTGTAGAGGACCTTCTAGTCCTAGCACCCACACAGTAGTTAATCCAGTTCCCGGGGATCCAATTACTTCTCTGACTTTGACCGACACCAGGTTAGCAAGTAGTGCAACAGGCATGCATACAGACAAAATGCCCAAACACATAAAATACAGTTAAAAATTATTTTTGTTTGGGAAATGTCATACATACATACATACATACATACATACGATATGGTTTGATCAAAGTTACTCCCCAATTCCCTCTCCTATAGCTCCCCATTCCCCAACAACTTTCCCTCTCAATTTTGTCTGTCTGTCTGTCTGTCTGTCTGTCTATCCATCCATCCAGCTTCCTGTTGCTTTTCCTTTTGTGGCTTATATATTTATATATTTACCATTAAGCATGAAATTGCTACACTCTTGCTCCATATATATTTTTATATATAACAAGTTGTAAAATGTGTGATATATATGTATTTATAATGATAACCTTTATAGAGTAAGGAAGTTTAACTCAGTTCATAATTTATTGAGTGTTTTGATGAAAAAAAGTGTTGAGTTTTCTCCAAATCAGTCTTATGTGTCTACTGAGAGTCTTAGGGGTTTTTCTCATGTGTGTTATGGTTGTGGTGTATTTTAGTGCTGTTAACACATAAAATCAATTTTGAATGCATGATACTAACTGTTAGTTGTATATAGTTATGAGGCAGAGTAATATTGGCTACCTGAATACAGCATATCCTGTTCATGTCAGGATACTGAACCACGATGGGACTCAGAGTCAGAATTTTCTGATTTTATCATTACATATTATATGCATATGTTGAATTATCATCCTGAACCTCATTATTATGTGAAATTATAAGATGATTAAGGAGACATAAGTGGTAAAAGTACTTCCTGGGAGACATAAATGGTAAAAATATCAATGTGGTACATTAACAGGAAGACAAGCAACATACTAGTAATAACCCAAATCAGTACATTATTTCATAGAATTTTTACAAACAACTTTTAGGTGAGTTTTCCAATAAAAAACACTGAGAGATTAAAAAATTGTTATAGCTATGAATTTCCATTTAAAAATAGTGATAACTATCAATATGAAGCTCAGAGACTTCCCCAAAGACATGATAGTCAACCAGAGTCAACACTCAGAACCTGAATTTGCAGGCTTGTGACTCAGACACAGACATAGAAAACATCTTTTATTTATACCGACTCGTAGCACAGACTACATCATTACATGATCCCATCAAAACTAGACTCCCGCATCGCATCTTCAACTCCAGTGAAGCTTCAGACGGCCGCCTGGTCACCATCCCTTCCTGTGCATCATTTTTTTGTTACAGGAGGGGGAAGATACATTGCTCATCATCAGACGTTCCCTTGACAGCACACTTGACTAACTGACCCATTTCCCATCCTCTGGATAACCAAACTGCTCAGAAGAGCTGTCTACACTTCATCCTCATTTCTTCTCTTGGATGCTGTCAGTGCAGAGCTGACATGGCCTGTCAACCTGGTCTCTGCAACTCAGTCTCCCAACTCAGCGTTGTTTTAGGTGGTAATTCTCTCCCTCAGGAATCACCGCATTGGAGTTCCTCCACTCTGTCTGCTCCCTCCCTGTTTTCACCATGTTTCCGAAGAACGCTTTCCTGGCTCTTCTGATCTTCCAAAGGTTGCTCAGCCCAGACAGCAACTCTGTAACACCCTTTCAGACATATTTAAGCTCTGGGTGATTTCATCCTGGGAACATTTGTTTCTGCTAATGGGCATTTTTCTTTGTGTTCCACACTTGTGTTTAATGTTTCCCAATATCCCATTCATTCCTTTCCAAACAGAGCTTGAGATCTGTATTAAAAACCTCCCGCTACAATCTGATCCTGAGTCACTTCTGACCTCCATAGCCACCACCCCAGCACAAGCAAGGGTCTCTCACTTGAGTTCTAAGGCTGGCCACTTTGTTTCCACTCGAGTTCCCTTCAAGTCTCTCCTCTCTACAATGACCAGGGTTGTCATCTAAAACCAAATCAGATCACTTCATTCTGTCAAAAACGTCCAGTGGATTCTCGTAGAGAAGAGAACACAGGGTCCTTAAGACAGCCTGTGAGCTCTTGCTGGGATCTGGCCTCTGGTTCTCTTGTTGACTGAGTGCCCACCATCCTATGCTTACTTAGCATTTTCTAGCTACAACAAGCTCCTGATATTTCACCGAACAAGCAGAACAGGTTGCTGCCTCAGCTCCTCCACACTTGGTGTCCCCTGAGCATGTCTACTCAATCCCAACACCGGCTCAGTTCTAAGATCAATTTGTTCAACTGTCACTTCAGAAAACCAGGCCGTGCCTGCTTCCCTTTCTTAAATAACACTTGGCTAGTAACTCCATGCAACATGGCTGGCAACCAAGCCTACCATACCCAGTAACCCTGCCTACAAGGGCTAGTAACTCCACCCACCACAGCTAGTAGCTCCACCCACTATGGCTAGTAACCCCGCCCACCATAGCTAGTAGCCCTGCCCACCATGCCTTATCTTCTTTAGTAGTCATCACCAACACCATATGTTTTCATCCACCCATCTGTTCATGGACATCTAAGCCCACTATCTTGGCTGTTGTGAACAGCACTGCAGTAACACAGGTTTAAGTATTCCACATGATGCACTGAGTTATGATTCCTTCAGCAATATACCCAGCAGCTGTACATATCTAGAAGTATCTTAGGGTAGTTCTAATACAAAGGCTTCTATTAGGTCCTGGATACTCTACAACTCCACTAGTGGCTGTCTCTGTGCTGAAGTCAACAGCCATGACTGAGTTTGTGGTCCTCAGACCCCAAAGCATCTACCACCCAGGCCTGTGCAGATCAAGCCTGCTGACAACCGGTCTTCTATCAGGTCCAGCAGATGGTCTGTAGAAGAGGCACCAAACATATAGAAGAAACAAGTAGGGTTAAACACGTTTACTATAAAGACCTTTACAGTCTTACTAAAGGAACCAAAGACTGTTAGATACCGAGAAAAGGTTATTTAAAAGAACTGAGTGTGTTTCCTTTGTGGGATGTGAGGGAAGTCCTGGGAGGGACCATGCGGGCAATCATGACATGTAAGTGTACACAGGACTTCACTGCCTGGGTAGCTTCAGCCCAAACTGACAAGTACATGCACACCAGAAGCTAGGTCTGCAGTAGCATGTGCCTTCCTCTCTTTTACTTCTTTCAATTGCTGATGCCAATGTTTTGATTTGCCATCTCGTCTTGGGCCATGGCCCAGAGCCCTACAAATATCAGACTATTCTTTTGGACTAGGATTTACACTTAACAGGGACAATCAGGAGGCACATAAGGGGCGTCCCATGGTCGTTGGCAAAAGTCCAGCAGGGCATACACCTGAAGGCTGGTACACATCATAAAATAGAAACACACCCTCCACCCCTACTACCTCTATGCTCTCTTTTTAGAGACCATAATTCTGGTGAGGTAGGGGTGGAAATGAGAGCAAAATGGAAATGGTAAAAATAAAATCTGAACTTGGAAAGATATCACAAACCCCACTGAGCAACCAGGGGCTTTCCTGGCCCAGCTACAACACACATTCTAGGTCCAAGGACCTCCAACAACCCCATGTAGCCTCCCCAGGGATGTCAGGAGACTCGGCTTGAAAGTATTTATTGTTTGCCTCAGGCATTACCTCCAATACCACATCAAAGGCCCAGGCCTGGTCTGATGTTTGACATTTCAGTTGCTAACCTGTACACAAACATTTCCATCCTGCCCCTCCCCACCCCCCTACCCCCATGCCCAAGACCATTCAGGGAGAATTCAGAGCTGGGACTTTTGAAGGTACTACTGGTGTTTCAGAGTGTTGTATTGAGTCTCTGCCTAATTAATTGTAAGCAGCATTTAGAAACCCAGGACAAAAGGCGGGGGCCCAAATGCTTCCTTTGGCCTGTGAGTAGGTAGAGGATCTATGTTCCCAGCTTGGATAGTTTCCAGATGAACAACTTTAAATACCCTCAAAGTCTGTCCTGCCTTCCTGTTTAGAGACATTCCTAGAGATCCAGTGAATCTAATGTGGAACATGAGAGGGAGCGGCTGCCTGGAACTCAAGCCCAGGCTGGCAAGGGAAGGAGCAGAAATGGCAAGGAGAAAATGTCACTGTTTACCCAACTTCAAAATGGCAACAAAGGCTTAGCTCCAGGCACTGCTAATCTTACCTCCCTGGTGTCTGTCTTCTCTCCATCTAAAGGGGCACGTCCTCCACTCTGACTGTGGAAACATGGAATACCCACTTCAAACCTTCTTCTCAGAAGCATCATGCAGGTATGTCAGATATGTCGTCCTTGCTATGTGAACAAACTGACCTTGCAGCGTGTGTAACTCTGCCTTCTTTTTGAAGAGGGCACAGAACTCTACAAATGGAAGAGCCAAGAGCCACTTGATGTTACAGAGCTTCCCCCTTTAGGCTGACACTGCCCTAAGGACCAAGTCAAGATTTCTCTGCCACAAGAACCACTGTTCCAACCCCCTGTAATAAGCCATTGGTGCTGCCATTCTAAATGCAGGCATAATTCCTGCTGTGGGGCTGTTCTTCACTTAAACAGCCAGAAAGGGGAAGAACTATTCTTGCTCAGGTAGCACGTCGCAGGGCCCTCATAGAAAAGGACTGAAGAATGATTCAAGAAGCGCTCCATGGCTGCTGTAGCCAGGAAATCAATGCTCAGTTGTGCATCTACTATGTTCCAAGCCCAGATACTGCATGTCCTCAACCCCGTGTCATCCAGGCTGCAATCTTTGATTGACACCAGGCACACCCAAGGATCCTTAAAGGTACTCAAGGAAGAGACACCTAGGGACCACTGCAGAAAGCAGAGAACAAATGTCCGTCTCACCAGCTGCCCTGGCTTGGAGGATTATTAGGCTCCAGGATGCTCAGAGAACCAAACAGAGCATCTGCCAGCATGACCCAGAATCCCCTGGGCTTTACCTCCTTCACTCTTTCCTCAAATAAAAATAAGCTAGTGGGCTGCCTGTGCCCTGCCGTCCGGCACCCAAGGTCACCGTGGAACATTCACCGGGTCTTGGGATCTGTGTGTCTATTTCTGAATAAAAAAAAATCTCTGTCAAACTCACGCACGCTCTGAGTTTGGAGGAGCATCCACAGGGCCTGCAGAAATCATAGCACTGAACCGAGATGCTTAGCCCAGACCTGGGACTTCCTCTCCATGGGATCCATAAAGAAACCAGAGCAAAGGGTGACCCTTAGGCAAAGGAAGCGTTGTGTGCTCCTTTATCACTGAATATGGGAGGCAAAGGCAGGCGGATTTCTGAGTTCGAGGCCAGCCTGGTCTACAGAGTGAGTTCCAGGACAGCCAGGGCTACACAGAGAAACCCTGTCTCGAAACAAACAAACAAACAAACAAACAAAACCAAAAAGATTTTAACACAGGAACAATTTTCTTTTGTTGAATAATGTGGGCTTCAATGCTCTTAGCCACTTTTTGTTGGGGATGGAGAGTAAGAAACATAAGACAGATATAACGGTCCTAAAACCTAGCCCAGGTTCTTCAGGCTGCCCTTCTTATCGAAGGTACCAGAGTTTACACATTTGTAAAAATGTGACAAGAAATCTGTGTTTTCTTCTTTGCAAATTTGTTATTGCTGTTTTCTTTCTTTCTTTCTTTCTTTCTTTCTTTCTTTCTTTCTTTCTTTCTTCCTTCCTTCCTTCCTTCCTTCCTTCCCTCCCTCCCTCCCTCCCTCCCTCCCTCCCTCCCTCCCTCCCTCCCTCTTTCTTTCTTTCTTTCTTTCTTTCTTTCTTTCTTTCTTTCTTTCTTTCTTTCTTTCATTCTTCATTCCTCAATTTAGCCTCGCAGTTACTTATTAAGACAATATGAAATGTAGTCTCCTGGGCCGTATCTTGAGTGTTTATGCACAGTGGTCTCTGCTTAGGTTTAAGTATCTTATTCTCCTTTATGGACCTGCCTTTACCATGGCAGCCAAGGTTGTTAAGGGCATACGGTGCCCAACTTGTAAGTCACACTTTATCATATGGATGAAGTCCAGGAAAGCACTGTAGCATCCAGAGCCACGGAAAAGGCAGGATCAGGGTGAGCTCAGGAGGCTGAAGGCCCTGTATTGACTTTCTTGCTTTTTGTCAGCTTGGGGCTATTTCATGCCTTTTTCTAATCTACAGGAGACTGCGTAATAGGAAGCCTGTGTGGGGAATTACATTTGTGGAGTCGCAGTGAGATTTCACATGGATATGCTGGTACTACATTCAAACTAAATGACCAACCCTAAATTTGAAACACACCATCAAGGTAAGATTTATGTAGATAGCTCTGGCCCAAACACTATCTCCAAACCTCTAAAAAATTAGCTGTCAAGGTTAAAATTCCTAAACACGGAAGATCCAGCCTTACTCTCTCCTTTCCCTCTTTGCTTTTACAATGGAATCTTATCAGAGGGCCCAGGGCGGCAATAAAATGGGGGATATTTTTAATTCTCTTCCATGTTCCAGCAGATCTTTAAAAGTCACACAAAGCAGAGTGGGATGAAAGGCTTTCCTGCTCGCTCTTGTTCTCCTGAATCCATGGGAAAACCTCAGGAGGCTTCCAAGTCTTCCCATGAGCTCCAGCAATTCCTGGGGACGGGATCTATGTAAGCTTTCCAGTTATCTATGAAGAACTGAGGTTTTGGAACAAGGCACCCCATTTGCATAGTCTCTGACCAACCTCCCACGGATTTCCTCAGGGATTTCTACCTCAGCTTTGCACACTCTGTGCACAGCACTGATGTCTGTGCCAAGGCACGGGTGGGACTCAAACTCCTTAACTCACCCGGAGTGTTTGGAATCATTTCTGTCAGTTTTGCTCAGTGCCTTGGAAAAGTTATCTCCTGTCCAAGGCTCTGTTTCCTCACATGTAAATGAGGACAGATAATAGAGCGATAATAGAGAGGCAGTAATGGCGTTCTCCTGAAATGCTACCATATACTGCAGATTGGATATGATTCATGAGATGGCTGGTCCCATGAGATGTCAATCCTAACACACACACACACACACACACACACACACACACACACACACACCAGTGCAGCAATTCACTGTTCTGCAGGCCCCACCCACCCTTTGCCCTTGACTTTGGTGATCCATGGTCAACTGCAATCTGAATCTATCAATAGAGAATTCTAAAGACAAATGATTCCTAAGTTCTTCAGAAGTTTTATTATAGTATAATTGCTCTATTTCATCATCAATATGGTTAATCCCTTGCCATGCCTAATTTATGAACCCAATTTTATCTTAGGTATGTATCATTAAGACAAAACCAGGATATCTAGGGTTTGAAGCTATTAGGCAAAGTTTTGAAGATACTCCTCATGAAAATGGTGGCCTACATGATTGTGATTACTTCAATTATAGGTTGACAAAGTCCTAAAGCTACGGAGAGAGTCCTGAGAACTCAGCTAGAGTAACAGGCCAACTTTAAAGCAACAACAGGGTTTTCAGACCAGCATTTCCCACATCCTTTGTCTTTGTTCAGCAGATTGCTGTAGTGGGGAATCAGCCAGCCGATAACCATGGCTGCCCAGATGCCAGGGGCATGTAGCCACTCAACGGAATAGACACCGAGCTGCTTTATGACGCAGTGCTATAAAGCCAAAGCCAGATAATGAAAAAATAAACCAGAACCTCGAATTAATCCTTCCATTCCAATTTGCTATAAAATATTTAGAGGATTCAGGCTGGTTTTAGGGTGGGACTCAACCTGCCATGGAACTCTGTCGAACTCGCACCGCAATGGCCGGGTTCCCGCCACGCCATCTGTTCCTGACACTTGGTCTCGTTAGTACGACTGCTTTTATTGATACACACAGCCATGCTCCTCATACCATCTTAGCTAGGCATTATTTATTGTATCCATATATACAACAATATTAACACAGTCAAGCACCAGGATGGGTACTTGAGGGCATCATTAAAATCAGCAGTGTTCAGTTCAAGATTTAATGATGATTTAATAGTATTAAATGAGGAAAAAAGGGCCCTTGGCCTTTCCATTCTCATTTAAAAACATATAAAAGAGCAGTAATTCAGGCAGTTACACTTCTCTCAAAGATTTTGCTCTAAATCACAGATGGCAAGGAGAGGCCATGGCCGGGTGCTGGCTCACACCCCACTCACTCTGACCGAAGCCAGAAGTGCTTTGTTGGGTCATGATTAGCAAAATGCTTGCAAACTCAACCCTTACATCAGAGTCCGGTCAGCACTAGGCTGAAGGACAGAGGTAAAGGACAAGGGAAAGGTGATGTGGGGTTCTCCCAAGGCTGCCCCGTGCAGACAGCCATCCTCCCTCACAAGGCACTGACACCAACGTGCATCTGAACATGCTGTGGGAAGGAAGTATTCTGCTCTGTCTGCAGGGAAAACCTTGTGGCTTTGCTCCTTGGCTCCCAGGGCTTCAAGGCAACATGTTTTGCACACTCAGCTCCCGCTTGCTCTTGCTGTCCACAGACAGGCCACACATCTCTGTTGCAGAAACAAATCATTTAGCAATTCTCTGGGATGTGCAACCTGCAGAGGAAGACTACACAGTTCTCTCTAGACACCATTAGGCTGGGTTTCAAAGTTGGGTGGAGGCTGTTTTGGCAGAAGAGAAATAACCCTGGAGTTCAGTGGGAGGTGAGGCAGCCTGTTTGCTTAGTTATGGACCAGCTCTGCTCCTGCCAGCCCCTGAATTCACTCCCTATCTCTAAGCTTCCTCCTGGACCCATCCCAGATTTTCTGTAATTAGAAGACAGAACAAGACTAGATTACATTTATAAAATGTCCTTCCTTTAAAAGGCTTGCCATAACTTCTGTAAGAAGTTGTTGCCAATTAGGTGACTGGTAATGTCTGCATTTCTACAGACTGTAAAAAGCAAGCAAATATCATCAGAACAAAATGGCTAACCTCTCTCAGAACCAGGACCAGGCCAATCTCAAACTATCTCGTGTGTTAGCCTGCACGAGTGCCACCTATCTGGCATGAGGAGAAAGTGATAGTGAGCATGGGCAGGGTGTGTCAGGGGAAGCCTTCACTGTATGAGGAGGGACACTGCTTGCAGGACATGTCCCACTGCTAACAGAATCTTTCCCATACTTTCTCAAGGCCTGCTGGAAAAGGAAACAACCATAGCAGAGGCAAATTAGCTGAGAGCTACAAAATGATGCTCTCTGCATTTTAAAGCACATTACAGAATCTGTCAACTACTTCCAACAATGAAGGCGATGTAGAGCCAGCCAAAATTACACAGGCATGGACTCTAGTGATGATACCTAAATTAGACCGTGGATGGCGGCTCCTGCAAAAATAAATGCAAAGTGATTGCTCATCAGAAAACCCACACGCTCCCGTGCAGACCTCTCCCGCCTGTGATAAATTCTTCCATCAAAATGACTACTCAAGCATTTACCAACTGCCCTCGAAATACTGCAAGTTGATGTTTCTCATCTGAAAACGTGTACACAGCACAGAAAAGGGAGGGAGTTTTACAGCAACACCAGAGTCTTGAAGCTTGTATGGTAAAGGCAGGGCCTCAAGAAGTTTTACAACCTGGTGGAGAACTATGTGGTAACTACTGTTACGACTGCAATCAATTTGCAACAATTTGCTAACAAGGCTACCTTACACTACCCAAACCACATAGGAGCAGTGCTTTGAAGTTTTGAATGAAAGACACAGAACCTCTGGATGGATGAGATCTGAATTCCCTTTACCCAGTGAAGGGGTTCATAGACACATCTGTGGTGACTCTCCTAAAGAGCACTGTTCGCTTTTGTAACTTAAGCAATGATATCCATTAAGTAGCTACTGAATTTGACAAACTGTCTCAACTCTGGGAAACATTTTACTAGTCACAGCTAAAGAGATACTATTTGCCGTCTTAGTGGGTAAAGGTCAAAGGTGCTGCCACAATCTTACAGTCCCTGGAATTGTCCCTGCAGCAGGAAATTACCTAAACTCAAAATGTTAATAGCGTCAAGGCTGACTCCTTGATAGACACATGAGCCAGCAGTTCTGTTTAGCGTAGATAAATGAAAACATACAACTATGCGAAGATTTGCACACAACAGCAGATTTACAAAGCCTGAAAGTGAAAACTCAGACTATCCTTTGACAAACAAATAATGGAGAAGCCTATTATTGGTAGACACATTCAATGGGATCCTTCTTAACATTAAAAAGGATGGACCAAGATATGAGCAACACAGATGAACCTCAAAAACATTTTCACACACCAAGGAAGCAGGGCCCAAAGATTATATCTTGCTTGAACTTAGACAGCTAACATCTGGGATCGGCCTTCGAAACTCATCTGTGGTGCCGGAGCCTAAGACAGCGAACCTGTTGATGAAGTTCGTCTTTCGAAGGTTTCTCCTTTCCTGTTCTGAACCTTGTGTCTATACTTTCCACACACTTGTGTGAACTGAATGTGACAGGCATGCTGTCAGCAAGCCCTGCATACACTTCAATTTCTCTGGTTTCTTTTTTGAATTATGCAGAATCATGGGACTGAACCTTCCAACACTGGGAGTTTCCCAGTCATCTCTTTCCTTTTTGTTTCCGAGTTAATATCATTTTGACCAGAGAACATATTTTTCTGTTCTTCAGAACCTTCTAATGTAGGGAGGTGTGTTGTGAACACCAAACAGTCTAGTTTACCAATTGTGCCATGCATACTTGACAAAAACCACTGAGTGCTGAACTGCCCAATGGGATGTGCTAAGGTCGCTCAATGAAGCCACTAACCTGCTGCTACTGGGTGCAGGGCTCATCATGTCAACTCCTTTGCTTGAGATTTAAGGTCTTCTGTGATCCTACTAAAAATTTTTTTTTTTCTGTCAACGATGAGAAAAGAATACTGAAATCTCCAACTAAAACTGCCAGGTTGTTTCTCTTGCTATTTCTACAGTTTATACCATGTCATAAAAGGTTCCTTTATTTTATGAAAGGTTTATAAAGGTTGTTACATAATTCCAATGACTGGTTACACAATTCTTATTATTTTAAACTTTTCCTCCAAATTCCTGACAATATTTGTCTTGGATTCAATTATAAAGACAACGCCTTCCATCCTCGTTTTCTTTAGATTAGCATGTGCATGAAGTTTTAAGTCTTTTGCTTTGGAAACCTTGATTTATTTTCAAAGCATATAGGCAGCATACTGTCTGCCTCTGAATTGTTATAGCCACTTTAATAACCTTAAACTTTTAAGTAGTGCCTAGATAAGCTTTTCTTTAAAGTAATTATAAAATGATAGAATGTAAGCTTACTTCTTTGATATTGGTTTACATTTTTTTCTCCGAGTTCTCTGTCTTCTTTTTAGGGTCAGCCTGATCGCTCTTTCCTATACATTTTCTAGGTTTCTGGCTGATCTGCTGTCCTGCTGATTTCCCTGGGTGTCCCTATGGTGACTTCGCACATTCTGTGTGCCCTAAGTAGAAGCACAAACCTGTGTGCGGACAGCTTTAGAACTCTCGTGACTTCAGTTCTCTCCCCTCAGCCGTGGCTTCCTCTCTTTTTGCTCTAGGCTATCGGTTATTTAAAATAAAATTAAAACTAGGAAAAATAACATTCACCATTTCCAGAATGTTCATTTTATGGAGACACAGTTTCCATTCGCCCCGACTAATGTACGACAATTCTTATTTATTTTGTTCCATTTGTTTCAATGAATTTTCTTGTTATTTGTAGATGAACTAATTTGCATTTATTTTTGAAAGCTGTTTTTGATGGGTTTAGATGTCTAGGGTTTTCTTTCCTACTTCAAACATACAGCCCACTATACCACTGTTTGTATCATATCCAACAACAACAGCAACAAAAACAACAACAACCAAACCTGCTTTTCTCTAGATTTTCCTATCAGTGGTATTTGCAATTTACAATTTTTAACTCATATTAATTGCATTTTGGTCATCTTGCTTCTTGCTTTTGTTTTGCTGAACTGTATTTTTTCAGTCTTCGAACCCTCCCATCCCCTCCTAGCCCAATGGTACTAAGGAATGGCAGTGCATTAGTGCACCCATAGAGTACATTTAGAATGTCAAATTAGGTATTTTCTTAGCTCTAAAGATCTGCTTTGTAGAAATTTAATGGCCTTCACTGCTCTGTGCATCTAACCTTTTATATGGAGGAGAATACTCTAGCCCACGGTGAAGCTTTAGCCCATCATTTTTTTTCTTCCATTTCTGTTTATCTTCTCATTGGCCAGTTCTCTTTTTGTGATGGGTCACAGGCTTGGTCTTCTTGTCTGTCAGCATTCGGGTTGCCCACTTACTAATACCATGGGTGCTAGGCTGGTAAACCCCTTTTTTCTTTAGGTATTGATGAAGTTGGGAAAATTAGTTTACTTGTAGAGTAGGGTGCTCTTTTTACATTTTTTGATGAATTTCTGTAGCATAAAAGGTAATGTTCTGATTATGTCATCCTCATATATACATATCCAGTTGTTAACTTATACCTTATACTTCAGTTTGTTAGGGTGGAACCAATCCCTTGACTCTTGGGTGTTTTAGCTCCTTTGCAAGTCTGCTGTAGGTTTTTAATGAGGTCTTTCCATTACAGCCTGTGAAAATTTAAATGTACCTCTGCTGTATTTTAGTACTGGGAATTACTTAGCTCGTGGCTTCATGGTAATATTTTACTTCTAGGGCCTATGGAATTTTACATTTTGCATGCAAGGATTAGCACTCAGACAGATAGAAGGACCCCCACCCCCATCCCCACCACACACATACCATGTAGACTTTTTGGCTCTTCCTGTGAACACTGTCATTTTGTCTCCTGTTGTCAATCCCAGCTACCTAGGTCTTTCCAAACTCTTGCTCTATTTCTTTTCAACCCAGACCAACTTCAAGGTTCTGCTTGGACCTGTCCCTGCGTACCACAGCCCAGAGTCATCTCAGGCGACTGTCGGGAGTCAGGCAGTTCATTTCCCTTCACAGGATCATGAGTCTGAACGGACTGTGGTCTGATAACTAAACCCAGCGACTTCAAGATTCTGCATCATTTCCTAGCTGTGGTGGGAGGGTAGGTCCTATGCCATTCATGATTTTGTCAGAGGAATAGAGCGATTACTCAAGAGTGTCCAGCTGATGTCAAGCTGGGCTTCAAATCCACCTGAGCAGGCTACTATGTATTTCGGCATGGAGATCCTTTCTAAGGTGCTACAATGTTAAGAATGGATGTCTGCAAAAGCAACTCTCCCTCTCCTCCTTCCCTCCCAGACTGTTGTTCTGACGTAGGTTTTAGCGCCTCTAGCAACATTATGTTGCTTCCTCTGTGTTGCTTGCTTGTGGCCGTCTCCTGTTAGTCACACATCCCCCCTTTGCCTTGCAGGTGTTGGGAATATCACACTGTCCATGCCATGTTTTCCAGCTCAGGGGATTCTATTAGCTCATTGATTTGCTTACGTTTACAAGCAACTGGGGGGGGGGGGAGATACATGTTGTTGAAAATGCAATCTACAATATTTGTGGAACTGATAACATAAGATAGAGGATGCTCACAAGATGGTTCACTACCTGTGCTCCTGCTTAGTATTGAGTATCAGTGCTAAGGAAACCCAACTAAGGTGCTAGCTGGAGTCAGCTAGTTCTCTTCCCCTTACAGGATCACAACCATCCTTTCGTTTACAGTCTCAGCCCTATCCAAAGTCTACTCAGAGAACCATAATTTTAACATGTTTGTGATGCTTTGTGATCTGAAAGTCCCCATGGCTGAAGACAACCATGAACTTCAGAAACAGTGACCAAAGACCCCTGAGCTAGAAATGACCTGAACAAGTCTCCCATGAGGACTAGCTATGATGGTACCACAGGACAGTGTGCAGACTTCTGAGGGAGGGAGGCAGCCAGCAGTCTTCCTCAGCTATGGTGCCTGTGAACCATATACACTGCCAGCTTGGCACAATACCTCTGAGGGTGCAGTGGTGGCATACATATGCCGGTGGCAACTAACTGCTCTTTAACACCCTCTCAGCAAGAGGAAGACCATGCCTGGTACTGGAGGTCTAGCTAAATACTCAGTGCTAGGGAAGTCATGGTTTTGGAGGAGAATCCAGGATCACTAATTTAGTAGACCAGCCTACCATCAATCTGTAAGCATTTCTCCTTATACTCATAGATACATTTAGCCTTCACCTCTCATCAAGGCAACTTCTCTTTGCAATGAAGACAGACCACTACAGAACACCACAATCAAAATGCAGAGTTGACTAGAATTTATCATATCACATTATAGATACGTTCTTCTATTAGAGCAATAGAATTTGATTCAAAATTCTGCTATTTGGAAAAAAAAAGATATATACAGCAAAGGCATGTTCTTCTATTAGAGCAATAGAATTTGATTCAAAATTCTGCTATTTGGAAAAAAAAAGATATATACAGCAAAGGCTCCCAGGGCTCTGGACACAAGGCCATCAATGGCATTGATTCCTGAGAAATGAAAGACAAATGGTTGTGCTATGCTCCTGGCCGGGTTTCCTGCATGAAGGGAATGTATAGGCTAAGGTGCAAGGAGGTGAGGCCCTTAGAGGTCTGGGAAGAACAAGCTAACACAAGTTTGCTAAACAGAGCACTAGGAAGAGAGTTTTCCAGGTGGAAACTGGGTGTCTGTGCAAGCGCTCTCCCAGGTCCTGGATGCACACGTGTGTGAAATGCTAAGAAAAGCAGTGGAAAACTCAAGGACAGACACAGCAGTGGGTGCTTGCTCCAGCCAGAAGCAGTAATTGCTCTTGACAAGGAGATAGGAATGCTTCCTAATTAATGGAGCACTGGATGGAAATCCACAAGAGACACCACAGATGCACTTGTGTATTCATGTAGAGTGTACCAATATTCATAAGAGCCAAGGTATGGAATCAGCCTGCATGCCCATCAAGGATAGATGGTGACAAACATGGTCCACACAACAGAGTTTACGGGACTATACAAAGAATGAAATTACATCACTGCTGGGTGGATGCAGCCACAGGTCATGTTAGCAAATTGATTCAGACCACAGGAGAATGAGTATCACATTTCCTCTCATTTGTGGACCACAGAGTTCTTTAGAGATAAATTATATATATATAATGTGTGTGTGTGTATATATATATATATGTATATATATATATATATGTATGTATATATGTGTGTCTCTCTCTATATATATGGATACATAGATATTGTGTGTGTGTGTGTGCATGTATGTGAGTGTGACGAAAGCAAAAGGAGACCGTGGGTAAGGAAGAGATGGGCTGGATTTAAAAAGAGGTGGGTGGATCTAAAGGGAAAGAATTGGGAGGGGCTAGTGTGGTCACACTTTATGATACACTTGAAAAGTGCACAAAACTCAAAGCTATCTGTAAGCAATATATAATAACGAGAAAAAAAAACGCACAGCAAACAGAAAGAAAGAACTAAACAGTAACTAACCTTAGATTATTAAATCACACCCTTTTCCACCCAGCAAACTGTGGAATCGAGACTTGGAAGGACAAACCATTTCCATGTAACTTATAATTGCTTCTCAGAACACAGTTTGAGGTTTGCGAATTAAGAACAGGTGGAGTTAGGCTGGTCATTCAAACCAAGGTCAGCAGACATGTAAAAAAGGGAGCCACAAGGACAACCCAACCAAGAGCTGATACAGAGGTCTGAGTTATCTGACGTGGATGTTCAGTGGCCTCTGTAAGTGCAATCTATACATCGACATAAGCTAAGCAGACACACATAAGACTGAATATATAAAAAGACCCCTATCCAACATAAAATACCAAATGAAAACGTACACTGAAATGAATTTAGTGGGACATAGAAATAGAAACTAAGCAAAATGAAACAGAAAAAAAATAGTTTTAAAAAGTAACAATAAACTGTGGAACAAATTAGTGTATGCCTGAGGGATATGAAACTAGACTCCATAAAGAATGGGAGGAGGTAGAAATATATATTTTAAGATGAAATGAAAGAAAAACCTGATTCTGATGAAAGTTATAGACCCACAGGTACTTTAAACTCAAGTGTTCTAAGCATGTGAGATGTGAAGAAAGCTACACAAGGACATAGTAAAGTTACTCAAAGCCAGTGATTGAGACAAAACACTAGAAGCAGCCAGAGAAAACATCCAAGTTAAAAATAGCAAGTGTTTGCAAAGACATGGAGAAGTGGATTGTGTTATCCTGCAGGTGGAAATGTTATAAGGCTTTGCATAACAGTTTGGTCAAGTTTTAAAAAGTATTAAACTTGATTCTACCATTTCAGTCCTGGGGAATCTACCCCAGAGAAAAGAGACTTCATGTGTCCTGTAAAAATATGTGTGTATGTGTGTGTGTGTGTGTGTGTGTGTATACACACACACACACACACGAGCCTACATATACATACATACATATATGACACCATACAATGGAATAATGCTTAATGATAAAAAGTAATGACTATTGTCCTTTTCTGCTCCGCCTGAGTGGCTTCACGTGGCAATCATGGATGTCAGGCCTCCCATTTTTATTGTACAAATACCTCTACTGCAAAGATGGTCAATGTACCTAAAGCCTCAAAAGTTTCCCCAAAGAAGTATGGCAAGCATCAGACTCACAAAGTGACCCAGTACACAGAAGGAGAGTGGCGTTGTGTTCAGAAACAATGGCTAAGGAGGACAGGCACAGCCTATCTTCTGAGACAAGGCCAAAGCCACCGTGCTTGTGTTCTGTTTGGCTTAGGCTGACTGCAGATCTCAGAGGATTCTGGCCATCAGGAGATGGGTTTTGAATTGGAAGGAGGTAAGAAGAGAAAGGGCTGTGTAATTTAGTTCTAAAACTTTTGTGCTTTTGTCTGGGAGGAAAATACTTCAGTAGTAGAAAAATTACCTGTTGGGAAATAGAATTGTTAGTTATACAAAAAGTAATTACTATTGATACATGTAACACTTTGGGTGAGCAGCATAGTAGCTATTTGGCATGAAAGAAACCAAACCAGAGAAGAGGAGAAGAGGGTGTGCCCTGTGTGGGTCCATCCACATGAAATGCTAAGAGGCCAGCAGCAGAGGCAGCAAGCAGATGTATGGCTTTGTACAGAGGGCTTGCAGGAGACTCATAAGGGGATGGGGCTCGGGGGGAGGACGACTGAAAGTGATGGACATGTCCTTTGAGTTCACTGTGGTCAATATCCCCAGGAAATACCACGAAAAAAAACATGCTGTGTCTGTCTAAATATGTGCAGTTCATTAAATGTCAGTTCTACTTCAATAAAGAATAACAACATCTACTTCAGCGTGATTCTCTGTAACATAGATTTCATGCATGCAATATGTCCTGAAAACCTCCCAGAAACCCATGCTCGTCAAAATCAGCCACGTAATTTTGAAAATATCATTTCAAAGTATGTTACCTTCAACCTCTTCTTTCATGTTTAACTTTCTTCTGTGACTTTTGCCTAATGTATTATATAGTATTTTGTGTTTCTGTTAATGTTGCCTGTCTTGATTTTTTTCTTTTTTTGTCACTAGAGTAATTTATAGAGTCAAATGAAGCCACTTAAACTGCAGACAGCCCCCCTTTCTGAGAAGCCACAGTTCCTACCTATGGAAGACTGTCCTCCCACCTTTTCTAGGAGAGCCTAGCTAGAGAAGCCAGCTCTGGTACAGGGCTTTCCCCAAGCTGCCACCAGCAGCTCAGAATCCATTTCTAGGCACGCCCCTCCTCACGCACGCCCCTCCTCACTCAGCTCCCCAAGCCCTGGCTCCTTAGGGCACCATTTACTTCTGACAGAAAGATTAGAAACGCAACTCTAGTGCTTGGGGTCTCTGTGATGGTACATGGGCCTCAGTGTTGGGCAATGGGCTATACACAGACAGTCTGGTCTCCAGTTGAGCTGAGGTGAAACCCCGGGACCCAGTGGTGATAATTCATCTACATGGGACAGAAGGAGTTCTCACATGTCTCCTGGACTCAAGGCTCCTGTCGAAGTTACTGCCCCACAGCCCCCACAGAAGAAATGTGGTTAGTAGTCACATAGACTATGTCCCAAGCTTCCGACCTTCAGGCTACACTCCTCCCCAGTCACCTAGCAACAGAAAAGATAACAGCCTACCAAAGAGGAGCTGCTTAGCCCCACCTCACACTCTTATGCTCTTACTCCCTTTACACTCTTCTCTCCTCTCCTCTCTCCTCTCCTCCTCTCTCTCCCTCTTCCTCTCTAGCCTTTCTTCTTTCTCTCCTTTTCCCCTTTCTCTCCTCTTGGCCATGGCCACTCTCTCTCTCTCTCTCTCTCTCTCTCTCTCTCTCTCTCTCCCCACCTTCTCTCTTTCCTCCTGCCTTTCTACAATAAAGCTCTAAAACCATAGACTGCTTCTGTTCATCAAGGCCCGCTGTGCTCACTCTCCCCTGCGTGGGAACCTCTCTCCCTCAGCCCTCTCTCCCATAACCCCGGGGCTACAGGGTGTCACCCCAGGGCCCCCAGTTGGGGGCTGCCCCTTGTCCATACCCCACTGTCGAGTGGGGTCAGTAGCTTAGATGCTCACCCAGCGCCGAGTGGAAAGCGTCTGGCAGCCCTCTTGTGTCTGCCTGCCCAGAGCATAGGAGGAACTCTGGCCAGATGCAGGCTATCCTCCCTTCTCCCTCTTCCCCCACACCCCCCTTTAGTTCCCACACCTAAGTGCTCGGGTCTCTATGATTCCACATGGATCTCAGTGCTCAGGTCTCTATGACTGTACAATGGGTCTCAGTGCTCGGGTCTCTATGATGGCACATGGGTCTCAGTGCTCAGGTCTCTATGACTGTACATGGGTCTCAGTGCTTGGGTCTCTATGATGGCACATGGGTCTCAGTGCTTGGGTCTCTATGACTGTACATGGGTCTCAGTGCTTGGGTCTCTATGATGGCACATGGATCTCAGTGCTCAGGTCTCTATGATGGCACATGGATCTCAGTGCTTGGGTCTCTATGACTGTACATGGGTCTCAGTGCTCAGGTCTCTATGACTGTACAATGGGTCTCAGTGCTTGGGTCTCTATGATGGCACATGGGTCTCAGTGCTTGGGTCTCTGTGATGGCACATGGGTCTCAGTGCTTGGGTCTCTGTGATGGCACATGGGTCTCAGTGCTCAGGTCTCTATGACTGTACAATGGGTCTCAGTGATGGCACATGGGTCTCAGTGCTTGGGTCTCTGTGACTGTACATGGGCCTCAGTGCTCGGGTCTCTATGATGGCACATGGGTCTCAGTGCTTGGGTCTCTATGATGGCACATGGGTCTCAGTGCTTGGGTCTCTATGATGGCACATGGGTGTCAGTACTTGGGTCTCTATGATGGCACACTGGTCTCAATCTCATCCAAGTCACTAATTAGTGCAGTTTCTTCATTCCCTCTAAGACAATTCCTTTGCAACTCTTCCCACAGCCGTCTTCTGCAGAACCATTTCCTTTGTTAAATACATGCTTATGCAGGTTTTCACATGTGTATTATATACCAATTATCATATAATTACGTAATTACTGTAATCGGATTTAACGGCATAATTAGAATGTGTAATTATATAATTAAAACATGTAATTACCAAGTTTAAAAAGTTATGGAAATTATTTTTAAATGAATAATTCATGTATGAATAGGAAACTTTTAAAATTTGCTACCCAGGCCTTGGAAAAATATTTTTTAACTGGAAAAACAATTAAAACTCCAGTGAAGAAGCAGAAGAGTTGGCTCTGCAGTTAAGAGCACTTACAGCTCTTGTAGAGGACCCAGGTTTGGTTACCAGCACCCACATCAAACACTGGTAATTCCAGTTCCAGGAGAAGTGAAGTATATAAGAAGTCACATCGGCATGTACATACAAACATATAGGATAAATAAATAAATAAATACACACATATTTTAAAATCTAGGAAATGTAATGTTATAAAATGTGTTGAAAATCGTTTTTAAGAACCTGCTATATTTTTAAAACAGGCACAGGAAATCATCTTCATCAAGTGTCCATGAGGTGTATTCCCATGTACAGCAATAGCTTTCTTAATGTCAAACAGTGAGTGGCAGTGACGTGTACAAATGTCATTGCCCAGATGGGATCCCAGGAAATGATGCATCCACTTCTGCCCCTCGGAATCCACGCTTGGTCTCTAGGCATAATGTTAGGTTTAAAAAATAAGTGCTCACTACCCTTCATTTTCATAGTAAGAAAACAGCCTGTCTTTAGTCATCTAAATTTACAGAGTGAAACTATGTCTAAGCAGAAGCAACACTGTCATGGACGTATTTCCAGCGTGCTGAAAGCTGCCCTCCTTGTGGGACTACTGAAGTTGGTGTCTGCGGAGGAACGGATGCTGTTTCCTTCGGTCCTGTAGCTACCAGGAAGCTGACTATGCCCCCAGAAGACAGTCTCCTACCTATGCATGGGCAAGTGACACTAATAAGCTCAGTGAGTCACAGGAATAGAGAAGGCATGAAAGTTGGAGAGGGAGTGAGAAACTGCTGGTTTAGGTAGTTAGCCTAAAACGGCCCTTTACTTCCAGAACCTTCACTGTTGTAGCAGCAGCCAGTCATGTCAGCCGAGTTCCCACCAACTGGATAAGGCTCTGTAGTCAGCAGGACACCCAGAGCTGTTTACTGAGGGTGATAACCGGCCTGTTTGGGTTCTGGTGCACCATTAGGTATCACTGTGTGGGATCCTTTTGCTTTGTTCTTTGTTTGCTTTGCCCAAAACCAGCACTATCCTTTTTCAACACGGATGAAGAAGGGAAGAAGAAATGAGTGAGGAACAAGAGAGGGAACTAAGGGCGAAACATTCACATATAAAAATTCATTATATGCATGAGAGAAAGCGTCAAAGGAAATGAAGACCGAACAAGGTGTATGCAGTTCACCAGATATCAGAGCAATAAACAGAACACAGAGGGTCTGGGCAGCAATGGCTTGTGAGAACTTCTCTGAAAATACAATAACGGGTCATTATAATTTGGTGCCTGAGGAAATGATCCTCATCATCTAAACCGGTAATCAATTATTGATTTTCCTGACCACAATCAACACAACAGTTGATTACTGTCTGGATGAAAATCTCTTCTCTTCAGGCCCGCCAGGAACACTTCCAACATACTTAATAGTAAAGTGCTTATCCCATTATCTCATAATTATGCATATGGCTGCTTCTGCAGAATGAGATTGCAGAAGAGTAAATGTTTTCTCACCTGGGCTGAATGTCGCAGGTGCACACACACACACACACACACACACAGGCACAAAGGCATGCACACACATATGAACGTGCGTGTTCGTGCACACACATAGGGAGTGGGAGACACAAACAGTGAGAGATAGACAGGCAGAACTCATGGATGTGTGAACACTCAGCAGTTTAACCTGAAGCATTCCTTAAGATCAATCTTAACTTTTTATTTCTAGACAAAATTCGAAACGCTTAAAAACAGACGAAAAGGCCTCGCAGGACAGGTAAACACTTTAGTAAGCCAAAGAGGAGCCCTTGGCCTCATGCACTGCAGCGACCATGGCGAATACAGTCGACAGGAACAGATCCCAGCAGTTCAGGGCAGCACTGCTTCAGCCCACTGCTCTGATGAAGTCACCCTCAGTAGGTTAACGTTCAAGTCATTAGTTAATTAATCCCATCAGTGTGTACTGAGCTCCTGTATATTATGTCAGGCAGGATGCTAGGCACAGATGAGACAACCTGGGGGCAGACAATGGCCCTGTACGTCGTGGACTGTCTCAAGCCACCGGGAGTTAGGGGGATGATGGCTTCCTCAGAAATCCCAGGCATTGCCTCAGGGATCTGGCTTCTGATTTGTCCTGGGAACTTTACCAGTCTGGACGTGATTGGGGAAGTCCCAACTGAAGCTCCTTGGTCTGACATGAAGTCACAGAACTCTTCATTTTAAAGGAGCACAGTATGGCATTCTGATACATGTAGTGTAAAATGACTAATACAGGAAAGCCAGCAATTTTATAGTTGCAAATACCATTTCTTTGTGCTGGAAACACTCACAATTCTTTCTCTTAGATATCATCAACTATGGTCACTGCAGTATGCTACAGAACACTAGGATTCACTCTTCTACTTATGTGTGTTCAAGCATCTGTGATTACACTGTTTTCTTTCTGCCTTTCCCAGGATTCCTCCTTTTCCCTCTGCCTTTCCCATGAGTCCCCTGCTTTCCCTCTGCCTGTCCCATGATTCCCTCTGCTTTTCCCCTGCCTGTCCCAGTCTCTGCTGACCTCTGTTCTACTTTCTAGTTCTGAGAGAAGTGTTCTTTATTTTTGTTTCTGTTTGTCAAGATGGGGTTTCTCTGTGTAGCCTTGGCCCCTGGAACTCTGTCGACCAGGCTGGCCTCAAACTCAGAGATCTACCTGCCTCTACCTCTGCCTCCTGAATCCTGGGATTAAAGGCTTTGCCACCACTACTCAGCTGAGATAAACTTTCTTAAAAGATTCCACATCAGAGTGAGATTGCACAGTGCTTGTTTTCTGTTCTGGATTTTCTTCAGTGAACATGATGTCACCCAGACATACACACACACACACACACACACACACACACACACACACACACACACAGAGAGAGAGAGAGAGAGAGAGAGAGAGAGAGAGAGAGAGAGGTCTCCCACATATTGATTGAATTTCTATTGTACACAGCGGCAATCATGGCGCTGCCACATACAAGAGAAGTCCTAATTTTAGTTTTCTGGGGACTCTACACACTGCTTTTCACAATGGTGGTACTAATTTACATTTTCAACAAATGCATGTGTCCCCCCTTTCTGTGTGCTCGTTAACATTTATTGTTGCCTTTTTGATAACTTAGGCAAACACCCTCCCTAATGCAGCCTTGTTGGGAAATAAGTGGATAGGGGGCGGCAGCTCACCATCTGGCAGACAGAAAGCACTTTATGTTAAGTGCTAAATCTTCACAGGAATGCCACTTATAATACATGACATAGTAACACTGAGCATCTTTCCCCCCTAATAAATCTCCCTCATTTCTGAAAAGAAACATAATATTATGTATTGTGGAGCAGAAAATGAGCCTCTAGACATCTGAAGGGTGGAGGGGTCATCTGAGGCTTCAGGAAGACAACAGAGGGGATGCTTAACTTCAAGTGTTCCCACTCTGGGGTATCAGTGGTACAACCTATGGTGTTCTTTGCATCCACCAACCAATATTGATAAAATCTACCGTTTGCATATAAGTATACTGATGTTCTTGGTGAATAAAAACTAGTTCATTTGAATACTAGCTGTCCTCTTAGACATGCGCTAACAGGAGCTAGGGACGAGTATATGGGTTGTTAGCTGATCAGTTGGTTCTGGATGTGTGCTTATGTGTGGGGGAGTACACACGTGTGGCACATTATGTACATGTACATAATGGCCAGGGGACAACCTCAGGTGTCAGTCCATGGGTACCCTCCACTTATTTTTGGAAAGAGGGTCTCACACTGGCCTGGAACTCCATGAATACGCTAGCCAGTAAGCCCTGGGGGCCCCCTGCTTCCACCTCCCCTGAACTGGGATTATAAATCACACTGTTATGTTTAGCTTTTTAACATTGGTTCTAGAAATTACATTCAGGCCCTCATGATTGCACGGCACACACTTTGGTGGTTCAGGCCCCATTGGTTCTTGGTAAGTCTGATAAAATCCCAGCAGCTCTTTGGTTAGGACTGAATTAGCCATGCCTCTAATATCTCAACTGCTACAACATACCCAGTGTGCATGCCTTTTCTGAGATAGAGAACACTTATGTCCCTAAACAGACAATTGGCTTTTCGGACAGTCAACTTGGTTGGGAAGGTATCATATTAGATTTCCAAGCGCAAACTATACATTCTTTCCTTCTGAGGTCACAAATGAAGCTTTCTACAGACTGCAAGTCAACGTTAGGGGCTGTCTTAACACTGGTGAAGCCACCAAGCTCTCACCCACCTCCATTCTGCCCCATGATTAATGTCCTTAGTCATGCAGGGTCCTTTATCAGAGGACCAGGCACAGGCCCTATTTTTCTGACAAGCTGGTCATATCCTCCTGTGAGAAAGAGAGGTCACCTCACTCCTCTGTAAGTATGGAGCCCGTGTCCTGCAGCTCTGCCGGCTCAGTGTTGTGGAATGCTGCCCTTGCATGGTCCTGGGTGCTCCTTCCTCGAGAAGGACGTCCAGTCGAATACAAGGTGCTTGGTCTCACTGGTCCAGCACAGGTGCTGTGTATATCAGTGTCGTTGCAACCATAGGGTGGGAACCCTTCCCTTAACACCAAAACAGCTGACCCTGAGATGGAGGCTTACATTTCCACTCCCAGCTGACCATCACCTCTGCGCTAAGGCCAAAACACAGCATGTACTGGGGAGAAGCAAGCAGGCAAGACTGGAGAAGCACTTCAGAACAAAGAAACAGACGTCCTTGGAGCGTCAAGATCACCAGTGACAGGAAACGGATTCTAGAAAGCAGGTCAGATATAACTGATCCACCAGCAGGCCCAGTCTAGGGCTTGTATTGTACTTTAATGCTTGTTTGTTTTTATATCACATGGCAGATACTGGAACTCTGCTGCAGTGTAAAAAAAACAATAGGAGATGAGCAAGCAGCTGATAACGACTCGGGCGTGTGATCCAGTTACAAAAGCAAGCCGCCACCGCCACCCCCACCCCGGCTAACTGCAGAGCCTCAGTCAATACATCCAGGAAAGACCACAGAATCAATGACAAGGCTAATTTAACAGAATTAAGAAGTGGCGTTAGGGAAAAAAAAATTAAGGAAGTCCACATAACTGCAATTACCATATCCTTTTAATGTTGCTTAGCAACGATATATAAAAATGAGATATAATGTCGGGAACTTAGTTTCCCGGACAGAAACAGTGCCTGCCTCAGCAGGGCTGTAACTCACTTTTCTCCAACTGCAACTCCGTGGGTTGCTGTGGGTGGTGCTACTTCTGTAATACTTTCTCTTACACGGTCATGTGTTTGTGTTAGTGCATTAAAATGCCGGATTTGCTTAATGAGTGCCTGGTGATAATACAGCCACAGAATGAGAGGGCTCTTATTCCATTTGCTTCTGCAGATCACAGGTCCACTCCACAGGCAGGAAAAGTCAACAGGTAAGAAAGGATATAAATCTAAACTCCGAGAGACAACGGGGAAGGAAGGAAGGAAGGAAGGAAGGAAGGAAGGAAGGAAGGAAGGAAGGAAAGAAGGAAGGAAGGAAGGAAGGAAGAAGGCTTTTGTCTGTGTGTGTTTTGAAGGTGCATGGGAAATAGTGTTTCTTGAAGTGTTTTGTTGGTTTTGTTTTGTTTTAACATAAGAAAGATGTTTCTAGAAAGAAGACAGCCTTTGAGGCTCCAAGGCAGATCCCAGGACTTGGGAGGAAAGGTATGTTGGTAAGGAGGGAAAGAAACAGAAGAGGGTATTGGGGGAGATGCAGAGTGACAGGGGTGGGGGTTGTTAAAGTGTCCTGTTCTCGGTGATCTCAGGCAAGGTGGAAAAAGAAAGGCTTCTGTTTCTAACCAGCCTGAACCTCCAGGAAGCAAAAAGGGTTACAGGTGAAAGGAGTGTCACAGGCATGGTTCATGTCATCTTTCTCCATCTTCAATATCTTTCAACAGAACCAGAATAAACTCAAGGACATCACATAATCTATCCACAGACACTCAGCTAGCAAGCCATAAAGCTGAAAGTCAAAAGCCTGTCTGTCTTCAAGAAACTGAACACGGGAGGCAAAGGAGGCTACTCAAGATTGTTGCTGTTGTGTGTGGGAGTGGTCTGGAGTTGCCTTCATTTAAGGTGCAAGGAGCACAAGTGTGCATGTGCGTGTGCGTGTGCGTGTGTTGCTTCTTCTAAATGTGTAAGCAAATGAAACCCAAATCCTTGCCCAGTAAGCCCTGCTATATCTATGTGCACACTGGCCTTGCATGCCCCTGTGGCTTTTGTGAGCTACCTATTCACTGTTATGTGTGGTCATTAACTCCTTTAATATAGGGTTGTATATTCTATTTTAAGGCAGTTTCCTGCCAAATACAGCACTTTCTGGAGGAGTTCTCCAGTAACTTCTGATGGACAATGTGTGGGTAGGATAAAGGTCCCTTCATTTTATAAAAACCCTAGGGGATTAGTCTGCTACATGCTCAGTACCACATGGGCACTAGCATCTATAGTGGGGTATAGTAAGCATGCTCAGTACCACATGGATACTAGCATCTATAGTGGGGTATAGCGAGTGCTCAGTAAGCATGCTCAGTACCACATGGATACTAGCATCTATAGTGGGGTATAGCAAGTGTTCAGAAAGAATGCTCAGTACCACATGGATACTAGCACCTATAGTGGGATATAGCAAGTGTTCAGAAAGAATGCTCAGTACCACGTGGATACTAGCACCTATAGTGGGGTATAGCAAGTGCTCAGAAAGCATGCTCAGTACCACATGGGCACTAGCATCTATAGTGGGGTATAGTAAGCATGCTCAGTACCACATGGATACTAGCATCTAAAGTGGGATATAGCGAGTGCTCAGTAAGCATGCTCAGTACCACATGGATACTAGCACCTATAGTGGGGTATAGCAAGTGCTCAGATAGCATGCTCAGTACCACATGGATACTAGCACCTATAGTGGGGTATAGCAAGTGCTCAGAAAGCATGCTCAGTACCACATGGACACTAGCATCTATAGTGGGGTATAGTGAGTGCTCAGTAAGCATGCTCAGTACCACATGGGCACTAGCATCTATAGTGGGGTATAGTAAGCATGCTCAGTACCACATGAATACTAGCATCTATAGTGGGGTATAGCGAGTGCTCAGTAAGCATGCTCAGTACCACATGGATACTAGCACCTATAGTGGGGTATAGCAAGTGCTCAGATAGCATGCTCAGTACCACATGGATACTAGCATCTATAGTGGGGTATAGTGAGTGCTCAGAAAGCATGCTCAGTACCACATGGATACTAGCACCTACAGTGGGGTATAGCAAGTGCTCAGATAGCATGCTCAGTACCACATGGATACTAGCACCTATAGTGGGGTATAGCAAGTGCTCAGTAAGCATGCTCAGTACCACATGGATACTAGCATCTATAGTGGGGTATAGTGAGTGCTCAGAAAGCATGCTCAGTACCACATGGATACTAGCATCTATAGTGGGGTATAGTGAGTGTTCAGAAAGCATGCCCAGATCAGCCTTATACACTCACAATCCAGGACCTTCCTAATGTACTAATGGATTGGTGGGTTGTAGTTAAGGCTCTTGGTGATTTTAATCAATACTGGCACCTGTAAACCAACCTCACAGTTGCTGAATAAGCCAGGCCTCCTACCACTGGGTGGTCTGCAGTGGAGTGTTCAGTGTGAAGAGCAGGTGAGGGGAGCCAAAGGTAACTCAAAGGCAGCTGAGCATCCTCCTGGTTGCTATACAATGCCAGAAAGTTCTGCTTATCCCCCTCCAGGATTTCTAACCTCACCACACCTGTTCCCTCGCCTCGGAAATCATTTCAACACTTAAGCTGTCTGGCAGTCGCCGAGTATTTGTGGAATACCACAGGGCACAGAGCAATAAAGTTATTGCTTACTGAAGTCAGGAACTAAAGTGAAGGCAAAGTGCAGGATTAGTCAGAACGCCTGGGCAGACCAGGCCCATGTAGAGGCATTAGGCTGCTAATCCTTCAGCTGACTGGGGAGAGTCTTCGCTTTGGTTATTTCTAACACGGCACCCGACAGACTGTGTCCTTGCATTAGTCGAGCTGGGTTGATGCAGCTCCCTATCTCTGCAGGACTAAATTGCCTCTGACCTAGTGGGTTAAGGCAACACACGTTTATGACCTTAGAGGTGAACGCCAGGGTGTCTGCCGGGCCACTTTCTGTCCTGGAAGCTCTGGGAGAATTTGGCCCTTGACCCTTGAGCTCCTAGAGGACATGTGCATGACTGGGCTCATGGCTGACCTTTGTCTTCCTCACCTGCCACCCCTCTGTTTCTCTTTATCTTCATCTCAGTTCACTTCTGAGGGGCTTTGTGGCTAAGCTGCCTTTAGAAGACGCCCCAGGGCCATCTCCAGTTCAAGGCAAGCTGATCAGCAACCTTAGTTGGAGTACAGCTCATAGCCAACTCATGTCTTCTGGAGGCTGGGATGTGGAGGGCATCCTTCTGCCTCAATTTATCTACAGAGATGAATGCAGAGCCATGTATTCTATGGGTATGAATAACACAGTCTGATACTTCGAGAACCCAGTGCTCTACAGGGATGGTGATAAACACGTTAAAATAATGGTTGCAACAACAACAAAAAAATAAGCCTTACATCTCATTATATGATTTATAGTTTACAAGGCACTTTGAATATCCATCTTTCTTGTGAGAACCTCAGACCTCCATTGCAAGACAGGTAAAGAAGGTTTGATTAGCTCTGATTTATAGACGAGAAGACTAGGATGCAGAGGGACTTTTCTTAAGGCCATAAAAACAGCAGATTCCAACCCAGGGATGCAGATATCAGATCTAACACTCTTCTTACCCCTAGTCTGCAAAGAACTCATGGCAAGTGTCCCAACTGCTACACTGCCAAAAGAAGAGATCCTGTTTTCCTTCTGTACATGGGAGCGGGGGAGGAGAGGGGAAGCAGATGTGAGCTTGTCCAGAAACTCAAACATATAATTCATGCTCCTTTCAGAGGAGAGGTTCCAGGCATCAGGTTCTCCACAGACCACACCAGACAGTGACAAGATGGGGGAGTGTTACTTCTGCAAACAGAGTCACTGTGCGGCTGAGAACACCAGAAGATGTGGTAAAGAGACATCCTGGCTGTTGCTCTCCAGAGTCTTTGCCATCCTAAAGGAGGGGTGCTATGTGGTGGCCCAGCCTCCTGTGAACGATGGTAGGTAGGCATGCACATCGAAATGCTGAAGTCAGCCAGGTGGTGGTGGTGGTGCATGCCTTTAATCCCAGCACTTAGGAGGCAGAGGCAGGCGGATTTCTGAGTTCAAGGTCAGCCTGCTCTACAAAGTGAGTTCCAGGACAGCCTGGGCTACACAGAGAGACCCTGTCTCAAAAAAAGAAAGGAAAAAAGAAAGAAAGAAAGAAAGAAAGAAAGAGAGAGAGAGAGAGAGAGAAAGAAAGAAAGAAAGAAAAGCTGAAGTCTCACTTTCTTATAACATGTCACTTACGATGACCATACTGTCATCCTCCCAGGAGTCGTCATTTATATGGAGACTCCATGAGCAGAAATGTCTTTGTTCTTCTACCTTTGATCTCCCAGGGTTTCCTACTAGACAGGAGGAGGAGGTCAACCCCAAGGGAAGCCATGCCACAGTGATTCCTGAAATGGGACCAATCCCGGTTGGTGACCAGGTAAGAGGCGCAGGGCAGATGGCAGAGGTATCAGTTGCTACGTATTTTTTACTCTACTTTCTTTTTTTCTTTTTCCTTCAAGAAGTGGGCAACTTAAGAGGACACCTGCAGTGGTCTCTCTGTGGCAGAGATCATGCGACATTACTGTTTTCCTTCCCACAAGCCCTGAAGGTGAGACACCTGCAGAAGCTGAGGAGTGTGGCACACCTGCTGGCCCTTCCTGATAGAGCCACATGGGACTCAGCCTGGAGCAGCCTCTGGCTACAGCATCCTTTCAATGTAAGACCTGCTAAGCCCCAGGATCCCCAGATGCTCAGTGTACGCATCCTTCATGACTCTCACTGGCAAAAGATATGGAAAGAGACAGTCACTGATGGATGGAAAGGGACTGTGTGAGTGTAAACACGTAACGGGAAGTCCTGCGCCTCTCTTAATTGCCCGACACAATTCCCACTACGTGCATAAACTGCAGTTCCCATTAACAGCACCATGAATAATAATCAGTTTACTTTCTGACTCGTATCTAAATATACCTTCTATATGATTTCATCTTTTATGCAGCTGTTTAGAAGCAGAACATCTAATTACAGTTCCTATTAGTCAACATTAATTTTTTTTCCCTTTTGCCACGGAGCATATGTAATGACTGATTTTCTAAAAACAGAATTTTTTTAGCATATGGAACAAATTGTGTTATTATTAATGCATTCCCAGATGACTCTGCATTTCAATTCCCTTAATTATTTAGTCATTGCTGATTATGTCTTTTTAACATTCATTATCCCATCTCTTGAAACACAGGCAGTTTATTCATTAAGTGTCAAAATGGAAAGCTTGACCTCCAAGAAGGAAAAAAAAAAAGATAATCAGGAAAACTGACATAATTTAGAAAGTCTGAGTGTCCTCTCTTGAATGTTCTCAAGCTGCACGATGGCATATTTCATGCGAGCTTTTCAAGGGTACCCGTAGGTACCAACGCCAGTGCTGAAGGCAGAGGCTGGAGCGGGGAGGAGGGTGCGGAAGGGGGAGCAAAAAGGGAGGTGTGCAGCCACCCACAGGAGACATCACAAAAGATTAGGCCGTGACCTCAGCTAAGCCGCCACCTTGTTCTCACTTTAGAGAAAATTACAATTTGTGTAGCCGATTGTTAGGCCTGTTTTATTCAAAAGCTAACACAATGTTTCAAAAATAGTTAAGCAGCCCTGGAGAAGCCCAGGACAAGAAACATTTTCTTAAATTAAAAGAGAACGAGCTCTTAATGAGGCTTCATCGTGTCCGCTGGCTGATCCCACTGACGCTCTAAAACCCGATGTTGACCCTGACTATTTAATAAGGCTTGGGTACTGTGAGCTCCATGCAGATGCTGGCTCATTATCTCAGCGAGGTCTGCGTACCCCATCTGAAACCAAATTTACCGCACAGATAAAATACCAATGGGGAAGAAATGGGAGGATGAAGATGGCTGAGAATGTGAAGAAGTTGAAGGAGAAGAAGCATGCCGGTTTCTACGTGGAAGGAGAGCCTGGACTCCATCAAAGGCATTCATTTGGGAAAGAGGAAAGCATAGCAAGACATCTCCTGCTTCCTCCTCCAGCTTCCCCAACTCAATAACGGCTGCTACATGGCAGCCTGCCCTCAAGTGGAGCAAGTGGTGAACCTTTTATAAGGCGTCCTTGCCTTCTGAATCCAGAAGATGGTGCCAGAAATGAGTGCGACTGCGCATGATGTTAGATACAATAGACAATAAATGCCAAATGACCAAAGGTGGGTAGTGAGTCTAGGCTAGGTGGGTGAGGCTGGCAGTACCGTGTGTGTGTGTGTGTGTGTGTGTGTGTGTGTGTGTGTGTGAGAGAGAGAGAGAGAGAGAGAGATGTCTTAGGAGAAAGTCGCCAGAGTGCTGTAGTACTTTCTCTTTGTCATCTGTGGGAAAGGGAAAAGAGATATATTTTTTTTAATTGTTGTTTTCTATTTCCCAATTTTTCATTTGCCTTATGGTTCCCATCTCTAGTGCAATAACCCGTGTTACTCTGCATGCTGTAAGAACAGCCCATTAGGGCATGGTGGCACACACCTTTAATCCCAGCACTTGGGAGGCAGAGGCAGGCGGATTTCTGAGTTTGAGGCCAGCCTGGTCTACAGAGTGAGTTCCAGGACAGGCGGGACTATACAGAAAAACCCTGTCTCAAAAAAACAAAAAACAAAAGAATAGCACATTAATGGTATCAAATGAATACCTTGTTTTAAAGTTCTACTATCTGTGCTGTAGTAGATTTTGGTGGGGACCACTGCTTTGCCTCTTCCAAAAAAAAATATATATTTTTTTCTTTTTGGATGCGTCTGCACACCCACTCTTCTAAACAACCATCCTGGCAGTGTCATTAGATACTGATGTAAACAAATTCCATGCTGTGCAGTGAAATGCTCCTCCAGTGGCCTTGGTTTTGTTCTTTATTTGGAGGTCTGTGTTCATGTATCCAGGAAGTGAGGTACACGTGAGTTCCCCTGGGACTTGCACTTTGTCTCCCCCCTTTGCAAAGCTCTTCTACTTTATACCCTACTATGTTTTTTGACTTTGTGTTCAAGAACGGAGTCAGGGAAGAAAGATGGTGTCTATGCTCTGATTGCTACTCGGGCTTCCACTGGGGTCCTGACAGGGCATCCCTCTTGAGCCTTCTAGCCCATTGGCCATTGCACAAATCCCTACCCTTCCCCAAGGAGTAGCACTTTAGCTTCCTCCTGTCCTCCCCTGGTCAGCGAGGCTTCCAGCAGGGTCCCTCATGATGCATTTCTGGTACGCCTGCTTTTGTGCCCCGGGGCTGAGAGAAGGTGAGTGTATGTTTTGGCAGAGGCTGTAGCTGCTGTAGCTGTTGCTCACTCCCCTCCTCTGTAGAGGGATGCAGCTCTGCAGGCTGACCTTCTGTGTCCTTCCTGTAAGCTGAGACTCTGATCAGGAAGAGAGGCAGGGTACATGGGTCTGTCTGGATGGATGTTCATAGGTGAGGTCAGGATTCTCCCAGGTCTCCCCTACAGGTGCCAGGTAGAGACAAAACCTGCCAGAGGGGGCGAACCTACTAGCATGAATTGTTCATGGCTGTGAGCCTACCTTTAACCTTTAGCAAGTATTTCAGTTTCTAGTTGGACTTCTCATAGGTATCATGGCCTTGATTATTCTCTCATGTAAGTAACACCCAGGTCTCGTGTTGTCCTGAAGCGCCCCCTGCCCCCAACATACACACACTCTATAGCTTGAGCTGTTTGCTCTGCAACTTGAGGTCTTCTGAGTTTTGTGAAAGTCACTGATGTCCTGGTCCTCTGTCATTTTCTCTCACAGTGGGGCCAGTGTTCCTAAAGGAAGTCAGCTCTAAGCTACAAGATGATTAATATTTTAGGGAGAACTTTCTCAAGTTCTGTGCAGTTAATTCTACACCTAGTGAGACACACTGACCACTGTTGTGCTAGAAAATAAAACTCATCAAGAGACCCTGCTTCCAATGCTGGGTATTTCATGCACTGTTCTTCGTGTTTCAAGTAAACACAGGTTAACATCATGAACGATTCACACAGATGAGACCTTCCACCAAAGACCAAGCCAAGCTTGGTAATTTTGGACACTGTTTAGTTCCTACAAAGACATGAATTTTCTACATGTAAACTTCCACTTCTTCCTTCAGAGACAAAAAGCTATCAACCAACTGCTTATCAAACAAATGGCCCACCAGGGGGTGCAGTCTGCACTGGTTTCTGTTGTGGTCGCTCACTGTATGGACCTGAACTGTGGCAAAACCACTTTAAGAAGTGACTCAGAACATTCTACTGCTCCAAGAAAGACTATTCTTTGTGTTTTATTGTTTGACAAGCAATTTCAAAAGATTTTTTTTTAACACTTTTGTCTTACAAATTAGGGCCAAGTTGTAAAGAAACTAAGCAAGTATTTAAATTCCTCAGGGAAGTTCATACTAATGTTAAGTCTTTCCTATAATCAGTAATACTTTAGCAAAAAAAAAAAATTAGCAAATATCCTAGAACTATATGTTCTATACTGAGATTTCAAGTCAGCGTCATTTCTAACAAATCTGAAACGTCATTTCAACAGTAAGAACGAAGGCAGCTAACGGCTGTCAGTTCCAAAATAAAATGTTTGTTCTAGTCACAGGTTTACAGAGCTCTCCTCCAGAAGCACATGTAATGAATGAAGACACGCTGTTAGACATGCTGATTCACTGGGACACGTGAGTTCGAAAATGTATCTAGCAGGAGCCGTTCCAGGCATATGCAACAGTGGATGAGAACAGCGGCTTTCCCTGGGAAAATGAGTGTGCCCCACACTGCAGTCTGCACTGGCTCTAAGTCACATGCTCAGTAAGCTACTGCTTAAGGCAGACTCAGCTGGAAACTCTTCCCCTGGCAGCCAGGAGGGCGGTGGCTTCTGCACTGCAGTCCCACCTGCTGGGTCCTTACTCTGGGTCTTTGCCTTCTCCTCCCCCTGAGATCCAGTGCTGCTCTTCCTGAGGTGACAAGGGGACTACCGTGTACCACAGGGCTCCCAGAGAGTAGTAACCACCCAGGCCATTGCAAAAAAAAAAAAAAAAAGAAAAAAGAAAAAAAAAAGTCTGGCATTTTGAGGTGTGTTGTTAAATAACTGATTATGTATGCTCCAGGCTGACACACAGGGACTATCAAAGTGTCTCTCTGCTTGCACAGTTCCTTCATGGGGTGGCTTAGACATCCAAAGCCTCGGTCCTATACTTCAGGAACAGTTAGCAGCCCCCTCCTACCCTCCACAAACAGAAACAGTCAAAGCAGCCATGATGTGTCTTCTTCAGGCTGAAGGGAGTGAGGTAGACTAGATCCAAGGGTCTTGAGGTACTTGCGCAACAGTCAGTCGGATGTTTAAAAACATGCGATTGGTTTTTGTTTTGTTTTGTTTTTTTAACACAGTTGTTCCTGGGTAGCCACTGGGGATTGGTCCCCTGAAGGCATGCAGATCTGTAAATGCTCAAATCCTTTGTGTAACACGGTACGGTTTTTGTACAAAACCTACAAATGCCTTCCCATATGGTTTATGTCATCTCTAGATGACTAGAATACCCAACACAATGTGTTGAACAATGACTAGTGACATGGAGCAAGTCTAAGCATGTAAGCACAGATGTGGACATACTAGGTCTCACATCATGGCTCAGCACTGAGGCACGAGGCAGCGGACACCACACTTGAATCGCTGGAGAGAGCCTGGGATCTGTGAGGAGGTGGAGGCTGCAGGGGCCACACCCACACATCACACACACTCAGCGACAGCCTTGGCACACCATTCAGACTGTGGAGCTGCTTTCAGGACTCGTTCCTATGCTCCACAGGCCTGGGGAGCCTGTGGGAACAGAGGACTGGCTGTACTCTGCAGGGTATAAAAGAGCCCCAGGCTGCACAGTGGGAGACCTCAGTTTAAACTCTGCTCTGTGTGCTATGGCCTCTACCTCTCTCTTTCTACCTGGAAGACAGGGAGGGCACTACAATGAGGGAACACGGGTAACTCATGTGAAGGACACCCCAGCAGCACATGTTAAGCCAGGCTGCAGGGAATAGTGGAATAATTGAAGCATACTTCCAATCATGGAACTTGTTTAGCCTCGGATATTTCCTTTCATGTTTATGGGTAAAGGGTTCAGGACATGTCCTCTGAAGGTCTGTGAGTTTTCCTGACACTAACACAGTAGGCTTTGGGTGGAGGGATTTTCAAACCCAAATGATTGCTAATCTTGTTTCTTAAATATTCCTTCTGACTTACTACTTTGTTCTCTGGCCCTTTAGTTGAGTTTCCTGTAGAGGCATGTGCTTTTGCTTTTGATGTGGCACATACTTGAAAAAAAAAAACCTTATTAAACAGAGGAGCCCCATGGCACCTGGAGCTGACGCTCCATCCCCGGCCTACTCCGAACAAGTCTCCCTTTGTGTTCTTTTGTGCTAAAGTGATTAATCATCTTACCATCCAAGGGCTGCTGACAATCTTTCTAGATGATTCCGGCTACCGTGACCTCCACCCCCACCCCCCAGCATCAGCACTTGTCTCTCACACTCCTGGAACCTCTTCTTTATTCACACACAATGGGCCGGCTCCTCCTTTCATACAACAATAACCAGCTACGTTTACATCTCGCCTTTTTCCCTCCCGAGTTCGGGGCTCAGGTCAGGCAGGATGTAGTGATGACTTCAATGAGCAGGCAAGGAAATGAAAAGTTAAAAAGTCAAGATGATGAAGCCTGTTGGCAGAGCGGAGGGGGGCTCTCTCCCTAATGGAAGGGGACCTGTTGTGGCTTCTTTTCTGGGTTACATCATTCTCAGAACACACGATGCCTGGGGATTCTTTTCTCCATCTTCCCCTTTCCTCTGGTGAGCATCAACACTCTTCTGAGGCTCTGTATTTGAAGACCATGGAGGTCAGCCTTGGCCTCACCAGGCCCTTAATCTCTAATTTGGTTTTCTGAGACATGGCTGAGGTAGGACTCAGGAGCTGATCATTTAAAAACAAGTGTTCAACAGCAATTCTTGCTAACTTTAAACTTTAAAAAGCCCATCTGTTTTGTCCTCTTACAAGTACATACTGTTAAAATGAATTTTAAATGCATATTTAAAGAAATGACCCCACATATAAATTATTCCTTGAGATGGAAAAGCTAAACTTGGAGAGGAGACAAACATATGTAAGTAGTCTGAAACATGCTCATTAGGATGAAATACCACGGTGATTTCAAGTGTGGAGTTCATATCTGCAACAAATCTGTACTTGAAAATATTTACAGGTAGCCAAAGCCTAGAGTTTTAAACTGTTGTGTCATAGACTGATAATAAGAATGAAGTTTTTTTTTTTTTTTAAAACCCAGGGCTTTCTGTATCAGAGGCAGGGAATGAGTTTATCCTCTGCCCCCTCTGTTCTTGATATTTTAAAGCCAATTTCAGAAAAAATTGGCTTTCTAAGTTTTTTTAGTTCAAATGAGCTAAATATCTGTAAGATCAGATAGGTAAAGAATGATGCCTTATTTAAAATATATAATAGTTCCCAGAATAGATGCTCTCATCTTTCAAGTCTCTATCTCTTCTATCGTCAAGCTATCATTATCTATGTTAGAAATTATTTTTCAGAGATCTGTGTGCATACAATGGTAATTTGCATCAAATCAATGTAATTCCACAACCCTCAATTTGGAAAAAAAAAAAGTAACAGAGAACACTGTGTGTGGTTTTCATAATAAATACAAGTTTTAAATATGAGCCTTGAGCTGATCACTCTGGGTGGATGTTTTAATTTTTTTGAGAGACGTTTTGCATAGACCACATTAGCAGTGAAATCGCTTTGACTTGCAGCCCTTGATTCTACAGTAGCAACATGCTAATTAACCAAATTATCCTTGCAAACTTATTATCTTGATTTCTCCAACTTGTAAAATTCATTATCTATCAAAATGAAAAACCCAATCTCATAAAAGACAATCAAGACGCAGGCGGCAGATACAAAAGGCCCAGGCTTTCCTGATGTGCTGCAGTAACAGCCAGATTCTCTTCCACTTCTGACCACCAATCACTGGCAGTAAACTTTCATCTCTGTTTACCATGTGGTGTGTGATACGGCGGTGCTGGTAGTCCCCAGAGAAGTAATGTTTTAAGGGAAAAACCACCTCAAGTGTTTTTGCTATAGTTCTGGAAGACAGTATGAAGATCAGGAACAAGTAACAAGCATTCATTCACTCATTCATTCATTCATTCATTCATTCATGCATGCCTCCTTATACACTTGCTCAGCATTTATTAAGCATCTCTTATGGGCTCGTCAACGCAGATGGACCAGTGAGAGATAAGAAAGGCTCCCAGGTAACGGGTATTAGAAAGTGAACACAGGTTCTTGGGATCACAGACTAGGAGCCGCTATCTCGGATCTGGGGAATGAGAAAGGTTCCTAGAGAGAATGCTGCATCAAGGGGAAAAAAAAGGAGTCAGTCAGCTGAATTTGTGGCCTGAAGGTAAGTAATCGAGGCAGGACCCAGGGGTAGAGCCAGAGGTGGTGACAGTCTTGCAGAGAAGGAATTAAAGTTTGAAGTGCAGACTGGGAAAACATGGCTGGACCAACATACGGGGGCTGAGAACACAGGGCATTGCAGATCACAGCCAGGAATCTGGCTGTCCTGAGCTTGGGAGAGGCTGGTAAAATGTAGGCTTTGGGAAGCTGGTTCTGTGCACACTGTGGCGAGCTAGTTAGACAGGGGATAGATGCCAAAGGTCAGTGGGCAACCTCCTGGAATAATCTAGGCTGGAAAGGGTGGTGCTCTGACCTGGACAGGAGGTGGGGGAATAAGAGGGGGCGGGGAAGGAGAGAAAGGGGGAGGAGGGAGGGAGAATGAGAATATGAAAACTTGTTTGGAGAAGAACTGACTGAGAGGGAGGCAGGCGGAGAGAAGGATCCAATAGCTTTAGCAGCCACTTGACAACAATATTCACCCAGGAGGAAAAGGTGTTAAGAGATGTGAGGTAAGGTTAAGGTAGAGGTGTTAAAAACCTGTGGGAATGGGGATAGCCGGACAGGTGAGCATGACATCCAGGAAACAGAACAGGGTTCAAGGAATACATCAGCACCTATCAGCAACGAGAATAACAGGAGGAGATAATGAAAGCCACCAACATCCCAGATAGCTAGAGGAAGGGAGGACATGAAAGCCAGGAGGAATCTTAAAAAAGGGTACAGTGGGGAGAGATGCCAGACACGCACTTGACCACAAGTGCTGCCATGAGCATCATCCCTGTGCCCCCCATGAGCATGTGTGGGGTCGTGACCTTCTCAGTACAAGTTGATTTACAGGTATGGAACGAAAGTCAGGCAGCAGAGAAGGCAAAGTGGGAACTAAGCTGCTGAGAGCTTAGCCTCCCTAGGAGTTGGGGAGGAGCTCCAGGGAATGCAGCTCTGGAGAAAACCCGCCTTGTCTCTATGATTTGTTGTTGTTGTTGTTGTTGTTGTTGTTAGTCAGATCAAAGTGCTTTGGAACACTTACACGTGTACTCCGAATACAGGAAGCTACCGGAGACACAGTGGTTACAAAGCAGTAGAAATGCTTGCTAGCTCTTGAGTCAGCTACAGTGGAGGATGGGGTGTGGGAGCATGGGAGAGGGTTGGTCCCAAGTGGGAAGAGAGCGCCCAGAAGGAAGGAGGGAGGGGCAACATGGAAGAATGGCCAAGTGTCTAGCATCAGCAGCCTGGATTACAGGGCTCCAGGAAGGTGGGGTCTCTGCCCGGTTCACTCAGCTATCCTGGTGCCCAGAACCGTGAGAAGCTGAAGCCAGCAGGTCCTACGACACCCAAGGGAGATGCTAGTCTGCCAAGTACAGGGACTGTGAAACACTTACTTGGGGTCAGTGGCACAGCAAGCAGATCAGCCCAGTCAGGCATTCCCAAACGCTGGCCACACCAAATGCTTCCTCAGTAGAAAAGCTTACTCTGTGCCAGAAGCCTGGCAGATAAGGGCACAGCATCTGAAGAGGGACAGAGCAACTGAGGTGATAGAGTTCCATGAGTGGGATGTTCAGAAAATGTTTCTAAAAGAGCCTCTTTGGGTACTAAGGTTAAAGGCAGTGGCGGATTGTGATCTAGCCTTGGTAGGTCTCTGGGTTCTCTCCCAAACACCCTTGCCCCAATAAAAGATCCCTTGGGGAACTGAGGACAAAGAAATACTGATGAGGACAGGGTATGACCAGTGCTCACAGTGAGCTGAGTCGAGTTCCTTGAAGGGAGAGTGCATAGTAAGGGAGGCAAGTCCAGCATAGCCCGGGGACCCTGCTGCGTGGCATGGGGCCCACACTGCAACCTCCACTGCTGGCTGCTGGGTATGCCACTGCAGCAGGGCCTGATGGGGAAGACGGCCTGACCTTAACATGGTCACACAGTCCCCACGCTAACACAGGCAGCCGTTCTGGGGAGATCCGGGCAGCGTGGTACTAGGACAGGGCGTGGTGACATGTACTTGGGACCAACATGCAAAGCCCATCTGTTTGACAGGATTTCTAGGTCAGAGTGAGAACTGAATGACAACACCAGGCGGAGATGAAGTGGGGCCCCAGAGGGGGCTGGTGCAACACTGAGTTCACTCACACACTTGAGGGAGCAAGCGTGATCTTATCCAGCTTCACATCTTAAGTGTTGACATCATGCCACACGTTTTCATGTCTAGACGTCTGTTCATTAGGACTGCAAACCTTTTCAAGGAGGACTTACAACACAGTAACTCTAAAGTTTAAGAAACTTTTATTTATTTTTTGATGCATATGAGTGTTTTGCCTGCGTGTATGTCTGTGCACCGTGTGTGTGTGTGTGTGTGTGTGTGTGTGTGTCCCATGGAGACTAGATCCCTTGGGATGAAGTCACAGATGGTTGTGAGCTGTCATGTGGGTGCTGGGAATCACACTCAGGCCATCCAGAAAAGCAATGGATTCTGCTAACCATTTTGCACCATCTCTCTAGGCCCTGTTGAAAGGTTTCCAAAATCTGGTGACCTATACAGCTGCTAGACATATACTTAAAAATGTTCTTTATTAAATACAAAAATCATAAAGAGAAATGAGAGTAGGAACTTAGGATGTGGCTCAGTGGTAGGATGTTTGCCCAGCATTTGCAGCACCCTGGGTTCCAGCCCCAGCACCTTAAAAACCTGTACTAGAGAAGAGTGCTCTAGCAAAGGCCACGCAGAAGGCGACTCGAGTGGATCAGGGGCACAGCTGGGTGGCACAGAACATATCTGGCAGGTACAAGGCTCTGTGATCCTTAGCAATAAAATAAATTTTTTGTGCAAACATTGCATAACACACGAATCTGTCCAGGCACACCGCGCCTTTACACAGCTACCATTTCTCTGTTGTGAAAAGCATTTGGAATGCTTTCCCTAATGTTTTTGAAATATATAATGTATCATCCTACTACACAACAGAACACCAGAATCTAGTTCCCCTAGAATGCACACACACACACTATTTTTAAACTGTCAATTCAAAAGAAGAAGAAGAAGAAGAAGAAGAAGAAGAAGAAGAAGAAGAAGAAGAAGAAGAAGAAGAAGAAGTAGTAGTAAAAATAAGTGATGTTATTGAGGGTGATTTGTACATTTTAAAGTCTGGCTGCCTACTGTGGTCTTGCATGCATTAATATTTTCTGCTTTATACAGAAGACATAGCAACTGAAGTCTCACTTGTGGGTACAGATAAGAGCTCTCACTCTCTGTTCCATGAGACTCACAGTTGAGCACTATTTTTCTGACACCACCCCCTTAAACTTAGAGAGGGTAAGATGGAGAAGATACCCCTAGAGTTTGAATGGGTTATATCATGTCAGCGTGTAGTCCCACTGTGAGGAGGAGGCCTGTGAGACCACTCCCTTGTTGCAATACTCCAGCTCCTAGCCTCTTGTACTGTGTTGGTGGGGCTGGACTGGGCACTCCACCTGTCAAGGAGGGCTGATTCTCAAAGGAGCACATCTCCATAGGTTTCCTCTCTGCTTGTCTTCCAGTAAATCACTTCTCCTGCCCACTGAGCCTCTAGGGCACTGAGCGCATCTATTGTTTTGTAGGTATTTTCTGCCCCTCCTGGATGGAACACATATATAAATGGAGTATTTTTCACTGCTGCTGCCATAACCAAATGGCACAATCCACAAAGTATGTCAGGAAAACCCAATGACATAGCTGCAAATGTTGACAGACACTCATGGACAGGCTGAGGTACCGTCCCCTGCTAGGATAGACGCTAAAGGCAGGCTGCTGACGGTTTCCGAGTTATCTAACAAAGCCTTCCATCCCGCACATGATGGGATGATTCCTAACTGTGCAGCAGATGCGAAAGGAGAATACTGAGAATCAAAGCAGGACATGCTCAGAAGGAGCTTCCGTAACTCAGGGTTAGGGGTTCCCGTAGCTGTCACCCCAAAGCCTACTAGTTCAGACCCACCTCTCTTACAGACTAAACTCCTTTAGACTCATAGCACAGCATGCAGACTGCAGCCAGATGGCCCTGCAGTGAGTCACTTGGACACCTCTGGTAGGTAAGAATATAATCCTTTACACAGGGCTTCCAGTTTCAACCTAATGGACTAACGGTGATTTTTTTTTAATGAAGAATTTATCTATAGATGAAATAAAAACACATGCAATTTCTGTCCTTAACATTCAGATGATCAAAAACAAGAAGAACGCAACACTATGAAATGCCCTAACTTATCCTTGAATAAGATTCTAGGTTTTGTTTAGTGAACTCTCTATATAAACATTAGGCTTATTTTGGCTGGTTTTTCTATAATCAGCAATGGGGTGTATTAATGTTATTCCTTGACAGTTCTCCCAGGGTTGATTTTTGTCACTGGTGGGCTTCAATTTGTCATGAGTTAAATCTTTAGGGTTGGAAACAAATTAAAAAAAAAAGATAAAAGAAGCAGTACAAACTTTTATAAAAAGCAGCTCTGCTCTGCAGTGGAGGAGCTGTGACCTGAGCCAGCTCTCCAAATGACCCAAGCGAGTCACTCAGAACAAGTCATCTCTTTGTCTCTCCTGTTCCCGTAGGCACAGAGCAGCTAATATGTTTTCATCTGGGGCAAGGAGCACATAGATGTTTGAGTACAAGGCCTCTCTTGTCCCACCACCCGGAGCCTGGCCATGTGACAGGCTTTAATGATGCGCAAGCCATATGACACTGTTTATCATGCACAGATCACTCCAGAGATGGTGTGTAGCAGGGAGCTTCAGTGTTCTGGGAAATTAAGGGGGGGGGGACCAAAAATGACTGCCCTGTACTTGCCTGAAGGCCATTCCATTATAAAGTCAGGAAATGGATCTTCAGAATTTAAACAAGCATGCTTTACCTCTTTCATATAAACAGTAGTATGGAACCCTATGTGTATACCCAGGATGGATAACTCACACTAGGGATGATAGCCAGGAATGGGGTCTGTTCAGACTGCACACTCAAATGGTCTCTAAACTCAAACCAGAACCTCAAGTATTGGCCCCTTGGTTGTTATTATAAGGCACAGCACTTAGTGGGGATGCCCTCAGCAAAGTGTAACAAAAAACCTTCTTGTATATAAAGCTTGTATATCCTGGATCCCAGCCCTGCACTCCTTCCATTATGTTGTAAAGGGCTTTTATTGGCTGAGCAAATGTTAATGCCATTCTATGTTAATGGGAGATGCTCTGAAAGGCACCGAAGTATTATTCCACTTGGATCTTTGGAGGCAAGATAGAGCATGACTTGCAGAACTACCTACTTGGAGCATATGTCGGCCCTCACGGCCCATCTCTACAGGACTCGGTGATAATTTCGCCCTCGGCTGAGAGAATTCTATAATTACGCACAGATTTATTAGGTCCCAGGATTAAAAATTCTCTGAGTAAGAGTAAAAAAAGTAATGATACTTTAGAATGTATGGTAATATTCAAATGACTTGAAAACAGTCACCTCAGCAAAAATAAAAGAACGCAGAAGCCCAAGTTAAAAGATGTGGTTGGCAATGTGAGCCATAAACCTGTGTGGGTTTACCATGTGGTCACACGGGCTGGCATTTTCACATGTGGGAATCCCCATTGCAGCAGAATGGCCCAGCTTCCTTCCTTCAATCACTGAGAACTGACCGGACACCCTATACCTCTAAACATCTCCCGGCCCTATGCTCAATCTGATTTCCCGTTTCTGTTCACAGATGGACCTTCCCTTCCTGGGCCTTAAGCACTTGCTCTCTTGTTTCCAGCCTCTCTCCTGGAAAATGTGGCCTTATCTGTCCTGTTATTACCTATTAGCTGAGTTGTCTGCTGTGAGCTACCTCATCTACATGACTGTCTTTGTTCCTTGGATGTCTCAAGTCAACTCAACACAGCATGTCTATAAAATGCATTTGTATCTCCTCCGTCTCACTGAAACAAAGTAATCCAGAGTGCCACCATTGCTCAGAGTCTGCGTACCTAAACATCTCTCCTCTGCACATTTCAAGGGCTTCCACCCTTTCTTCCTACTCTCCTTGCCTCTTCATCCTGCATGTCTGTGAGACTAGGGAACTGAAGTTGATAATGTGGCCATATCATCCTCTTCACCAACCTAATGGCTGCCTACCATAGGGCATGAGCATGCCTGGGAGGCCAGCCCTATCTGGCTCCCCTAACTCCATCCACTGCTCTCTTGTCATTTTGCTACCTTGTCCTCACAGGCCTCCACCAGGCTCTTCTGTTTCCTTTGCTTGGGCCTCTTCATTTCCCCAGTCAATGTCCTATTTGTCTTCCTCAGTGAGACCAGCCTGAACCACAAGCAAGGTCATACAGCACATGGTAGGGTCATGTAAATCCCTGAGAATCTGTCCCTGCTGGCGTTACATACTTCCTAACTAGACCACTGCTGGTAGGCAGACAGTTCCGCAAGGGTAGGAGGCCAAGGCTATTTAGCCCACCCGTTTCCCTAGATGCCTTTCTCCACAGAAAGGACATGAGAACACCAACCGTCATCATTGTGAGACAGTCTCAGGGCACTCTGCTTCCTTTACAAGAGTGTCACCCATTACATAGTATGGCTCTAAACAATTACTCCTGATGACCTTGGCCACATCCGGTTGCCCCGAGTGAGTCACAGAGCAGAAAAATTATGAAAGACTTGGGTTCTGCAGAGGCTATCCATGGAAACTAGATGGCAAGAAAACAACCAGCCACATCCACAACTCACAGCAATCTCATCACAATGACTTTATGGGTTTTCCTTTGGAGGAAAACTCACTCACTCACTTGCTCATTGACTTGATGTCAGGGCCACAGTCTAGGAGGGACAGATACACAGTAAGTATCTGAGGCTGATACACAGTAAGCACCCGAGGCTGATACACAGTAAGCATCCGAGGCTGATACACAGTAAGCATCCGAGGCTGATACACAGTAAGCATCCGAGGCTGATACACAGTAAGCATCCGAGGCTGATACACAGTAAGCATCCGAGGCTGATACACAGTAAGCATCCGAGGCTGATACACAGTAAGCATCCGAGGCTGATACATAGTAAGTATCTGAGGCTGTCAGTAAAAAGGAGCCCTAGCTTTCTGTCTGGGGGAGATGGTATATTTCAGGAGAGAGGGAAAGATGATGGTTGGAGAATCGCCAACCCAGTGAGGCAAAAGATAACAAGAAAAAAACCCAGACACCCCTCCATTACCAACTTACTAACGGCACCTGAGGGGCTGGGGTTGGTGTCCAAGACTACACTGACACCACTACTACTTCATCTAGTACTAGACTTCCTGAAGGTTCTGAGAGGAGGAGAGCTCAAAGGGTTCACTCTCCTCTCACACAGTCCTCATGCCCAGGCCCAGCCAGTACATGTGTAAAAACTTCAGCCTCTTATGTGGGCAACAACCCATCCACTCCATGGCTCCAGTCTTTCTCTTTGCCTGATAGGAGGAGGGCTGAGTCAGAAGCAGCGCCCAGGGGGAGGCTCTGAGGCAGTGCAGTAGGAAGGTTAGGGATGGGGTAGACAGGGGGATGAGACTGTCATTGGCTGTCTTTATAGACTGAAAGCTTTAAACTTGACTGGAGGAATCTGATTTACTTAAATGAATTTCAATTTCCTTAAAGCATACCTTTTTGATGTATACATTACTCAAGTCTTTATTTCATCTTCAAGCCCTGTCTACAGATAAGAACACAAAGCCCAGATTTGAGCATGATGGATGGTAGGCACCTGGAGTCCCAGCAACTGGGCAATGGGGGCAGAAATATGGGGTCCAGCCAGCCTGGGAAAGCAAGGATGAAGGAGAATGATAAGGGATGCCAAATGATAAATTTCTTCAGAATGGATACAAGATGGTGTGAGGAGGCATGTCTAATTACAGTGAGAGAGGGTGGTGTTCAAATGTGGTCGCCACAGCCAGTCAAAGGGGCCTAAATATGGAGTGTTTCGCCGCAAATGAAAATACACTGAAAGAGTTAGGAAAAGCTTATCAGCATCAAAAACTATCCATGATTTAATCCAAAATGAAGCATGTAGCGCAGATTTTCTTAAATAAAACACAGACTCAACATAATTAAAGGAATGAACCTTTGTCCCTTGACCACAGCTTTCTTCAGAAGCAAAAATAAATAAATAAATTAATTAAAAATAAATAAATAAATTTAAAAAATCATTATGAATTAAATACTCCAACTTTAGTTATTCTGACCAACATCCATGTTTAAAAGGATTTTTAAAATAGCACTTTTCAGGAAGAAGAATATCCTGTTTTTAAAAACAATTTGTGAAGGTAAAAAATTTAAGTCAAGTAATTATATAATAATACTTTAATGTGTTGGCAATTCACATAAAAACATGTAGGGTATTCAAAAGGTAGGGACATGCAAATGTCCTCCTTTTTACAAGGAATGACCATACCACCTGGTATAGTTTATTTTGGTGTTCTGTCTAGTGCAATATCAGTTTTCTGAGAACTGTGATATTTTTTATTTCCGTGAAAAAAATATGAGGGAAGAAAAACTATAGGTTGATGATGAATTCCTGATTGTAAGTTAGAACACGCTAGCTAATAGGGTGCAAGAGCCCAGCCTGTCCACTTGTGTGTGAAACATTCGTGAAGAGGGAGGCAGTGGGAAGGATGGGTAAACACAACATCAGAGAAATTTAAAACCTGCAATGTGGCATAGAAATAATACAGCAATACAGCATCATCTCTACCTCGGGAGCTTCTGATTCTAATTAAGTTTAGAGGAAAAAAATCCCAAGGCATCCCTGCCTGACTCAGAATGTGTCATATTCAAGGATGCTCGAGTGATAAACGGGTACATACAGATATGAATCCTACTGCAGTTTCCACCTAACATCTGTCTTGTTGGTCTTTAGCTGATCTCTTTAATGGTGTCATCTCAGTGTACCCCAAAGCACGGGGCGGGGTAAGCTTCTAGACTGCTGTTTCATTCAGAGTGACTTTGGTGACTCAGGTGGCCATCCTCAGAACCACTAGCGATCCCTTTGATAATGTGGCCACAGAACTTCCTTCTTCTGGGAACTCTATACGCATGACCAAAACATTGAGAAGATTTTAAAGAGCGTCCTTACCCGAATTATTTCTTCCACACAGCTGTTGTTTTCTCCAGATCTACTCTCCTGAAAGCAAAGGAAAGATAAATCAGGCTTGACTGAATGGAATTATGGTCACAGAGAGATGGGGACAATCAAACTTCCAAGTCACCTGGGGGATAAAGCAATGTTGACCTAAAGGGCTGTTTAAGGCAGGGAGTGCTGACAGGGCTACCCCTGATGGACAGCTCTCATTGGTCAGTTCCTGCTGTGGTTTGCAGAGTCATGTATGTGTGCCCTTGACATAGCCCAGAGCTCTCCTTCTATGTTAATTGAAGTGAGGAAAGTTCCCAGAAATACTGCAAACGTTCCACAATTCTGAGATCCATCCATCCACCCTGGGCTTCATCCAAGTTTGGAAAACGTTGACTTTGCCACAAAGTAAAGATCCAGTCTACCCATGATATATGTGCTGTGGACCGGATGAAAGTATGGTGGTCACCACAACTTCAATAAAAATCTAGATCATAGTCCTCAAATCCCATACTGAGCAGCAGGATGAGTCTAAAACAAAATACAGAGTAAGAACAGCCAGGTTCCACTGGGTGTTGCCAAGAGTGCTGATGTCAGATCTCACCAGAACCACTTGCTCTGCCATTACCCATGCTGCCGTGCACTGTAGGCAGTGCTGAGGTGTGGTGGCCTCAGGTCACAGGGGACTGGAGAGCATGTTAAGGTCTATAGACACTGTTTAGTTACTGCTGGTTACACAGCCAAGAGCCGAGCAGAGGACGTGGTTTTATGGGAACATAAAAGCAATGAGCATCTACTGTTGGGTGTGCTGCCTGCGGTCCCGGGGAAGCCATTCTGCGGGCCCTGTAATTCAAGGGTGCTAACCGCAGCACAGGGCAACACACTAGAATGAGACATTTGTGTGTGGGGGTGATCTGTTCATCAAACCAACTGCCCTCTCTTTCCAGCTCTTTCCTCCAGGAATGTCTTCTGTAGTTTTCTAGCTAATTCTAGGGCTTACTTGGGGTCATACCTTATGCACAGTCTCCTCAGAGCGGCTATACATGAACCTGGTGTTCTCCGCAGTATGACCTTCCTCAGCCTAGCCCCCCCATACACCCCAAATGATCCCTTCACTTAGCACACACTCTATATACAACGTGTCAAATAAACTGAACAGTGTTCTTCACACCGTATGCACCGTCGTGTGTAATATGCATGTCAGCTGATGGCAAGCAAAGTAATGAATGTGTTTCTTCCTGTAGTTATTTCATCTCAGCGTGTCATTTCAGACAGGGGCTTACTACACAGCCTGGACTACTTTGAAACCTGCCATTCCCAGTCACAAGCTCTCAAGTTCTGGGATTCTATACATTACCACACCAGGGTACACAAAGCTGATCAGAGTCAACTCTAATGTTCAAAAGGTTCACAGTGGCTTCACAGAGATGGATGTCTCCTCACTCCTTGCCCCGCCTAATAGGTCAGCATGAAGGAAGATACTGGACTTGATAAAGTCTCACAAGTGACTTCACCTTTTTTCTGGCACAGGACTGGTGATTTGTATGGCCCCTACCAACTGAGGCCCAAGAAGTACACATGACTTTGAAAAAAGACATGTGATACAAGAACAGTGACTCAACTGGATTATGGGATGCCTGGTGCTAGCAATAGAAAATTTCCTGTCTATGGATATTCCCCAACAATAAACACTGTCCTTGAAATATGTCCTCCTTCAAAGCAGGCATGGCCTAATGTGTCTGCAAAGGAGAAGCCTGGAACAATTGTCACAAAGGCTACATAGAAAAGTCTTAGTCACACCAGGGCTTCATTCCCGTAGAATAGCCCCTCTGGTATTTAAGTGGGAAGAATTAGTGGCCTCAGTTGGAAAATTTATCTCCAAAGCCACAACCATTTTTCTCACATTCAAGTCCCCAACCATTCGTAGGAGACATCATGCTGACTAAGCAAATGCTAACCGTTAGCTCAATATACTTCCTGTTTTCTACCTCAGAAACAATTAGAAGGAAAAATGTGACCTCACCTTACCCAGGGAACAACAATCTACTAGAAATACTTCAAATTCAACTTTAGGTTTAAGCCCTTAAATAAGCCTCCTCTGAGGACAGAGACAGGGTAAGAGTCAGAGAAAAGGTCTGCTGATTTTATTTCCTACATATGTCAGAGAGGCAACATCCATGTGGTCTCATTGACATGACTGTCTCAACAAGACCTGAGCAAGGACAACAGGGACTGACATGCGGACATAGAAGAGGGACTCTCATGGGGTCTTAGCCCTACACAGAAAACCACAGGTAGCTAAGGGATGCTAGGGATGCGAAAGACAGAGAGATGGTCTTCACCAAGGAAGAGCTCACTGATTGGTTACCCAGGACCAAATGATCATCCTTGAAAATATAAATGCAAGTTTCACCAGGATGGAGCAGGCTACATTTACATGCTTGAGAGAGAGAGAGAGAGAGAGAGAGAGAGAGAGAGAGAGAGAGAGAGAGAGAACAATCAAAGTATTAGACGCCTTGAATTTGAGAGAGAGAGAGCTCAAGGAAAGGGCTAGTGGTAGAAGAGGGGGAAATAATACAATCATATTTAGTTTAAAAAAGATCTGAAAGTAATGTCTCCTTTGAAAGCTAAACGTTAATTCCCCTTGATGTGCTGTACGCAGGGGACACGCTGTTCCTACTATCCTGTAAGTTCCCTCTGCCTTACTATAGTAAGGGCACATGAAGAGAAATGTGTAGTGGATGCACCTTGGTCCCCAATGCTGATGGAGTACATAGGATTATGACACTGGCTCACCTTGATGGCTGTGCAGACCTGGTGGACAGGACAGACAGACAGAGGCCATCAAGAGAGAGCACCAAACTGAGGAGGCCAGGACTATAACTTCCAGTAGCCATCTCAGGAAGTCTCATCCTTGCATCAGAGCCTGAGTAAGGCATGCAGAGTGAGCCCCCGAGTCTTCTACACAACAATTCTGAGGACTCAAGACGGAAACCATATTGGTTTGAACCTCCAGGGCTCCGATTGCACTGGGGTGGCTCCATGGCATGGCATTGAAGGAAGTCTGATTCAGAAGGCACCTAGGGGCTCTTTCAGCAAAAACCAATGACTTTAACAGACAAGGAAACTTGGCTTAAAGAAATAAAGGGCACTATCCAGAATCCCTATGTCAGCAACAGTAGCAAAGGCAGAGCCACACACATTTCTATCACCCCACCAGTGACTTTTCTAGTTCAGGCAAACTCCCTGCGCTCAGTCCTGGGGGCTGCAAGTAGTTGACATGACATTCATGCTCACAGTGGAGAGATCAAAGGATTCTGGGAGCGTGAGCGTCTTCATCTGTTGATGTTACTACACATTATTCAACATGTAACCATGGTCTCTCAGTCAACTGACCTCTACATCATACACACAGAAGCAGGGAGGGAAAGGGGAGGAGAAAGATAGTCAGAAGTCATTCTCCTCTCTAACCAATACAATGAACAGGAAGGGTATGTATGTCCTCAGAAATGGGCGCACAGGAACCCACTTGGTCTTTTTCCAAATGTACAGAAGATCAGTGAGTGGGGGAGAGGTAAAGGAGGCCGAGGAGCCTTCTGGTTTGGGGAATCTCTCTCAATTCGGATTTCTACTATAGTTATGTGCTTTGATTATTATTTATACTTCGATAACTTTCTCTGTTTATGGGTAAGGCTGAAACATGCATGCAATTTACATCTCCAAATTTGTGCTTGTATTTTTTTTTTTCACAATGAAATCACTGCTTCCCTTGGAAAGGTACCCACTGAGAAGGAGGCTGCACCATGTAAAATTTAATTACTCTGCATTTTTTTTTTTGAGGACTTGTGGCTGTTGTCTCATGCTGAGCCACTGAACTGTTGCTCAGTTGTTTACTGTGACTTTGATGACCCCCCCCCCCCATTTTTCAATCATTGCATTTTGAAATCTGTCTTAACAGTCTCACCTCATTGAAACTCCAACTAAACTTCAATTAAAAGCTAGCATCCCTGGCTGATTCTCCTCAGTCTTGGTTGTTCTATGCTTTCCCCAAATCCTAGCACTCACACACACTGCAGAGCCTGCCAGGGAAATGTGGAGACTGAAGTTCTGGGAGAGAAGAGCGCCAGAGGCAGCCAGCAGCACAGCATCGTGTCCCTAATTGCCATGCTGAGCACAGCTCCCTGGAAGAAGCAAGGCTTAAGGAGAAAAGGCTCTATCAAATCAGAGCGAAATGGCATCTCATGGCAGAGGGGGATGAGCCGCACACAGCACTCACATTGGAAACAGTTTAACTCTTCATCAGACACATTGTAGCAAAACTTTCATTCATAAACAGTGCTGACAGAGGCCACAACAGTTATCAGCAAATCCTCAAAAATCCTTAAACATTTAGAAATTGTTTATCCCACACATACACCTAAATATTTCTACAGGACTATCTTGAAACACATCTTACTATTTTCCATGTACAGAAAACCTGAGACAAAGAAATGCAGTATTGCATCAATGCCATGAAAACCGTGCCTGGAGATCTAAGCTAACACCAGGAACTCCCAAAACTCTGTGTCCGGGGAGGGGTCATCTCTACCATTAAGTTCCAGGCCTTACCCTTGAGCACAGGGTGACTTGTGAGCCATGAAACAGAGAGCCCTGCTACCCTGACAAGCCGGCCCCTGAAGGACCACACTCTCCTTCCCTTATCTGAAGCTGGAGCCTCTGTCTCCTCTCTGCTCCTCAGTGCCAACTGCTCTGCTCTGCTCACCCATGGTTCTTTCCCTCCGCTACTTCCACCCAGCTCTGCCTGTGGAATGCTAGTGTCATCACCATCACAGTGTGTGCACAACACAAAAGCATTTAAAATGCCAGGCAGTGCACACGAGGTGTATTTGAAACACACATGAACTTCACGTTTAGACAGGGGAACCAGCCCCAAAATATCTTGCTGGGTATTTGCAAATCTTACAAATTTTAAACACATCTACACAATGGAACTCTTCTGGCCTGCTGCCTTCTGGGGAAGGGAGAACCAACCTGTATCATCCTTTAATGAAAAGAATAAAGCAAGGATATATTCTGGGCACCACTGCTTGCAAGAGCAGTTTAGAGTGGACATGCTACCTCTCGTGTATGTGCTCACAACCAGGTCCTGGCATAGCAAATGGTGCGAAATCAACAGTTAATCCTACAGGATGCCTGCTGAATGACAAAATGTGTAGCCAATTTATTCACAAAGAAAATTAGATTTTTGTTTTTAAATCAAAAGTTCTGGGGAACGGGGAGCAGGCAAAATTGATGAAGAGCGGAGTTTGAACTCCCAGCGTCCATGTAAAACGTCAGGTACAGTGGCATGACTTGTATCCCTGGTGCTGGGAGTGTGGAGGATAATCTGCAGAATTCACTGGCCCCAGTATCACCCATTATTGAGCTCTGGGCTCAGCTAGTGACCCTGCCTTTAGAAACCAAGGGGATGCTGATTATGGGGTGGATCCCTGGATATGGCAGTCTCTACATGGTCCATCCTTTCATCTCAGCTCCAAACTTTGTCTCTGTAACTCCTTCCATGGGTGTTTTGTTCCCAAATCTAAGGAGGGGCATAGTGTCCACACTTGCATACACTAGCAAAATTTTATTGAAAGGACCCAGATGTAGCTGTCTCTTGTGAGACTATGCTGGGCCTAGCAAACACAGAAGTGGATGCTCACAGTCAGCTAATGGATGGATCATAGGGCTCCCAATGGAGGAGCTAGAGAAAGTAGCCAAGGAGCTAAAGGGATCTGCAACCCTATAGGTGGAACAACATTATGAACTAACCAGTACCCCGGAGCTCTTGACTCTAGCTGCATATATATCAAAAGATGGCCTAGTCGGCCATCACTGGAAAGAGAGGCCCATTGGACTTGCAAACTTTATATGCCCCAGTACAGGGGAACACCAGGGCCAAAAAGGGGGAGTGGGTGGGCAGGGGAGTGGGGGTGGGTGGATATGGGGGACTTTTGGTATAGCATTGGAAATGTAAATGAGCTAAATACCTAATAAAAAATGGAAAAAAAAATAAGTTAAAAAAAAAAAAAAAAAAAGAAACCAAGGGGAGATTGATAGCAGATGTCAATCTATGGTCTCTACATGTGTGTGCACACATCTGCTTGCACAAACATGCACTCTTACACAGCAGAAGCTATCAGATGCCAACCTCTGGTCTCACACTCGTACTCACATAAACACTATACATGCACAAATGAAATTAAAAAAAAATTAATGACCAGGGCAGTTGCCTGCATTATAAGAGCTATCTTTGTTTTCACTAAAACATTAACAAATAATAACTGTCTTAAAGACTAATCTTAGAACATCAACATTTACTTGCTTCATTGAGATTAAACGCATACCTACTGGCTCATGAACTACTTGACAGGCCCCCTCTCTCCTAAATTCCCACACTGGCACCTGTAAATCAAGCAATTCATGAGCAAGCGATATTCATAAAGGGTTGCTGGGTGAGCATCTCTTATAAAAACTTCAATTCAAAATATCTAAAAATATGAGCATGAAAAGAATGTCACACATGGAGAATTCCACATCTCATCTCAAATGACACATGATGGTCAGAAGTCAGGCACATAAACACACCACATAAAGTTTTCTATGATCTATGTGTATACAGTACATGCCAGCCATAAACACATTTCATTTAGACTTCAGGCTTATCCCATGCAACCTCATTATACATATGAAAATATTCCAAATATTTTAAAACACCAAATGCTTATGAAATGCTTAATCCTAGCAATTTGAGATAGAATAATCAACTATTACAGATTTAATACTCCTATCAGATTCCTAGCAACAGGATAAGGTCGCCGAGTTATATTATGATAACGAAAGCTAGTGACATCAATCGGAGCTTGTAGATAAAAGTACACATGGCTGTCAGCAAGTTTAGTGGTGTATCAGTGGGCTGCCCTTGTCAAAAGCCTATTGATGTCATGAAGGAATTAGACACAGAGACAGTGGCTTTATATCTTGGTCACTGATGGATATTGAGTGCTTTGCTGTGGGGTCATGTCTCAATGAAGTGCCCAGTGCTGAAGTCAGGGTCATCTTCCAGACTGTCCTGACGACATGGGGTAAACAAACCACAAGGCAGTCATCTAAGAACACTTGTAATCAACATTGACAAGAACATGGCAAGACCTCTTCGTTCTTCATCCTGAATCACTCCTCCCAGCAAGAAGAAGCAGGGTGGAGATGGGTGATAGGACCAAGGTGTTCGACACTCGCTCACCAAGCAAGCCTTCAGAGAGACATGAAAGGCGCCATTTCCTCTCCAGTTCTGTCCTGAATTTCATCCTGACCCCAATTATCTATCTGCCTCCTAATCTAAGAAAGAACAAATGATATTTTCTTTCTGAATAGCAGGTTTACTGATAGGATATCTCTAAAACACATCCTCTTAAAGGATGAGGAAAATAATCAGAAAAACCACATTTGGTAAACGAGTACCATCACGAACGTCTTTCCTTCTAAGCATGAAATTCTGAACACAGAGACTTGCAGGATGGAAAGAGTAATCCAAGGTGGCTGATGAAATTAACCAATTAAAGAAACTTAGAACTCCTCTAATCTGTGTCCCCAGGTTAGACATATAATCAATTTTCTCTCAAGTAAGAATATAAATGGCACCGTGGTACTGTGAATTTGATCATACAGGCTGAAATCCCTAATCTAACATGTTTTAAAGCACTTTCCTATTTTCAGATCTAAATATTGCCCTAATTTGATTCTTCTTGCTGTGATAAACACCATGAACAAAAGCAATCCGGGGAGGAAAGGGTTTATTTGGTGTAGCCTTGGCTACTTGGCATAGTATTTGGCTACGTAGTCCATCATCGGGAATGCCAAAGTGGGAAGTGGAAACAGGAACCTGGAGGCAGGAACTGAAATAGAGAGCATGCAGGAGTGCTACTTACTGTCTAGACTTTGTGGCTTGCTTAATTATATGACCCAGTGATACCTGCCTATGGATAGCACCACCCACAATGGGCAGGGGCCAAGGGATTTTGCAAACCCAGTTTTATAGGGTCCTTGGACTGTCTCTAGCCTTTCTATACTTCAATGTTCTCATTCTTTTTTTTTAATTTAGCTAAAAAAAAATTTCAAAGTGTGTGTGTGTGTGTGTGTGAAGCCTAAGAAAGCTAGAAAGGGGTGTTAGATCCCCTGAAGCTGGGATTAACAGGAGGTCCTGAACCACTAAATGTAGGTATTGGGAACCCAACTCCAGTCTTCCAAAAAAGCAGCAAGTGCTCTCAACCACAGAGCCATATTTCTAGCCTCTAAGTTGTAGAAAGTTCACATTTATTTACTTAATTTGTGACTGCTCGTAAGTACATGAGTGTGGGTATGGCATGGCATGGCACATATTTTGGGGCAGTATTTTATTTTCCTATCATGTCCGTCCCAGCGATCAAACTCCAATCATTGGGCTTGGTAGCAGGCAGGGGCCCTTACAGACCGAGCAATCTCACGGTCTCATCTTTCTCATTCTAAGAACAGGAATAAGAACAGTACTAAGCACACATGGAGGCTAAATGAGGCACTGCATACAGAACATTGAACACGTGCCTTCCACATGACAGCTGATCAATGAATAGGAAGAACTCTTATTGTTAGAATTACACAGACATCATGTTAAACACACAGGAAAGCAATTGTTACTAGTGTGTCACATCGAATTTAGGAAGACCAGATGATGTTAACTCTACTATTTTGCCTGTTTCTAAAATACCATAGATCTTCCAGATTTCTGTAAAACAGAAAGTTCTTAGGGCAGATGAAGATATCTGAATAAGGTATTCTTATGCTTAGATGGATTGGTAGCTAATTAATAACATTCCCTAACATTTAGTATCTGGAATGATTTAGATGTTAAGGATTCTGAAGTGAAATAAAATGATAAAAATCCATACCACTGCAGAGCTTGTATCTTAATAATGAGATCTAGGAAAGTAATAAAAAAAAATCACACAGCATGGTAGAAGATGAAATGTTAACAGGGAAACTATGAGATGGCGTCATAGCATGTGGGGCTCCATGAGTGACAGGCTTGTATGAGGAGAATATTGCTTCTAACACGCAAGACAAGGTTTGTCAACATGACACAAGCCGAAGTCATCTGCGAGGACTCTGTAAGATCTACCAGTAGGCAACCTTGTGAGGCACTATCTTGATTAGTGATTTGTGTGAATGGGCCCAACCCGTTGTGGGTGCTATCACCCCTGGGCAGGTGGCCCTGGTGTGTATAAGAAAGCAAAGTGAGCCAGCCACCAGGGGCGAGCCAGCAGGCAGCATTCCCTCACAGTTCCTGTTTCAGCTCCTGCCTGAGTGCCTGCCCTGAGTTCCCTTCAGAAGAGAGTGTAAGAGGGACATGCAAGCTGACATAGACCTTTCCTCTCCATGCTGTTTTCAGTCGTGACATTGTATCCCAGCCACAGAACCCCTAAGAAAAGGATTAACATGTAGTGTGCACTGAACTGCCCCATCCTCTTTTCCCTTCTTGCTCCCTACTCCCCTTTGCTCTCTTGTAGTCTCATGACCCCATGGGCTTTGTCTCTTAGATTATTCTTCTGAGAATGCCCCAAGAGTAGAAATAAGATGTTGGCACAGGAGCACAGTGTTTCTTCCCGACACACAGAGAAGATTAACACAACAAACGCTTGAAGTGAAGAAATGGTTAAAATCGATATTCAGAAAAAGAAAATGACACGTAGGTAAAAGTTAGTATGTTATTCATCCCTGTTGGGGGTTTGACAGGTATGTTCCTCACGGGTCTGCATGCTGGAGGCGTGGTCTGTACTGGAAGGTGAGGGCATCTCTGAGCAAGAGAGAGGTCTATGCTACTCTAGTGGAATGAATTAGTGTTTGTGTGTGACTGGGCTGTTAAAAAGCAGGTCCACACCACATGGCTGCTCTCTTTCCCAAGTATCTGTGTCTCTTTCTGAGTCTCAGCCAAGGGCCCCTGTGACACCAGTGTCATGTGCTTGGGCTTACCAAGCAAGTGCACTCTGAACAGCGGTTCTCAAGGACAACGACATCTTCCAGTATAAGGCAGCTGACACAGGGACCCCATGCTATCCCATAGCATTGCTGATCCTGACATCTACTGTGTTCACAGCTCAACTCCAGCTGCCCCCATTTCCTATCTCTTCCCTAGTTGCTTGGTTCTTAACTGTTGGTTTTGCTTTGTTTTTTTTGTTTGTTTGTTTGTTTGTTTTTGAAAAAAAAAGTCGTACTGCAGACAACCATCAGAATTATTATTTTTCTACATTTTTAAAATTTCTGTGCCTGCGTTGCCTTTTAGAATGTTATCTAGGGAAAGCACTGCTCAAGGCTTTCACAGACTTGCCGAGAGGGACACTGAGGCTCAGGGAAGAGAAACACCAACCCAAAACACAACTCTCACTTTTTAGCTTCTTTTGTAATTTTGCCTGTAGAGAAATCAAGGTCTACATTCAGACAGGCTGGTGCCTTTTGCTCTCCCAGGAAACCATAATAGCTACAAAGTTACCCAGTGGTGCCTAAAACGATGTAGACCTGTGGTTGTAGCAATAAACTGGTATCTGTAACTCCCACTGTACTTCAGAGCCGAGAGAGACAGGGTTTGTTATCCGGCTAATAAACAACCTGCCATCACTTCCAACAATTAGAGCAAGTGGTCCTTTCTTAGACACATCAGAGAGTAGCCTTCCATGTTAACTTTTCTCTTCCATTAGCTCAGGTCTAAGACCAAACGGCTCTGGCCTGAAGTCACGGAGACACTTAATGAAAGGCGTTTTATGCCAGTCACGAGCTGGGCACAATGGTGATCAGCAGTAGATCACACCAAGACCAGGCAGGGATGCAGCAGCCAGGCGTGGCTAGCCTGCTACATTAACCACCCCGTGAGCTGAGCAGACACCTCGGCAGTCTCTGCTTCTCATTTAGAAGAACGAAACCAAAGCATCTTAATAGGGACACCGGTGGGCTGAGTTTCATTAGGACGGGCCTTTAAAAGGAGTCAGTGCTGATCAATACAGCCGGTCCCGCTTCCTGCTCCCAATCTGTTAAGCAAGAAAATGCCTTTATGTTGGCACTAATCCACTGTGCCCACAATGAGGAAAAAGGTGCCCCAAGAGGCTGACGATTTAATAATACACTGTTGGCTTTTTTTTTTTTTTTTTTAAGAACCACCACCAAAATAAGACAAAACAGCACTACAGAAGTAAGACAATTGGAAGAAAGCTGGCAGCAAAGTCCCCTTAAAAACATACCAGAATGAGATAAAAGTCAAAAAAGGGGAGAAAGTAGCTATGATCAGAGAACTAGCTGGCTTGTAAAACCCTAGTTCCTAGAGATCTGGCTATTATTTCTAATTCCTGTGCCCAAGGACTCACACTGCACCGGTGCTGTGTTGGCTGGTGGAGGAGCTTCAGGGTTGAACAAACCAGGGTCTACCTTTCACGGAACAGACGCTCTGTGCAGTGGCCAGGCAATAAATAAGTAAACATGGCTACTCTAGAAAATGTGCCTGTACAAATGTAAGAAGGTGCAGAGTGCAGGGACAGCCACGGTTCCTCTCAGCACTGATGTGTCTCTTGTCAGAAAGACAGAGGAGGACGGTTCCCTCATGGAAGCAGTAAAATGAGAGCTCCCACCCATGACAATAGGCACAAAGCCCAAAACAAAACTCCATAAAACCCGGAACGCTCCACAGTACGCAGCCCCTGCTCCTAGGAGTCCCAAGACCCTGTTCATGATTCCGTCGCAGCCATTCTGAAAAGGTAGAGAACAAATCATAGGTTTCTGAAAAGAAATATTGCAAATAACATGGCAGTATTGGAAAATGCTAATGTAAACGCTGCCGGGCCATCTGCTTGGTATTACCACAATGCAGGGAAAGGCTCTGAGAGAAATGATGTTTGAAATCATTAAAAAAATAACATGTCAAGTTTAAAATACTCAAGGATCTTAGAAGCAGCATCAACACATTCTGCAACCATATGGCCCTACAGCAGGTTAAAAAAAAATTCCCCGGCTTGTAGTTCCTACTTCAACCTAATGGTTCCTAAAGCATGCTTGCTTTCCATTTGAGCACTCCCCTCCTACATTGAATTCCCTGGTGTTTATGCTTTTTTGAATTATACTTGAATACAATAACAGTTCCACCTTTTCTCAAGTAGGGGATGATGTGGTATGGGAGAGGGAGTCAGCTGTTCCAGAAGACAGGCAGTGCAGGTGGCAGATAGGACAGTTGAGTGTGTCTTGTTGGACCTCTGACGTAGGAGACTGATTACAGCTTCAGTTGTAGCTGCTAATCCCAGTAGAGAGGCTAATTTTGCAGGCACAGTGCTAACGGCTTTGCATCCATCAGTAATCACTTTCCTAAAGCATGCCCTGTTATTACACACACTTTGTACATGAGCGTCTTCCTCAAGGTCATGTGTATGGCAGGGGGCAGGGCCAACTGTGTAAACACAATTCACGGACCACATCTATGCCTTCAACCATAATTATACATGTCAGTGATCAGTGTTCAGATGGTGGTGAAAACAGATTTGTGTTTTTCAAGGTCAATAAAAGTCTAAAAGCCTTTTCAAGGTTAAAAACACTGAGTATCTCAGGTTAGAGCTAGCTCCCTGACAAGAAAGAAATCAGGAAGAACGGCTTTTCGTTTAACTTCAAAGAACTGAGTAGTGGTCAAAGAAAACTCCCAGAGACAGAGGACACACCAAGAGTTACAGAGTTCAGAAAGCTAACGGCCAATGGTGGGAACACCTCCCGATATTACTGCAGAAAACTAGATCAGAAACAGAGTTCTCAAAAGAGGAATCACACATGGCTCAGAAGCACTTAAAAGAATTGTTCAACGGCCTTACTCATCAAGGGAATGTAGATCAAAAACGACTTTGAGATTTCATCTCATGACAGTCAGAATGGCCAAGATCAATAAAACAAGTGACAGTTCCTGCTGGTGAGGATGTGGGACAAGGGAGCACTCCTCCACTGCTGAGGAGCACGTAGGCTTGGATAACCATTGTGGAATGCAGTGTGGTGGTTTCTCAGGAACATGAAAGATTCCTCTCAAGATTCAGCTACTCTTGGGCCCAAGGATTCTTCATCCTATCACAGAGGCACCGGCTCAACCATGTTCAACTCCTCTATTCATAGCTGCCAGACATTGGATATGGCTTAGATGCCCATCAATGAATGGATATATATAAATGTATATTTACAGAAAGGAATATCCATCTGCCACTAAATAAAAAGACAATACCTATTTTGTTATTGTTGTTATTGTTATTATTATGAGAGAGAAGAAAAGTTGTGGATTTGGGTGGTAGAGACGTAAAAAAGGCTGGGGGAGGGGAAATAGTAATCAGGATATATTGTATAAGAAAATCTATTTTAAAAATTGAAAACAAAGCCCCATTCTTCCTCTGTAGTCAGTCATAAACCTAGAAGTTCAGACTGATTTTTGCAACTGGGTTAATATTTAGTAGTGATTTATAACCCTTTAGCGTTGTATGTATTTTTTATATATACTGCATTCCATGAGGCCTCTTTCTGTAAATCATATTGTACATTGAGCATATTCCATCATTATGGACCTATATGGGTCCACAGACACAGACTTACTATGTCTATTTAGACAAACACTGCCAGTAGGTTCCAGGTCTGCGTTTTCATGTACACTGTGCCTTAAGTCCAACTAGAAAGTAGTTGGTTACTCCCATAACATTGATGCCATCCCTGAGACCACTGGTGTATCTTGACATTCCAGTCACCACTATAAGGAGCCCACTTATCGATACCATGAGCTTCTGCTTCCTTGGGTATCGGATCATATACAGGCATGTTTTAGCTCTGTTAACAGTTCTCAAAGTGTTCTGGAGATAGCACATTCAGGTAATGCTAGCAGTATGGAAAAATACACACATGCAAACTAAGCTGTTGCTGACAAAGGGCGCCAGTGAACCATCGCCACCTGACTTTAGGATGGCAACTAGAAATAAACAAAACCCGTTGGGCTCAGGTATGTGCCTGTAGTCCTGGATATTGGCGCATCTGATGCAGAAGGGTCTCCCGAGGGAAGAGGTCTGAAGTCCTGGGAGACAGAGCAAATCCCATCAAAGTGTGTGGGGGGGGGGGGGGGAAGAAGCTACTTTCTACTTTTAAATGTTTGCATTATTTTCCTCGAAAAATCCCACACAGACACATCTTTTCACCTCATTGAACTATCTGCATAGGTACGAAGGTTTCAAGATGGCTCAAGTGAGTATTTATTTTCTCAATGGGAAAATCTGTTAAACTGATCATTCAGTCTAAATAAATGAATAGTCATAGCTGGTGTCTATGTTTGGGGGCCCTTTTCTAAGCTGTTGCTATAACTGTTATCACTCATACAAGCATAACTGAGTGACTCAGAGCATAACGCTGCACCCTACTTATTTGCAGTAATTATGATTGTCACAGTTAGTTTGTAAGACTGAATAACATTTAACCCCCAAATAATCACACTGATTAGCAAATGGTTTTGCAGCATATAGTTTTAATATAGCCACTGCAAATCTCCTGTGATCAACTATGATCAAAACTGGGATTTTCTTTTCTGGTTCTTGCTTTACTTCCCAGAAGGTTCTTCCAACTCAACCAACCAGAAGCTCATTAGAAAAATAAAATGAAGTAAATGTACCTTGTGGTTTTTAGGTGTGCTGAACACTAAGATACAGGAATGCAATGGCAGAGCGCGCTCACACACACACACACACACACACACACACACACACACACACACACGTAAGCTCCAGCCTGGATCCATGTGACTTTCCACTTTGGATGGTGAAACCTCACAACCATCCTGTAAGCCCCACTCATTTCAACCTTCCTGAAAGCCTTATAAATAATAGATCATCGTCTCGTTTGATGTTCAAAGAATTGAGTGCTGCTCTTTCTACATCTCTCCTAGCCCACCTTCCATAACGGGCAAGTTCTCCTCAAATGGACCTTAAATGCATTCAGTACAGGATCTTATTAATGTTCTCCCCCTGCCTGGAACAAATTAAAGAAACTTTACTGTAATACACTGCATTATTGCTTAGAAAATATTCATGCTCCTCCTCTCTCTAAAAATGGGTGGGCTATCCTCCCCCAGTTCTCAATTCTGGTTGGTCAAATGACTTTGCTTTGAAGTCAATGGGGTAACTGGACACAGAGGGAGACAAAGAAAAAGATGACCTGGCCCTCCCTCCAGCCTCTCCCACCATCAACAGGAGTAAGGCACATGCCTTAGGAGGGATGTGAGCGAAGGAAGGAAAAATCATAGAACGGATCTGAGCACAACTTTTAACAAAGAGCTGGACCTAGCTGTTCCAGCCTAAACTGTCAGGCTTAGGGACGGGAGAAAGAGCAAATGACCACGGTTTTAACCTGCTCAAGGTTGGGGTGTTTCAAACCTCAGTAGTAGCTAGCTGATCCACCCACTTTATGAACATGGCACCAATTTAAAAACCCACCACGGAAAAACAGCTCAGCTCTCCCAGTGCCCTGAGCACATTGGACAATTTGGGTGAATTTCCTTGACTATCATCAGGATCCACTTGCTTAGCTAAGCATTGCTCCTGTCGGCCCATTAAGTCTTTCCCTATTCTCCTCAGATCTACATGACTATAGCTTTTACACTTTTTTTCCCCCATGAGACTTATCCGAATTACATGGAACTGTTAAAATTCCCCATCGCTGGGCTTATTCTGGAACAACTGAGTCAAAGTCCTGGGGCGGGCGGGGCTACTGGCTTCCATTTTTAACAAGCTCCTATGGCACTCTCCTGTTACATCGTAGCCTGGGAAGTACTGAGGTACCAATGTGCTAACTCATCATACCCCTGTCAAAACCAAAGCCCAGAGAATGCAAACAATCTCTGAATCTGTTTATCCCTCGTTTTGTTTTTATGATGGTTTTCTGTCTGCTTTAACATAGTACTTTTTCCTCCCATTCCTTCTAATGATATAAGAGTTCAATTAAAAAGAGGAACTCTGTGTGTGTGTGTGTGTGTGTGTGTTGAGACATGGATCAGCAGCTAAAAGCACTTGGACCTGGGCTCAGTTCCTAGCACCCACGGGACAGTTGACAACCATCTCCCCCACTGCCGAGGGATCTGCCCTCCTCTGATCATGTGACCCTTTCCTGACCTCTGTGGCATATTAGGCACACTTGTGGTATGCATGGAAACACTGGTCACATAAAATAAATGAAGAAAACAGTAGCTTTTAAAGAGATTATTACCACAGCCTTTAGTCTATGATCATAGGCCAACAATATGATTATTTAAGTTGTCTCAATGGCCACTTTGCTTTTAATTTATATGGTTTTTCAAAATGTATTTGGGTTAGGAAGGGAATTCACATAGAACCCATACTGGCCTTACATCTTAAATGTTTTATTTAGAAATTTTAACTGGCTGAAAGCTATATGTACACCTGAAGTGTCCCGTATAAATTGTACACATGACCGGTGTAACGATCTCCACAAAACAGTGAACGCATCTGTTAGCACCTATTGTTATCATCTTGTGTGTGTGCCGGTTGCTCGGAAACTGTCAGACAGACAGGACTATTACTTAGCCTGAGCACACTGCATTTTATTCTGCAAACCTGCCTGTTTAATCACAGTGTTTACACTGTTCCTTCTGCCTGCCCCTCACCTGGAGGCTACTCACAAACATGCATCCTTTGCATTTCTTTTAGAAACAGATGAAATTGGTAACAGGGCAGACTTTCAGCAGCACTGCCATGTCAGATGACAACGTGGATGGAGGGTTCTAAAAACAAACAAACCAACAAAGCAACAAACCAACCACCCAATGTTACCATTACATCTGCGGCTCTGGAAATCTCACCAGATGAGCTCTAGACAAACAGCACAGTCGGGTGACAGAGACATGGGCCCCAAGCTAACTTCCCTGGCTTTGTGTTCTGCTTGCACGCTTTCTGATCCCCCTTCTGCACACATGGGAATGCTGGCCTACTGTACGCACCTGTAATCGGGTGAGTTATACCTTTCATCATGTTGAACCAGTGCCCGAGTCGGTAGAATTCAGGATTTGCAAGCTGTCCCATTTTTAATCCCTGAGTGTATTCCTCACTCCTGTTTAATGGCTCCCTGTTTTCTTAAACGTTTTAGTTCAGAATATATCACCCACGATGCGTAGGTACACATTAAGAACAATAAAATAAATGTTTGTATGCCCGAAGAGTTTAAGCCGAGGCGCTCAGACAATAAACCTAGGCCTCTGTTCCCCTGCTCATCTCCCTATCCCTCCGTTTGCCCAGATGGAGCACATGCCACCCCATGCTCTCCTTCATAGTTTTACTACATGGTTTTATTACTATCAAAATAACTTTCCAAGTTGCTCATAAATTATTCCGTGACCCATTTTCTTGTTAACAGTCTCCATCTGCCACCCCTTTTCCGGTTCCTCTCCTCCAGTGGGGACGGCAGCAGATGAGGAAAGGTGTTTTCTTCCCTGCTTTGGTCACACTGTTTTTGCTTCTACTGGTTCTTCTCGACAGCTTCTGTCACACTCCTAAATGTTCCATGGTTACAACTCCCAGGGTCATTGGTGGCAAATGATTTTGAAAATTTCAAGATCCTTTTAAAAACGCCTCTCCTTTCCAAATCCTCCCTCAGAGCTGAATATAATTGTGTTTGCTTTTTACGTTGCTAAATCAAGGGGCAGACTTCTTATGGTTCATGGACCATCCTTGAATGGACACACTACTCACAATGTGTTCTCTGCGGTGCAGTGTTACACTCAGAGATAGCCTGGGGCAGGGCAGAGTTTCTACAGGGTAGGACAAAATATCCCACAAAGTATCTTTATATGGTCAGTGCTTCATGTACTAGAAAATATCATGATTCTATGTCAACACTCTCACCCCAGGTGATAGACCACCCTCCTAAAGTCTAGATTACTAAGACCCAGCATTCTGCCAGTGTCTAAGGGCTGGTTAGACACACCCAGTCAAGTCTTCAGCCAGTGTCCCAGGGCTGGTTAGACACAGCCAGTCTTCAGACAGTGAGTGTTTCAGGCTGGTGAGACACACTCAGTCTAGTGTTTGTGGTTGGTTAGACACACCCAGTCTTCAGCCAGTGTCTCAGGGCTGGTTAGACACAGCCAGTCTTCAGACAGTGAGTGTTTCAGGCTGGTGAGACACACTCAGTCTAGTGTTTGTGGTTGGTTAGACACACCCAGTCTTCAGCCAGTGTCTCAGGGCTGGTTAGAAACACCTAGCACCACTGTAACAGTCTCTCCCAGGGCTCCACAGTGTAGTCCTGAAGCTGTCCCAAACGACATAGGTAGGAATCATACAATCCTATCTTGTTCTTCATGCTTTCTATCCTGTGTAACAGCTGAGTGTAAAACAGTATTTTATAACCACAGTGTGGATTTTTCAAACCCATTGATGTGTCCTTCCGCTGAAGGCTAAGATACAGAAAAGTTATCCGATGAAGCTGTGACTACACGCATTCAATTTTCTCTTCTTAACTAAAATCTAGAGCCAGAATCCAAAAACTTCCCCTTCCCAACTTTGGTCTTTTAAACAGCTACAGTGGCAATTAAAAAGACTCCTCTGGTCATTCTACACTACTTTAAGCACTTCCTACAATCCCACAACCCTATTTTGGAAAACTAGTATCACAAGTACTTTTTATTAAAATAAATACAGTTTTAAATAGAACTCTCAATAAATTATCTCAGCAGATGTTTTCCACCGAAGGCGCTACAGAAATTTAGCACCAATCCATCCTTCCAGACAGCATCCAACCTTGCTCAGTAAAGACTCCAGCACTCATCTTGTACGGCCATTGATTTTCTTCCCCAGTAATATCAAGAGGCTGAGAAGGAGAATAGTGGGGTCGCTGAAAGGCTGGTATTTCCAGCACTTGCCCTGGGTTTTTGCAATGGTCTATTTCAGAAAACAAAGCAAAACAAAACTAAGCTAATAACTGCTCTTTTTTTTCTGAAAGGATACCTATTATCAAGTAGAAGTGACAGTTCTGCGCTGTAACTGTAGCCCCTTCAGCTGGCTTGTGAATTTAAATGACACCTGATTTAATGTACACAAACGTCAGGAGTCAGATCAGCCTGTGCATTTTTAAACCTCCTTTTATAAAAACTAAATCATCAGAGAAAATTTCAAAGACCCCCCTAACTAGAATTCTTTACTACTACATGAAGTATCCTAAATATATACAAGTATGACTTAGGTATGCTGATAAACATTTGGAGTCCAGTGATAATTTATGTTTTGTGCAGACAACATTATAGGGAACACTAAACAGCTATCTACTAACCTGTTTGTTATGCTTTGATCTACAGACACAATAAATATAATTTAAAGAAGACTGCACACAAAGAAGAGCATCATTAAGCAAGGGTATGTGGTAACACTGTATGAGCGGCTGACAGTTAGCTGAGCAGCCTGAAGCCAAATTAGGACAGATGTGAGGGGTGAAGAACAGGACACGTGCATGCTCCATTCTTGTTTGAAATCCACATGCTACAAAGATGCTGCCTCTTCACAGGAGCGGAACAAACTCTGCACTGGAAATGACAAAAGTGGGCACAAGATACAATATGAGGAATGTCCACATTAGCAGCCTATCTACTCGGAACCTCAAGTCTATGGAACCAGCTTCTAGGAGGAGGAAAATAAAATGGTCCTGATGCAGCGTTTGCCGATAACTCATCTCTATGGGTGGTCTCTGTGTATTGGGCATCTAGTCCTTCAAGATAATTGCTATGGACAACTTGTCAAGGTCTTATGTCCAACTGTCCTAGGGCAGTGTGCTTCTAGCTGCTCTACATGAAGCTTACAATGTAACATTGTAGACTCCAAAATCGCTTACAATGTAGGCTCTAAAATCACTGTTCAATGGGTAACCACCCAACCAAAAGTAAGTGCTGAGAAACCTAATTAAGTATTAGTTCATGGGGATTCTCCCAGTGATGGGGGGGGGGGGGGACGGACAGATTGTGGGCTCTGCCTGAGCACTGCTTCGCAGCTCCATGTTCACTAGACATGGAATAGTACTCCCGGCTCGTGTTGTTAACTGATAGCTGATTCAGCATCACTAAAGAAACTCCAAATCAAGCAAATAGGTGGAGTCATGTGTTTCTTTTCTCAGTTGAAGACTTCGTGGTGCCTTGAGTGTTGCCTATTGCTTTACTGTCCCCTGACAGAATTTGGGGTGCCCATGATGCAGAGAATGTGTTGAAGTAGAAACCAAACAGTGAAGCAAGAGCTATGTGACATATTAAATGAAAGTTAGCTGAGTGGAATGGATAAATAGAACACCCCAGGGCCAAATGGCAAAACTCAGCCACTGTGGCCCAGCCACCACTTGATGGGGAAGGGGGCAACTATGGGCCATTCTAGCCATTGGAAATGGGACAGCTTCTCTGAGTAGGGTCTTGTAAATGGGAAAGGAAAACAACGGCTGTCTTTGTCCAATGAACAATGGGGTCTGTTAAGAGTAGAATAATCCACAGTTGTTTATGCAAGCATGAAAACTACTAATATTAGCCACAGATAATTCATATATCGGGTGACAGAATGAAACTCAGAAAGACCTCCCTAAGCTGATGGGCCAATCCAACAAAATGAAACAGAATCCATATTAGTGGCTCCTGACTTTAGATCCCATGATGCAACCCCAGTAACACAGGGGTTGAAGCTTGGCAAGTCATGGTGAGCCAGCAGTAAAGCAAAGTTGAGGAAATCTTTAATTTGATTAATTATTCAGATCAAAAATTTAGGGGGGGGCAGGCCTACCCCAGACCAAGAGAAGAGAGGTATACTAGGTTCTAGATATTATTTGGTGTGATGTAATGTCTGGATGTGCAGGTAACAGGGCCTGGCTTGTGACAGCCATCTTTTATCTTCAGCTTGACTGACTTTAAGGTCACCTGGGAGTCACCCCTCCTCTGTGTGGGTCTGTGAGAGTGTTTCCTAGAGCAGTTTAACTGAGGAAAGAAGAACCCTGAGGGATGCAGGCAGTATCATTCCACGAGAGTCTCAGGCTGAATTCAAAGGGAAAGAAAGCCCAAAGCACAGAGGTCACTTGTCTTTGCTTGTGTACGGCTGATAATCGCATGTGCCACTTCATGCCCCCACTACCACCACATCTTCCCACCTCGGCCAACTTCATGTGTCACCTCTTAACCACAAGTTAAAATAAATCCTTCTTCCCTTCAGTTGCCTCTGCCTGGTGTTTTGTCATTGTGTGAAGAGAGTGTTCCACTGTAGCGTGTGACAACGAAAGGACACAACATACTTATAACTTGAGGGTTTCACTATAGATAATAGATGAGAATAATTCTATGAAAACATTACAGGCAAAGCTAGAGCCAATATTGGGCAGTATAGACATTCACTCCTAAGTGTCTGTTGAAGACCTACTGCATCAGTCAGTACTAGAGAGGCAACAGAACTCCAAGTGATGGGCAACTTCATCAACACTTAGAACTTGCCAGAAATTAAAGTTCCGACAGGCTGGACACATCACGGGCTGACTGCTGAAGAGTTTAAGGCAAGAGGTGAGCTTTCAGTCAGTCACACTGGCCGTATATGTGACAGATAAGCCGTAAGCTCCTTCCCTCACAGAAGCTTGTGAGCACCCACGAGTCATGCCACACAGTTTTTCAGTTCTTTTAAGAAAAACACAACATGGCTCAGTATGGCGTCCAAGAGAAGCCGACAAAACCAACACTGGATAGTTTAAACCAAAAAACAATACTTTTTCAAGAGGGCTTCAGAGTCTTCAGGAGACTTGACAAGCCAGGTTTGAAGACATCATCTTCAGAAAAGATGGTTAGGGTAAGATGCCTGTGCTGTAAGAGGGGACCTCACATGACTGCCAACAGATTATGGTACTGGAGTCAACAAAAGCAAGGGCAACTGAAGGCACTCCCACCATGGGCATCATAGCCACTAACCTTTGTAAGTCCTCACTTCTAACATATACCCAGGAGGATGAACCCAAATATCAGGGTCTGCATTATGGAACCATGTTCAAGCATTTACTCTTACTTAAAACTGAATAAACTTGGTGACCAAGAATAGCTTACAGGTATCACAGGTCCATAAGAAGCCGCCAGGAGTCTGGAAGCTACCAGGCCATCTTCCTAGGGCTTGAGTTTCCAGGAAGGTGGCAGGCAATCACCTTTCCCTGCAAGCCTGGAGAGAAGGCCATTCGCTAAGCTCCTGGAACACGTGAGAACCTCAGGGGTAAAGCCTTCTTTAATGGTTCCTCTTTCTTCAGATCCTCCCACCCCTGGCAGTGTAGACAGAGAGGAGCTCACCCTCACCCGACCAGTCCCACTGTGGTCAATGGGTGGTCCAGAGGTCAGAGTCAGGGCCACTTCCCTTGCTACAGAATGATGTGCCAACAGCGTCTTCTGGATTCTGGGTGACACTTCAGAATGCCAGAGTTTCCTCAGGAAGTGTGAGCATACTAATCATGCCCCAGGGACAGGTGGGCACACGGAGAGAGTGTGCTCAGCTTAGCTTTGCCTCACAGCTGTCAAGCTGGGCCCTCTCATTAACGCCCACGGCTTGCTTGCTTGCTTTCTTTTTTGTAAGGTCCTTTGACTATAGCTCATGTACTTCAAATATGTCACTGAAAAATGCACAGATGGGATCCACCAGATCAGGAGAACGCTTTCACAGCTTTGGAAAGTGTGTTGGGTTTCTTTCCTTCAGAAATTTAAAAAAAAAAAAAATCCTAAATTCTAATTTCTAACCTTCCCACCTCTTCCTGCCTTACAGAGAAACTTCAACAGTAGCCAATGTTCCCAGTGCTGATAACGAATAGGGCAATAATTAATTCGGTGTTGGGTTTTTTTTCCTCCTCCTTTTTAATCCAACCAGCTAATTGCATCTGCTAGTCATGCCTCCGTAGTCTACAGAGAGGCCCACATCTGAAGCACTCACAGTAGCTGCAGCCCACTCGAATTCAGCTCAACACCAGGCCAGTAAAGGGAGAAAGGGGGACCCAGGAGGGGTGCCTGACAGGTGCTGCCCTGAGGGGGTGTGTCCTGACCGGGAGGCACTGTCATGGAGGAGGGGCCTGTGTCACTTTGAAAGTTCTGGACAAGGGGTTGGGTTGCTTTTTGTTTGCTTTGGTGTTTTTGTTTTAATGAAAGAGACAAGAAAGTGAAGCGTGGAGAGAGCTCCCAGGCGGTGTCCGTCTTGAACCGCTCTGGCTTCCTGAGCCTTTAGATCAGGACTATCTATGATGCTCTGACTAATGATAAAGAAACACACGGGACAGACATATCAGCTCAGCCCGCTCTCTGTGTATGAAGTACTCTCCTGTCATGAAGCTGTCTCATGCCAACGTGCCAGCATCCTCTTGCCCCAGTACATTTTGACATTTTGATATTTTTTGGATGTATGCGTGTGTTGGGGCGGGGGGGGGGGGCGGTTCACATGTGACAGCATCCAACCATGCAAGTGGAGGAAACGGACAACTTTCAGGAGTCAGTTTCCCCCCCTCTACCATGCAGATCCTGGAGACAGAACACACTGAGCCATCTCGCTGTCTGCCATTTTTAATTTCTGCATTCTAAACGTCCAGGTGGAATCTGCCATACCTAGTGGCTCATTCAACTGAGAGTTTTCCCTTAAATTATGTATACCACATCAAGTAGACCCCATAACCATAAATACTCTCTGTAGGATAGGCTGGATTAACAACCTTCCCAGAAAATTCTCTACAGAATGTATTAATAATAGCTTTCTACTGAAACACTACTTCTGAAAGCTCAGCAAGGATCCTTCACAAAAATGGCATCTCCTCAAGCACCACCTCCTGGTCCCTCCAGTGGTGGGCGGGGTCGGGTGGCAAAGCGTCCAATGAGAGGAGCACCACCTCCTGGTCCCTCCAGTGGTGGGCAGGGTCGGGTGGCAAAGCGTCCAATGAGAGGAGCACCACCTCCTGGTCCCACCAGTGGTGGGTGGTGTCGGGTGGCAAAGCGTCCAATGAGAGGAGCACCACCTCTTGGTCCCTCCAGTGGTGGGCGGGGTCGGGTGGCAAAGCGTCCAATGAGAGGAGCACCACCTCTTGGTCCCTCCAGTGGTGGGTGGGGCGGGGTGGCAAAGCGTCCAAGGAGAGGAGGGGATGGACAATAACTAGAACTCAGTCCTTACAGCACAGGAGCCCACGGTCAATGACTTCACATGGACATTGCGGCCACTTTCCTGGAGGTAAACTTAGCTTTTAGTTACTCTATGAAATGGTAGAGAAAAAGCATTTGAACACACACAACTGACTTCATGCTAGGATGGTGGCAACTGTGTGATATTTCAGTGGGACATTAGTGGAACCAAGGGCCAGGACCCAGTGTGTGCCAGACATCAATTAAAGTCAAAAGACACCATTAAAGATTCACCCCCATGGGGTCAGGTGCTTTTGTGGGATAATTTGAAGGTGAAGTTGGATACCTCAAGAATGTCACTGTGAATTAATGCTTCTCTGGGCTAGACTCAGAAAGAGTAGAAGGTGCTGATGTCCTTAAAGGACAAGATAAGGAAAAGGGTCTGAATGCTGGCCCTAAATAGGGCACAGAGACGCTGGCAGAACTGACATGTAAGTTTCCCCATTATGCTTGCAAGCACCTCACTAGTGAGAGAGGTTATAACCAATGGAGTAGGTTATACACCTGTCCTGCACTCCTGCCAATTCAAACAGCAGTGCTGGAGTGGAAAGGTCCAACCAAACTGTGGCTGCCTTTGGATTCTGGACCACCCTAGCCAATTTTCGTTCTGGTTGGTTCAACCGGTTGACTGACAAGCTCTGAGCTCTTAGGTCTACTAGACTGACTCTCCCAAGGTTGAGAACAGAGTCAGTGACCTTCAACTGCAAGTGCAGCCCATCTCCCAAAGTGGGTAGAAGAAAAATTCATCTGGGATCTCAAAATGTGACAGCAAGGCCGTGGTGAGGTATCACTGGGCCTAGCACGTGATGGATATCAGAAGCCCTCTCCTGCCCAGCATGGACTTCAGAAACGGTGAATATGGACAAGAACATCTGCTTTCTTTAGCTAGAGAGGTAAGAAAATCATGACTCTTTGTTGTTGTTAATCTTGCTTTATTGGTAGAAATTAAAATATTAAAGTACTCCAATATTAAAATTTAAAATATTCAGATAAAGGCAAATATGGATATACTATGGAATAAAATACAAACTTAGGATGATATTTCTTGTAACCAAAAGCCAAAGAATGCAGTTCACTGAAGTGTGCGCTCTGGATCATGGAGCTGGTGAATGGGGAGTGGGGAAGTATGAGAACCTTTACCTCAGACAGCTGGAGAAAGCCTAATAGATACAACAGCAGAAGATCACAGTTACATTTCCCGGGGGTAATATGGTCAGTCTTGGTAGTTATAAAAGTGAAGGCCATTGACCTTAGAAAACACACTTGTTATTTAGAAATGACAGAGAGACAGAGTGATGATAGATAGATATACAGATAGATTATATATACACCCCTCCCCCACACATATACATGTAGACAGGGAGAGAGAGGGAGGAAGGGAAGGAAGGGGAGAGAGGGAGAGAGAGAAAGAGGAGGGGAGGGAGGGACATAGGGAAGGAGGGAGGGAAGGACAGAGGGGTGGAGTGGGAAAACAAGGGAATGAGCAGGCCAGCCCAGGCAAAGACAGCCACAACTACAAGGTTTTTAAGTTTGCAGATTCAACTAACTACAGCAGTGAAATTCTTTTATATAAGTATGCCTACCTGTTTTTTGTTTTGTTTTCTTACCATTATTCCCAAAGCAAAGCTATATCAACTATTTACACTGCATGGGATCCTAATCACCCAGAGAGGTCTGACGTTGTATAGGAAGGTGTGTAGGGCTCACATGCACAAACTACAGCATTTCATTAGAGGCTCTGAGTACTTAGCAGTGTCCTGACATGACTTGGGAACTCAAAGAATGACTGTCTGTAGAGCAAACAGTCAAAATTATTGTACCTGTACAAAACGGCTATGTTTGTAACTCTTCTTGTAAATGTGAAATGACATCAAGATACAAAGTAACAGATGTTCTCTGGGGACTCACCCCTGCTCCCTGGCATGCATTCTGTTCCCTGCTCCTCTCACCCTGTTCTAAGCAAAGCAGCCACAGTGTCCTGGCCTCCAAGGCTCCATCAGGCCTCACAGGGACCTGCCCTTTGCTTAACGCCCCTGGTCTTGGTGAGCCTGGGGCTCTTCTCTCTCTCACTTCCAGTTCTGTTTCTTCCTGCTTCCTATTACTACTACTTGAAAATATTTATAATTATCTATAAGTCTGCCTGTATCTTTACAAATGCTAGATGGAAATCCTCAGTTTGGGAATCACCAAAGCTTTCTGGGAGACAGGACCTATAACATTTAGTGGTAGCTCACTAAATATGGACTGGATGGCCAGATAAACGGAGAGCAGCAGGAAATGCCAGCAGACCATGCTCAACGCCTCCAACCATTAGGGAGTGCCTGGTATGGCATGGCAAGTCCTCCATATAGATGTAGTAATCAAATGAAATGGAAGCAAATGGATGTCAGAGATTGTTTCAGAGAAGGTTCTGAGAAGGTTCTGGGAGAAGAGGGACCCCACTGATTGCATACAGGGAGCCCCACACATGGCTTGGTCTGCATTTGTCAGGCACATTCCTTGAGACTCCCTCTTTAAATAGACCTGGTGTGGCTTCTGTTCCTACCTCCACAAGGTGGCTCATAAGCAAGTCACTGGAAACCTGCATGGTGCTCACCACAGGGGATGTTTTGATCTTCATCCTTCCTGCTGCTGTAAGCAGACCAAGCAGCTCACTTCTTTTCCCAGGGAGTGTTTTCCAGGCTTCAGGACATCAGTGGCTCTGTTTTTCCCTGTCTCTCATCTCTGCTGCCCTTCCTTCAATCACTTCAACCCAATGTCACAAAGCACCAGGTCTGGGACCTTCTTCATTTTCTTTTTCCTTTTTATTCCAGACAGGCTTGGCTGCGCCTGCTGGCTTCAGCCATTCCCCAGACCTTGGCTTGCGATTGTGTATCTTTGACTTCTTGTTGAAGTCCAGGCTTGTCTCTCTAGGGGACTGTCACATCCACTTGGGCATCTCAACCCATATACCTGAGACTAACGTCTTGATCTCCACTGCTAAGCTTCCACCATTGTCTGCCCACCTAAGATTACCCCATGCCGACTTCCTTTACATTCATTTATGCCATAAGGCAAAGCAACTCCATCTCCAAAAGGAACTTTACGTCTGCATATGCTGAGATTCTCAGGTCTCCTTACTTCTCTCTACACAGAAGCCAGACTACTCTGTGTGAGAGGAAAGGGATGCGGTATCATTCTCTTGCTTAATACCATTGCCTTCCATGGTCTTCCACTAAGAAGCAAAGGCCAAAGACAGCCTAAGTGGCTCTGCGTGACCCATCTCCTCCCTCATCCCAAAACACTCTGCCTTGGGATACCACCCCTTGGCCACACCGATATTCCTTCAGTTTCCTTCAAGCGTAGAGACAACGCTTCTCTAGAGTTATTTGCACCTGCCGTAGAACAGAACCCTTCCTTGGGCTTTCCAGCCGAGTCAGCCATGGCCTCTCAGAAACAATGGCTATTTGCAGCCAGAGTTCAGACAGTACTGAACATTTTAATGGTGTGAGGATACAGCTCAGACTGGTTGTTTGGGGATATGGAGGCCTAGGGTGAAGATGTATGTGGAAGTTAGGAATATAAGACAGTGAATGTGGAGAGCAGGAGGGTGTGACCTAAGCGTGTTTTGGACGCAGTGAGGGACAGGTTCACAGGAGGTTCTTGACCCCACTCATCTTTGATACATCTTGAAGGGCAGTGATGAGAATTGGCATGTGGTCTGAACAGAAACACCAGGGCCCTCTCTGTTTCTGGTTTTTACAGTGATACCTGGTAAGTGACTGGAGTGTAGGATGGAGGGAAGAACATGAGCCCAGTACACACTGGGGGTGTCAGTGTGACATAACTGAAGCTGTCCACCTCTTGCTGGGCGAGGGCTCTGTGACAGCTCCAGGGAAGCAGAACAGGTTGACAAGGAGTGTGAGGAAGAGACACTGAGGTCCTGAGACAGGGCGAGTGGGAGTCATTCCATCGGACAACATTTCAAATGGGAATTCCTCTCATGACGAGAATATCATGAAGGAGAACACAAGGAGAAATTCAAAGAAAAGCACAGAGCACCGTGTAATAACCTACTGAGTTTACCAACCAATATAACTCTGCCTCTCACTAAAGCGAAGGTTGCTGGACAGGGAGACGGCACGCTGTTTAGACACTAGTTTCTTCCATTCTAAACCAAAGAACTTCACCAAAGAATGCAATCTGCATTCATGTCCCTCACTGTGTGTCAGAATCTATTCTAGGTGATGCAGATGAAGAGGAGAGAGAGAGACAGAGAGAGAGAGAGAGAGAGAGAGAGAGAGAGAGAGAGAGAGAACCACAGAAGTCATGAACCGAAATCATCATTCATCATAAATGGATGAACCACAACAGTCACTCTTCCTAGCCTACACTTCACACTGCTATGTCCCTCCCCTGAAGGTCAACTGACCTTGGCTATTCGTCACTCAATGCTGGAAAGCACTCGGCAATTAGGATCTTTGTTAAAAAAGGAAAATCAGCCAATAAACTGTGATTTTGTGATGGTCAGTAGCAGGTAAAACCAAGGTAGGGCATTTCTGGGACCTTGTGTCAATCTTCTCCAGACCAACCGTGCATTTTGCTCCAGTTGAGGGGAGAATCAAGGAAAGGCAGCTTGATTAAGAAAAAATGACTTTAGCTGAATTTCAAAGGACTAAGTTAGGACTTTAACATGAAGTTGTTCTTAAAATGGAGTGTTCTCTGTCTGCAATTACATTTAGTTAGATTTACAAAAACAACTTGAGTTAGGGGAAAATTCTGCTCTATGATTATTTACTTAATGGAATACAAAGAAGCGTTTTAATTCTCTCATGATGGATTGTTGAATGTAGTTTCTCCTAAAGTCATTCAGTATCTCACGATATCTCAAATATGCTGCTTTGTAACAAGCATTACAGACTTTAGCAAAAACAAAAACAAAACAAAAAAAAACATGTTTTCTGATGTTCTGCCTATAGGTATTATTTGTATTGTTTATAGTTATCCCGATTTCTGGGGAGAGGACTCTAAAATTTAATAAAATAAAAAAAAATTAAAATTTAGGACCAGGCCAAACCATCAGTTACCTGAGTGAACCATCATTAAACTCCTGTGTGAACACGTGATGCCTCCTGAGAGAGACAAAGGCTGTGAGTAGACAGAGACAAAGCTTGCAAACAAATCTACTTTAGGGTTCCTAACTTAGAACACTACGGTAATAAACTATGAAGACTTTAACCCTAACCCCCTATAGACCTGGAATAGAGAATAACTTTAAACAGAATGACAGCAAAACCTAGAGATGTGCCAGGCAATATCATCAGTGTGTAACCGTCATGGGGTGCTCAAGGAATGGCAACACAGCAAACTCCATCCCCATGGCACCAGATGTAACCAAGAGGCAGGTAACCCCCAAACACGGAGACTACAGCAGCTGCCAGAGTACACTTCTCTGTAGTGTTTCCAGGAGTACAGTCAAGCTGATGATTAAAGGGCAGAGCAAGTATGTATAGTTGTAACACAGCTATGTACATCATGATCAATGTACACACACCAGACATAACTACCACTGTCCTACTGTCCTAGAACCACAGGTCAGTAGGTACAGCATCATCAGAATCATGGGACCAGTGCCCTGTCCCAGGACGTTAGGACAGCCACAGTGCTTCCACTTAGCGATAGGACCTTTCCAGCTTTATAGACGCTCAGGGGATCATCTCGGATTCAAATGCCCCTTTCCAAACAAAACACCATTATGTGGTGCACAGCTGTCTGGATTAAATGTAGACAGAAGAAAAGAAAACTTGGACAGCCCAAAGGCTGCAAAATTAGGTCACTTCAGAGGCCTGCCAGGCTGTCTTTATGTGTCCTAACGCGTGTGCTCAGGGGCAGCCCAGGACTCTGCCGGGGAGAAGAAATGAAGTGCTAACTTACAGGGTTGAAAACAATTCCAGACCTGGCCGTGGTGACAGAGACACAAAGCACGAGGCTCTCAAACTGTTTTCCAGACTGGATTCTTTAACAAAGGTGCCTATTATTTATGCTTTTGAAAAGGGTCTGTGATGTTCCTCCGAGGCCCATAATGAGTTCTGCAGATTCGTGGAATTCCTCTCTTGAAATCATTTCCTTTCCCTGAACTGTTAGGTCTCCGCCATCCATCTTCCAGTTTATTTAAATCCACACTGTGGACAGGATCTTGTTTCTATGTTCTGGGCCATGCTCCTCAGCTTCTTAGTGCATCCGTGAATGAGCATCACAACAGTATTAATAACACTAAGGAAGTACTATGCACAATCTGCAACATGTGTGACAGCCTCCCTCCACCACCAATCCCTTTAGGTGGAACAGACCACTAACATGTAATCTCTGTTACCTTGTTGGTAGACGACAGGTCAAGGGTGCTTTGTCAAGGAATTCTGACCTTTTGGAGAGGTTAATTTAGGTCAGCTGGACACGAACAACTGATCTTTCTGTGCTCATGTTTTGTCAAAGGAAGCAAAAGACATTGGTTAGCATCTCTCATGGTCACATAACTCCTTAGGCCATGCCCAATTCTCTGGGGATTAGAAGGCCTTGTCTTAACGCCATGAGCTCTCTCTTGAGTTTTATGATAATGTCCATTGGAACAATCAGGTGGCTCTATGTGCCCTTTTTAAAAGGTATTCTTAATTATTGCTGCAACTTTTATTAAGATATAAAAGTCATTATGTATGAATATGAGTACTATCTAAAATGACAGAGAAAATGAGAAGGTGTTTGGATATTCTTTCATTTGCTGTGATGCCAGACCAGTAGGAACAAAATTCAAGCCTCTGAAGAATTTCTGCAGAAAATATTAGCTGCAAATACCATTTAAAGAGAGTTTAAAAGAGTAGCAACAAGAATTTTGCTTTCCAAGAATTTGTCTCTTATGTTTTGTGGGTGGTGAGTTTTTGTTGTTGTTTTTTTTCTCTGCAGCTTTATATAAAAGAAATACAAAGCAAACAAACAAAACCCAAGACTGCAGGAGTGTGTGAGTGTGGAAAGACATGTGTGCACTCGACTAAGAGAACACATTTCCCGTTCCCACTTTTGTGCCTCACGCCTAAGAGTGCCTGCTGAACCCTGGGAGATGACAAGACATCTCCCAGGGGTGTGACTCACCCAGTTCTCTGAGCCAGTGCTAGAGCTGTTTTTCCTCTTAGGAGGGCCAGACAGACACTTGGCCTTTCAGAAAACCTCAAGGATGAGTCACAAGTGACATGCATTGGCATCTTGAGGGGGGAGGAAACAGAGGCTGGAAATATGGCCACACAAAAGGTGGAATGACACTGTGAGCAAGCACGAGTATGCATGTACACATAAACACACACATATGTACACATACATGCACATACACTTGCACACACACATGCATGCACACAAATACATACACACATGCTTGAGCACACACATGCATTTACATATATGCATACATATATACACAAGCAGAGAGACACACATGCAAACACACATGCATGCATACATACATGCAAACACACATGCATGTACATACATGCATACGCATACATGCATACACATGCACAGACACACACACACACACACACATGCAAGCACACACACATAAATGCACATATACTCTCACACACATGCACATGCACACATAAGCACACACACACATACATGCACACACACATGTGCTAGCTGTTTTGCAAAGCAGCCAGGAGAATCCCTCATCCCAGGATCCCTGGTCTTCACTTCTTCACACATATATAGGCCTCCCACTCAATTTCAAAAGGGTGCTACCCACCCTGGAAAAAAATTAAGCCCACATAGTAGCTGGGAAAATATGCAGCCAGGGAGACAGATGGCTTAGGGAAGAAGCAATCTGGATGGAGAGTGAGGGTGTGGGAGTGGAAATGTGGGCCTGGAGAGGGGCTGAGGGAAGAAAGGACGGGCGTGAGTGTGTGGTGACAGATGACAGAGTGCTGTTTGGGACAAGCAGTTGGAGAAAGCAAGGGAAATGGAAGTGATGTATTTATGCATAAGGGCTCCTTTACCATTAGGAAAACTCCCCTTCTGTCTACTCTGCAAGTCCCGCTGCTTCAGATGGAGGCAGACAGCAGAGAGCACATGCTTCGCCAAAGAAACAGAGGTGACTTGCTATCCCGACACGATTTCTATTTCTGATCGAAACAGATCCAAACTGAGCTAATTTGTGTACAGCTGCAGGCTATATAAACACGGCTGCTTAGAATTCTTTATAAAGTATCGGCCTTTGCACTCAACACTTCGTCGAAGTTAATAAGTAGGTGTCAAACTCTGAATTAAAATCCCTGCAAGAGGACACAGCACAAAGGACAATAAAAATGATTTTTAAATAATCACAGGGATAAATAGCATCTACTTCTGACTGATATAAGTGCTAGCATAAAATGTTATTAGGCTACCGACATTGTCTTTTGTTCAGAAAGTATGTTTCATTCTCCAACCATGCCATTTATCATCCTAATGAGCCCTCAAGCTGTAAATTAAACAGCAGAGACAGATTCATTCGAAAAGCATCTTTTCAGAAAAAAAAGGAAAAGAGCTAGGTGTTATAACAGTTTTCTACTTTTATTTTCTCCTAGTGTACTGGTTCAATTTTCTTTCATTGAAAAAAAAAAGCCCTTAGTACTTGAACACTTCATGGGGTAAGTTCATGCAATTTATATTTTCAGTAAACAGTTCATTCATGCTCCAGTACTCTGGGACCAGCTAGCGAACATAAAGGAGAAAAAGAAATCTCATTTTAAAATGCTGTGCCCTGTAAATTATGTTTGATCCCAGAAAATCTTAGAAACCTGGGCATGCATTTACTTTTTAGTTTTACTCGCAAGTGATTTGGTCCAAAGGAAATCCTCAATGGGAAAGGATTAGTGGAAATTTCAAACAGCTTTAGTTTACTGAACCGAATGTATTAATGGCTAAGCAAATACCATTTCCACCATTAATGATAAAAGAATAAGGTCACGAGCCAAATTAGTTGCGATTCCTCGTTACGTATCGATAAGAACATTACCCGTTCCTATGATGAAGAGAGAAGTCGGGGTTTTCTACTTGACCTGAATTTATGCATGAGCACACACAGGAGTGACTGAACAGCTATGCTGGGGAGGGGCACCCAGCAAAATGAGACTGGGAAAGAAAAAGAGCAGCAAGTCAAGTCTCATTTCAGCATGATTGGTCTTCATCCGCCTCCCCTCCTTTACCCTCTCTTGCTACAGCCTATAAATCTTTTTTTTTCCAATCTCTTGCTGTCCCTGCTTATGTGAGAGCCTAGCTCACCCATATCTCTCTCTCTCTCTCTCTCCCTCTCTCTCTCTAGCTCATCCTCTGTGTGGGTGAATGTATATAAAATGAAGAGACAAATAATTGTGCTGTTGAGGTTTTCCTGATGTCCAGGGAACAGCCATTAATCTGGGCAATGGGGCCTTGGAAATCCCATTCTGCAAAATGAATTATCGTTAAGCAATGATAGGCATTCTAAAGACACTATATTTTTATGAGGTCAAAATGAGGGGGCAATCTCCCCAAGGGAAGGCTGAGAGCATCCAGCTGTGACAGAAGCCACCTACTGAGCACCACTGCATGGATGCCTGACTTCCTGCCAGGAGCAGAGTCAGCACAGGCTCTGGTTGAATAAGCCCCCAAAGACAGTCTGGCCCATGCCTTGGGAAGGCATCCATCCCCTGTGGTAGCAACCCCTGGCAGTCTACTCTAGAAGCATGGCCTCCCTCTGCTTATGAACGGATGTGTCTGGCCGAAGGGGATCCACAGAAAGTCTGTACATCCCTCCGGACATCCTGTCCTAAGATATTTACTTAGCAATGGGTAATAGAGAAGATGCTTTTTAATACAATGGAGCTGAAGCCCTGAGAATCCGACACATGAAGACCAGCACTGCCAGCCTGGGCGTGGCCACTTCCTCTCTCCCAGTTGATTCCTAAATAGGCAATTTGATAGGCACATTAATTAGATTCTGGTGCAAGAACTACTCTGATTACTGATGGAAAAGCTACTGTCAGGGCGATGGAGCCTCTGAGGTATGTGGGTGACAAGGGGACATAGCACAAGTCAGGGGGTACTATAAGCAATGACATGGTGCTACTTTTGATAAAATAGAGCAAGGTTTCACTCTGTAAGCAATTAAACTAGGAGGGAGAGATGGACAGCAACAGACAGATCTCAAAGGGGCCAGGAAGTCTTTTCTGGAGTCTGGGAAGAGACTCAGCGGCTATCAATAAACTGTTTTATATTTAACTCCAAGCAGAGAAAACAAAACAAAATAATATATGGATCAGGAAAGGAAAAATTACCCTCCTGTGAAAAATGTGAATTTTTAACTTTTGCAATGTGTTAATAATTAATAGAAATTTGCACTAATGTGACGTCTTCACAAAACACAGAAATCTCACACATGGAACCTTTCAAGTGTAAAAGAAGTAAGCCACCCCTATAGGTTTTCTGAGGACGTTACCAGCTAGGAAGGCTCTCAGTGTTAGAAGGTGTAGGGCTTTTAACCAGCTCTGAGACTCGGGGTGAATAGACCCCCTGTTCAATGACTGACAGGAACTCCACAAAACAAAATCCACGCCTCATTAGTCCCCCAGCTGAACTTAAAATCCTCTGGCTCAGAATAAATCTCAGCCTTTAAAAATAAATTCTCCGCTGAATTAACATCTCACAATCATTAATCTTCAGAGTAACCCTTCAATTTCCTTTGGAAGAGAACCCCTATGTCTCTCACAGGTCTTTCTCTCTTTTTGGCAAACCGCAGCTTCATGGAGAGAAGGAAAATATCAAGCTCTTTCTTCTGTCACTTCCTCACGTTCACCCTCAGGGAGCTATTTACTGCATCAGGAAAGGACAAGAACTTAGCATTCTTTGTCACACATGTAAGGATTACCGTATTTTGGGGTGTCCTCTAGCTTAAAATGATTCCTTTAAACCCTGAAAAATGTCCACCACCTCTTTAAACAACATCACTTCTAACTACTGTGTTGACATTAAAATAGAAGTTTTATCATGTTTTTGTTCTCCGGGCTTACAACCGTCAATGGCTCTCTGGTGCCTAGAAGGAAGAGGCAGAGCTCACGGCAGAGGGTAGCCACAGTCTACAGCATTTTGCCTATGCCTGGCACCTAGGAACTTCCTCTGAAGAGACTGTGAGCCCTCCTGCTGGTTATCTGCTGAACCCTTCCTCCTCTCTCAAGCTGTGACCCAATATTTCCCCCTCTGGATTTTGTGTACTATGATTGCCACTTGAATATTTGTGGTAACAGGGCACATTTGTGGTAACAGGGCACATTCATTATTGTGATATTGTCATTGCACAATGTGTGCATTTTATCAAAACAGCACACTGTACACCACGAATATGCACTAGTAGAAAAGCAAATAAATTTTCCATAGCAGGTCTGCTTGAGGCCTGCCTTATATATAAAGGCTTTTTCTCTTTTCTTCCTCCTTGAAGCCCAACCTCCACACCATTTCACTCTTTGCTGAGCTACTAACATTTGACATGGTAACTGTACTAGTGTCTCCCTGAGAGCAGGGATTGCATCTGGTGTCCTCAAACATCTATCCTGCCTACAACTCAGTGTGGGACCCACACGACAGACTCAAATTCCTTTCTTGTCCCTGCCTTCAAAAGCATGCCAGGCAGAACTACTCCAAGCTGCTGACCTGTGTTTACAGTCAGTGGTTCTGGGGTGGGGGTGCACTATCTCAGGAGGGGTTGCTGGGCCTTTCAACCCCTCACGGTTATAACACGGGCCCTGTCAGAAGTTTAAAAGGACTATAAGATGTTGAGCCCTTTTCTGAAAGAAGATGCACAAGCGTGCGTCCAGTCTGTAAATGCACCGTGATCCTGACAGCCGCTCAGCTCCACCATGTGCCTTGCTATGGCTTTATCTGCAGGGTAAGGGGCGGAGCATGCATAGGAGACTGCCTATCAAATCTATCATGTGAGAGGGCTTCTTCGTCTGTCGTGTCCCATGTCCTTACCAGTAAAGGGAGGCAGGGATCCCTGATAGAGACCAGTTTGATTTCCCCCTTTACTGTGAGACACCCAGCCATGCAGAACTAGGATCCTGTAGACAGTTAAGATTTTGGTTTTGTTTATTCAAAGTCCTGTTAAACATCTCTCTTACACACCCCAATCTATATACAACCTCACTCTCATTTTTCCCCTTATATATTTTCTACCTCCAGAGAGGTTTACAGAACCCAAAGGTGGAGAGTCACTGCTTGCTTGAGAGGCCTGCTCCTTCTTTCTCACTGGCACTCACCATAGCTAGCAAAGTCCTTATCTGCTGCACCTGTCAGCACTTGCCCTGGAATCCTTCCTTTTCACAAGTCCTAGCAAAGCCCTCCACGCATGCTCTATGATGCTAATGGCTACCTCCAACTCTGGTGCCATCGCAACAATGTTATTTATTTTAGACATCGAGGAAGCCTATGCAAAGTCAGACAACCTGGCCCAGAGATTCCATGAAGTCAGGAACTAGAAGCACAGGCTGCCTCCTTTCCTTGCTAGAACAGTGAAAAGCTGTGCACTCTCCTTTGGGACAATGTATGGTTGCCTTGAAGATCGCTTTAATGTCAAGTCCACTGGACTAAAGCCACACAAAGGGTGCATATGCTAGTTCATTGGCCAAGCTGAAGGAGAGCTCTGAGACAGCAAGGCAGACAGAGTGACTGCTGCGGAGCAAATTCCATTATCTATCCTGATTTAAAAGAACAGTGTTAATGAAACCTGTGCACCACACTAGGGTGTGGGATTCTTCCTTGAAGGCTGTATCTGTTATACTTCAATTTAGAAAGACTATTTTTGAACTATTGGCTTTTACTAACATCTGGGCCGACTGGAAATGATGTTCTTCCCCCTAACTACATTTTGAGTTTACTTCCAATTTCTAAAATTTCCCCACCTGTTTACTAGCTTCTGTAAAGGAGACATCTGAACTGTGCTGCAACATCCAATGGGTAACTCCTGTCCACAAGCGAAACTAGGGGCAGCTTCTTGAGAGCAGTGAGCAGGCTGATGGGACAATAGCACTCATCCATGCACATTCATCCCCCCGCCCCCCACCATCCAATTTAGCCTCAAGCTCTAGGAATACAACCTAAGAGGCTAAGGCAAAGAGCAGGCATAAATTACATCCCCAAGACAGCAAGCCTGTCCTTGAGTCAGGAGAGGTAAAATACATTGTTTCCTTTTGGAAAAAAGGAATTATTGAGACTAGGAAACCATTGTGATTCAAATCATCTTTCGGTATGAAAAGAGTTTTCCCAGGACCATGAGTTTTTTTCATAGTTGGTTACTCAGGCAAATTTTAATTCTTGTACGTGTTAACTTGGATTCTTCTTAGCTTACGAGGTTTCTTTCTTTCTTTCTTTCTTTCTTTCTTTCTTTCTTTCTTTTAAGCAACACATTGTTCTCATTCATAAAAAAACGACATTGAGCATGCTAGTAGAGTGTGGTTATCACACTGTAATACAATTATCACTTAAATATATATGTGCCTTTTCCAGAAAGAGTTAATTTCCTCTACGTCAAGATTAAATATTAAAATCCCGGTTTTAATATAGTATCTACAATATGATTAGCACTCAGTAAATATTTCTGTTACTATTGTGCCCATCATTCTAGGCATTTTCAAGGATAACCTTAGGGAAACATGGCGCCATGGCATGCTGCTTTCACATGACACTGTTTAACCCTCTATCCTATCCCTGTTTGGCAGATACCACTACATTCCACTCCAAGCTGGGCAAATGATTCAGGAGAGTGACTTGTGACTTACCCAGCTATAGGAGAAAATACAGAGACTTCCACCTAGGGCCTTACGCTGCAGCAAATGCTCCCAGCCCCCCTTTCTCTAAAGACCTAGGGGCCATCTTCAATAATTATTATAAAATCATTATGAGTGACAAGAATGATTTCACAGAGGCTACCACCATCCAGGGTTAAAACTTCACACCTTGTGTTTTAGGAATGGTGCTAACATTAGCAGTTCTTAGCCTTCCTAATGCCGGGACCCTTTAGTACAGGTCCTCATGACGTGATGACCCACAACCTGAAAATCATTTTCGTTACTACTTCCTGACCATGTTTTTGAAACTGTTATGAACTGTAATGTAAATACATGATACACAGAATACCTGATATGTGATCCCTATGAAAGGGTCATTTGCGGGGCAGCCCAAAGGGGTCATGAGCCACAGACTGAAAATTAGTTTTAGTGAATTTCAAAACAAGGGAGGAAATGGTATATTTCCATTAAAATATTAGAATGGGAAGCTTAATTCCAAAACTTTGATTAATTAACTAATTAATTAATTAATTTGGGTTTTGTTTTTTTTTTTTTTGAAACAGGGTTTCTCTGGGTAGCCCTGGCTTTCCTGGAACTCACTCTGTAGATTAGGCAGGCCTTGAACTCATAGAGATCCACCTGCCTCTGCTTCCTGAGTGCTGAGATTAAAGGTGTATACCACCACTGATTGGCCAGAAATATGTACTCTAAAACTTAATTGTAAATTTGAGAACAGAATACACAAGAAGTATTGGGAAAGATTAGAGTTGGCTCCTCTAGGAAGCACAGATATAAAGGACAAAATTATACCTACTCCCCAATGAAGAAAAGCTACCAATCAAACAAAGGTTGCAATGTATAATCATCTAGTTTTGTCTGTTCAGGATAGCATTGCATCTTTGTATCATATTAAAAACAATGTATACACATTCAAGATTTCACAGAGAGCCAACTATAAACATTTATTCAAAATAAATGCTCTCATTACTCTGTGCTCCTGTGCATGTGTATGCGTGCACACGCATGTGCATGTGTGCTTGAGAAAGAGACTCATTTTCTATATGATATCCACTTCCTTCCTCACCACCTGATCCTTTAGATTATGTGGGTAGAGAGAATTACTCTCAGACACTGACCTTAACTCTTCCCATTTTTGGAAGGCATTTAACTTCAGCAGCCCTGAACTGTCTTTTTGTACAGGTTTAAGCAATCATCAATATTACGGAGATGTATGGACTGTGTCTAACCCAACTGTAGCTTTTTATAGAAAGGCTGCAGCTGTCTTGACCCAGCATTACATCTTCTCACAGAAACCTCAGCAATGCTACTTGTGAGCCTCCTCCTGCCCAAGAGGCTGGCCGGCGGGGAACAATGTAGCCAGTGCCCCTCAATCACAGCCCTGGGAAACCTTTATTTTCAATGAGGTTTACATCATTAAAGTAAGAGAACCATTTTCACTCGTTTAATGTAAAAGATGGGAGAATTTACCTATTGTAAAAATAATGGTACAGCTGCCTGCCTTAAACCTTTAAGAACTCATTTTCAGGCTCCAATCCTGGAAGTGGCCAGAAATGAAGGTACCAATTTATTAGCCTTTTTTCCCCCTCATGTCCTGAATCAATCCCTAATAAATTATCCTGTGAAGAAGACAACTCTAAGATGTCATGAATGATGGATTCAGACTTTGTTTATCAGCAGAGGTGCCTGTGCCATTGCTTTTGAATGATGATGTCATCTCAGCATGTGTTCTCCCCGGGACAGATTGATAAGTGGGACTATGAACGTCATGGCACACACGCGTATCTCCTCCCCAGGGCCACAGGCAGGCTTTCAGGGCTCTGAAAGCTAAAAAGCTGTAACTATACCCTATAAAGCTAACCTTTTCTTCTTCTTTCTTTTAAAGCAAAATTATGAGCACAAAATTAGATGCAGGATCTTGGAAGAGAACTCACAGCGCAGAAGGCCCCAAAATTTAAGCTTAATTTCACAGCTACTCTGCCGTCTCCTACACTAGAAACATTAGCATCCCTCAGAATGGTTCAGTCAGGCTCTGAAGAGCTGGGCCTTTGATGTAGTCATCTGCTCTCTCGTGCGAGCTCCTCCTCCTGAGATGTTCTCCAAGGCGTACAGTAAAATATGACGGAGTATCAGTTCAGCTGCGGAGGCTGTCACCTCTGCTCAGCCATCAGTGAAGGGACATTCTGTGCATGAGGGCTCCGAAAATTCCTGACACAATTCAGGAAATGGACAGGATTTAGCACTATACAGATTAGGGGTTTTTAATTAAGTACTTTATGCAGTTGGTCCTCAGTCTATGAGATGAGCATCTGTGGCTTCAAAACAAAACAGAGGATATTGGGGTGGGGGTAAGTGGTATATACTCTTGGCACATCCATACTTAACGTTAACCTCTAAACAATATCCTACCTCAAGCACTTCCACAGCATCAATGATATCTTATAAGTCATGGGAGATGATTTAAAGAATGTGGAATAGCAGATGTATGTTTGAGCGTCAAGTGTACACACAAACTCTTATACAAGGGATTAGAGCAGTTAGGACCTGGAACCAACTCCTCATACAGATGAGGGTGACTGTACATTCAAGTACTTTATTTCAAATAACTCGTTTTTAGGATTAATTTTTAATTGAAGAGTAATAAAAAACATTTAAAAAGAAGAAATCTGAAGAGAGAACACAGAGACTTTTATGTTGATTAAGTCACAATGTGTTGACATCTCATTCTTAATAAAGGCAAAAACTAGAAAAGGGCTGTCTAGAACCACCATGATATCTGACGAGGCAAGTCAAATACTCCTGGACCAGAGCAGGACCCAGGCTGCTCAGGAAGAAGGAGCCACTCTTACTTCCAAGAGTCCAGCCCTTTCTTACAGCTACCCCTGCAAACATTTAGCCCCACACTGCTGCTCCACTGCCCAGCTGGCCTGCAAACAGCCCGAGGTCAGAGAATAGCCTTTGGTGTGCTCTGATTCTGTCTGGGTAGAGGTGACCTCCATATGCCCTTGGCTGGCCAGGTGCAGCATCCTTGTCCTTACAGCTGAACCTTCCCCACCTCCATCCTAGATGGAAGCAGACAGGGAGTTAGCTTCTATGACCACTGGAGCCTCACATTGCCAGACCTGGTATCTCCTTGATAGCAAGGCCAGGATGGGATCTTATATCAGGAGTTTCCTGATATAAGTTTCAGGAGTCAAGGGAAGGCAGCAGAGCTGTGAGCCACTGATAACATGATGAGGTGGTTTATCACTTAGCTCCCAAGAGGAGAGGGCGTGCACACCGGAAAGGGCACAGCAGAGAAGCCTCAGCCTTGGTAAGGAGGTAGTGGAGAAGAGAAAAGCCTAAGTGCTTTTTGATGCTTGCCCTGTGAAGGAATGGTGAGGAGGGACAGGCAGCCTTGGGTGACTTGGAGTGTGTACGGTTATTACTAGATTATTATTAGATTATTACTAGATTACCTCTAGTAATCTGGTCCTTGCCCTTGCATGATGATGGCTGGCTGATGGGGTCATCAAGGAGGTGGCTGGGCCGTGGGCTGCTCCACAGCTTGCAGCACCTGCAGGCCAGCTCTTTGCTGCTTTGGGAATCAGGAAGCCCTAGGAGAGACCTACAGGTCCTCCAGGTTGAGAAAGATCAAAGATGTAGGATACAGGAATATCATTTGAACAAGGGGAAGGGAGCAGGAAGCAGGTGAGGATGGCATGGTGTCTAAGTGGATGCTGAGGCATAAGGACCCCTCTCACTGTTCCTAGTACCAGAGAGAGGCTACCCCCCCCCCCAAGCCCTCTGCCCCACTCCTCCTGAATCCCAGAGCACAGAGCAGAGGAGGCTCCCTTAACACTACAAAAGCATATTCAACTTCACTGGGAGAGGTGACAGAAAAAAAAAAAGGCACATGGGATCCATGACCCTGGAAGTACCTTACCCAGTGTCACATGGCTACACATGACAGTGGCAGGGTTATATCCAGGTCTAGGTCACCTTACCTCTTAGAATCCTTACGGGTTCCAGAATAAAAAGAGAAAGCTATAAATGTCAAAGTTTACATATGGATGGCTAGCTAAACTTCTCAAACACACAGGGTTGTTTCTGTTATTCTACATATCCATTTAAAAGTTATGTACACTTTCAGGGCTGACTGTGTGGTATGGATAAGAGACCATGTCCCCCTCCTCCCCCCCACCCCCGCTCTCAGCCCTCCTTCCTTCTCTGTAATTCTTCGTGTGGGTTTGAGACCTCACGTGCTCTCTGTCCATCTTGGCATATCTATGGTTGTTCTCTGTCCCACTCATCTTTAGGCATTCACGTGGGTATGTACCTGGCTGCTGAGTGCACCCATGGCTGAGCGAGCCTGCTGCCCTGGGAGCTACTTCTCTGCTCGCCACCTTCTAGTTCCCTGTACCTCCCTCTCACTGAGGCTTACAGCCCCACCAGCTCCTACTGCCTACTGAGTCTGGAATCTAACACCATGATGATCAGTGCTCCCTCCCACCCTGCCTCCTGAGGCTGAGCTGCTAGGCTCCATCAGGAAACACTCCTTCTACTCTCCCCTTCCTCCAGGAACTCAGCCTCCCTTCTGCTTCCTGCCCTCACCTCCTCTTCCCCAAGCCTGTTGCTGCTGATCCCACCCCCAGGCAAGATGAATAACTCTAGAGGTCCCCTCACAGTGCAGGACATACAAATGTCTTTAGTAAGTACATGTGGATTTGATATACATGGTTGGGGCAGCACAAAAGTGTATGCAAAATACTGGATATCTAAGTGGGGGAGGGTACAGGCCATTTTCTGAAAAGTATTTCCTTTTCCTTCTTTCAAACCTACCTTAACAAATGAACGATGGCCTTCCCAACTCCAAATTTTAGCAACTTTAACTGCAGTTCTCTGAAACAAAGGTCACTTGCTCAGCTACAGATAAATAAAAATTCACAAGCATCTCCAGGAAAATCAATACACGTACTAAAAAATCTAAGTTGATAATAAATTTTAGTTCCCCTTGCACACGGCTCAGGAATGTCACTATTTACTGGCCCTGCTGTAATATCAGATATTTCAGAAGGGTATTGATTTTGCCACTGAAGTGTGACTAAAGGGATAAATAAACTGCTCCCGGGGTCAATCGATCCATTTATCTTCACTGGTATTTTATAAAAAGTCAAAGTAGCATAAACTTTGATAAATAAATGTTATCGTGACAGAAATATTGCTGACATAAGGACCTGAAGGAAGAAAGAACAGACAATCGCGATGCTTGAAAGCCACACAATTGGCTTAACATGTTAGCACTTCCACTAACAGCTACTCACACACAAATAGCCCCTTCAGCTGTTCTACATAATCTGTGGCCCACACAGCTAAGACACACAGGCAGGGCATCACATCCTTGTGAAATGAAAGGAGGAGGCAGAGAGAAGGGAGTGATTTCCACACCCTGCTTAACTAGAAATAAACTGTTAAGAATATCCAAAACAGACACATGGCTCTGGATAAGGCCAAGGTACGTTTTGGGATGGCGGAGTGACTCGGGTTTCAGAAATCAGGATCGGGCACAATCTGAAGTGGCTTTTTAGGGCTTCCACTCAACAGCAGCACAATGATCCCTTAAAGATTCCAATGTGAGGCCAGCACACTCACAACCTAGTGCTGTGATAGGATGGGAAGGCCCCAGAAGAATCTTAATTCAAGTGTGGGAGAAGTGGGAGCTCTGTGAAGAGGCTGTAGCTTACCATGAGAAATTACATCTCAGTGCTTGGCTACAGTGTGCCCAGACAGCATTGCCATCCAGTGATGAATCCAAGCCGTGATGAAGGCAGCACCTGGGCTGGTACTGATCCATCACCAGTTAAAAGTTGAGTTAAAATTACCATTCCCCAGGGGACAGCCAGCTTCTGGGATGCAGAAACAGCTAACAGATTGCACATTTGACTTGGACCTCAAAGGGCTTTCAAACTCAAAATTTTACCTCAGTCCTAAGGCAAAGCCTTTGGGTCCTGGACAACCCTGCCCTTCCTGTTGGTCACTATCAAGGGTCCACTCAGGAGCCTTCCATTTCTTCCTTCCTCCACCCAGATTCTGGGGCTGCTGCTGCCTCTAGAGTCCTGCCCAAGGAGGCCTTTCTCAGGGACTCAAGAGGAAGCCCTGCTCAGCACTTGGCGAGTCTCGAATCTCCTGCAGGCTGGTGCGGTGCCCAGCAGGACACAGTAGGCACTTGATACAATGGCATTTACTGACTGGAAGTGTCTGGGTGGCCAGACTGGGCCTGGGATTCTGTTAAGGTCACAGGATGTTGGCAATGTGGCTCTAAGCAGCTGCAAAAGCTGAGCTGGGCACGAACAGAGTGGTAGCCATGGGTACCGTCAAAGAGGGAAAGCCCATGACGAAAGGCTGTCTGGCAGGTTTGGACTGTCTCCACAAAATGGGGCTGGCGCGTTCTCGTGACAGCCGGCCACTAGACAGAGTGAGCCCCAGAGCTCACAATGCGGAGCATTTTCCTCACCCTCCGTGAGAGCCTCCAGTGCAACTTAGCTGCAGACCCTGAAAAATCAACACCTCCACATTGTGTGAAACAGTGGGCATGTGCACATGTGTGCTGTGCATATGTGCATGTGTGCACACACATTTGTAATGGGGCTTTGGATTTACTGTGAAAAGTTTCCCTGATATTCCTGACACTGTAGCGGGCAGTTTGATACTATTCGCACTTAGCAAACCAACTACTAATAGTAATAGGTTAGTTAGACCTGAAGTCTGAGCTCCCACAGCCAGGAACTCTTGGCTAGACAGTATCAAACTGAATTCTAAATCGCTACTTCTATAACTGCAGCTTAGTGTAGGTCTTCATAGCTCTTGGACCATTTCAGGGAAGTTTCCTTATAGTTAAAGCAAGATCTCACAACTGGTCAAATATATAGCGATGTAGAGTGATCTTCCACAACTGGGACTTGTCTATCACACCCCTTCCCACAGAAGAGGGGACACAGGACTTTAAGACATGGGAGGTCAGGGAGGACCACTGAAACAGCTGTCTCTGGACATGACAGGACCACTGAACTTGTGAAATCTCAGCAGCCGTGGCTGCTCACAAGACCCAGTAAGAGCAAGCCGATCAGCATTCTAGCACAGAGCGGGAAGAAAGCTCGGGAGGTGAAGAGCTCAGCCTAGAGTCATAGACAGGTGGTGGATTATAGGGAAGGGGAGTGGTTGCTTTAAAGGTGTAGCCTCTAGTAGTTAGACCACACTCCAGTAGACACCCACAACCATAAGTACAGGAACCCGGTAGGCTGTTGTCTGTTGTTTGTTTGCTTCTTTGTTAAGAGAGGACACAGAAAGTTAAGGGGTGGGGAGGAGTTACCCACATCTAAAATTCTGAAAAAATAATAAAAAATATTATACTTAAAAGAAGGTAAGTTGTCTTTGGTTGCTTTTCTCCTCTCTTTCCCCCCTGTCCATTTTTCTGAGCATCCCTGACATGTCTCTCCAGTGATGTACATGGATGATCCCTGCCCTCTAGTCCTCATGGACAACTTTCTCAAAGAGGCTAGAGAGCACCGAAGCCTCACCTGCACTCGGGTTCCCAGTGTCTCCACGGCTTTCCTGACCCTCCAGTAGACCCGCCCTGCAAGCCATGCTAGCTTTAATTAAACCCACACTCTCCCCTCCCCTGTCCTCTCCCTCTATCCTCTCTCTTTTTCCTCCTCTTCTTCCTCTCTCTTCCCTCCCTCTCTCTCCTCTCTCTTCTTCCTCTCCCCCTCTCCCCATGGACCAAGGTAAATCAAGTCTCAATGACAAACCTCAAGATATAGACATTTTCCTATATTGTGGTCTCTAATTAGGGAATGGTACTTACTCCCTCGCATCTGCCTGGCTGGGAACCTAGAGTCTGTCTGTCCCACCACACTGTACCTCATCCCCTAGCAGGCCTGAAGACCTGTCTTCTCCACAGAAGCCTCACTCTTCCTGCTCTGTCATGTGCCTCAGACATAATAGGCTGGTCTTTCCATAGGTAAAAGGCAGATGACCTCAGATTCGAACTCTCAGAACCGTAGGCCAAAATTGCCTTTCATCTTTATAAGTTAAATACCTCAAGTATTTTATCATAGTAACACAAAGCTGACTGGTACATATCGATTTTCTCGCTGAAGCCATAATAATCTTTCCAGGAGACCCATCTCATTTTGCCAGTTCCCTACTCAAGGTACTTTGACAGCTGTGCCCTTAAAACAAAAGGCCAACTGCTTGTCAGAGCTAAGAAAGCCCTTTAAGAGGGCATGGAGTCCTCTTTGAATTCTTGTCACCCCATATTCAATCTCTTCCTGATTACACCCACATTTTCAGATTTTTTTTTAAAGCTGACTCTCCATTTCTCCACATTGCTTAAATATCTGCTTGGGTATAATATTTTGCCTATCTGACATACCGGTCCTTTACTAACTGTTCGTACCAAGTCCTACATGTGGCAGCCATTAATGTTGCTCATCAAATACAGAATTCAGACACACGTGAAAGAACATTTGCTCCTCACTGTCGGGAGGCAGAGGCAGGAGGATTTCTGATTTTTTTTTGAGGCCAGCCTGGTCTACAGAGTGAGTTCCAGGACAGCCAGGGTTATTCAGAGAAACCCTGTCTGGAAAACAAACAAACAAACAAACAAACACAAAAATTGTAAGCTCGTGGATTAAGATATGGAATAAGCGTCAATAAACAGCATCTTTTGTATCTCTGTAAATTCTAAGAAAGGGAAGCTGTATGCTACAATGATTATAATGTATTATGCGATGTGTATATAAATAGAGGAAATACAATTTCTCCTTTATGAGCACAGAAATGGAATAATTACTTAAAATCAAAAAGTGATGGGCCTCCCCATTGGTGGAAGGTGTTCAGAGAATGCTTTGCACACACACATCTTTGTACAGGTCTGAGTGTGTTTAGAAGGATTCAGTGTCTGGCTCGATAATGCAGGTGTACCTCATTTTACATGACAAGCATGCTATTACAACTTCATGCAAATCAAATTTTTGTGAATCAAGGTTGATTTAAGATGTCCCATTTGAACAAATTTCATGTTAATTCCATGTTAAAGGGGATAATCACCTCCAAATGTGACTTTCCTGAATAAACCAGACATTCACAATTGGATTTAATTAAAGCAATATCATAAAGTAATTAAATAGATTTCACTCACCAAATGAAAACCAAGGAGAAGCCAGCAATGTGCTACAGGTACACACACATTACCAGCGCCCTCCACAATACAAACAACACATGATTGGGCTGTCGGGAAGACTCTTGTGTGTAATGAGAGAAAAATGCAGGAAAGCTAAGCATTTAGACTGTGGAATCCCATTTGATCTACTAATTCAATGTTTTTCTTTTTTCCCTTTTTTCTTGACTTAAATTATCAAGGACAGAATTCTGTATCAGAATATCAGAGTCTCTCTCTCTCTCTCTCTCTCTCTCTCTCTCACACACACACACACACACACACACACAAACACACACCCCACACCCTCAGGTATAAAAATTAGTCTTAGTGCCATCTCAATGGTAGGATTAATATAGTTGTATTACCACTTCCCACCCCAACAATGCTTAAGTGTACCACATACCAAAATCTTAAGCACCCTCTAAGGAGACAAAGTCCCCCAGGCACTGTGAGGTGCACTCCACATTTGGGAATGTTTGACCGTTAAAAATCATGCAACATGGTAGTCAGAAAAGGCACCAGATGTTAGAAAACACACAACATGGTTATCAATGCTATAAACTCATAAGGCACATATACGCTTCATCCAGAACATGGGGAAAAATGAACAATACCAAAACCCTGTTTGGTGAGTGCCTTTAAAAATCTGGATATCTGAAACATAACAAGATATGTAGATGTCTTTTACTTATTAAAAATTGTGTCTAAATCTTAAATAAAATATTGTGATTAAAAGAAAATATTGTGATGGTGTAGGCTGAGTTTTCCTGACTCAAAATGCTTTGAGGCAGACGTGTTTGGATATTTCATTGTTTTATCAGGCTTAGAAATATTTCCTAGGTATAACAAGGTGTCTTGGAGATAGGACTGTAGTTTGAATCTGAAACTCACTTGTTTCATGTAACCTTATACACACACCCTGAAGATGACTTTACATAGTATTTTTTTTATTAATTTCATGCACAAAAAAAGGTTGTGGATGCTGACCTATCAGACCAAGCATGTTGTGCTAGAGTCCCCAAAGTTTCAGGTGCCACGACGCTTCCGCATTCCAGAATTTCAGACCAGAGATGCTCATGTCCAGTTCATTTACAGACCAAGTTAATGTCTCCTTTAAAATCACAGCTCAGGTACTGAAAGCATAAGTAGCAATAAACTACACAGAGGCTTCCAGAAATGCACTTGGAGATTAAGACAGAGGGAAAACCACAATCGAATCTACTTGCTTTATTTAAGTAGATCTTGAAGGGATTTATCCTAATCTACTACTCTGCTGTACTGTGAGATAAAAGCTTTACGCTAAGGTCTTCACTTGCCTGGAGTATATCCTGTACATCTGAAGTGTCTTATCTAACGGACAGAACACCCGCATGGACCTGCCTCCTCATCACACCCACCCAAGCGGTAAGGTGCCCTGCATCATAACTGTTAATGACCAGATGATGTTGCCAATCCCGAGTGTTCCTGCGTCGGGTATGGGGAAATCTCTGTTGCTAAACTCCTCTGTTGTATTTATTTTGCTTAGCTGACATCTTCCAGCATCCTTTTTTAAGTCATTTCTACTCGACACAGAGAAAAAAATGCAGCAGTGTCTGCTCCTTGCTTAAATTCACCAAGTTGAAACCAACCAGTTATCTTACACAACTTCCCTACTAACTTCATCCCATATCTGAGAGGCCTGCTCTTTTCTCTCATGCGTGTTCTGCTTTTCCAGAGGCTACCTGTGCTGTTACAGATAGCTTTCCATCTATACTCTACTGGGAGTGAAAAATGGGCTTCCCTGAAGCTTGCCGTCCCTACCAGGGCTGAGACCCAGCCTTCTCTATGCTCAAAACATGGCAAGGCAGAGTCTGCACCTCTAAAGGATAGCTATGCATGGACATCGCACCCCGCCTTGACAGTGAAACCCATGTCTCCTGTGAAATGGCAAACCCATCATTTCTAATGGTTGGATGGGGCAGCACTTACAAATGCATTCGACTTGGCTAAATTTAGACTGCAGGAAAAAAGGCTATCCAGAAACACACTTTGGCTTGGGGCCTTTTCATGTGGCTTTGAATTAATTTATCTTGCACCCTTTACTCCCCGCATCTTGTGAGACAAACGCCAGCTGATTGAGAAATATCTGAACACTGCCATTTTAATGCTCTGATTTAGACATCGAATGCAGCTGTCAATTATAAGAGGGTTCACTTTCTATTGATTTATTTTTCAATGCAAGAAAATTTGGTAGCTTGGACATTTTGTCTCTTTCTTCAGTAGGAAACTTTCTTGTGTCATGTTCCTTGGACCCTGTATTAGTCAGGGTTCTCTAGAGTCACAGAACTTATGGATAGTCTCTATATAGTAAGAGAATTTATTGATGACTTACGGTCGGCAGCCCAATTCCCAACAATGGTTCAGTCGCAGCTGTGAATGGAAGTCCAAGGATCTAGCAGTTACTCAGTCTCACACAGCAAGCAGGCGAAGGAGCAAGAGCTAGACTCCCTTCTTCCAATGTCCTTATATTGTCTCCAGTAGAAGGTGTAGCCCAGATTAAAGGTGTGTTCCTTAAACTCGGAGATTTAATCTTCTGGAATCCATAGCCACTACGGCTCAAGATCTCCATACCAAGATCCAGATAAGGATCTCCAAGCCTCCAGATAAGGGTCACTGGTGAGCCTTCCAATTCTGAATTGTAGTTCATTCCAAATATAGTCAAGCTGACAACCAGGAATAGCCACTACAGACCCCACCCCAGGAATCCTTCTCCACGTGGAAGACATTTCACCTGAGCCTGGCCAGTCACACAAACCTATGTAACTCTGCAACTCTAACTCGGTCCACATGTTCCTCATCTTCTTCTTCTTCTCTGTTGACTTCCTCTCCATCTCCCTCATGGCAGAACCCAGATGATGAGACTCTGTCTCCAGTAACATGTGGGGATGTGATGGTGTCTCTCTCCCACAAGGTCTTTCTGCTCTTCCTCACACCTGGTGTCTGTGTCCTAACAGAGCTGCCATCAGGACACCTGCTCAGACTTATGCCAATCTAATGTTGCTCGTTTTGAGGAGAGCTCCCCCTGAGAACTTACACAACAATGTTGGCTGTCATAGAGAGCGGCCAGCCAGGACGGTCCAGGCCAGTGGCCTGTGCACGTGCTCTGATGCTTCCATAGTGACGGCCCTGCTTACTTCTGCCTGCTTCTGCTTAGAAATAAAGAGTGCCTGTCAGTCATTTTGCTACTTATCTTAGAAGCCTGACACTGGGGTGGACAGAGGAGGGTGTGCACCACCTTCCTGTTTGCCCTCTCTCCTCTCCTGTGTTCATCCCTGACTCCCGACCCAGAATGCAGTACCCTGTCCACTTCCACACAGCAGTTCAGGCAGCAGTAGCAGGGCCAGGCTTTTGTTTCTATTTTAAGAACAGTAACGGATATTCATGAGTTTAATTTAACTGTCTATTTACTAACAGCCCCACTTGTTAAGAGCTGCAATAAACCAACTGAAAAATTAAACTCTACACTCCCACATGCCCTAAGTCATACATTAAGGGCCCCATCATTAGGAATTCGGCCAGCGGTCATAGAGTGGCGCAGACCCTGATGTCTGTGTTTGGGTTTTATCTAAATGTTACTATGTATCACACCCTCCTCTGCCACTACAGAAATACAATTTTTATTATGCTTGTTGATTTCCCTTGTATTTGATGAATAAGCTGATATACTTTTTCTGCATGAGAAAAAGAATATTAAATCCAGTCCTGAGGAATGTGTGGCTGGAGACAAAGAGGAAAGAACTCTCATAAGTCCTAACGATATTTAACACACCTCCTCTCCTTTCTCTTAAGCCAGCTGAGTTCGGGCCATTCTTAGATTTGAGGAAGCCATTACAAAGTCAAGAGAAAACCCTAAATAAATAATACATCAACTGTCAAACATACAAAACCGCAGTGACCGTCCTTTGTGGGCTGCTCTTGCCAGAAGAAGAGTTAACAGTGAGGCCAGATTTTAAATATGGTGATGTCAGCTATCTGGGCAGCCATGATTGGGATGGTAAGGCCATGGCAGATGTTAGGGTGGCAGAATCCTCAAGATCCCACATCAGCATTATTAACCCATCTTACAGAGAAGGAAGCAGAGGCAAGAAGGTTAAGAGACATCCCCAGGTACAGAATTAGGAGACAGAAGCGGTGGGCTTGAGACTGGGTTTTCAGCCACCCGCTGGACATTTATGGACATTTAAGCTGTAGCACAGGGACAAACCCTACTATCTCTGTTTGGTGTCAGAGAACTGTGACACTGTGCTATGGTGTCGAATTCTAAGAGCTGGGTATCTAAAGGCGGTTTAACATTTTACGAGCTTGACATGGTGAAGGTTAACTCCTCTGATGATTCATCAAGATGTCTTGTTAAAAGTGGCAGAATTATGACTGGCAGAGCAATAGACTCAAGTGAAAGAGAGGAGGAGAAGCCTTTTCAGCCTGGTCACTGGGTCACAGCAGAGGATTCCTTCCAATGATTCCAGGATCAATGGGAGGGATACATTGTTTCAGCCCAAAGGAGAACAAGGTTACATTCACATTCCCGGGAGAATGTAACTAACTTCCTAACTTCCTGAGTAACTGGTCCCCAAAGGGCTCCATTTATTAACATTAGAACACTGCATCATCAGAGACATACGAGGGGAATCAGCAGCAGCCTGTAGGAACACATCTGCTCATAAAACTCTCAATAGACTGGACATAAGCTTAAGCTTTATGTGTGATGGCAAGCACAGCGTACAACTACTACTTTGTCATTTATATTGATAAAAATTATTAATCAAGATCACAACCGGGGCATATATGATTCCAAATACCACATAGCTTGTTTTAACATGTCATATTTATAAACAGGCTGCATGCCTCAGTAGGACCCAATAAATAACCTCTCTGCATCACTGACTCTGAAGACTACCTCATCAGGGTCCTTTGCAATCACATAGAACTTTCATAGCGTCATATTTTCAATACAATAAATATAGTTGAATTTCAACCAAATGAGTCCCTGAGATCAGCAGGAGAGAGACACAAAGTCACAGGTTCAATCAAGAAATTTCAAATTCAGTGAGAATCAGACTCTCACAGGGCACTGTGTCCTTAATCCGAATCATGGAAAAACAAATTCTTATATACTAGGCTATAATTTTTGCCCCAGACAAAATATATGTCAATGAGCAAAACAGATTATTGCTTTGTTGTGTTGTGTTTAATGGTAGCTTATGATGTAGCATAAGATGTAGCATATGATGTAACTAGCCCAAACATCCCATGAGAGGGGAATACGGAGAGGTGTGTGACTGGCATTCTCTTTGCAGAGGCAAGGACTAAGTGTAAACAAACAAAGAAGACCAAAAAAAATCCTCCATCCACATATCTTATCTCCATGAATCTGAACCCCATTACCGTCTGGGTTCACAGTTATATTTTTTCGAAAGCTTTATTTATTTTTCTCTTGTGTGAAGGAGTGTTTTATGTGCACATATGTACATGTAGCATGCACTCATGTTTTGCCTGTAGAAGGCAGAAGAAGACATTGGGTTTCCCACAAATGGAGTTAAGGTGGTCATAAGCAAGCATGTAGGTGCTAGGACCTGAATCTGAGTTCACGCAAGAGCATCAAGTCATCCCTCCAGGGCCTCCTGTGCTTTCAGCGACACCAAATGGGGCCAGTTGTACCTTTCTCCTCCAGTTCAGAGAGAAAAAGAAGGCTGGGAAGCTGATGTAGATTAATGGAAAGGACAGGGTCTTATTGTGTCACCCTTACCATTGTACCACATTGTGCGATGCCAAACTTAAAGAGTATAAAGAGTTACAGTAAACAAACACTAAAAAAGAGTAGGTCTGATTGTTTTTGAAGGATGAAATATCAATTTTGAATGATTATTGTAATATTCAGCAACAAAGGAAGTATACTGTACAGTGGATGCAGCTTTCTTGATGTCAGAAAAAAAGGTTGGGAACACAGAGGGGGATAAGGATGAACAGTGCAATGAATATGGAAGTGGAGATGTTGGCATGGGCTCTGACTCTTTATTGAATAGCAAGGTAGACAGACAGTATAGTGTAGTACCAACAGGTGTGTGCTTGTGTGTGCAGACATGCCTCACAGGTGTGTGCTTGTGAATGCAGACATGCATCCCAGGTGTGTGCTTGTGTGTGCAGACATGCATGTGGAGTAGATGAAATGCGTGTGCCCCTGAAAGCAGCTGGAAGAAACAACACTGGAGTGCTGGGTGCACAGGCACTCAGAATCCGAGTCTCTGAATTCCACTCCTAAAGAAAAGGGAGCTGCCTTGAGAAACAACGCATTTCAGATCTAGAGCTGTAGAATTGCAAGAGAATTCTAGAACACCTTGTACCAAACACAGGAATAACGAGGGTATGTCTAATGGAAAAGAGCTAGCCCAAAGGGCATCTTCTACTGGCTGAATGTAGAAATGGTAAAAACAATGTGGGTGAATGGCCACCATCTAATTAATGAAGCACAGCTCCATGAGTTCATAGCAATTAAGTATATTTGAAAGGTAAAAGGAAAAAGTTTTTGTTACAAAGGAATGCTAAGTAGTAAACAGAGAAATGCCAACTAATTAACACGGAAGTCATGACACATAAGATGAGCTTCTGATGCAATAGTGGCTCAGGGAAGGACCATCGCCATTGGTGAGAGGGGGAAAACAGGGTTAGGAGTGCAGTATCCACCAGCCTCAAATGCCTGAACTTAATTGTAACTTCTGTGGAGAGATACAGTGTCCACCAGCCTCAAGTGTGTATGTTAGCAGAATTAACTGTAACTTCTGTGGAGAGATACAGTGTTTTCCAGTCTCAAATGCACGTGCTAGTAGCACTTAGTTGTAACTTCTGTGGAGAGATACGGTGTCCACTAGCTTCAAATGTACATGTTAACAGTACTTACTAGAAACTTCTGTGGAGAGAACTGATAGGTGGCACCTTAACCAAGTGACGATGGCCCTATGATCCAACCTGGGTCAAAGTGATGCTGCCTGCTTCTAAGTATCATACCGTATCCTATGATGCAGATTTTCAGCAAGCACGGGGGGGTTCAGGACTCTGCACAGGCTTAGGAAATCCTTCCCAGTGTGCCATTCTCCTTCCTATCTTTCGGTCTTGCTAGACACATGCCAGTCTGGAAATCCTAACCTCTTGCCTTAGACCCCTGTCCCAGGCCTACTGCCTTTCGTGCCTGAAGGACACTCTGGTTATTTGAATTCAGCTTGATGCCAGAAGGCAGGAGGCTACAGGGTGGTTCTTACAGGAGGGTTTCCATGGCACTGAAGGTGGAATGAAGTTGTCTGGGAGAACAAATAGAAAAGATTCTACCCACTCACATTAATCCTTCCCTGCTCTCAGCTCCAGTAACAGCATTCTAGGATGCTCTGTACCAACCTCTTTCCCTGTGCCAGCCCCAAGCCCTGGACCTGGACTCTGAGCTCCTTAAAACCTATTCTGTAACTATTAAGATTCTTTAATGATTTTGATTGGATTGCCAAACAGGCTATCTAATATTTCAACATTAAAAAAGGACCCAGAAGTGCCCGTGACCACGCTTCTAGGTGCTAGTAACAGGACTCCATCTCATTAACAGTGAGACTTCCACAACACCTGCACAAGACACAGCATTACCCAGTAAGACAAAGTAAGTGATGAGCTGCAGCCTGCTGCTTGACAGGACACTGCATTTTCTGCCCCACA